>NW_025765059.1:0-1200000 GCF_003918875.1 Haliotis rubra
ATGCCTTTTACTTCTATGACTGTGCACATGAGCCAAAAACATACTCTTGCAGTTGAACTCATTTTCTTGTGAGATGGAAAAAAGAATTTGTTCCAATGCCGGGAATCGAACCCGGAGCCGCCTGGGTGCGGAAAGCCAGGAATCCTAAATCCACCTCACTAGACCACATTGAAGCTGATAGATAGCAGGAATGTTGGAAGGAGTAAATACTGGCTTTATTCCTGCCGTGCATGTGCACGGAGTTGTTGTTCATTAGGATGCTCAAGAGATGACGACCTGACATTAATGGAATATCCCAAGTGCGTCAGAAACTTGCTTAGATTGATATTATCATTTTTTGAAGCATGTATTTGTGTCAACTATAGACATCTGTAAAATGAAAAGAGCTGGAAATATCAATTACTTATGTTTACAAAAGCAAGTGCGTCCCTGGGTGGGCTTGAACCACCAACCTTTCGGTTAACAGCCGAACGCGCTAACCGATTGCGCCACAGAGACGGAACTGACGAGGTGGGGCTCATTTTGAGATGTGACTGGTGTGGTGGAAGGTAAGATGTCCTTGCAGAAGGAAACGTCTCATGGTGTGTTTCATCCTCTGGTGTGTGAGGGATGGGATAGTGTTCCACAATAACACACTGGCTGACTTGATGCATGTATTGGAAAATGTGGACACTAGGATATACATGAACTTAAATCTATGAATTCAAATGCATGCCTTTTACTTATGACTGTGCACATGACAAAAGCATACTTCTTTGCAGTTGAACTCATTTTCTTGTGAGATGGAAAAAGAATTTGTTCCAATGCCGGGAATCGAACCCGGGCCGCCTGGGTGAAAGCCAGGAATCCTAAACCACTAGACCACATTGGAAGCTGATAGATAGCAGGAATGTTGAAGGAGTGAATACTGGTTTTATTCCTGCCGTGCATGTGCACGGAGTTGTTGTTCATTAGGATGCCTCAAGAGATGACGACCTGACATTAATGAATATCCCAAGTGCGTCAGAAACTTGCTTAGATTGATATTATCATTTTGTAGCATGTATTTGTGTCAACTATAGACATCTGTAAAATGAAAAAGAGCGAAATATCAATTACTTATGTTTACAAAAAGCAAGTGCGTCCCTGGGTGGAAGCTTGAACCACCAACCTTTCGGTTAACAGCCGAACGCGCTAACCGATTGCGCCACAGAGACGGAACTGACGAGGTGGGGCTCATTTTGAGATGTGACTGGTGTGGTGGAAGGTAAGTGTCCTTGCAGAAGGAAACGTCTCATGGTGTGTTTCATCCTCTGGTGTGTGAGGGATGGGATAGTGTTCCACAATAACACACTGGCTGACTTGATGCATGTATTGGAAAATGTGGACACTAGGATATACATGAACTTAAATCTATGAATTCAAATGCATGCCTTTTACTTATGACTGTGCACATGACAAAAACATACTTCTTGCAGTTGAACTCATTTTCTTGTGAGATGGAAAAAGAATTTGTTCCAATGCCGGGAATCGAACCCGGGCCGCCTGGGTGAAAGCCAGGAATCCTAACCACTAGACCACATTGGAAGCTGATAGATAGCAGGAATGTTGAAGGAGTGAATACTGGCTTTATTCCTGCCGTGCATGTGCACGGAGTTGTTGTTCATTAGGATGCTCAAGAGATGACGACCTGACATTAATGAATATCCCAAGTGCGTCAGAAACTTGCTTAGATTGATATTATCATTTTGTAGCATGTATTTGTGTCAACTATAGACATCTGTAAAATGAAAAAGAGCGAAATATCAATTACTTATGTTTACAAAAGCAAGTGCGTCCCTGGGTGGGCTTTGAACCACCAACCTTTCGGTTAACAGCCGAACGCGCTAACCGATTGCGCCACAGAGACGGAACTGACGAGGTGGGGCTCATTTTGAGATGTGACTGGTGTGGTGGAAGGTAAGTGTCCTTTTTGCAGAAGGAAACGTCTCATGGTGTGTTTCATCCTCTGGTGTGTGAGGGATGGGATAGTGTTCCACAATAACACACTGGCTGACTTGATGCATGTATTGGAAAATGTGGACACTAGGATATACATGAACTTAAATCTATGAATTCAAATGCATGCCTTTTACTTATGACTGTGCACATGACAAAAACATACTTCTTGCAGTTGAACTCATTTTCTGTGAGATGGAAAAAGAATTTGTTCCAATGCCGGGAATCGAACCCGGGCCGCCTGGGTGAAAGCCAGGAATCCTAACCACTAGACCACATTGGAAGCTGATAGATAGCAGGAATGTTGAAGGAGTGAATACTGGTTTTATTCCTGCCGTGCATGTGCACGGAGTTGTTGTTCATTAGGATGCTCAAGAGATGACGACCTGACATTAATGAATATCCCAAGTGCGTCAGAAACTTGCTTAGATTGATATTATCATTTTGCAGCATGTATTTGTGTCAACTATAGACATCTGTAAAATGAAAAAGAGCGAAATATCAATTACTTATGTTTACAAAAAGCAAGTGCGTCCCTGGGTGGGCTTGAACCACCAACCTTTCGGTTAACAGCCGAACGCGCTAACCGATTGCGCCACAGAGACGGAACTGACGAGGTGGGGCTCATTTTGAGATGTGACTGGTGTGGTGGAAGGTAAGTGTCCTTGCAGAAGGAAACGTCTCATGGTGTGTTTCATCCTCTGGTGTGTGAGGGATGGGATAGTGTTCCACAATAACACACTGGCTGACTTGATGCATGTATTGGAAAATGTGGACACTAGGATATACATGAACTTAAATCTATGAATTCAAATGCATGCCTTTTACTTATGACTGTGCACATGACAAAAACATACTTCTTTGCAGTTGAACTCATTTTCTTGTGAGATGGAAAAGAATTTGTTCCAATGCCGGGAATCGAACCCGGGCCGCCTGGGTGAAAGCCAGGAATCCTAACCACTAGACCACATTGGAAGCTGATAGATAGCAGGAATGTTGAAGGAGTGAATACTGGCTTTATTCCTGCCGTGCATGTGCACGGAGTTGTTGTTCATTAGGATGCTCAAGAGATGACGACCTGACATTAATGAATATCCCAAGTGCGTCAGAAACTTGCTTAGATTGATATTATCATTTTGAAGCATGTATTTGTGTCAACTATAGACATCTGTAAAATGAAAAAGAGCGAAATATCAATTACTTATGTTTACAAAAAGCAAGTGCGTCCCTGGGTGGGCTTTGAACCACCAACCTTTCGGTTAACAGCCGAACGCGCTAACCGATTGCGCCACAGAGACGGAACTGACGAGGTGGGGCTCATTTTGAGATGTGACTGGTGTGGTGGAAGGTAAGTGTCCTTGCAGAAGGAAACGTCTCATGGTGTGTTTCATCCTCTGGTGTGTGAGGGATGGGATAGTGTTCCACAATAACACACTGGCTGACTTGATGCATGTATTGGAAAATGTGGACACTAGGATATACATGAACTTAAATCTATGAATTCAAATGCATGCCTTTTACTTATGACTGTGCACATGACAAAAACATACTCTTGCAGTTGAACTCATTTTCTGTGAGATGGAAAAAGAATTTGTTCCAATGCCGGGAATCGAACCCGGGCCGCCTGGGTGAAAGCCAGGAATCCTAACCACTAGACCACATTGGAAGCTGATAGATAGCAGGAATGTTGAAGGAGTGAATACTGGCTTTATTCCTGCCGTGCATGTGCACGGAGTTGTTGTTCATTAGGATGCTCAAGAGATGACGACCTGACATTAATGAATATCCCAAGTGCGTCAGAAACTTGCTTAGATTGATATTATCATTTTGAAGCATGTATTTGTGTCAACTATAGACATCTGTAAAATGAAAAAGAGCGAAATATCAATTACTTATGTTTACAAAAAGCAAGTGCGTCCCTGGGTGGGCTTGAACCACCAACCTTCGGTTAACAGCCGAACGCGCTAACCGATTGCGCCACAGAGACGGAACTGACGAGGTGGGGCTCATTTTGAGATGTGACTGGTGTGGTGGAAGGTAAGTGTCCTTGCAGAAGGAAACGTCTCATGGTGTGTTTCATCCTCTGGTGTGTGAGGGATGGGATAGTGTTCCACAATAACACACTGGCTGACTTGATGCATGTATTGGAAAATGTGGACACTAGGATATACATGAACTTAAATCTATGAATTCAAATGCATGCCTTTTACTTATGACTGTGCACATGACAAAACATACTTTTGCAGTTGAACTCATTTTCTTGTGAGATGGAAAAAGAATTTGTTCCAATGCCGGGAATCGAACCCGGGCCGCCTGGGTGAAAGCCAGGAATCCTAAACCACTAGACCACATTGGAAGCTGATAGATAGCAGGAATGTTGAAGGAGTGAATACTGGCTTTTATTCCTGCCGTGCATGTGCACGGAGTTGTTGTTCATTAGGATGCTCAAGAGATGACGACCTGACATTAATGAATATCCCAAGTGCGTCAGAAACTTGCTTAGATTGATATTATCATTTTGAAGCATGTATTTGTGTCAACTATAGACATCTGTAAAATGAAAAGAGCGAAATATCAATTACTTATGTTTACAAAAAGCAAGTGCGTCCCTGGTGGGCTTGAACCACCAACCTTCGGTTAACAGCCGAACGCGCTAACCGATTGCGCCACAGAGACGGAACTGACGAGGTGGGGCTCATTTTGAGATGTGACTGGTGTGGTGGAAGGTAAGTGTCCTTGCAGAAGGAAACGTCTCATGGTGTGTTTCATCCTCTGGTGTGTGAGGGATGGGATAGTGTTCCACAATAACACACTGGCTGACTTGATGCATGTATTGGAAAATGTGGACACTAGGATATACATGAACTTAAATCTATGAATTCAAATGCATGCCTTTTACTTATGACTGTGCACATGACAAAAACATACTTTTGCAGTTGAACTCATTTTCTTGTGAGATGGAAAAGAATTTGTTCCAATGCCGGGAATCGAACCCGGGCCGCCTGGGTGAAAGCCAGGAATCCTAACCACTAGACCACATTGGAAGCTGATAGATAGCAGGAATGTTGAAGGAGTGAATACTGGCTTTATTCCTGCCGTGCATGTGCACGGAGTTGTTGTTCATTAGGATGCTCAAGAGATGACGACCTGACATTAATGAATATCCCAAGTGCGTCAGAAACTTGCTTAGATTGATATTATCATTTTGAAGCATGTATTTGTGTCAACTATAGACATCTGTAAAATGAAAAAGAGCGAAATATCAATTACTTATGTTTACAAAAGCAAGTGCGTCCCTGGTGGGCTTGAACCACCAACCTTCGGTTAACAGCCGAACGCGCTAACCGATTGCGCCACAGAGACGGAACTGACGAGGTGGGGCTCATTTTGAGATGTGACTGGTGTGGTGGAAGGTAAGTGTCCTTGCAGAAGGAAACGTCTCATGGTGTGTTTCATCCTCTGGTGTGTGAGGGATGGGATAGTGTTCCACAATAACACACTGGCTGACTTGATGCATGTATTGGAAAATGTGGACACTAGGATATACATGAACTTAAATCTATGAATTCAAATGCATGCCTTTTACTTATGACTGTGCACATGACAAAACATACTTCTTGCAGTTGAACTCATTTTCTTGTGAGATGGAAAAGAATTTGTTCCAATGCCGGGAATCGAACCCGGGCCGCCTGGGTGAAAGCCAGGAATCCTAACCACTAGACCACATTGGAAGCTGATAGATAGCAGGAATGTTGAAGGAGTGAATACTGGCTTTATTCCTGCCGTGCATGTGCACGGAGTTGTTGTTCATTAGGATGCTCAAGAGATGACGACCTGACATTAATGAATATCCCAAGTGCGTCAGAAACTTGCTTAGATTGATATTATCATTTTGAAGCATGTATTTGTGTCAACTATAGACATCTGTAAAATGAAAAAGAGCGAAATATCAATTACTTATGTTTACAAAAAGCAAGTGCGTCCCTGGGTGGGCTTGAACCACCAACCTTCGGTTAACAGCCGAACGCGCTAACCGATTGCGCCACAGAGACGGAACTGACGAGGTGGGGCTCATTTTGAGATGTGACTGGTGTGGTGGAAGGTAAGTGTCCTTGCAGAAGGAAACGTCTCATGGTGTGTTTCATCCTCTGGTGTGTGAGGGATGGGATAGTGTTCCACAATAACACACTGGCTGACTTGATGCATGTATTGGAAAATGTGGACACTAGGATATACATGAACTTAAATCTATGAATTCAAATGCATGCCTTTTACTTATGACTGTGCACATGACAAAAACATACTTCTTGCAGTTGAACTCATTTTCTTGTGAGATGGAAAAAGAATTTGTTCCAATGCCGGGAATCGAACCCGGGCCGCCTGGGTGAAAGCCAGAATCCTAACCACTAGACCACATTGGAAGCTGATAGATAGCAGGAATGTTGAAGGAGTGAATACTGGCTTTATTCCTGCCGTGCATGTGCACGGAGTTGTTGTTCATTAGGATGCTCAAGAGATGACGACCTGACATTAATGAATATCCCAAGTGCGTCAGAAACTTGCTTAGATTGATATTATCATTTTGAAGCATGTATTTGTGTCAACTATAGACATCTGTAAAATGAAAAAGAGCGAAATATCAATTACTTATGTTTACAAAAAGCAAGTGCGTCCCTGGGTGGGCTTGAACCACCAACCTTCGGTTAACAGCCGAACGCGCTAACCGATTGCGCCACAGAGACGGAACTGACGAGGTGGGGCTCATTTTGAGATGTGACTGGTGTGGTGGAAGGTAAGTGTCCTTGCAGAAGGAAACGTCTCATGGTGTGTTTCATCCTCTGGTGTGTGAGGGATGGGATAGTGTTCCACAATAACACACTGGCTGACTTGATGCATGTATTGGAAAATGTGGACACTAGGATATACATGAACTTAAATCTATGAATTCAAATGCATGCTTTTACTTATGACTGTGCACATGACAAAACATACTCTCTTGCAGTTGAACTCATTTTCTTGTGAGATGGAAAAGAATTTGTTCCAATGCCGGGAATCGAACCCGGGCCGCCTGGGTGAAAGCCAGGAATCCTAACCACTAGACCACATTGGAAGCTGATAGATAGCAGGAATGTTGAAGGAGTGAATACTGGCTTTATTCCTGCCGTGCATGTGCACGGAGTTGTTGTTCATTAGGATGCTCAAGAGATGACGACCTGACATTAATGAATATCCCAAGTGCGTCAGAAACTTGCTTAGATTGATATTATCATTTTGAAGCATGTATTTGTGTCAACTATAGACATCTGTAAAATGAAAAAGAGCGAAATATCAATTACTTATGTTTACAAAAGCAAGTGCGTCCCTGGGTGGGCTTGAACCACCAACCTTTCGGTTAACAGCCGAACGCGCTAACCGATTGCGCCACAGAGACGGAACTGACGAGGTGGGGCTCATTTTGAGATGTGACTGGTGTGGTGGAAGGTAAGTGTCCTTGCAGAAGGAAACGTCTCATGGTGTGTTTCATCCTCTGGTGTGTGAGGGATGGATAGTGTTCCACAATAACACACTGGCTGACTTGATGCATGTATTGGAAAATGTGGACACTAGGATATACATGAACTTAAATCTATGAATTCAAATGCATGCCTTTTACTTATGACTGTGCACATGACAAAAACATACTTCTTGCAGTTGAACTCATTTTCTTGTGAGATGGAAAAAGAATTTGTTCCAATGCCGGGAATCGAACCCGGGCCGCCTGGGTGAAAGCCAGGAATCCTAACCACTAGACCACATTGGAAGCTGATAGATAGCAGGAATGTTGAAGGAGTGAATACTGGCTTTATTCCTGCCGTGCATGTGCACGGAGTTGTTGTTCATTAGGATGCTCAAGAGATGACGACCTGACATTAATGAATATCCCAAGTGCGTCAGAAACTTGCTTAGATTGATATTATCATTTTGTAGCATGTATTTGTGTCAACTATAGACATCTGTAAAATGAAAAAGAGCGAAATATCAATTACTTATGTTTACAAAAAGCAAGTGCGTCCCTGGGTGGGCTTGAACCACCAACCTTTCGGTTAACAGCCGAACGCGCTAACCGATTGCGCCACAGAGACGGAACTGACGAGGTGGGGCCCATTTTGAGATGTGACTGGTGTGGTGGAAGGTAAGTGTCCTTGCAGAAGGAAACGTCTCATGGTGTGTTTCATCCTCTGGTGTGTGAGGGATGGGATAGTGTTCCACAATAACACACTGGCTGACTTGATGCATGTATTGGAAAATGTGGACACTAGGATATACATGAACTTAAATCTATGAATTCAAATGCATGCCTTTTACTTATGACTGTGCACATGACAAAAACATACTCTTGCAGTTGAACTCATTTTCTTGTGAGATGGAAAAAGAATTTGTTCCAATGCCGGGAATCGAACCCGGGCCGCCTGGGTGAAAGCCAGGAATCCTAACCACTAGACCACATTGGAAGCTGATAGATAGCAGGAATGTTGAAGGAGTGAATACTGGCTTTATTCCTGCCGTGCATGTGCACGGAGTTGTTGTTCATTAGGATGCTCAAGAGATGACGACCTGACATTAATGAATATCCCAAGTGCGTCAGAAACTTGCTTAGATTGATATTATCATTTTGTAGCATGTATTTGTGTCAACTATAGACATCTGTAAAATGAAAAGAGCGAAATATCAATTACTTATGTTTACAAAAAGCAAGTGCGTCCCTGGGTGGGCTTGAACCACCAACCTTTCGGTTAACAGCCGAACGCGCTAACCGATTGCGCCACAGAGACGGAACTGACGAGGTGGGGCTCATTTTGAGATGTGACTGGTGTGGTGGAAGGTAAGTGTCCTTGCAGAAGGAAACGTCTCATGGTGTGTTTCATCCTCTGGTGTGTGAGGGATGGGATAGTGTTCCACAATAACACACTGGCTGACTTGATGCATGTATTGGAAAATGTGGACACTAGGATATACATGAACTTAAATCTATGAATTCAAATGCATGCCTTTTACTTATGACTGTGCACATGACAAAACATACTTCTTGCAGTTGAACTCATTTTCTTGTGAGATGGAAAAAGAATTTGTTCCAATGCCGGGAATCGAACCCGGGCCGCCTGGGTGAAAGCCAGGAATCCTAACCACTAGACCACATTGGAAGCTGATAGATAGCAGGAATGTTGAAGGAGTGAATACTGGCTTTATTCCTGCCGTGCATGTGCACGGAGTTGTTGTTCATTAGGATGCTCAAGAGATGACGACCTGACATTAATGAATATCCCAAGTGCGTCAGAAACTTGCTTAGATTGATATTATCATTTTGCAGCATGTATTTGTGTCAACTATAGACATCTGTAAAATGAAAAAGAGCGAAATATCAATTACTTATGTTTACAAAAAGCAAGTGCGTCCCTGGGTGGGCTTGAACCACCAACCTTTCGGTTAACAGCCGAACGCGCTAACCGATTGCGCCACAGAGACGGAACTGACGAGGTGGGGCTCATTTTGAGATGTGACTGGTGTGGTGGAAGGTAAGTGTCCTTGCAGAAGGAAACGTCTCATGGTGTGTTTCATCCTCTGGTGTGTGAGGGATGGGATAGTGTTCCACAATAACACACTGGCTGACTTGATGCATGTATTGGAAAATGTGGACACTAGGATATACATGAACTTAAATCTATGAATTCAAATGCATGCCTTTTACTTATGACTGTGCACATGACAAAACATACTTCTTGCAGTTGAACTCATTTTCTTGTGAGATGGAAAAAGAATTTGTTCCAATGCCGGGAATCGAACCCGGGCCGCCTGGGTGAAAGCCAGGAATCCTAACCACTAGACCACATTGGAAGCTGATAGATAGCAGGAATGTTGAAGGAGTGAATACTGGCTTTATTCCTGCCGTGCATGTGCACGGAGTTGTTGTTCATTAGGATGCTCAAGAGATGACGACCTGACATTAATGAATATCCCAAGTGCGTCAGAAACTTGCTTAGATTGATATTATCATTTTGTAGCATGTATTTGTGTCAACTATAGACATCTGTAAAATGAAAAAGAGCGAAATATCAATTACTTATGTTTACAAAAGCAAGTGCGTCCCTGGGTGGGCTTGAACCACCAACCTTTCGGTTAACAGCCGAACGCGCTAACCGATTGCGCCACAGAGACGGAACTGACGAGGTGGGGCTCATTTTGAGATGTGACTGGTGTGGTGGAAGGTAAGTGTCCTTGCAGAAGGAAACGTCTCATGGTGTGTTTCATCCTCTGGTGTGTGAGGGATGGGATAGTGTTCCACAATAACACACTGGCTGACTTGATGCATGTATTGGAAAATGTGGACACTAGGATATACATGAACTTAAATCTATGAATTCAAATGCATGCCTTTTACTTATGACTGTGCACATGACAAAACATACTTCTTGCAGTTGAACTCATTTTCTTGTGAGATGGAAAAGAATTTGTTCCAATGCCGGGAATCGAACCCGGGCCGCCTGGGTGAAAGCCAGGAATCCTAACCACTAGACCACATTGGAAGCTGATAGATAGCAGGAATGTTGAAGGAGTGAATACTGGCTTTATTCCTGCCGTGCATGTGCACGGAGTTGTTGTTCATTAGGATGCTCAAGAGATGACGACCTGACATTAATGAATATCCCAAGTGCGTCAGAAACTTGCTTAGATTGATATTATCATTTTGTAGCATGTATTTGTGTCAACTATAGACATCTGTAAAATGAAAAAGAGCGAAATATCAATTACTTATGTTTACAAAAAGCAAGTGCGTCCCTGGGTGGGCTTGAACCACCAACCTTTCGGTTAACAGCCGAACGCGCTAACCGATTGCGCCACAGAGACGGAACTGACGAGGTGGGGCTCATTTTGAGATGTGACTGGTGTGGTGGAAGGTAAGTGTCCTTGCAGAAGGAAACGTCTCATGGTGTGTTTCATCCTCTGGTGTGTGAGGGATGGGATAGTGTTCCACAATAACACACTGGCTGACTTGATGCATGTATTGGAAAATGTGGACACTAGGATATACATGAACTTAAATCTATGAATTCAAATGCATGCCTTTTACTTATGACTGTGCACATGACAAAAACATACTTCTTGCAGTTGAACTCATTTTCTTGTGAGATGGGAAAAGAATTTGTTCCAATGCCGGGAATCGAACCCGGGCCGCCTGGGTGAAAGCCAGGAATCCTAACCACTAGACCACATTGGAAGCTGATAGATAGCAGGAATGTTGAAGGAGTGAATACTGGCTTTATTCCTGCCGTGCATGTGCACGGAGTTGTTGTTCATTAGGATGCTCAAGAGATGACGACCTGACATTAATGAATATCCCAAGTGCGTCAGAAACTTGCTTAGATTGATATTATCATTTTGTAGCATGTATTTGTGTCAACTATAGACATCTGTAAAATGAAAAAGAGCGAAATATCAATTACTTATGTTTACAAAAAGCAAGTGCGTCCCTGGGTGGGCTTGAACCACCAACCTTTCGGTTAACAGCCGAACGCGCTAACCGATTGCGCCACAGAGACGGAACTGACGAGGTGGGGCTCATTTTGAGATGTGACTGGTGTGGTGGAAGGTAAGTGTCCTTGCAGAAGGAAACGTCTCATGGTGTGTTTCATCCTCTGGTGTGTGAGGGATGGGATAGTGTTCCACAATAACACACTGGCTGACTTGATGCATGTATTGGAAAATGTGGACACTAGGATATACATGAACTTAAATCTATGAATTCAAATGCATGCCTTTTACTTATGACTGTGCACATGACAAAAACATACTTCTTGCAGTTGAACTCATTTTCTTGTGAGATGGAAAAAGAATTTGTTCCAATGCCGGGAATCGAACCCGGGCCGCCTGGGTGAAAGCCAGGAATCCTTTTTTTTTTTCATTAAAATATTTATTCACATGATTGGATAATTACAGGCGCAGACAGTGCTCACACTACCACCTCAAAAATAAAATATTTATCACAGAGTTTGGGTGGTAGTGGTTAACATATCAATTGTAAAGAGAGAAAGCATATTCATAAGTATTTTACAATTTACAATCCACATGTGTACATGAATAAATATGAAATGTATTTCATTCAGCTCTAATACATGCACTTCTACAGATGTAATGAACTACGTATTGTTCTAATCTAAAGGTGGATTGAGAATAATCTCATTTCCATCTAACGATATGAATGCATTGCTCATGACATATTTTTGAGTGAAAATGTGTGATTGATTTGTTTTCGAATATTTATACAACAACAGGCTAAAATGGCGTTTTATCAATGATTTGAAAAATGCCCTCATGTGAAATGAGATTGTGTTTTGGCTCAATATAACTCTCCTTTTAAATACAGCAAGACGATAAATTGACAATACAATGTCCATGAATGATTTACATGACAACTTCTTTTCTGGTAAGAATCCAAACAATAACCAGAGGGATAACTGTCCAAAACTAAATCCTGTATCCTGGCACACATCTGTCAACATTTCAGTCACCAGTTCTTGCAAGGAAGATAACTCTTTGCAGAAGATGAATAGATGTAAAATGTCTTCTGTTTCACTTTGACACACTGGACAAACATCAGTGTTTGACAGTCCAATTTTTAGGAGTTTATCATATGTGAAGACAATATTATGAGCAATTTTGAAATCTAACTGTACGGAATCTGTTGATTTATCTTTTCCCCATACATTCAGCCAAATATCTTTCCAATTGATATCTAAAGCAATTTGATTCCACCAAGAGATAGCTACTGGTTTCTTGAAATGTTTTTTCCTGAGAACTTCATAACAAAATTTTGTTGTAAATAAATCAACAGACAGATCCTGTTCATCAACAGTGCATATTATGTTCCCTGAGGGGGGCTTTGTGGCAACCTCTGATAAAATTATCTTTTTCCACTCTGATGGAAGCGCTAATAAAATAACCCCATAACATTGTTGTATGGTACTAATATCCATCTCAGGTAAGGTGTCATGGACTATTTTCACAATAATGTGTCCAGACATGAATTTTGGAATGACTTCAAAACAAATATGTTTGATACAAATAATTCCACTTGAAATAAACGATTGAAACATAAGAGTTTTTCCATTAAATGTAATTAATGGATTTTTAAATAGTGGCTGATTCATGATGTCTTCTACATTTTTAAGTAATGGTCTTTTTCCTTCGTTCAATTCATTCCATGCAGCTAATAGTTCAGCATAAAATGGGCTTATATTCTGTAAATAGGTTTTATCATATTCAAGAGATAATGCATAAATTCCTAAGTTCATTGTCAAAAGATGTGACATAAAATATACAATGGTTTGTTTCCAAATACAATTGAGCTGGCAATTGACAAAGACTCTCAGCAATTTCAGCCTCAATGCATATTTTCGTAAACGTAAATTTGGTATATTAAGACCTCCATCTAAACAAACACCAATGCATGTATTGTTGCTATTTTGGCAGTTTTATTGTGCCACAAAAAATTCCTGAACAATTGAGTGAATTTATTCTCAACCCAATACGGAACAGGTAGTACAGTGAACATATACCACAAACGAGAGCTCATCAAGATATTAATAACAATGGCTCTGCCTTGTAAAGTAAGTTGTCTGCGTAGCCATGAATTTAACAGTGCTTGTATTTTGTCTATTTTCTTTCCCCAATTTAATGTTTCACACATTGCTTTGTCCATGCCAAAATAAATGCCCAGTATTTCTATACAATCCCTCTTAACTTTAACCGGAATTTTGATTGAAAAATCACTAAACCTATTTTTACCCAATAACAAAATTTCAGATTTTTCAATGTTGATTTTGCACCTGTTGCCTCACAATATAGGTTAACTGTACTAAATGTTTCAAGGACAGAGTTAACATCTGAGACAGTAATTGTAGTGTCATCAGCATGTTGGTATATTAAAGAGTTAATATCATTGCTGATGCTAATTCCATGAATATCAGGATTATTTCTGATGATTAAATTCAGTGGCTCTGATATCAAAACGTATAGCATAGAACTCATTGGATCCCTTGCCGAACTCCACGGGTTAGTGTGAAATACGGTGTCAAATGGCCATTGCACTTCACAGAACTCTTTATATCAGTATATAAGATCTTAATCCATGAAATGAATAAATCTCCAAAGTTAAATTTCCTAAGAATTTGAAATAAATATTGGTGTGAAACCCTGTCAAAAGCTTTTTCTTGATCTATTTTATGAGATATGAGTCATCATTACGATTATTGATAACATCAATAACATCTCGAACAGAGTGAAGGTTGTTGGCTATGTCTCTTCCTGGTACACAACAAGATTGTTCAGGGAGACAATTGAAGCCATGACATTTCTCAATCTCAACGATAACACTCTTGATATGAGTTTAGAATCTACATTAATCAATGAAATAGGTCTATAACACTTAATGTCTCTCTTGTCTCCTTTCTTTTATAAAACAAACTGATAATACTCTTTTTCATGGAACGAGAAAGATTATGTTCTTTGTGTATACCATCCACAACTTCTAAAAAGAAGGGACATAAAATATCCCAAAACTTTAAATAAAACTCAACAGTTAGCCCGTCCGGGCCAGGTGATTTATTCTTTTTCATTCCTTTGAGTGCCACTGTAAGCTCACTCTGAGAAATAGGTAGGTCACATGAATTTTTCTTCCTCAGAAAGTTTTTTTCAATGTTATCAATGAGGCCCTGTGCTTAATAACAAACTGATAATACTCTTTTTCATGGAACGAGAAAGATTATGTTCTTTGTGTATACCATCCACAACTTCTAAAAAGAAGGGACATAAAATATCCCAAAACTTTAAATAAAACTCAACAGTTAGCCCGTCCGGGCCAGGTGATTTATTCTTTTCATTCCTTTGAGTGCCACTGTAAGCTCACTCTGAGAAATAGGTAGGTCACATGAATTTTTTTTCTTCCCTCAGAAAGTTTTTTTTCAATGTTATCAATGAGGCCCTGTTGTTTTACTAAATTACATTGCTCGGCATTAAATAAGGATGAGTAAAATTGCTGAGCAGTATCCAAAATATCCTCTGTGCTCCTGGCTATCGTACCATCTTCCTTGAAGAGTGATGTTATTGAATTAGCCTGTTGTTTAGTTTTTTCAAGATTCAGAAAGTAACTGGTGTTTCTATCTGAATCCAGCGTGCACTGTGCTTTTGACCTGAGAATGGCACCCTTGCATTTATTATTCTCATATATCTCAAGTTCATTTTCCAATGATTGTAAATCAGTAGATGTATAGCCAGGAATGGAGGATATTTTATGATATTCAATTCTAAGCTTATTTTGAATTTTGTAATAATCAGCTTTTGCTTGGTTGCCTTTTTTAGATGCATAAAATCTGGAAAATGTTTTGAACTTGTATTTTAAGTTATCCCACCATATCAATGGCTCTGTTTTAAGTAAAGGGCACTGTTTTGCCTCCTCTATTAATGCAATAATTCTTAGGTAGAATGTAAAATCTTCCAGAAGCTGATTATTAAAAATCCATACCCCAGGACCTCTTTCTACTGAAGAAAAGTCCAACCTCAGTGCAACTATGCTGTGATCACTCACAGAGGAGTATCTAATGTAACTGTTTATAGCGCTTGTAATAAGATCTCTTGAAACAATTATGAGATCAATTCTAGATTGTTTAAGAACTCCTAACACATACTGCATTCTAGTAAACTCTTTTTTGTCATAGTTTTTATACCTCCATATATCAACAAAGTTGTTATTGGTGAGAAAATTGTTTAAAACGTTGCTACTTTGAATGTTAAACGATGTATTATTTATGCCCTTATCAAGTAAAGGATTTATTATCTCATTAAAATCCCCAGCACAAATTAAATGTTCTTTTTCAATCCATTTTCTTAAATTGTTGAAGAAATGTATTCTCTCCTTAATCTCATTTGGGGCATACACATTTAATAAACTCACTGTTCTATCTTCAATAGATAAAGAAGCCTTTATTATTCTTCCATCTTCATCTTTTTAAGCATCGTAACTTTTTGCTCAAAACCAGTTGAGACTAATATCGCTACACCTCTTCTGTCATTTTCTGCATTAGAATATAAAATAGTTCCTGGCCATAAATGTTTATATTTTTCTATATATTCATCTGACCAAAAGGTTTCCTGCAAAAATGCAATATCAACGTGCGAATTCTGAATTAGTGCAAATACATTTTGCATTTTAGCTATATCACGGAGTCCATTTACATTCCATGACCATATTGTGACCATTACAATAAAGAGCAATAGATGGATAATGAACAACATTATGAGGTTTCCATAACACTTTTCGACACACCTGATAGTTCTCTTCTGTCGTTGACCTTTTCTGCTTTCTTTTTCTTTTGTTGGTCTTTTTTGCTTTCTCTCACTTTATTTTTCAAGTCATTGCTATGTATTACTGTGTCTGTTAACTTTGGCTGTAGTTTGTGCCTTCTTGCACGTTTACGTGAAGAAATTGTCCACTTAGCAGGTGTCACAAGTGTTTGTTGAATGTCTTTATCATCTTCTGTTATGTCAAGTCTATCTTGAGACAAAGCGTTCTTGTCCGTGCTGTCATTGTCCTTCTCCTTGTCACAACTAGGAATGATCTCAGAAGACGGAACTGCACGTGGATGTGGTTCCTCAGCCTTTCTTTCCTTTTCTTCTCCTTTTGTCTCTTCCTCTTCATTGTCTTTTTCTTCTTCTGGTCCATCTGTATGGTTCTCATTTGACTCATGGTCCAGAGGAACCTCATCCCAAGATTTCGTTGGGGCTAGCTCTCTCTCCAGCTCAGAATCAGAAACACTGCTCTGATCATTATCTTCAACATCAGAGAAACAGTTGCAAATATCAATTGAACGAAAACATATATCGCAATTGCGTTCCTGTTTTCTTTCTGCATTGCAATTTCTGGCTATATGCCCTTGTCCATTGCATTTAAAGCATTTGGTATTTGGGCAATCTTTGACCATGTGGCCCCCAGAATTGCACTTGAAACATAAACGCTCTTGATTGTTATGTATAACTCTAAAGTACCTATATCCATCTAGGGTGTTAAATCCCATAGAATATGGTAATGAGGTGCACTGAGGGGGAAATACAACCCGCACATATCGTGTTCCGTCAAAAATGTTTGTGCCTTTCAGAGTCCTGTGTTGTATATCACTTTTCATTGTTATTCCTCTTTTGATGAGAAGCCTTTCAATTTCTACATCATCAATGTAAGGCGGAGATGTAAAATGACACCACCACGCTGTCACTGTGAAGAAGTCTAAATGAGATGTGTTGATCTCCTATGACCAAGTCATCGGTTTCTGCAAGAATCCTTGCTTCGGTAGTATCTGGGACTGTTACGTCATAGCAATCGGTGCCTTTCAAAACACATGCCCACACATCAGATACATATTCCACCAATGCATTGGATAGCATAGTTGCACTTATAACTTTATTATCTCCAACATGAACTTCAATTGTGCAGTCTTTCTGATACTTTCTTTTTGATTTGATGTCCGCCATTTTGTATCCAGTCGGCAAGATATCAACAAGAAAGACAAAGTCTTGAGCACGCACCAAAGTGCTTGCTAATACGGTAGGTTCACCTACAATTACATTGTGAATGTTCTCCTACCTTCTAAGCACCGAATTGAAATCCAGACGCAAGTATAAACGATGATATCCGAGAAAATCTATCACTCTCTCGTCAACACGTCCACACACCTCCGAATCAAGGGAGGTAACCCCAAGCCAGGAATCCTAACCACTAGACCACATTGGAAGCTGATAGATAGCAGGAATGTTGAAGGAGTGAATACTGGCTTTATTCCTGCCGTGCATGTGCACGGAGTTGTTGTTCATTAGGATGCTCAAGAGATGACGACCTGACATTAATGAATATCCCAAGTGCGTCAGAAACTTGCTTAGATTGATCTTATCATTTTGTAACATGTATTTGTGTCAACTATAGACATCTGTCAAATGAAAAAGAGCGAAATATCAATTACTTATGTTTACAAAAAGCAAGTGCGTCCCTGGGTGGGCTTGAACCACCAACCTTTCGGTTAACAGCCGAACGCGCTAACCGATTGCGCCACAGAGACGGAACTGACGAGGTGGGGCTCATTTTGAGATGTGACTGGTGTGGTGGAAGGTAAGTGTCCTTGCAGAAGGAAACGTCTCATGGTGTGTTTCATCCTCTGGTGTGTGAGGGATGGGATAGTGTTCCACAATAACACACTGGCTGACTTGATGCATGTATTGGAAAATGTGGACACTAGGATATACATGAACTTAAATCTATGAATTCAAATGCATGCCTTTTACTTATGACTGTGCACATGACAAAAGCATACTTCTTGCAGTTGAACTCATTTTCTTGTGAGATGGAAAAGAATTTGTTCCAATGCCGGGAATCGAACCGGGCCGCCTGGGTGAAAGCCAGGAATCCTAACCACTAGACCACATTGGAAGCTGATAGATAGCAGGAATGTTGAAGGAGTGAATACTGGCTTTATTCCTGCCGTGCATGTGCACGGAGTTGTTGTTCATTAGGATGCTCAAGAGATGACGACCTGACATTAATGAATATCCCAAGTGCGTCAGAAACTTGCTTAGATTGATATTATCATTTTGTAGCATGTATTTGTGTCAACTATAGACATCTGTAAAATGAAAAGAGCGAAATATCAATTACTTATGTTTACAAAAGCAAGTGCGTCCCTGGGTGGGCTTGAACCACCAACCTTTCGGTTAACAGCCGAACGCGCTAACCGATTGCGCCACAGAGACGGAACTGACGAGGTGGGGCTCATTTTGAGATGTGACTGGTGTGGTGGAAGGTAAGTGTCCTTGCAGAAGGAAACGTCTCATGGTGTGTTTCATCCTCTGGTGTGTGAGGGATGGGATAGTGTTCCACAATAACACACTGGCTGACTTGATGCATGTATTGGAAAATGTGGACACTAGGATATACATGAACTTAAATCTATGAATTCAAATGCATGCCTTTTACTTATGACTGTGCACATGACAAAAGCATACTTCTTGCAGTTGAACTCATTTTCTTGTGAGATGGAAAAAGAATTTGTTCCAATGCCGGGAATCGAACCCGGGCCGCCTGGGTGAAAGCCAGGAATCCTAACCACTAGACCACATTGGAAGCTGATAGATAGCAGGAATGTTGAAGGAGTGAATACTGGCTTTATTCCTGCCGTGCATGTGCACGGAGTTGTTCATTAGGATGCTCAAGAGATGACGACCTGACATTAATGAATATCCCAAGTGCGTCAGAAACTTGCTTAGATTGATATTATCATTTTGTAGCATGTATTTGTGTCAACTATAGACATCTGTAAAATGAAAAAGAGCGAAATATCAATTACTTATGTTTACAAAAAGCAAGTGCGTCCCTGGGTGGGCTTGAACCACCAACCTTTCGGTTAACAGCCGAACGCGCTAACCGATTGCGCCACAGAGACGGAACTGACGAGGTGGGGCTCATTTTGAGATGTGACTGGTGTGGTGGAAGGTAAGTGTCCTTGCAGAAGGAAACGTCTCATGGTGTGTTTCATCCTCTGGTGTGTGAGGGATGGGATAGTGTTCCACAATAACACACTGGCTGACTTGATGCATGTATTGGAAAATGTGGACACTAGGATATACATGAACTTAAATCTATGAATTCAAATGCATGCCTTTTACTTATGACTGTGCACATGACAAAAGCATACTTCTTGCAGTTGAACTCATTTTCTTGTGAGATGGAAAAAGAATTTGTTCCAATGCCGGGAATCGAACCCGGGCCGCCTGGGTGAAAGCCAGGAATCCTAACCACTAGACCACATTGGAAGCTGATAGATAGCAGGAATGTTGAAGGAGTGAATACTGGCTTTATTCCTGCCGTGCATGTGCACGGAGTTGTTGTTCATTAGGATGCTCAAGAGATGACGACCTGACATTAATGAATATCCCAAGTGCGTCAGAAACTTGCTTAGATTGATATTATCATTTTGTAGCATGTATTTGTGTCAACTATAGACATCTGTAAAATGAAAAGAGCGAAATATCAATTACTTATGTTTACAAAAAGCAAGTGCGTCCCTGGGTGGGCTTGAACCACCAACCTTTCGGTTAACAGCCGAACGCGCTAACCGATTGCGCCACAGAGACGGAACTGACGAGGTGGGGCTCATTTTGAGATGTGACTGGTGTGGTGGAAGGTAAGTGTCCTTGCAGAAGGAAACGTCTCATGGTGTGTTTCATCCTCTGGTGTGTGAGGGATGGGATAGTGTTCCACAATAACACACTGGCTGACTTGATGCATGTATTGGAAAATGTGGACACTAGGATATACATGAACTTAAATCTATGAATTCAAATGCATGCCTTTTACTTATGACTGTGCACATGACAAAACATACTTCTTGCAGTTGAACTCATTTTCTTGTGAGATGGAAAAAGAATTTGTTCCAATGCCGGGAATCGAACCCGGGCCGCCTGGGTGAAAGCCAGGAATCCTAACCACTAGACCACATTGGAAGCTGATAGATAGCAGGAATGTTGAAGGAGTGAATACTGGCTTTATTCCTGCCGTGCATGTGCACGGAGTTGTTGTTCATTAGGATGCTCAAGAGATGACGACCTGACATTAATGAATATCCCAAGTGCGTCAGAAACTTGCTTAGATTGATATTATCATTTTGTAGCATGTATTTGTGTCAACTATAGACATCTGTAAAATGAAAAAGAGCGAAATATCAATTACTTATGTTTACAAAAAGCAAGTGCGTCCCTGGGTGGGCTTGAACCACCAACCTTTCGGTTAACAGCCGAACGCGCTAACCGATTGCGCCACAGAGACGGAACTGACGAGGTGGGGCTCATTTTGAGATGTGACTGGTGTGGTGGAAGGTAAGTGTCCTTGCAGAAGGAAACGTCTCATGGTGTGTTTCATCCTCTGGTGTGTGAGGGATGGGATAGTGTTCCACAATAACACACTGGCTGACTTGATGCATGTATTGGAAAATGTGGACACTAGGATATACATGAACTTAAATCTATGAATTCAAATGCATGCCTTTTACTTATGACTGTGCACATGACAAAACATACTTCTTGCAGTTGAACTCATTTTCTTGTGAGATGGAAAAAGAATTTGTTCCAATGCCGGGAATCGAACCCGGGCCGCCTGGGTGAAAGCCAGGAATCCTAACCACTAGACCACATTGGAAGCTGATAGATAGCAGGAATGTTGAAGGAGTGAATACTGGCTTTATTCCTGCCGTGCATGTGCACGGAGTTGTTGTTCATTAGGATGCTCAAGAGATGACGACCTGACATTAATGAATATCCCAAGTGCGTCAGAAACTTGCTTAGATTGATATTATCATTTTGAAGCATGTATTTGTGTCAACTATAGACATCTGTAAAATGAAAAGAGCGAAATATCAATTACTTATGTTTACAAAAAGCAAGTGCGTCCCTGGGTGGGCTTGAACCACCAACCTTTCGGTTAACAGCCGAACGCGCTAACCGATTGCGCCACAGAGACGGAACTGACGAGGTGGGGCTCATTTTGAGATGTGACTGGTGTGGTGGAAGGTAAGTGTCCTTGCAGAAGGAAACGTCTCATGGTGTGTTTCATCCTCTGGTGTGTGAGGGATGGGATAGTGTTCCACAATAACACACTGGCTGACTTGATGCATGTATTGGAAAATGTGGACACTAGGATATACATGAACTTAAATCTATGAATTCAAATGCATGCCTTTTACTTATGACTGTGCACATGACAAAAACATACTTCTTGCAGTTGAACTCATTTTCTTGTGAGATGGAAAAGAATTTGTTCCAATGCCGGGAATCGAACCCGGGCCGCCTGGGTGAAAGCCAGGAATCCTAACCACTAGACCACATTGGAAGCTGATAGATAGCAGGAATGTTGAAGGAGTGAATACTGGCTTTATTCCTGCCGTGCATGTGCACGGAGTTGTTGTTCATTAGGATGCTCAAGAGATGACGACCTGACATTAATGAATATCCCAAGTGCGTCAGAAACTTGCTTAGATTGATATTATCATTTTGAAGTATGTATTTGTGTCAACTATAGACATCTGTAAAATGAAAAGAGCGAAATATCAATTACTTATGTTTACAAAAAGCAAGTGCGTCCCTGGGTGGGCTTGAACCACCAACCTTTCGGTTAACAGCCGAACGCGCTAACCGATTGCGCCACAGAGACGGAACTGACGAGGTGGGGCTCATTTTGAGATGTGACTGGTGTGGTGGAAGGTAAGTGTCCTTGCAGAAGGAAACGTCTCATGGTGTGTTTCATCCTCTGGTGTGTGAGGGATGGGATAGTGTTCCACAATAACACACTGGCTGACTTGATGCATGTATTGGAAAATGTGGACACTAGGATATACATGAACTTAAATCTATGAATTCAAATGCATGCCTTTTACTTATGACTGTGCACATGACAAAAACATACTTCTTGCAGTTGAACTCATTTTCTTGTGAGATGGAAAAAGAATTTGTTCCAATGCCGGGAATCGAACCCGGGCCGCCTGGGTGAAAGCCAGGAATCCTAACCACTAGACCACATTGGAAGCTGATAGATAGCAGGAATGTTGAAGGAGTGAATACTGGCTTTATTCCTGCCGTGCATGTGCACGGAGTTGTTGTTCATTAGGATGCTCAAGAGATGACGACCTGACATTAATGAATATCCCAAGTGCGTCAGAAACTTGCTTAGATTGATATTATCATTTTGAAGTATGTATTTGTGTCAACTATAGACATCTGTAAAATGAAAAAGAGCGAAATATCAATTACTTATGTTTACAAAAAGCAAGTGCGTCCCTGGGTGGGCTTGAACCACCAACCTTTCGGTTAACAGCCGAACGCGCTAACCGATTGCGCCACAGAGACGGAACTGACGAGGTGGGGCTCATTTTGAGATGTGACTGGTGTGGTGGAAGGTAAGTGTCCTTGCAGAAGGAAACGTCTCATGGTGTGTTTCATCCTCTGGTGTGTGAGGGATGGGATAGTGTTCCACAATAACACACTGGCTGACTTGATGCATGTATTGGAAAATGTGGACACTAGGATATACATGAACTTAAATCTATGAATTCAAATGCATGCCTTTTACTTATGACTGTGCACATGACAAAACATACTTCTTGCAGTTGAACTCATTTTCTTGTGAGATGGAAAAAGAATTTGTTCCAATGCCGGGAATCGAACCCGGGCCGCCTGGGTGAAAGCCAGGAATCCTAACCACTAGACCACATTGGAAGCTGATAGATAGCAGGAATGTTGAAGGAGTGAATACTGGCTTTATTCCTGCCGTGCATGTGCACGGAGTTGTTGTTCATTAGGATGCTCAAGAGATGACGACCTGACATTAATGAATATCCCAAGTGCGTCAGAAACTTGCTTAGATTGATATTATCATTTTGAAGTATGTATTTGTGTCAACTATAGACATCTGTAAAATGAAAAGAGCGAAATATCAATTACTTATGTTTACAAAAAGCAAGTGCGTCCCTGGGTGGGCTTGAACCACCAACCTTTCGGTTAACAGCCGAACGCGCTAACCGATTGCGCCACAGAGACGGAACTGACGAGGTGGGGCTCATTTTGAGATGTGACTGGTGTGTGAGGGATGGGATAGTGTTCCACAATAACACACTGGCTGACTTGATACGTTTCATCTCTCCTGGAGAAGAGGAGAGGAGAGGAGTTGAGGAGAGGAGAGGAGAGAGGAGTTGAGTTGAGTATTAATTATATAAGAGTAAAACATGCTTTGAAGACGTCTTTTAATTCCCAAGAATTTCATTTGTTTCTTGGATATTATCATTTTTGCATTTGTTGTTGATTTATAATTTAGTTTGTTGATAAATCCATAGGTGTATTTGAATTTTTTGTCACTTCTCATTGTGACAATGATGTGGTGATTATGGGATATGGTAACGTACGTCCGGTGTCTGGTCACGAGAAATATTTCGTAAATGATCTCCCTTTAGGATATATTGCAACAGTGCAAAGACTCTCATGGCGAACTTCACTGGAGTTTACCGAGAAACTCACTGTAGGTCTAGTAGAGAAGATGTTTGGGGTTGTTCAATGTCCCGCTGAGGATATTCCAGTTACATGACGGTGTTCTGTAAATAACGTGGTCCGGACAATCCAGTTGTTGACGTCTTGAACATCGATCTACGCAAATTGACTAGGATTTAAGATTATGTCACATGTCTTTTCTTTTCGAGTATGACAACACACAGGCCTGTTTGTAACAATGGAGTCATGAATTTGCTCATCTGTTTGTTTTAGCGATGAGTTGTATAATGTAAGACGTCAACGCCAGAGAATAACTAGTCTCGATTATGCGGTAACTGAAAATCGGTGATGATGCCAGTGTAGGAATCTGATTCCCTACTGTTAACACACATCACTTACACAATTGGCATTAAAGAGTGTGAGTTTGTTGCCTGACAAATGCCTAGAGATTATGTTACACCAAAGTGATATGTTGATAGGAATTTTGTCGGCTGAGTACAGAAGTTCTGACTCTTATCAGCAAAGAACAACTTTTAAAAAATGTGTTTGATGTGCAGCAGGTTGGAGGGCAGTTATAACTTTGATTGTTGATTCAGTTTAATTGATAAGTGCTGTTTGGTTTACCTTGAAACTTAGGGTCTTCAATTTCTATCATCAGGGATATCTTCACTGATCTCTTTAAGAGCGCTGAGTTCTCATTCGATCAATTTCCTTGGAGCTATTTGACTTTCCACACGAACAACCGGTGTACTCAGAAGAATGCATTAATATATAATTGCTGTGTGTTTACAGAATGTCTGTATATAAAGGAAGTCCATTTATCCTGAACAGCTATGCAAAATGAATTTGGTAACACTGTTTAATTCCTATGTCAAGATTCATTTCAATCTTTGTAATGGGCACAGTATCAATCATCAGAAGCGTGCAGATAATGTATGTGCGGTGGTATGTTATGCCACTAACCTTTCAGCACGTAAACGGGACAAGGCGTGTATTCCGTTTCCAGACTAATCTGTACATGTTTTCCTGTTCACATTGTATTTTCTTCTAACGTGTTCAGAATAATGTTATAACCCTCATAAAATGTCACAGATGTTACCAAAAAATGCCGAGCCTCAAAGTGTTCGGTTCCTGACGCTGGAAAAATTGCTTTCTCATCTTACATGAAATTCGCTAAGCTTGGAGTTGATTTTGGTTACTATTGGACAGAATCCACCGAAGAGGATTCTCGACCACATGACTTACAACGTTCCACTGAATTAGGTACACTCAATGATGTATGTACGTCTTTGGTACACTTGATTAATGTAACCGACGGGTATTAGGGATTACGTGTATTGAGTTATTATTCAACGCTAGTGGTATTTTGACAGTGTAAATTTTGTTGGCTCTTTTACTGTGAGTCTATCCAACGTAGAGAGAGATAGGATGTACTATAGTCCGTCACACACTGCGACATTGTTGATAGCTATTCCAGGGCTTGCCAGTACTCCCGTGTGAAAATGTTGTTGTCAGAAACTTTATATGATAGTTCCTTTAGTAAAATATTTAATAGTTGACATAAATTTTAGAAATTCAACACCCAGTTAGGTCGACGGGTATCATTATTAACTGAGCCAAGTTGGATACCTTTTGTTGTTTAAACGTAACTTGCAAAAATCCGTGTTCCAAAAGTTAGGTTGACGGACTATAAGAGAAGCAACTGTAACCATGATTGGATGAAGCGTCGTAAATCACCTTTTAGCCATCCGCTTACCATTGGGTATGAACAGATGTAACTGAACTGAAAAAGCAAATTAACCACGTATATCTCAGTTTTCAGTTCCACGTACACTGTCACTGTTCTTGAGAAAAAACCAAACTGTTGTGTATAAATGTATTTCCCCATTTGAAGCCAGTTGCTTTCCTGTAGGATATATATGTGGTAATACTCTTTCCATGAGATGTTTGATCGTGTAAAGAAAAGCGCAAAACCCTTTCCACAGAATACCTGAAACTGATGAAATTCTTCAAAGGCATTTAGAAGTTGGTGTAGTAATACAAGACAAACATATGGATAACAATTTCTTTATTTGTTCCACACGACGTTTCAGGGCTAGTTCCTGCCCTTTCTTCAGGTGGATGCATTTCAAAATCTGATGAATCAGTTGGCAAAAATGATGTCGGATGCAATTCCCAATACCATACGTTCCCCATTTTTTTCAGGTGAAAAGGTGCCTAGCCTTTGCATGTTTAAGACGGGTGCAACTGGTGGGGCAGTAGACGCCCACCTTCTCGCGAACGCCAGATATTATCACTGTTTGGTCGTGATCCATAAACACATGCTCAGTTATCGTATCATCATGGTGTCAATCATTGGATTGTCCTGATTGTCCACAGGCAACGACGTACGGATGTCTTCTTCTTACTGCAATGCCCCCACCCCCCAACCCCCAATCTCACATGGGTGTTATCAATGAAGGCACCTAACTTTTCAAATATAGTTTTTCCAGATGATATTCACCTTTGACATTTGATTTGTACTTTTGCTGACAGAAATGTAACTATATCTTTGGTCAACAATTTCAGTAGCATAACTGGACTAAATATTCTAACCTCAGTGAGTTTCGAGGTTTAATTAAATCCACTTCCCTATTTCTCCTAACGGCAGTGTGTAAGACGGCGTTGTCCACGTAGTGGTTGCTTTTATACTCAACTGCAAACGTATTGTGTGAAAAAAATAATCTGAAGACAATCACGCACTTCAGGAAATGGAAGCCATTCTGGTGGGGGTGGAACAGGATTCCTCAAGCCTTCCTTCAAAGACTTGTCTACTGTATGAAACGGCGAGGTGCGGCTTGTGTCGCAGCTGAGGGAGACATCACACGCTATCGCTTCCAAACTCAGCTGAAACTTGTCAGTTTTTTGTTTGATGGCAGGGGCGTACCTACCGTTGTAGAAAAAAAGTCCGGGCTTACACATGATTGTTGCAAAAAATGTTGGGCAAGCCCTCAATACTATCTAAATGTAAAGTTTTGCAACCTATCGGACTTACACGAAAAAGGTGGCTTGCTACGCCCCTGGATGGGTAACCTGTTTCCGGATTGATCTTTTCAGGGAACGCAGATCAACGCTCATTTGTTATCAAGTGTATTCTTAATCATTCTTTCTTAACATTATCTACATATTTTATGATCTTTGTGTTATCTAATTTGTATGTACATCCTGCGGGTATGTGTTATCAGTTATCAATATTAACATACTCCTGGCATTTAAACATATTTGAATATTGAAGCTGATAGCTTCTCATCCCATGATGGTGAAACTACTGAACAAAATTCAAAGTGTTGGACACGGTTTCTAAAAGTTGAATCCAGAAATGTCCTCCCTTTGAAATTATTTCCTTTGCTATCTGTAAAAGCTATTGAAGATATCTGTGGTAAGGTGAAGAATCGTTTAAAGCTCTCTTTTGGTTCAGTGGGCGTAGAGACAGCGAGCTATCAAGATGTACTACTTTTGCAACACTAACTTTTCTGTGCTCAGAACACTACATTAAATTCGAGGAATTATCCACGACAGAACCCGCTGTCTGGCAGAAATGACAGAAAATGAAATCTTGCAAGTACAGCACACTTCCGTGAAACCTTTCACAAAGAAAGATTGAGAATGCATTATTCCAACCAACACATATTTTTCACCTTTTCGTTTGCTTCCACACCTAAATCTATAAAAGCAGGATATTGCAACATCGGAGTGGAGGTATATGTATATAAGTGGAAGAAATTTGGACCTGGTTCTAAATCTTGCACTCGCCCGATTGTTTGTCATCGTTGAGGTAGCATCCATTAAGGCTCTGATTGCCTAGCAGACTTATTTAACATTACCTGTAGGGCAAACGCGTTGCATTTTCTAAATCCTGTCTATTGTGGAAACAGGAAAAAGAAGTTTTGACAGTAAAATGTCAAACATCAATAAACCTACATAACTTCTCTGAGCTATGGATGTTACTCCGTCTTCACAACATAGCAACTCTTCACGTTCACGTGAGCGATCTCCTATCGAACCACCACGAGCCATTCAAATCTACTTCAGTGGATTTGCAGGGGACTTAGGCATAATTTAATGAACTGCAGTTATTAACACAGGATATAAACCCATGAGCTATCTTCTTACAAGAAATATATCTTAAACAAACAGATAAATTTGATTAAAGGCAATATAGTTCAATTCATTCATTTTCTCGTCCTAGTGATAAGGCTACCGGAGACACTTCTATTTTAGTGCGTCAGGGCGTCATCCATAGTGATGAACCCCTAAACACAAATCTGCAAGCTGTGGCAGTTCGTCTTACCTTGAATATTACCTTCACATTTTGCTTCTTTTACCTTCCTCCTTCTTTGAGTCTTCTGCAGACGTCTAGACTTATACGACCAGCTCACAAAACCCTGTATCATCATGGGTGATATAAATGGACACAATACTTTATGAGGAAGTTCAAACATTAATAAAAAGGAAAAGAGAAAGGAAAAGATTTTATGTCCAATAATGACCTGTTCATCTTTTTAATGATGACTCAGAAACTTACCCTGCTACTGGTACATATACATGTATAGTAATTAGATTTATCTGTAATAGATTCACACTCATTGAATGAATTTACATGGTCAGTGCACAATGATCTCTTTACAAAGGCTAAATGGCCTTTGTATGAAACTCGGTGAACAAAGATGGTTAAACCTGAACTATCCATTGACCTTCCTGATCCATTTAAATGTTGTTGTTTTTCTGATGAATTAAACAATGTAGCTGGTGAGTGAATAGGAAAAGTGTGTCACGAAAATACAGTCGAGCACCGTTGTGTCGAACTCTGATAACACGATATCTCGGTTGTCTCGATATAACGTCTCGGTCCCGGCAAAATCCTTCATAATTTATCATTATTCAAGCTCTTTTAACTCGATACGGATGTCTCGATATTTCGGATATCTCGATATAATTTCATGGTCCCAACAAGCAAAATTACCCTTTTAACTCGATATTTGCACAGAAACTCGATATTCACCTACTTTTCATGGGCAAGTATCCATGAACTGAGGTTGTTTCACGGTTGCAGATACCTAAGGTATGGAACGTGATAAAGAGAATTAAAGGTAAGGGTACCAAATCGAACATCGACTATCTTTAAAATGAAAATGAACTATTTATGACACTACACTCACGTGCAAAACAAACGTCCCCAAGTATTTTTCAACTACCAAACAACACAAGCTCAACCACGAATAGATATGCACGTTTACTATGCATGACGAAGGTGTATGTAAAGCATGTCTGACATAAAGAAAGAGGACGTGGTAAACCTAACAGTGGTACAGGGAATGTTGTCACCTGTTGGTCGATTGTCCAGTATTCGAACGCAAACCAAAACAACAAATGACAAAACAGAGGTTGAAATGGGAAGGGAGATCGTCAATACCGCGCATGTCCACCGCTTACACCTGTGCACGTCAGAATACGTCGTCAGGCCGCATGTGTAAGTCTCCTGACCACGTGACTTTGGATCCGACGCAATTCTGTCTGTAATGCCTGAGCCAGTGCATTTCTCGTCAATCGAGGATGTGGAAGCTGTAGAATCAGACGTTCAAGATAGCCCCACAAGTGCTCTGTCGGAGAAATGTCAGGGGATCTTCGTGGCCAAGGCTGTACGAACACGTTGTTGACGTTGAGAATGGCAGTTGTGACAAAAGCGGTGTGAGGTGTTCTATTGTCTTGTTGAAACAAGGTTCCTGGATATTGCTGGAGGAAAGGCAGGATATGGGGCCACAGAACTTCATCAACATACCGAGGGGCTGTCAGGCTGCCATTGATGATAACAAGGCCGGTCTTGGTGTTCCAACATGCCATCCCAAACCGTCACACTCCCTCTACCATATGTTTTCGTTTCCTGAACGCAACAACGTGCCGTCCGTTCCCCTTGCCGATGGTAGACACGTCTTCGGATCTTCAGTTCTGTTCAAATGGAACCTACTCTCGACGCTGATAAAACCCGTTGCCGGTTCCGTTGCTGCCACTGACGAACATTCCTGGCCAAAACCAATCTTCGACGTCGATATTCTGGAGGTAACGTCATGCCCCTCAACGGTCTATAGGCTCCGATTTCCATGTTGACGTTGTCGTCTGGACACTGTCCACCTGCTGACGCGATGACCAAGGCTAAGCACTAATGATGACGTCACGGCGAGGAATCTGTTGCTTAAATGAAGCGTCCGTATATAACGGCCCTCTTGTGGGGTAGTGACTTCCGGTCGATCACTCTTCCAATTTGTCTGTAACGTGTGACAAATGTCCTAATCGTTCTTTTTGCACAACCCAGGATTCTTCCAACATGGTCGTGCGTTGCCCCCAGCTGCAGCATGCCAATCGGTCTTTCTCTCGTTTCTGCTGTTAATCGAGGCATGCTCTACTGGTTTTTCAGAAGATTGTGTTTGCAAAGAACAGTTTCCAACGTGTTTTATGACCGATCTCCATACGGGTGATTTCCTGCACGTGCATGAAATTTCACTAAATAAAGTCATTATTCCCGCTTCTGGCATGCAACACGTGCATTTCCTTGGGGAGTCATACATTTGTGTGTTTGGGCAATGTGTTCAGTACTGTTTTTCATGTTTTTGACCATATCCAGCAAATATAATATAAATTGAATTTTGGGGACGTTTCTTTTGCTCGTGAGTGTATATATATTGCAAATAAACTTGGTGAAACTTTGGCTAAACATTCTTCCTCGTCTTAAAAAATATCGAAAGCAGCAAGAAAAGAGAAACATAAATTTCAATTCAGATAACAGAATAATCAGATTATCTGAAATATCTTTCTATTCGAGACTTTCATGATGCTCTTGGCCAAGCTCATGATTCCGCTACAGGTGATGATGATATACATTATCAACTCCTGAAACATTTACCAGAATCATGTTCAGAAACCCTGTTAGATATATTTAATGACACTTGGATATCTGGTAAATCCCCACCATCAGGGAACGATGCCAAAGTTGTTCCCATGCCGAAACCTGCACCTCATCATACCAGTCGATCGCATTATCGTCCCATTTCATTTGTACAACCGTGGAACGTATGGATATGGTACTTAGAATTAAATAACTTATCAACAAATATTTAAAGTGAATTTCGAAAAATTCGTACCGTTTAACATTTAGTCCGCATGTAGTCATTTGTTAAAAATGTCATTATTAACAACAAATTTGCAGTGTCTATCTATTTTCTTTATCTAGAAAAGGCATGTGACACGTCTTTTGGTTACATTTCATCATCCAGGCCTGAGGTTTTGCCTTGATTCCTTTAGAATCCAAATAATAGAATGTATGTGCAAGCTGATGAGCCATCTCCAAAACAACGACCCAAAAACTGTCCCACAGCCATCTCTAAAACAACGACGCAAAACTGTCCCACTAAACCATTTTAAAATCTAACTAATCCAGCTATTGACTGTGTTTATAATTCTGTGTTGCAAGAAAAAATAACTTATTCCATCCCTAGGCATAAGAACACTACATAAGAACACTGCTGTAACAAAATTTACCCAACCCAAATACTTTTCACTCTTCAACTGCTTAAGCCACAGGTGGATCTTTCGTTAACACTAAACTAAACAAATCGACCACAAAGCAACTTATGTATCTGCAAGAATATAATCAATTAAGAACCAGTTACAGTAACTACAAATCAATATTTACAGATGTCAGTAATACTTTCAGGAGATCCAGAACCATATCATCATGATTACTAAATGACAGTTCAATGTTTACAGCAGAATCAATAGCTTTAAATTATGTAAATGCTCAAACTAAATAAATTGATAGCATTTCATAATATACTGGACAAAATATGTCAGTGATATTGGTATTTTTATGATTGATATTTTATCAGTGTGTCAATGAATAAATAGATTTTACATAGATCACTACCTATTTTTGTCCAGTACATTTTCTGTTTCCCTTTCCTGTCTCCAGGCCATAACGAATATTTCTTGTAAACATCCACTTTTATTTAAAATCATAGAATTATATATTAATCTCGCTACTAGCCAGTACGACATTCTCTTCTGTTGGTTACCCAGCAAGGTTGGCATTACACTATGACTGATGCTGCAGCCAAAACAGCACTCAAAACAGCACTCACCAATCTGTGACACCATATCTAATCTGTGATTAAATGCCTGTAATGAGAAATTACATTAAAGGTCAAATGCAAAAGATGTAGGTATAAATAAGTTACATGAAATTAAACCAACTATCGGTTAAACCTACTTGTGTTGTCAGTACAGATGTGGCATTGGCCACTCGAGATACACACATGAATATTTGTTGGACGATCCGGATCCCATGTTTTGTTCCTTTGTGAAGAATCACAGTGAGGCATGTTCTGCTTGACTGTTTTGATTTTTCCTTCACAAAGGATAAAATTTCAAATCATCCTATGAAGGACTTTTTAGATATAATTAGTTCTTATTTGATTATTGGTTTTTCAAAAGGAATTGAACCACATGATACATTTTGACGTTATTCATATATATGTAGGTAGAATATGATTATGAACTTATGATTGTTTGGTAACTTGACTCCTGAGGGTTTCTTGGACTTCAGTCATGCACAACAACAAAGCACATGTGATACATGTGGCTCACCTTAGACAAGTGAGTTTGTTCAAAATTGCCTCTGTTCATCCAGCAGAAAATGGGTACCCGGTGAGATAAGTCATGTGACTATTAACCTTCTAACGCCTCACATGCAGCTTGGGTTATCCGGGGTAATAATAATCAATTTGTGATTACAGAGTCCCGTGTCAACTAGTCAGATGGATACTAGGCGCTATATAAATGCATTATTATAATGTATTATGTATATCCTTGACGGGGATTGGAGTAATGAAAAACTATTGTCCTCCCTGAAAAGGTATATCATCCAACATCATTCAGTGAATATTCATATCTATCACCGTTTTTAATCTTAGTATATTTGTACATTTTAGGTACATGTAAATAGCTAACATTCACTGCAGTTGCTAGCAGCTGAAGGAATGGTAAAATATCTTGCTGAGGAACCGTGCAGGAAGCCATGCAGGAAACCGTGCAGGAGGGCGTGCAGGAGGCCGTGCAGGAAACCTTGCAGGAAACCGTGCAGGAGGCCGTGCAGGAAGCCGTGCAGGAGGCCGTGCAGGAAGCCGTGCAGGAAACCGTGCAGGAAACCGTGCAGGAGGCCGTGCAGGAAGCCGTGCAGGATGGCGTGCAGGAAGCCGTGCAGGAGGGCGTGCAGGAAGCCTTGCAGGAGGGCGTGCAGGAAGCCGTGCAGGAAGCAGAAGAAAGGCCTTAGTGTGGTGTCCTAACTTTGGCTTCTTGCGATCTTTGGCCCCTTTTTATACTGTGTTTGTTAACTGATAGTTTAATATTTGCATGCTATTAAACTATATTTAGAAATGTTATAATCTGGTTATTATAATGTCATTCGATGTCAGCTCTTTTGAAATAGACCTATTCTTCATTCTCACTCACTCACCCAAAGCCACCCACGAAACCCATCCAACCGACCACCCACCCATGACCACCCACCCGTCCACCCGTTCTCACTCACTCACTCACTCACTCACTCACTCACTCACTCACTCACTCACTCACTGTGTTAGCTCATGAAGTATTGTGGTTACGATATGTACAATATTGTATTCACATGATAACTGTCACATCTCATGAAGTATTGTGGCTGCTATATATACAATATTGTATTCACACGGTGACAGTCACATCTCATGAAGTATTGTGGCTGGGATATGTACAATATTGTATTCACACGGTAACTGTCACATCTCTTGAAGTATTGTGGCTGGGATATGTACAATGTTCCACGCACACAAGTAACTGTCACATCTCATGAAGTATTGTAGTTGGGATATGTACAATATTGTATTCACACAATAATTGTCACAGCTCGTGACGTATTGTGGCTGCGATATGTACAATATTGTATTCACACGGTAACTGTCACATCTCATGAAGTATTGTGGCTGGGATATGTACAATATTGTATTCACACGGTAACTGTCACATCTCTTCAAGTATTGTGGCTGGGATATGTACAATGTTCCACGCACACGGTAACTGTCACATCTCATGAAGTATTGTGGCTGGGATATGTACAATGTTCCAAGCACACGGTAACTGTCACATCTCATGAAGTATTGTGGCTGTGATATGTACAATATTGTATTCACACGGTAACTGTCACATCTCATGAAGTATTGTGGTTGGGATATGTACAATATTGTATTCACATGGTAACTGTCACAATCTCATGAAGTATTGTGGCTGGGATATGTACAATATTGTATTCACACGGTAACTGTCACATCTCATGAAGTATTGTGGCTGGGATATGTACAATATTGTATTCACACGGTAACTGTCACATCTCATGAAGTATTGTGGCTGGGATATGTACAATATTGTATTCACACGGTAACTGTCACATCTCATGAAGTATTCTCATGATAGTATTGTGGTCACATCTCGATATGTACAATATTGTATTCACACGGTAACTGTCACTTCTCATGAAGTATTATGGCTGCGATATGTACAATATTGTATTCACACGGTAACTGTCACATCTCATGAAGTATTGTGGCTGGGATATGTACAATATTGTATTCACACGGTAACTGTCACTTCTCATGAAGTATTGTGGCTGCGATATGTACAATATTGTATTCACACGGTAACTGTCACATCTCTTCAAGTATTGTGGCTGGGATATGTACAATGTTCCACGCACACGGTAACTGTCACATCTCTTCAAGTATTGTGGCTGGGATATGTACAATGTTCCAAGCACACGGTAACTGTCACATCTCATGAAGTATTGTGGCTGGGATATGTACAATATTGTATTCACACGGTAACTGTCACATCTCATGAAGTATTGTGGCTGCGATATGTACAATATTGTATTCACACGGTAACTGTCACATCTCATGAAGTATTGTGGCTGGGATATGTACAATATTGTATTCACACGGTAACTGTCACTTCTCATGAAGTATTGTGGCTGCGATATGTACAATATTGTATTCACACGGTAACTGTCACAACTCATGAAGTATTGTGGCTGGGATATGTACAATGTTCCACGCACACAACAACTGTCACAACCTATGGATTATTGTCGAGTTGTAATCATGGTGTAGCAGCCACTGCTTATTGTGCGGTTTGCTGAGGTCTGTCATTTCGACTAACTGTGGGCGAGATAGTTGAAATGAGATATAACCATATTGACTGAATCTATAAATCGCCCTATAACAAGATTCCCATGAGATTTCTCTCGTTCAACATAATGATAGAATCCCATTGAGCTACCGAGACAAAGCAGTGTTATAGAGGAGTTGAGTCTTGATATATGCACATACTTAAACTCACTCATTCGTCTTATTGATCAGGAGAGTGGCTGGAGTCCTCGTCGTCACTGGTGCCAACAGACGCCAAGTGTAACACGCCACCGTGTGAAGAGACGGTTCCAAGTGTGGGGATAAACACAAGTGATATGAGGAGTTGAGCCTCACGGTGCTACCAAAAACAGGACAGTTCCGGCTTACCTACAAGGCCCCGGTACAACAAATGAGTTAACCAGCTTATGGATGCGTCGTCAGGGACCCTCAAATAGGAATTAATTCTTCACCTGTATGACAGATTCAAACGGAAACTTACTGAGATTATGACTTAGCAGCGGAGCACGTGATGGTTTTCACGCGCCCCTGAGACCATAGGTGACTGAACTCAACAAGTCCCTTCCAGTCCCACAAGGGCATCGACTGGTACAAAGGGGTTTTCCTGGAGATGGCCTGTGCAGTGGTCAATGTCACAGGTACGTTGCTTTAAAGTATTTACTATGCCTTGCTTACAATAAAATCATACATTATATTGTTCCTGTATCCTAGTCACAACATCACATCATTCCATTGTCAGCCTCACCACCTCACTGTCCCATCAGTCCATGTCTTCAACATCACCACATCATTCCATTGTCAGCCTCACCACCTCACTGTCCCATCAGTCCATGTCTTCAACATCACCACATCATTCCATTGTCAGCCTCACCACCTCACTGTCCCATCAGTCCATGTCTTCAACATCACCACATCATTCCATTGTCAGCCTCACCACCTCACTGTCCCATCAGTCCATGTCTTCAACATCACCCACATCATTCCATTGTCAGCCTCACCTCACTGTCCCATCAGTCCATGTCTTCAACATCACCACATCATTCCATTGTCAGCCTCACCACCTCACTGTCCCATCAGTCCATGTCTTCAACATCACCACATCATTCCATTGTCAGCCTCATCACCTCACTGTCCCATCAGTCCATGTCTTCAACATCACCACATCATTTCATTGTCAGCCTCACCACCTCACTGTCCCATCAGTCCATGTCTTCAGCATCACCACATCATTCCATTGTCAGCCTCACCACCTCACTGTCCCATCATTCCATGTCTTCAACATCACCACATCATCACATCACCACATCATTCCACTTTCCTCACCCTCACCCCATCATAAAACTGTCCTCACCCTCACCCCATCATAAAACTGTCCTCACCCCATCATACCACTGTCCTCACCCTCACCACACCCTGACAACATCATTCCACATGTCCTCATCCTCACATCCGAAACCACCCCTTTCCCATGCGGAGTGTTTGGTGCCTCCCAGAGTTTGTGGAGCATGAAGACATTGTAGATAGCCTTGTGACTGAGATAATCACAGTGATAAAGCAGTCGCTGTTCTACCGCTACTCGCGACCACATTAGTAATCAATACACTGTAAGTGACTTCTATTCACTGATGTAACCAGTCCGTGACGAGGCGACATCACGTCAGCTGACAGCAGCCCCGGAGCGCATGTCACCTGAGTGCGTATGTCATAAGTATTGTGCTTGTATATGATTGGTCCTATTGTCAATAAAAATGCCAAGTCTCAAGAAATGGCATGATATCAACTTGTTTTCTGTACAACCGATCGTTAACAGTGTTACACTTCAGAAGATTTGACAGTGGCTGTATATATTGAAATCAATGAAATCAGAGAGCCCTGTGGGTCTGTCTATGAATTTTTATGCCGTCGGAATTCACAAAAATAACAAAATACTGTGTGCATCCGTGTGTACGTTGTACCAAAACGTATCGTGTTTGTATACTGTCGACATTTTCGTGTCTGAGCATGGTAAACAAGTAAACAAAGACTATTCTATATTCAGATGTTGCCCCCAATAACACATACCCAATCCTTGTAGTCGTGGTTCTTGCAATAGGACATCTGTAGCTATTGACTGTTACCCTGGTAACACATATACCCTCCAAGCACACGTGGTTCTGGCTATGGAATAAATCTTCCCTCTCCCACCTCCAAGTGAATGTGGGTCTTGCCATAGAATAATCTCCCAATGTACCTTCTATGTGGTGAGGGTTTTAGATTACTGATTGATCCTTCCCTAAAAACAATCCGTATCTTCCTTGTGAGGGTTCTCGTGGTACCGTTCTCGCTATCGAATAATCACCCAGTCGGACACATACTCTCTGTGTGGTTCTAGTTCCAGCTATTGAATAATCCCATATTACACATGTACCTCCTCTGTGATGAGGGTTCTCGCTATAGAATAATCCCCCAACAAGACATATACTTTATGTGTGGTTCTAGTTCTAGCTATTGAATAATCCCACATTACACATGTACCTCTCTGTGATGAGGGTTCTCGCTATTGAATAATCCCACATTACACATGTACCTCCTCTGTGATGAGGGTTCTCGCTATAGAATAATCCCCCAACAAGACATATACTTTATGTGTGGTTCTAGTTCTAGCTATTGAATAATCCCATATTACACACGTACCCTCTTTATGGTGAGTGTTCTCGCTATAGAATCATCCCCCAGTAACACATATTCTCTCTTAGCGGCGGGTGTTCTCGCAAGAGAATAATTGCCCAAACAGCAGATGCATGCCTTCTTATCCTGGTTATGAATATTTCATTTCTATCTTCGACCTGTCTTTCAGTTGTCGACGTACCGTAATTAGAGAGTGTCTTGACATCGCGTGATACAGATGAAACATACTGTCCAGAAAAAATACATCAATATTTATTGCTGTCCCTCTACATTAACTGGACTAAATATCACCTTTTACTGTTGTGTCAGCTGATTGGTCAGCTGATTGGTCAGCCCATACATAACCGATCGCTAGAGCTCAGAGTGAGTGAGTTTGTTTTTACACCGCTTTTAGCAATATTCCAGCAATATCTCGGCAGGGGACATCAGAAATGGGCTTCACACATTGTACCCATGTGGGGAATCGAACCCGGGTCTTCTGCGTGACGAGCGAACGCCTTAGCCACTAGGCTACCCCACCGCCCCGGTAGAGACCAGAGTGCACACCCCATTTACTGTTTGGTATAAACAAGAACAATCACTCCTTTAAATGCTGTTAGTTTACTGACCGTTTATTTTAGACAATCATTAGACTTCGTTTTACTGCTGTGTCAGCTGAACGCTCGATATACACAAAAATGAACATCCTTTTTCCTGCTGGGCCACCTGATTGCTTGATTTTTACCAGAATGCACGCATCCTTTCACTGACGTGACAGTTGATCGCTTGATATAAAAGAGGATGAACATCCCTTTAACTATTGTGATACCTGGCCGCATGATAGAAACCGGAAAGAACATCCCTTTTCACTGTTGTGACAGCTGATCGCCTGGTCTACACTGTCGTATAGTCGGTGCTTGGATCTGTGCTGGATGAAGTCAGTGTAGGGCAAGTGAAAGCATTTTTTTTCTGAACTTGTGTCTTCTGGGTTGTAGCGTGTTTGTCTCGAAATATGAGTACACGCTGTGCTGGTTTTACGTGTAATTGTCGACCGGATGCGGCCGTAGTGCGTGGATATGCGAAGACCGGCTGAAAGGTTCTGAGGCTAGTTGTGATGGATTGGTGACCATTTTTCAACATAATCCTCCTCTGAGATCCACACGCTTGCTGGAATGACTGGGGACCACTCAATGGTGCAACAAGTTTTGAAAGAGACTGAGATCTGAGGGATTCCGCGATGTTCAAGGAGTTCAAATCTACAGTGGATTCGTGGAAAGCCGAATCCATCACCAGCTGATCATTGTTTATTCTCGGGCTCATCGTGGCAAATCCAAGAACGAAACTAACAATTTAAAACTGGATCTGTTTGAAAACGGGTGTCGGATTGACATGCGGTAACCAGTTTTGTCATCACCAGAGAATGCCTAGTTATTCTGATGCCTGCAGACATATGCTCGCAGTCTGTGTTCTTGATTTAACTACAGCCTGTATGCAAGGAAGGGGTTGTGCGTAATGCACCTCGTGCAACTCGTGATGTCCCGCATGGACTACAGCAACAGTCTGTTGTATGGTTTGAGTCAGCATCTGCTGAACAAACTCCAGAAGGTACAAAATAGGGCAGCTCGTATTGTGAGTCGTGCACCAAAAAGATGCCACATAACACCGGTATTGATGTCCCTACACTGGCTACCAATAGAAGCCAATAGATCTTGTGTTTTGCCTACCACTGTTTGAATGGTACAGCATCGAGATATCTATCAGAACTGATCTCCCCATACCATTCTTCACGACGTCTAAGGTCTGAAAACCAACGCCTACTTGCAGTACCAAACTCAAGACTAAAATCCTACGGCAACAGATCGTTTCAAGTAGCAGCACTTCAGTTATGGAACTCACTACCTCAGAACATTAAAGAATCCCCCACCCTTGAGACATTCAAAACCAACCTAAAACCCTTCTCTTCAGAAAGTTCTATCCCCACGAACTATCTCCTCCCGTGAACTTCCAATCTATGACTATTGTAGCGCCTTGAGCATGCACCTTTGTGGATGGAACCCAGCGCAATATAATTAGACATTATTATTATTATATTATTAATGCAGGCAAAATGTAGGTATTAGTAGCTCGGTTCAACACTTTTCAGTCACCCCTTGTATTTATCTTCTCTCGTTGACGTCTCCTATCGCTGTGGACGTCTTGTACGACGGACGTGGACGTGGGTGTCTACCAAACACGCAGCATGATGAATATTGAGAAGTCACTTAGGCGTCTGCAAGCAAGATATGGAGCAGATTGTATATTGGATCTGGACGTGAGTATCTGCACCAGGGACTCTACCGGATGAGGATGTTCATTGTGTGGACGTCGGTGCATGCGTTACGATGCATACTTGTGTCTATGTCTGCCGGGTAATCAACGTACTGATTACACTGTGTGGAAGACGGGTGAAGAGATTATAGTCTCCTTAGTCGATATCAACATACAGTAAGAGCACATAACAACACATGCACGAGACAGGTTTCATCGAATCGTATAACTTAAAAGTACTCGGTGTCGAGTGGTATAAATTCATATTCACTAATCGCCTGTTATGTAAATCGTTGGGGACAGTTATGTATTTCATCAGATACTCCCACGGTAGTTGTGTATTGATTTCCCTTACGCTGGAGTGCAACATCCACGGATTATCCTGCCAATTGTGTCCTTCATTAGCTATCATAGGGGAGACATAAGTTGATATGAGTTGTTCCAGTAATGCGTATACAGCAGTAATCCCCGAGTAGGGCTCTGTTGTTGCTGATCAGGCCATAACTGTATCAGATATCTGGCTATCTGTGTCTGGGATCATCTGCAGCTGTCTGAATAGAACATGGAGGATTATGACTGTCGGAATACAAATCGTTTCATTGTGACAATACAACAATGGTAAATTATGACTGTCGGAATACAACTGGTTTCATTGTGACAATACAACAATGGTAAATTGTGACTCGGAATACAACATGATAAATTGTGACTGTCGGAATACAACACGGTAAATTGTGACAATATAACAATGGTAAATTGTGACTCTCGGAATACAACACGGTAAATTGTGATTCTCGGAATACAACACGGTAAATTGTGACTGTCGGAATACAACTCGTTTCATTGTGACAATACAACAATGGTAAAGTGTGACTCTCGGAATACAACACGGTAAATTGTGACTATCGGAATACAACACGGTAAATTGTGACTGTCGGAATACAACTCGTTTCATTGTGACAATACAACAATGGTAAATTGTGACTCTCGGAATACAACACGGTAAATTGTGACTATCGGAATACAACTCGTTTCATTGTGACAATACAACAATGGTAAATTGTGACTCTCGGAATGCAACACGGTAAATTGTGATTGTCGGAATACCACATTACCAGTTGTAATCTTCAGAGATAACTAAATGCATAAGTAACTTAATAAAAATATGTCATGCCATCCAAGTAACCCGTGATAGTGGGTTCCAGTGCCATGATTAGCCCCGATTATGGTTAATAAGTTTGTGAGCTCTGTACCCGTGCTGGTTGGTGTCTCCAACGCTCTCAGATCTATACCTGTTCGGGATCTTCCACACTCAGATCCCACGCCGAGATAGAACTAAAATATTGGCCATAGAAGGGTTTCACTCACTCACTCACCCACCTACAGACTCAGCTCACTCACTCACTCACTCATTCACCATGGAACGTTGCCATGGTGTTCTTCAGTTATTGTGATGTACGTGTGTGATACATGTCAGACACACATCTTTCGTTGATCACGTATATTAGGAAATTCATTTTCAAATCTCCAAATATAAATATACATAGAATGGATTTGGAAAAGTCGGTGGGTTAAATCTCTTGATAGTATTTAGCACTAGTGAATCACATATCGTCCATTTTAACCATTAGCCATCAGAGTACGAGTAGGTAGGTATGTAGGTAGGGATGGCACGTCATGAGTATCAAGTGCAGATGTACTGAACCAGGCCCACCTCTCTGCCTACATAGCTTCTCCCATTGCGGATACAGCGGTATAAATGGGGATGGCGACGTCCCTATGGGCGCGGATCACGTCAATGTGGGTGGGGAACAGAGGTCTAATTAGAATAGACCCATATATCTTTCAGCTACAGCATGACATGGAGTGAACGCCCCTCCGCCCAGATAGTAGTGACTGAGTCTCCCCTTGACGTGTGGTAACAAGATACGCGGGCTATATCCTAACTAGAGGCAGCACGGTGACAATACATGCCCACTGTCTACTGCACTACGATGCCAAAGACTGAAGATGGGATCTACTGGATTACTTTGTCAGCAGTACGTGTAAATAGACCGCCAAAAACAGCCGTGGTCGACTCTAATCACACACTGTATGATACTATGGACCAACAAAGGCAGATGTGGTCCAAGATGCTGATAGCATCCGCTGTGCAATGTTCAGTCACCTAACTCAGTGAAGAAATAGTCACAAAAAGGTTACCATCGTAATGCCTAGTGTTGTGATAGAATCCATGGAGTTGCAGACAACGGTTGTGAGATACAGGCATCCATGGTGATGTTGACAACAGTTGTCAGACACAGGCATCCATGATATGGTGATGTTGACAACAGTTGTCAGACACAGGCATCCATGGTGATGTTGACAACAGTTGTCAGACACAGGCATCCATGGTTATGTTGACAACAGGTGACAGACATTGGCATCCATGGTGATGTTAACAACAGTTGCCAGACACGGGCATCCGTGATGATGTTAACAACAGTTGACAGACACAGGCATCCGTGATGATGTTGACAACAGTTGACAGACACAGGCATCCGTGATGATGTTGACAACAGTTGCCAGAAACAGGCATCCATAGTGATGTTGACAACAGTTGTCAGATATAGGCATCCTTGGTGATGTTGACAACAATTGCCAGACACAGGCATATTTTGAGCCAGCTGTTGTCACCCACAAGCTCACGAATATACTGCAGAAACCATTGGTCACACAGAGAAAGACACTTCAGACTAACATGCATTCAGTATTGTCAACATTTACAATAATGCAATGCTGAAATCGAATAGAAGACGCCAGTCGTTGGCCTCCTCCTAGCGTGGAAAACCCTGGTTATGCATCCGCATTTTCTTTTGTCAACACGGACCGCCAGAAATCAATTGTTAGGTTGTCTTTATACAACACAGATCTCACTGCACTGCACAAGGGCCAACTGGAAGTCTAATGACGCAAGTTTACCAAGAAAAGTAGATCTGATTTCCTCTGTAAATATTTCATGAACACATTGGCCTGAGGGGCGTTATGAGCATTGCCGGCAGGGGGCGCTAGTGTAGCTGGGTCTTGGCAAGAAGTATAATTGAACAGGAAACGTCTTGTAAGGGAACAGACACTTCATGGGGAGAGAAATAACATCCTCCGAGCTGGATACAAAACGGACAGGAGTCCAAAAGGCCAGGCTGCTATATTCCTTCCCTCCATACTGTTATGCGGTGCATTTTGCAGCGCGGCAACTTTCGATGTGGGATTGCTCCCGGTCGCTCTCTTGCTGCTATGGTTTGCTTTTGTACTGGGGAGTCCTGAATTTAATGAATTTTTTTTTCGCGTAGCATTTATCAGCTCTGGATTCCGAGCGTTTCTCGTTTGCGACGTAACAAAGATAACGATCCTCGTGCACGACAGTGTATCGGTGGTGCCCAAACCATAATAATGACAACTGCTAATAATTAAGTGAATGTAGACCTCGAACCGTAACCGTTTGACCATTTTATTCATTCTAGCCTTCATTGTATTCATTTGAAATACGGCAAGATAGGTGGGAGTGTTGTGCATACTTTGAGTGATCGTGTCTTCTGCCTTGTCTTTATGTACACTATATGTGTAGATGTTTTTAAAACGCATACGGTTTCATTTTAATCAGGACTTATGGAACAGAATCATGGAGCATCCGCCCAATACTTAAACAAATTAACCAAGTAAATACATTGAAATGTTGGGTAAATCCGTCATGATGAATGGGACCGCTCCATCATGAGATGCATGTTAGTTTCATAACGAAATGTGGGCTAGTAGCAGCATTATGTTGGTCAGATCAATCTTGACATGTGGGTTAGTTTCAACATAGTATACGGGTTAGTTTCGTCGTTAGATGAGAGATAGGCTCATCATAACATGGGAGTAGTTAGATCCCACTTGAGATATGGGTTAGTTTAATTATGAGATGTCAGTAAGATACATCGTGAGATATAGTTTAGATATCTCGTGAGATATGTGTTAGGTACATAATGAGATGTGGGTTAGATACATCGTGAGATGTGGGTTAGGTACATCGTTGATATAGTTTAGATACATCGTGAGACGTTGGTTAGATATATCGTGATATATAGTTTATATACATCATGAGATGTGGGTTAGATACATCGTAAGATATAGTTTAGATACATCGTGGGATATGGGTTAGATGCATCATGAGATATAGTTTAAATACATCGTGAGATATAATTTAGATACATCATGAGATATAGTTTAGATACATCGTGAGATATAGTTTAGATACATCATGAGATATGGGTTAGATGCATCATGAGATATAGTTTAAATACATCATGAGATATAGTTTAGATACATCATGAGATGTGGGTTAAATACATCGTGAGATGTGGGTTAGGTACATCGTGAGATATAGTTTAGATACACCGTGAGATATAGTTTAGATACATAATGAGATTTGGGTTAGGTACATCGTGAGATATAGTTTAGATGCATCATGAGATGTGGGTTAGGTACATCGTGAGATATAGTTTAGATACATAATGAGATATGGGTTAGGTAAATCGTGAGATATAGTTTAAATACATCATGAGATGTGGGTTAGGTACATCGTGAGATATAGTTTATATACATAATGAGATGTGGGTTAGGTACATCATGAGATATAGTTTAGATACATCATGAGATGTGGGTTAGGTACATCATGAGATATAGTTTAAATACATCGTGAGATGTGGGTTATATACATCATGAAATGTGGGTTAGACACAACGTGAGATGTGGGTTATGTACATCATGAGATATAGTTTAGATACATCGTGAGATGTGGGTTAGACACATCGTGAGATGTGGGTTATGTACATCGTGAGATATAGTTTAGATACATCATGAGATGTGGTTAGACACATCGTGAGATGTGGGTTATGTACATCATGAGATATAGTTTAGATACATCATGAGATTTGAGTTAGATACATCGTGAGATATAGTTTAGATACATTATGAGATATGGGTTTGGTACATCGTAAGATATAGTTTATATACATCATGAGATGTGGGTTAGATACATTGTGTGATGTGGGTAAAGTACATCGTGAGATGTAGTTTATATACATCATCAGATATGGGTTAGATACATCGTGAGATGTGGGTTAAGTACATCATGAGATATAGTTTAGATACATCGTGAGATATAGATTAGATACATCATGAGATATGGGTTAGATACATCATGAGATATAGTTTAAATACATCATGAGATATAGTTTAGATACATCGTGAGATGTGGGTTAAATACATCGTGAGATGTGGGTTAGGTACATCGTGAGATATAGTTTAGATACACCGTGAGATATAGTTTAGATACATAATGAGATGTGGGTTAGGTACATCATGAGATATAGTTTAGATACATCATGAGATGTGGTTAGACACATCGTGATATATAGTTTAGATACGTAATGAGATATGGGTTAGCTAAATCGTGAGATATAGTTTAAATACATCATAAGATGTGGGTTAGGTACATCGTGAGATATAGTTTATATACATAATGAGATGTGGGTTAGGTACATCATGAGATATAGTTTAGATACATCATGAGATGTGGGTTAGGTACATCATGAGATATAGTTTAAATACATCGTGAGATGTGGGTTAGATACATCATGAAATGTGGGTTAGACACAACGTGAGATGTGGGTTATGTACATCATAAGATATAGTTTAGATACATCATGAGATGTGGTTAGACACATCGTGAGATGTGGGTTATGTACATCATGAGATATAGTTTAGATACATCATGAGATGTGGGTTAGATACATCATGAGATATAGTTCAGATACATCATGAGATGTGGTTAGACACATCTTATGGGTTATGTACATCATGAGATATAGTTTAGATACATCGTGAGATGTGGGTTAGATACATCATGAGATGTGGGTTACACAACGTGAGATGTGGGTTAGATACATCATGAGATATAGTTTAGATACATCATGAGATTTGAGTTAGATACATCGTGAGATATAGTTTAGATACATCGTGAGATGTGGGTTAGGTACATCGTGAGATATGAGTTAGATACATCGTAAGATGGGGGTTAGATATATCATGAGATGTAGTTTATATACATCATGAGATATGGGTTAGATACATCGTGAGATATAGTTTATATACATCATGAGATATGGGTTAGATACATCGAGAGATGTGGGTTAAGTACATCGTGAGATATAGTGTAGATACATCTTGAGATGGGGGTTAGATACATCATGGAATATAGTTTATATACATCATGAGATATGGGTTAGATACATCGAGAGATGTGGGTTAAGTACATCGTGAGATATAGTTTAGATACATCGTGACATATAGTTTAGATACATCATGAGATATGGGTTTGGTACATCGTGAGATATAGTTAGATACATCGTGACATATAGTTTAGATACATCATGAGATATGGGTTTTGGTACATCGTAAGATATAGATGTATATACATCGTGAGATGTTGTTAGATACATAGTGAGATGTGGGTTAAGTACATCGTGAGATATAGTTTAGATACATAGTGACATATTGTTTAGATACATCATGAGATATGGGTTTGGTACATCGTGAGATATAGTTTAGATACATAATGAGATGTGGGTTAGATACACCGTGTGAGATGTGGGTTAGGTACACGTGAGATGTGAGATACATCTTATATTTTAGATACATCGTGAGATGTGGGTTATGTACATCGTGAGATATAGTTTAGATACATAATGAGATGTGGGTTAGATACATCGTGAGATATAGTTTAGATACATCATGAGATGTGGGTTAGGTACATCGTGAGATATAGTTTAGATACATAATGAGATGTGAGTTAGATACACCGTGAGATATAGTTCATATACATCATGAGATCTGGTTAGACACATCGTGAGATGTGGGTTAGGTACATCGTGAGATATATTTTATATGCATCGTTAGATGTGGGTTAGGTACATCGTGAGATATAGTTAAGATACATCATGAGATGTGATTAGACACATCGTGAGATGTGGGGATAGGTACATCACGAGATGTGGTTAGACACATCGTGAGATATAGTTTAGATACATAATGAGATATGGGGTAGGTAAATCGTGAGATATAGTTTAAATACATCATGAGATGTGGGTTAGGTACATCGTGAGATATAGTTTGTATACATAATGAGATGTGGGTTAGGTACATCATGAGATATAGTTTAGATACATCATGAGATGTGGGTTAGGTACATCATGAGATATAGTTTAAATACATCGTGAGATGTGGGTTATATACATCATGAAATGTGGGTTAGACACAACGTGAGATGTGGGTTATGTACATCATGAGATATAGTTTAGATACATCGTGAGATGTGGGTTAGACACATCGTGAGATGTGGGTTATGTACATCGTGAGATATAGTTTAGATACATCATGAGATGTGGTTAGACACATCGTGAGATGTGGGTTATGTACATCATGAGATATAGTTTAGATACATCATGAGATTTGAGTTAGATACATCGTGAGATATAGTTTAGATACATTATGAGATATGGGTTTGGTACATCGTAAGATATAGTTTATATACATCATGAGATGTGGGTTAGATACATTGTGTGATGTGGGTTAAAGTACATCGTGAGATGTAGTTTATATACATCATCAGATATGGGTTAGATATATCGTGAGATGTGGGTTAAGTACATCATGAGATATAGTTTAGATACGTCGTGAGATATAGATTAGATACATCATGAGATATGGGTTAGATGCATCATGAGATATAGTTTAAATACATCATGAGATATAGTTTAGATGAGATGTGGGTTACACATCGTGAGATGTGGGTTAGGTACATCGTGAGATATAGTTTAGATACACCGTGAGATATAGTTTAGATACATAATGAGATTTGTGTTAGGTACATCGTGAGATATAGTTTAGATGCATCATGAGATGTGGGTTAGGTACATCGTGAGATATAGTTTAGATACATAATGAGATGTGGGTTAGGTAAATCGTGAGATATAGTTTAGATACATAATGAGATGTGGGTTAGGTACATCATGAGATATAGTTTAGATACATCATGAGATGTGGTTAGACACATCGTGATATATAGTTTAGATACGTAATGAGATATGGGTTAGCTAAATCGTGAGATATAGTTTAAATACATCATGAGATGTGGGTTAGGTACATCGTGAGATATAGTTTATATACATAATGAGATGTGGGTTAGGTACATCATGAGATATAGTTTAGATACATCATGAGATGTGGGTTAGGTACATCATGAGATATAGTTTAAATACATCGTGAGATGTGGGTTAGATACATCATGAAATGTGGGTTAGACACAACGTGAGATGTGGGTTATGTACATCATGAGATAAAGTTTAGCTACATCATGAGATGTGGTTAGAGACATCGTGAGATGTGGGTTATGTACATCATGAGATATAGTTTAGATACATAATGAGATGTGGGTTAGGTACATCATGAGATATAGTTTAGATACATCATGAGATGTGGTTAGACACATCTTGAGATGTGGGTTATGTACATCATGAGATATAGTTTAAATACATCGTGAGATGTGGGTTAGATACATCATGAAATGTGGGTTACACACAACGTGAGATGTGGGTTATGTACATCATGAGATATAGTTTAGATACATCATGAGATTTGAGTTAGATACATCGTGAGATATAGTTTAGATACATCATGAGATGTGGTTAGACACATCGTGAGATATAGTTTAGATACAGCGTGAGATATAGTTTAGATACATAATGAGATGTGGGTTAGGTACATCGTGAGATATAGTTTAGATACATCGTGAGATGTGGGTTAGGTACATCGTGAGATATAGTTTAAATACAAAATGAGATGTGGGTTAGGTACATCTTGAGATATAGTTTATTTACATAATGAGATGTGGGTTAGGTACATCGTGAGATATAGTTTAAATACATCATGAGATGTGGTTAGACACATAGTGAGATGTGGGTTATGTACATCATGAGATATAGTTTAAATACATTGTGAGATGTGGGTTAGATACATCATGAAATGTGGGTTAAACACATCGTGAGATGTGGGTTATGTACATCATGAGATATAGTTTAGATACATCATGAGATTTGAGTTAGATACATCGTGAGATATAGTTTAGATACATCGTGAGATGTGGGTTAGGTACATCGTGAGATATAGTTTAGATACATCGTGAGATGGGGGTTAGATATATCATGAGATGTAGTTTATATACATCGTGAGATGGGGGTTAGATACATTATTAGATATTGTTTAGATACATCGTGAGATATAGTTTAGATACATTATGAGATATGGGTTTGGTACATCGTTAGATATAGTTTATATACATCATGAGATGTGGGTTAGATACATCGTTGATATGTTAGCTTTAGATACATCGTGAATTAAAGTACATCGTGAGATATAGTTTATATACATCATCAGATATGGGTTTAGATACATCGTGAGATGTGGGTTAGCAATACATCATGAGATATAGTTTAGATACATCGTGAGATATAGATTAGATACATCATGAGATATGGGTTAGATGCATCATGAGATATAGTTTAAATACAGCATGAGATATAGTTTAGATACATCGTGAGATGTGGGTTAAATACATCGTGAGATGTGGGTTAGGTACATCGTGAGATATAGTTTAGATACACCGTGAGATATAGTTTAGATACATAATGAGATGTGGGTTAGGTAAATCGTGAGATATAGTTTAGATACATAATGAGATGTGGGTTAGGTACATCATGAGATATAGTTTAGATACATTATGAGATGTGGTTAGACACATCGTGATATATAGTTTAGATACGTAATGAGATATGGGTTAGCTAAATCGTGAGATATAGTTTAAATACATCATGAGATGTGGGTTAGGTACATCGTGAGATATAGTTTATATACATAATGAGATGTGGGTTAGGTACATCATGAGATATAGTTTAGATACATCATGAGATGTGGGTTAGGTACATCATGAGATATAGTTTAAATACATCGTGAGATGTGGGTTAGATACATCATGAAATGTGGGTTAGACACAACGTGAGATGTGGGTTATGTACATCATGAGATAAAGTTTAGCTACATCATGAGATGTGGTTAGAGACATCGTGAGATGTGGGTTATGTACATCATGAGATATAGTTTAGATACATAATGAGATGTGGGTTAGGTACATCATGAGATATAGTTTAGATACATCATGAGATGTGGTTAGACACATCTTGAGATGTGGGTTATGTACATCATGAGATATAGTTTAAATACATCGTGAGATGTGGGTTAGATACATCATGAAATGTGGGTTACACACAACGTGAGATGTGGGTTATGTACATCATGAGATATAGTTTAGATACATCATGAGATTTGAGTTAGATACATCGTGAGATATAATTTAGATACATCTTGAGATGTGGGTTAGGTACATCGTGAGATATGAGTTAGATACATCGTAAGATGGGGGTTAGATATATCATGAGATGTAGTTTATATACATCATGAGATATGGGTTAGATACATCGTGAGATGTGGGTTAAGTACATCGTGAGATATGGGTTAGATACATCGTGAGATGTGGGTTAAGTACATCGTGAGATATAGTGTAGATACATCTTAAGATGGGGGTTAGATACATCATGGAATGTGGGTTACACACAACGTGAGATGTGGGTTATGTACATCATGAGATATAGTTTAGATACATCATGAGATTTGAGTTAGATACATCGTGAGATATAGTTTAGATACATCTTGAGATGTGGGTTAGGTACATCGTGAGATATGAGTTAGATACATCGTAAGATGGGGGTTAGATATATCATGAGATGTAGTTTATATACATCATGAGATATGGGTTAGATACATCGTGAGATGTGGGTTAAGTACATCGTGAGATATGGGTTAGATACATCGTGAGATGTGGGTTAAGTACATCGTGAGATATAGTGTAGATACATCTTACGATGGGGGTTAGATACATCATGGAATATAGTTTATATGCATCATGAGATATGGGTTAGATACATCGTGAGATGTGGGTTAAGTACATCGTGAGATATAGTTTAGATACATAGTGACATATAGTTTAGATACATCATGAGATATGGGTTTGGTACATCGTGAGATATAGTTTAGATACATCGTGACATATAGTTTAGATACATCATGAGATATGGGTTTTGGTACATCGTAAGATATAGATGTATATATCATGAGATGTTGTTAGATACATAGTGAGATGTGGGTTAAGTACATCGTGAGATATAGTTTAGATACATAGTGACATATAGTTTAGATACATCATGAGATATGGGTTTGGTACATCGTGAGATATAGTTTAGATACATAATGAGATGTGGGTTAGATACACCGTGAGATGTGGGTTAGGTACATCGTGAGATGTGGGTTAGATACATCTTAAAATATAATTTAGATACACCGTGAGATGTGGGTTATGTACATCGTGAGATATAGTTTAGATACATAATGAGATGTGGGTTAGATACACTGTGAGATATATTTTAGATACATCATGAGATGTGGGTTAGGTACATCGTGAGATATAGTTTAGATACATAATGAGATGTGAGTTAGATACACCGTGAGATATAGTTCAGATACATCATGAGATCTGGTTAGACACATCGTGAGATGTGGGTTAGGTACATCGTGAGATATATTTTATATGCATCGTTAGATGTGGGTTAGGTACATCGTGAGATATAGTTAAGATACATCATGAGATGTGATTAGACACATCGTGAGATGTGGGATAGGTACATCACGAGATGTGGTTAGACACATCGTGAGATATAGTTTAGATACATCATGAGATGTGGTTAGACACATCGTGAGATATAGTTTAGATACAGCGTGAGATATAGTTTAGATACATAATGAGATGTGGGTTAGGTACATCGTGAGATATAGTTTAGATACATCGTGAGAAGTGGGTTAGGTACATCGTGAGATATAGTTTAAATACAAAATGAGATGTGGGTTAGGTACATCTTGAGATATAGTTTATTTACATAATGAGATGTGGGTTAGGTACATCGTGAGATATAGTTGAGATACATCATGAGATGTGGTTAGACACATAGTGAGATGTGGGTTATGTACATCATGAGATATAGTTTAAATACATTGTGAGATGTGGGTTAGATACATCATGAAATGTGGGTTAAACACATCGTGAGACATGGGTTAGATACATCGTGAGATGTGGGTTAAGTACATCGTGAGATATAGTGTAGATACATCTTAAGATGGGGGTTAGATACATCATGGAATATAGTTTATATGCATCATGAGATATGGGTTAGATACATCGTGAGATATAGTTTAGATACATCTTGAGATGTGGGTTAGGTACATCGTGAGATATGAGTTAGATACATCGTAAGATGGGGGTTAGATATATCATGAGATGTAGTTTATATACATCATGAGATATGGGTTAGATACATCGTGAGATGTGGGTTAAGTACATCGTGAGATATGGGTTAGATACATCGTGAGATGTGGGTTAAGTACATCGTGAGATATAGTGTAGATACATCTTAAGATGGGGGTTAGATACATCATGGAATATAGTTTATATGCATCATGAGATATGGGTTAGATACATCGTGAGATGTGGGTTAAGTACATCGTGAGATATAGTTTAGATACATAGTGACATATAGTTTAGATACATCATGAGATATGGGTTTGGTACATCGTGAGATATAGTTTAGATACATCGTGACATATAGTTTAGATACATCATGAGATATGGGTTTTGGTACATCGTAAGATATAGATGTATATATCATGAGATGTTGTTAGATACATAGTGAGATGTGGAGTTAAGTACATCGTGAGAGATATAGTTTAGATACATAGTGACATATAGTTTAGATACATCATGAGATATGGGTTTGGTACATCGTGAGATATAGTTTAGATACATAATGAGATGTGGGTTAGATACACCGTGAGATGTGGGTTAGGTACATCGTGAGATGTGGGTTAGATACATCTTAAAATATAATTTAGATACACCGTGAGATGTGGGTTATGTACATCGTGAGATATAGTTTAGATACATAATGAGATGTGGGTTAGATACACTGTGAGATATATTTTAGATACATCATGAGATGTGGGTTAGGTACATCGTGAGATATAGTTTAGATACATAATGAGATGTGAGTTAGATACACCGTGAGATATAGTTCAGATACATCATGAGATCTGGTTAGACACATCGTGAGATGTGGGTTAGGTACATCGTGAGATATATTTTATATGCATCGTTAGATGTGGGTTAGGTACATCGTGAGATATAGTTAAGATACATCATGAGATGTGGTTAGACACATCGTGAGATGTGGGATAGGTACATCACGAGATGTGGTTAGACACATCGTGAGATATAGTTTAGATACATCATGAGATGTGGTTAGACACATCGTGAGATATAGTTTAGATACAGCGTGAGATATAGTTTAGATACATAATGAGATGTGGGTTAGGTACATCGTGAGATATAGTTTAGATACATCGTGAGATGTGGGTTAGGTACATCGTGAGATATAGTTTAAATACAAAATGAGATGTGGGTTAGGTACATCTTGAGATATAGTTTATTTACATAATGAGATGTGGGTTAGGTACATCGTGAGATATAGTTGAGATACATCATGAGATGTGGTTAGACACATAGTGAGATGTGGGTTATGTACATCATGAGATATAGTTTAAATACATTGTGAGATGTGGGTTAGATACATCATGAAATGTGGGTTAAACACATCGAGAGATGTGGGTTATGTACATCATGAGATATAGTTTAGATACATCATGAGATTTGAGTTAGATACATCGTGAGATATAGTTTAGATACATCGTGACATGTGGGTTAGGTACATCGTGAGATATGGTTTAGATACATCGTGAGATGTGGGTTAGATATATCATGAGATGTAGTTTATATACATCGTGAGATGGGGGTTAGATACATTATTAGATATAGTTTAGATACATCGTGAGATATAGTTTAGATACATTATGAGATATGGGTTTGATACATCGTAAGATATAGTTTATATACATCATGAGATGTGGGTTAGATACATTGTGTGATGTGGGTTAAGTACATCGTGAGATGTAGTTTATATACATCATCAGATATGGGTTAGATACATCGTGAGATGTGGGTTAAGTACATAATGAGATATAGTTTAGATACATCGTGAGATATAGTTTAGATACATCATGAGATATGGGTTTGGTACATCGTAAGATATAGTTTATATACATCATGAGATGTGGGTTAGATACATTGTGTGATGACGGTTAGGTACATCGTGAGATATAGTTTAGATACATCGTGACATATAGTTTAGATACATCATGAGATATGGGTTTTGGTACATCGTAAGATATAGATGTATATATCATGAGATGTTGTTAGATACATAGTGAGATGTGGGTTAAGTACATCGTGAGATATAGTTTAGATACATAGTGACATATAGTTTACATACATCATGAGAGATATGGGTTTGGTACATCGTGAGATATAGTTTAGATACATAATGAGATGTGGGTTAGATACACCGTGAGATGTGGGTTAGGTACATCGTGAGATGTGGGTTAGATACATCTTAAAATATAATTTAGATACACCGTGAGATGTGGGTTATGTACATCGTGAGATATAGTTTAGATACATCGTGAGATGTGGGTTAGGTACATCGTGAGATATATTTTAGATACATCATGAGATGTGGCTTAGGTACATCGTGAGATATAGTTTAGATACATAATGAGATGTGAGTTAGATACACCGTGAGATATAGTTTAGATACATCATGAGATGTGGTTAGACACATCGTGAGATGTGGGTTAGGTACATCGTGAGATATATTTTATATGCATCGTTAGATGTGGGTTAGGTACATCGTGAGATATAGTTAAGATACATCATGAGATGTGATTAGACACATCGTGAGATGTGGGTTAGGTACATCGTGAGATATAGTTTAGATACATCATGAGATGTGGTTAGACACATCGTAAGATATAGTTTAGATACATCATGAGATGTGGTTAGACACATCGTGAGATATAGTTTAGATACAGCGTGAGATATAGTTTAGATACATAATGAGATATGGGTTAGGTACATCATGAGATATAGTTTAGATACATCGTGAGATGTGGGTTAGGTACATCGTGAGATATAGTTTATATACATAATGAGATGTGGGTTATGTACATCGTGAGATATAGTTTAGATACATCATGAGGTGTGGTTAGACACATAGTGAGATGTGGGTTATGTACATCATGAGATATAGTTTAAATACATCTTGACATATAGCTTAGATACATCATGAGATATGGGTTTGGTACAACGTAAGATATAGTTTATATACATCATGAGATATGGGTTAGATACATCGTGAGATGTGGGTTAAGTACATCGTGAGATATAGTGTAGATACATCTTGAGATGTGGGTTAGATACATCATGGAATATAGTTTATATACATCATGAGATATGGGTTAGATACATCGTGAGATGTGGGTTAGATACACTGTGAGATATATTTTATATGCATCGTTAGATGTGGGTTAGGTACATCGTGAGATATAGTTAAGATACATCATGAGATGTGATTAGACACATCGTGAGATGTGGGTTAGGTACATCGTGAGATATAGTGTAGATACATCTTGAGATGTGGGTTAGATACATCATGGAATATAGTTTATATACATCATGAGATATGGGTTAGATACATCGTGAGATGTGGGTTAGATACACTGTGAGATATATTTTATATGCATCGTTAGATGTGGGTTAGGTACATCGTGAGATATAGTTAAGATACATCATGAGATGTGATTAGACACATCGTGAGATGTGGGTTAGGTACATCGTGAGATATAGTTTAGATATATCATGAGATGTGGTTAGACACATCATGGAATATAGTTTATATACATCATGAGATATGGGTTAGACACATCGTGAGATGTGGGTTAGGTACATCGTGAGATATATTTTATATGCATCGTTAGATGTGGGTTAGGTACATCGTGAGATATAGTTAAGATACATCATGAGATGTGATTAGACACATCGTGAGATGTGGGTTAGGTACATCGTGAGATATAGTTTAGATACATCATGAGATGTGGTTAGACACATCGTAAGATATAGTTTAGATACATCATGAGATGTGGTTAGACACATCGTGAGATATAGTTTAGATACAGCGTGAGATATAGTTTAGATACATAATGAGATACGGGTTAGGTACATCATGAGATATAGTTTAGATACATCGTGAGATGTGGGTTAGGTACATCGTGAGATATAGTTTATATACATAATGAGATGTGGGTTAGATACATTGTGTGATGACGGTTAGGTACATCGTGAGATATAGTTTAGATACATCGTGACATATAGTTTAGATACATCATGAGATATGGGTTTGGTACATCGTAAGATATAGTTTATATACATCATGAGATGTGGGTTAGATACATTGTGTGATGACGGTTAGGTACATCGTGAGATATAGTTTAGATACATCGTGACATATAGTTTAGATACATCATGAGATATGGGTTTTGGTACATCGTAAGATATAGATGTATATATCATGAGATGTTGTTAGATACATAGTGAGATGTGGGTTAAGTACATCGTGAGATATAGTTTAGATACATAGTGACATATAGTTTACATACATCATGAGATATGGGTTTGGTACATCGTGAGATATAGTTTAGATACATAATGAGATGTGGGTTAGATACACCGTGAGATGTGGGTTAGGTACATCGTGAGATGTGGGTTAGATACATCTTAAAATATAATTTAGATACACCGTGAGATGTGGGTTATGTACATCGTGAGATATAGTTTAGATACATCGTGAGATGTGGGTTAGGTACATCGTGAGATATATTTTAGATACATCATGAGATGTGGCTTAGGTACATCGTGAGATATAGTTTAGATACATAATGAGATGTGAGTTAGATACACCGTGAGATATAGTTTAGATACATCATGAGATGTGGTTAGACACATCGTGAGATGTGGAGTTAGAGTACATCGTGAGATATATTTTATATGCATCGTTAGATGTGGGTTAGGTACATCGTGAGATATAGTTAAGATACATCATGAGATGTGATTAGACACATCGTGAGATGTGGGTTAGGTACATCGTGAGATATAGTTTAGATACATCATGAGATGTGGTTAGACACATCGTAAGATATAGTTTAGATACATCATGAGATGTGGTTAGACACATCGTGAGATATAGTTTAGATACAGCGTGAGATATAGTTTAGATACATAATGAGATATGGGTTAGGTACATCATGAGATATAGTTTAGATACATCGTGAGATGTGGGTTAGGTACATCGTGAGATATAGTTTATATACATAATGAGATGTGGGTTATGTACATCGTGAGATATAGTTTAGATACATCATGAGGTGTGGTTAGACACATAGTGAGATGTGGGTTATGTACATCATGAGATATAGTTTAAATACATCTTGACATATAGCTTAGATACATCATGAGATATGGGTTTGGTACAACGTAAGATATAGTTTATATACATCATGAGATATGGGTTAGATACATCGTGAGATGTGGGTTAAGTACATCGTGAGATATAGTGTAGATACATCTTGAGATGTGGGTTAGATACATCATGGAATATAGTTTATATACATCATGAGATATGGGTTAGATACATCGTGAGATGTGGGTTAGATACACTGTGAGATATATTTTATATGCATCGTTAGATGTGGGTTAGGTACATCGTGAGATATAGTTAAGATACATCATGAGATGTGATTAGACACATCGTGAGATGTGGGTTAGGTACATCGTGAGATATAGTGTAGATACATCTTGAGATGTGGGTTAGATACATCATGGAATATAGTTTATATACATCATGAGATATGGGTTTAGATACATCGTGAGATGTGGGTTAGATACACTGTGAGATATAGGTTTTTTATATGCATCGTTAGATGTGGGTTAGAGTACATCGTGAGAGATATAGTTAAGATACATCATGAGATGTGATTAGACACATCGTGAGATGTGGGTTAGGTACATCGTGAGATATAGTTTAGATATATAGATGAGATGTGGTTAGACACATCATGGAATATAGTTTATATACATCATGAGATATAGAGTTAGACACATCATTGAGATGTGGGTTAGTACATCGTGATATATATTTTATATGCATCGTTAGATGTGGGTTAGGTACATCGTGAGATATAGTTAAGATACATCATGAGATGTGATTAGACACATCGTGAGATGTGGGTTAGGATACATCGTGAGATATAGTTTAGATACATCATGAGATGTGGTTAGACACATCGTAAAGATATAGTTTAGATACATCATGAGATGTGGTTAGACACATCGTGAGATATAGTTTAGATACAGCGTGAGAGATATAGTTTAGATACATAATGAGATACGGGTTAGGTACATCATGAGATATAGTTTAGATACATCGTGAGATGTGGGTTAGGTACATCGTGAGATATAGTTTATATACATAATGAGATGTGGGTTATGTACATCATGAGATATAGTTTAGATACATCATGAGAGTGTGGGTTAGAATACATAGTGAGATGTGGGTTATGTACATCATGAGATATAGTTTAAATACATCTTGACATATAGCTTAGATACATCATGAGATATGGGTTTGGTACAACGTAAGATATAGTTTATATACATCATGAGATATGGGTTAGATACATCGTGAGATGTGGGTTAAGTACATCGTGAGATATAGTGTAGATACATCTTGAGATGTGGGTTAGATACATCATGGAATATAGTATATATACATCATGAGATATGGGTTAGATACATCGTGAGATGTGGGTTAAGTACATCGTGAGATATAGTTTAGATACATAGTGACATATAGTTTAGATACATCATGAGATGTGGGTTAGGTACATCTTGAGATATAGTTTATTTACATAATGAGATGTGGGTTTGGTACATCGTGAGATATAGTTTAGATACATAATGAGATGTGGGTTAGATACACCGTGAGATGTGGGTTAGGTACATCGTGAGATGTGGGTTAGATACATCTTAAAATATAATTTAGATACACCGTGAGATGTGGGTTATGTACATCGTGAGATATAGTTTAGATACATAATGAGATGTGGGTTAGATACACTGTGAGATATATTTTAGATACATCATGAGATGTGGGTTAGGTACATCGTGAGATATAGTTTAGATACATAATGAGATGTGAGTTAGATACACCGTGAGATATAGTTTAGATACATCATGAGATGTGGTTAGACACATCGTGAGATGTAGGTTAGGTACATCGTGAGATATATTTTATATGCATCGTTAGATGTGGGTTAGGTACATCGTGAGATATAGTTAAGATACATCATGAGATGTGATTAGACACATCGTGAGATGTGGGTTAGGTACATCGTGAGATATAGTTTAGATACATCATGAGATGTGGTTAGACACATCGTAAGATATAGTTTAGATACATCATGAGATGTGGTTAGACACATCGTGAGATATAGTTTAGATACATCTTGAGATGTGGGTTAGGTACATCGTGAGATATGAGTTAGATACATCGTAAGATGGGGGTTAGATATATCATGAGATGTAGTTTATATACATCATGAGATATGGGTTAGATACATCGTGAGATGTGGGTTAAGTACATCGTGAGATATGGGTTAGATACATCGTGAGATGTGGGTTAAGTACATCGTGAGATATAGTGTAGATACATCTTAAGATGGGGGTTAGATACATCATGGAATATAGTTTATATACATCATGAGATATGGGTTAGATACATCGTGAGATGTGGGTTAAGTACATCGTGAGATATAGTTTAGATACATAGTGACATATAGTTTAGATACATCATGAGATATGGGTTTGGTACATCGTGAGATATAGTTTAGATACATCGTGACATATAGTTTAGATACATCATGAGATATGGGTTTTGGTACATCGTAAGATATAGATGTATATATCATGAGATGTTGTTAGATACATAGTGAGATGTGGGTTAAGTACATCGTGAGATATAGTTTAGATACATAGTGACATATTGTTTAGATACATCATGAGATATGGGTTTGGTACATCGTGAGATATAGTTTAGATACATAATGAGATGTGGGTTAGATACATCGTGAGATATGGGTTAGGTACATCGTGAGATGTGGGTTAGATACATCTTAAAATATAATTTAGATACACCGTGAGATGTGGGTTATGTACATCGTGAGATATAGTTTAGATACATAATGAGATGTGGGTTAGATACACTGTGAGATATATTTTAGATACATCATGAGATGTGGGTTATGTACATCGTGAGATATAGTTTAGATACATAATGAGATGTGAGTTAGGTACATCGTGAGATATAGTTTATATACATCGTGAGATGTGGGTTAGGTACATCGTGAGATATAGTTAAGATACATCATGAGATGTGGATTAGACACATCGTGAGATGTGGGTTAGGTACATCGTGAGATATAGTTTAGATACATCATGAGATGTGGTTAGACACATCGTAAGATATAGTTTAGATACATCATGAGATGTGGTTAGACACATCGTGAGATATAGTTTAGATACACCGTGAGATATAGTTTAGATACATAATGAGATGTGGGTTAGGTACATCGTGAGATATAGTTTAGATACATCGTGAGATGTGGGTTAGAGTACATCGTGAGATATAGTTTATATACATAATGAGATGTGGGTTATGTACATCATGAGATATAGTTTAGATACATCATGAGGTGTGGTTAGACACATAGTGAGATGTGGAGTTATGTACATCATGAGATATAGTTTAAATACATATGACATATAGTTAGATACATCATGAGATATGGGTTTTGGTACAACGTGAGATATAGTTTATATACATCATGAGATATGGGTTAGATACATCGTGAGATGGGTTAAATACATCGTGAGATATGAAGTAGTTTAGATACATCTTGAGATGTAGTTTAGATACATCATGGAATATAGTATATATACATCATGAGATATAGGTTAGATACATCGTGAGATATGGAGTTAAAGTACATCGTGAGATATAGTTTAGATACATCGTGACATATAGTTTAGATACATCATGAGATGTGGGTTTTAGGTACATCTTGAGATATAGTTTATATACATCATGAGATGTGGGTTTGGTACATCGTGAGATATAGTTTAGATACATAATGAGATGTGGGTTAGATACACCGTGAGATGTGGGTTAGGTACATCGTGAGATGTGGGTTAGATACATCTTAAAATATAATTTAGTTGAGATGTGGGTTATACATCATTGAGATATAGTTTAGATACATAATGAGATGTGGGTTAGATATCTGTGAGATATATTTTAGATACATCATGAGATGTGGGTTAGGTACATCGTGAAGATATAGTTTAGATACATAATGAGATATGAGTTAGATACATCGTGAGATATAGTTTAGATACATCATGAGATGTAGGTTAGATACATCGTGAGATATGGAGTTAGGTACATCGTGAGATATATTTTATATGCATCGTTAGATGTAGGTTAGATACATCGTGAGATATAGTTAAGATACATCATGAGATGTGATTAGACACATCGTGAGATGTGGGTTAGGTACATCGTGAGATATAGTTTAGATACATCATGAGATGTGGTTAGACACATCGTAAGATATAGTTTAGATACATCATGAGATGTGGTTAGACACATCGTGAGATATAGTTTAGATACATCTTGAGATGTGGGTTAGGTACATCGTGAGATATAGTTTAGATACATTAGATACATCGTAAGATGGGGTTAGATACATCGTGAGATGTAGTTTAGATACATCGTGAGATATGGTTTAGATACATCGTGAGATGTGGGTTAGAATACATCGTGAGATATAGGTTAGATACATCGTGAGATGTGGGTTAGGTACATCGTGAGATATAGTTTAGATACATCATGAGATGTGGGTTAGATACATCGTGAGATATAGTTTAGATACATCATGAGATATAGGGTTAGATACATCGTGAGATGTAGGTTAGAAACATCATGAGATATAGTTTAGATACATCGTGAGATATAGTTTAGATACATCATGAGATATGGGTTAAGTACATCGTGAGATATAGTTTAGATACATCGTGAGATATAGTTTAGATACATCATGAGATGTGGGTTTGGTACATCGTGAGATATAGTTTAGATACATCATGAGATGTGGTTAGATACATAGTGAGATGGGAGATGAGATATAGGTTAAATACATCATGAGATATGGGTTAGATACATCGTGAGATATAGTTTAGATACATCATGAGATATGGGTTTGGTACATGATATTTTTAGATACATCATGAGATGTAGTTAGATACATCGTGAGATGTGAGTTGGATACATCGTGACATCATGAGATGTGAGGTTAGTTTAGATACATCGTGAGATATAGTTTAGATACATCATGAGATGTGGGTTATGTACATCGTGAGATATAGTTTAGATACATCATGAGATGTGGGTTAGATACATCGTGAGATATAGTTTAGATACATCATGAGATATGGGTTAGATACATCGTGAGATATAGTTTAGATACATCATGAGATATGGGTTAGATACATCGTGAGATATGGTTTAAATACATCGTGAGATATAGTTTAGATACATCATGAGATGTGGGTTAGACACATCGTGAGATGTGGGTTATGTACATCGTGAGATATAGTTTAGATACATCGTGAGATGTGGGTTAGACACATCGTGAGATGTGGGTTATGTACATCGTGAGATATAGTTTAGATACATCATGAGATGTGGTTAGACACATCGTGAGATGTGGGTTATGTACATCATGAGATATAGTTTAGATACATCATGAGATTTGAGTTAGATACATCGTGAGATATAGTTTAGATACATCGTGAGATGTGGGTTAAGTACATCGTGAGATATAGTTTAGATACATCGTGATCGTGAGATATGGGTTAGATACATCATGAGATATAGTTTATATACATAATGAGATGTGGGTTAGATACATCATGAGATATAGTTTAGATACATCGTGAGATATAGATTTAGATACATTATGAGATATGGGTTAGGTACATCGTAAGATATAGTTTATATACATCGTGAGATGTGGGTTAGATACATCATGAGATGTGGGTTAGATACATCATCATGAGATGTGGGTTATATACATCATGAGATATAGGTTAGATACATCGTGAGATGTGGGTTAGATACATCGTACATCATGAGATATAGTTTAGATACATCGTGAGATATAGTTTAGATACATCATGAGATATGGGTTTGGTACATCGTAAGATATAGTTTATATACATCATGAGATGTGGGTTAGATACATCGTGAGATGTGGAGTTAAGTACATCGTGAAATATATAGTTTAGATACATCGTGAGATATAGTTTAGATACATCATGAGATATGGGTTTGGTACATCGTAAGATATAGTTTATATATATCATGAGATGTTGTTAGATACATAGTGAGATGTGGGTTAAGTACATCGTGAGATATAGTTTAGATACATCTTGAGATATAGTTTAGATACATCATGAGATATGGGTTTGGTACATCGTAAGATATAGTTTATATACATCATGAGATATGGGTTAGATACATCGTGAGATGTGGGTTAAGTACATCGTAAGATATAGTTTAGATACATCGTGAGACATAGGTTAGATACATCATGAGATATTGGTTAAGTACATACATCGTAAGATATATATACAATATATAGTATATATATATATATATATATATATATATATATAGTTTAGATGAGATATATATCATGAGATGTGGTTAGATACATAGTGAGATGTGGGTTAGGTACATCATGAGATGTGCGTTAGGTTCATACTGGCATCTGGACTAAATTCATATCAGCTCTGCCTTAGATGTTATGTGATTGTGGTTACATAATTTGTAAGATGTGGGTTAGATCCACCATTATATTTTTAGTTGATGTGGTTACATGCATCATGCGATATTTGTTAGATACATCGTTAGATGTGGGTTAGTTTCATCGTGAGATGTGGGTTTTGTCAAGGTTGTGGTTTGTTCCATCGTGAGATATGGCTTTGTTCCATCGCCGATAAAAGTTGTCTTTAACGACTTCTTAAATACGGCCAGTATTCTTCCCCGTCCATGACAGTTAGAAAAACTGTTGACAGAGAGACAGAGTTTTCCCCCTAATCGATTTAGCTTGCTAGTTCGGTATCATACCGTGTTCCCGCAATGTATAATCAATTGTCCAGGTAGAGTTATTTCCCTTTGAACACGCAACCGATTTCGCCCTGATTCCTTTATCTTAACCGCTGGCTTGCTGACCAAGAGTTCGGAATATTTTCTGGTTTGAAGTTCCGATATTGAATAGAATATCAACTCTGCATAGGCACCCCGTACACAATATACATGGTTGGTATGAAGAAGAACCTTTGTCATTACACAGTATTGCCACATACCCTCAAAAGATCCTGGCGTCCTTGGTTTAACGCGAGTTAATGCTTCTTTGTTTGAAAGCTTGGATCAGAAGCTTCCCGACCCTATTAGTGTCGTTCTTCTTCAAGCCACATACAGCGATTGATCGTTCTACATCGTAGGATGGTTCGCCCACTTTGATCGAGTACCTACAAAGAAGAAGTTCTTTTCGGGGTATCCAATGAACGAGGTCTTTGAAACAGGTTCACAACTGCAGGTTTTAGATTCGTTTATTTATGTTCTGCTGATTCTATTGTCAAACTCTTTACATTGCTGTGCCACTGGATCAAGCAAGGCGGTGTATGAGAAGGCAGTGAGGGTATTGTTAGTGGCATGCCGTTATTCACTTTCTACCTTTTTTCCCCTTTGCTTTGCCAGGATCTGCTGATCTCAGGACTGAATACTACAGATTATTAGGTTGTGATCCTTCCTAGGGAGTACTACGAGCTGCATCCATGAACATTCTCGAATATGATTATAACGGTGATATAACTGATAATCTGCTTATAGCGGCGGTCAAGCCAACTCACTCATCAGTGATAAATCTATAAGAAAGCTCCGGAGGATATTTGTCGTTCGACCTTTGTTCGCCAGAATGTACAGATTCGTCGATTCAGACCAAAACCAAACGTGACAAGGTACACGCAATTATCAGAACCACAAAACTGTTTATTGTAGCTGTGGTCTAACTGAGAAGTCGTCAGTGCAGACACTCATCTCATAGTCCCTCAGTGAGGTCAAGCATGCCCAATATTGTACACCAGTAGCAAGCAGTAATCGTGCTTCGTATCCAGTGTGATGTGATAAAACTAACACCATAACATTCGGTCATTTCATGTGATCAACAGTTTCTCATAACAAATTCCCTGAAAAAGCCATGCTTGACAACAGAGGGCGGCGCATCCCCAAGAAGGGGATGGTATGACAGGCAAACAGACAATGTCAATATCGGGTGTGGCCACTATTTGCTTTGAAACATCAACTTGGGGGAAGAAGCAAACAAAGGTTGGCCCCAATGAGTTTGCGTTGCCGTCTGGTTCTAGTCCTGTTGTTGACTCAGTACCATCTCATGCATTACCGTAATGGTCTATGTGTGAATTTTTTATGTGAGGAGATTTGTGCAGCACACCTCTGTAATGCTGCCTCAAAAAAATGTTTTAACATATTCAACAAGCGAGCGGGTATTGTTCTCTAGCAACGTGACGCTACGTCACTCCATTAGCACGAAGGGTAGAACCTGATTTCGGCCAATGTAGGTACCGTACACCATTCAGCTTGACATTAACAATACTGCTTTGTGATGCCAACCACCCGATACTATTATACTACAACCTCAAAACAGATGACGTTGAGTAACGCTAAAATGTTCTCCTGGACGCCGGTAGATCCTTGCGTGGTCTCGTGGTCATCACGAGAGCTGTCCAGATGAGAAGTGTAAAGAGTATACTGCCCAGACCTTGTCTTCTTCACCTCAGACGCTGTCTACGTCAAGGTAGGCGTGCCAGACGGAGATGTGGATGTACAATTGGGCGGATTGCTGGACGTTGGCGCTGGATGTTGCGCTTCCTCAACCGGTTGCTTACGGTTCTGCCACTAATTGGTCTCATTGTACGAGCTGTTAATATGGCATTTTGCAATCGATTCAGTCGATGTACCAACCAGATATGGTTGTCTTATTTACGTGACGTCAAATGTGGACGGGTGTTGCTATGCTGTGGATAATGTATCAAAAATGATGACATCGTGTGTCGAGGAGCAGTCATATGCCTAGCAGGTTTTCCCTATTCCTGCTCAACCGGGGCATGTAATATCTGAGTTTCAGCTAGAAGGATCAATGCGTACACTTTATTGGCGGTTAAACAAAATTGTTTATGAGGTTTTATAGCTAAACAATAATTATGTGCTGTACACCTTATTAAACGCATGTGTTGGTCAACACGCAAACATCCAAAGTCGGCACCTAGTATGTTTGCACATGCACATGTACATTGTGTGTCACTACCATAATGTCTTCCTAAATATGAAATGAAGGTTGCATTATTTAATTTCAGTTTACATGTGTTTTCCTTGTACTTTATATGAAGCACAGTTGTCGTATATCTTAAGCCACAATTGTTGTTCCATATCAACAGCGAGGCTTTGTAAGCAATTATGAGAGGTGGGCTTCGTACACCCTCAATATCATATTTGGTGACAGATGTTGCTGACATTGCAATTTCTTACTCAAAACAGGATAAAGGTTCCAAACTATCTGCTGGATCACTCAATATACACCATGTAAATTATTGCATGATTTTCAGTTGGTGCCAGTAGAATGAATATATGGACATGCATTTCCTATGATAACTTGAAATATACTTATTACAGCAAACAGTTTGTACTGTATTAGCATGTTTTCATTAGAATCCCGTTACTTACATTATGTGTGACATGCTGCACTTGTATACGATGAAAACCTAGTGAAATGAATCATGTGTTTCCAGAAATACACCATGAATGCGGAAGATGCCTTGCAGCAGAAAGAGCGTGCGTTTCCCATTCTAACATTGTACATTTAAGCAAAAATAACAATGGCATATGTGACATAAACAAAGTCCACTCAACAGCGGAGAACCAGTTATACATTATCTGTCTGTTTTCACGCTCTCTCATATATAATAGTTAAACCCTTAAGCCCTGACACTATCGTGTAATGAACACGAAACACAGTACAGATTGTAATCCTGAGCGTCAGGCATGATAGATACGTTCACATCGTAATGCCTGGTCCCCCGCCCCCTCCCCGCGTTGTCCCGTCCCAGCAGGGCTATGTAGTTAACACACTTTAACGCTGTGCCAGTCTTCACCAATCTGCTTCCTTCCGCTGTTGTCACAAAATCAATGTTCCGCTGGCTGTGATCTACTTTACAACAAGCTCAGGCCATCTCACATTTGTTGGATTATTTATTTGTGTTTTGCGATAACGGCACATTCAAGAAATTTCAGCTTCTATAGTAATATGTGGTGGTTGTCGTCCACATACATGGCGTCAAGTATGTGGCAGAGAGTATTGAAAGAAAGTGGAAATGCTTTATAGAAAGAAGAAACGTTGGATGTCAGGAATTGTGTTACTTGTAGGAGTGATGTTTGAGGGAGGTAACTATGACACATGATGGATATGTGTTAGACGAAAGAGAGACGATAGATAGGACAAGTGTTATATGAAGGAGAGACAATAGATAGGACACGTGTTATATGAAGGAGAGACGATAAATAGGATAGGTGTTATATGAAAGGGTCGTTAGACAGAACTACAAGTGTTAAATGAGCGAGAGACGTTAAAGTGTTGTGAGTGAGTGAGTAAGTGATAAATACCAAGTGAAAGTACAAGGACATTTTGGGGAGAACATATGAGCGGTGAGAGTTGTCTCCCTTCCAATGAGCTGCTCCAAGATCTCCAAGAATTTTTCACATATGAGAAAAATGCTAAAGATATCTTCTTTATTTCAGTGCTAGAAGATCAGAAGAAATATTTAAGAAATTAAGACACACATAGGTAATGAACCGTTTTGATAAACGTGTACTGAAATAGTCAAACAAAGAATGCTCGTGCACGTGCTGATGAGACAGGAACAATTTGCTGTTCATCAGTGGAAGTTGCCATGGCCAGTCGCCGACCACCGTCACGGATCTGCATCGTGTACACTGTTGGCGGAGTCGTGCTGGTGTAAACGGATTAGAACGTGAGCGTGTGTTTGTCATATTGATTTTACGAACCATGAAAAAAACGACTACACGGGAATTCAGGCACGAGTGTATCAACATGATACATGGCATTGGTGTTGCAACGTTACACGGTACGTCATCTATAACCATGTCACGCACTCCCAAGATGCAGGGCGCTGTTACTGGAATAACGTAGCTTGTTGAAACACTTTGGCCGCAGAACCTGCGTCATTTTAATGAGCCCGTAATTTCACCGGAAAGAAAACTTCAAAACTCAATGTAAAACTTACTTATCGTATATCTTATCAAATACGTTGTTTTCCTACTTTGCTAACTTTAAACTGGAAGCAAACTTCTCGTGTGTTTTTCTTCCTGAATCCATCAATACAAGCAGGAAGTGTACTTAGTGTTCTAATGAGCAGAGATGCACAGATGACGTCAGTAGACGACAGCTCTTATAGATGACCAGCTTCACCTTCTCAGTGGAACCCCCTGGAGGCACACAGGCCTCTCCACTTGTGGCGCCCCTAGAGGCAGAAAAATCACCCCTGTACGCGCTGCCCTCTTCTACAGACAGCGCATACTACACCTCCAGTCTTTTACTGACGGAAATCTCAAAACGAATTTCACTACTGGGACGCAGGTGAACTCAGGGATTTGTCTCCAGGTGGCCACGGTGTGTTTTACATTGCCTAACCTCCAACGTGCACGCCACGGTGATCAATGGTAGGCTTTTCTTGGACACTAGTTCAAGCTATACTGGGAAGACCAACTACTCTACTGTCGTATGCAGCTCATCTTCAACAACATAGACTGGTCGGATGCAACCAGCTGCATTGCACGTTGAGTCAAGATATCAAGGCATCTTTCAGAAACCTATAATCTTGGGGTTGTCAAGACATCTTTCTGAAATATATGATCTTTGGGTTGTCAAGGCATCTTTCAGAAATATATAATCTTGAGGTTGTCAAGGCATCTTTCAGACAGCTATACTCTTGGGGTTGTCAAGCCATCTTTCAGACACCTATACTCTTGGGGTTGTCTAGGCATCTTTCAGAAATAGATAATCTAGAGGTTGTCAAGCCATCTTTCAGACACCTATACTCTGTGGGTTGTCAAGCCATCTTTCAGAAATAGATAATCTTGAGGTTGTCAAGCCATCTTTCAGACAGCTATACTCTTGGGTTGTCAAGCCATCTTTCAGAAATAGATAATCTTGAGGTTGTCAAGCCATCTTTCAGACACCTATACTCTTGGGTTGTCAAGGCATCTTTCAGAAACCTATAATCTTGGGGTTGTCAAGCCATCTTTCAGACACCTATACTCTTGGGTTGTCAAGGCATCTTTCAGAAACCTATAATCTTGGGGTTGTCAAGGCATCTTTCAGACAGCTATACTCTTGGGGTTGTCAAGCCATCTTTCAGACACCTATACTCTTGGGGTTGTCTAGGCATCTTTCAGAAATAGATAATCTAGAGGTTGTCAAGCCATCTTTCAGACACCTATACTCTGTGGGTTGTCAAGCCATCTTTCAGACATAGATAATCTTGGGGTTGTCAAGGCATCTTTCAGAACACCTATAATCTTGAGGCTGTCAAGGCATCTTTCAGAACACCTATACTCTTGGGGTTGTCAAGCCATCTTTCAGACACCTATGCTCTTGGGTTGTCAAGGCATCTTTAAGAAACCTATGCTCTTGGGTTGTCAAGGCATCTTTCAGAAACTTATAATCTTGGGGTTGTCAAGCCATCTTTAAGAAACCTATTATCTTGGGATTGTCAAGGTACCTTGAGAAATATATAATTTTGGGGTCATTAAGGCATATTTCAGAACCTATAATCTTGAGGTTGTCAAGGCATCTTTCAGACAGCTATACTCTTGGGGTTGTCAAGCTTTATCTTTCAGACACCTATTCTCTTGGGTTGTCAAGCCATCTTTCAGACACCTATACTCTTGGGTTGTCAAGGCATCTTTCAGAAACCTATAATCTTGGGGTTGTCAAGCCATCTTTCAGATACCTATACTCTTGGGTTGTCAAGCCATCTTTCAGACACCTATACTCTCGGGGTTGTCAAGCCATCTTTCAGAAACCTATTATCTTGGGTTGTCAAGCCATCTTTCAGACACCTATACTCTTGGGGTTGTCAAGCCATCTTTCAGAAACTTATAATCTTGGGGTTGTCAAGCCATCTTTCAGAAACCTATTATCTTGGGTTGTCAAGCCATCTTTCAGACACCTATACTCTTGGGGTTGTCAAGCCATCTTTCAGAAACTTATAATCTTGTGGTAGTCAAGGCATCTTTAAGAAACCTATTATCTTGGGTTGTCAAGCCATCTTTCAGACACCTATACTCTTGGGGTTGTCAAACCATCTTTCAGAAACTTATAATTTTGGGGTTGTCAAGGCATCTTTCAGAAACCTATTTTCTGGGGATTGTCAAGGTATCTTTGAGAAATATATAATTTTGGGGTCATTAAGGCATATTTCAGAACCTATAATCTTGTGGTTGTCAAGGCATCTTTCAGAAACCTATAATCTTGTGGCTGTCAAGGCATCTTTCAGAAACCTATGACCTTGGGATTATCAAGTCATCTTTCAAATTATATCTTTCAAATGCACGTGTTTAGATATACTTGAATAACACGTATCTAGAAATACATGAATCACATATATGTAGATGTACAGTCAGGGTGTACATGACATGTGTCTAAATGTAGAGGGATAACGTGTCTAGATGTAAATGATAACACGTGCCTGGAAAAACATGGATAACAAGTGTATAGATATACATGAATAACACGTGTCTAGATGTAGATAGATAACGCGTGTTATTCCCTCCGAAAAGTTTAATACAGAGGTCCATGGACTACCAATTGTCCGACTTCCATTTTCGAGGAAGCCGCGCTGGCTGAGCGGGTTAGATGGCTGACTTTGTGTGCTGGCGATTACGTGCCTGAGTGTGGGTTCGAATGCCGGATGAGACTCAATCTGTACTTTACTGAGAACATGTTACATTCGACCACTTTCTAAATGACATTATGTATTCATGAATAACACATGTCTAGATACACATGAATACGTGAAACGAAATGTTTACGACATAAACTGCTTCATTTAGCCGGAAGTCAACTTCCGGATCCACACTGGGAATTTCAATTACCAGCTGTTTACAATACACAGTATTGTGTTCCGCTTACACCAGCACGCTTGGCGATGTTTGTTCTGCAATTCATCATCCAGCATGCAATATCAAAAGGGAGGGTATGGCGTGGCCTGTGTTAAGCTACTCATGTCATTGCATATACCGGTTATAATAAATGGGTTTTTTTTGGTATATCTGGACTTATATTTGTGAACCGTTTTCATTCAAACCTTTACAAATCATCAGGGTCCCGTTGTACAAAACAACCTTAGCGCTAAGGTTACCATATCGCCTTAAGTTTTAGCCTTAGGCCGTTGCTAAGGTTGACGTCCCTTTGTACGAATAGTTAAGGTGAAAATTTAAAGTTGGTCCGACCCTTAGTGTGGCTAAGATTGACATTTCGAGTAAATTCAATATGGCTACATTCTTGTTTATGCATGAGGAAAGGTTGACCAAAGGTGGCTTTGTGTTAAGGTTGCCTTTTGGTTAACCTTAGTCACTAAGTTCAACCTTAGTAAAGGTTGTTTTGTACAACGGTACCAAGGACAAATATGCATGCTTAACGTGTGGCTCTACCCTTATACACTTATAACGTCCCTGGTTATAATGTCCCTGGTTATAATGCCACCCTAGTTATAATGACTACCTGGTTATAATGCCACCCTAGTTATAATGACTACCTGGTTATAACGTCCCTGGTTATAATGCCACCCTAGTTATAATGACTACCTGGTTATAATGCCACCCTGGTTATAATGCCACCCTAGTTATAATGACTACCTGGTTATAATGCCACCCTAGTTATAATGACTACCTGGTTATAATGCCACCCTAGTTATAATGACTACCTGGTTATAACGTCCCTGGTTATAATGCCACCCTGGTTATAATGACTACCTGGTTATAATGCCACCCTAGTTATAATGTCCTACCTGGTTATAATGCCACCCTAGTTATAATGACTACCTGGTTATAATGCCACCTGGTTATAATGCCACCCTAGTTATAATGACTACCTGGTTATAATATAATGCCACCTAGTTATAATGCCACCTAGTTATAATGCCTACCTGGTTATAATGCCACCTAGTTATAATGACTACCTGGTTATAATGCCCCTGGTTATAATGCCACTCTAGTTATAATGCCACCCTAGTTATAATGACTACCTGGTTATAATGCCACCCTAGTTATAATGACTACCTGGTTATAATTACCTAGTTATAATGCCACCCTAGTTGTAATGACTACCTGGTTATAATGCCACCCTAGTTATAATGCCACCCTAGTTATAATGACTACCTGGTTATAATGCCACCCTAGTTATAATGACTACCTGGTTATAATGCCACCTAGTTATAATGACACCCTAGTTGTAATGACTACCTGGTTATAATGCCACCCTAGTTATAATGACTACCTGTTTATAGTGCCACCCTAGGTATAATGCATACCTAGTTATAATGACCCTGGTTATAATGCCATTCCTGGTTATAATGCCACCCTAGTTATAATGACTACCTGGTTATAACGACCCTGGTTATAATGCCACCCTAGTTATAATGCCACCCTAGTTATAATGACTACCTGGTTATAACGTCCCTGGTTATAATGCCACCCTAGTTATAATGCCACCCTAGTTATAATGACTACCTGGTTATAATGCCACCCTGGTTATAATGCCACCCTAGTTATAATGCCTGTTTATAATGACACCCCTGGTTATAACCCCTGGTTATAATGCCCCCTGGTTATAATGCCACCCTAGTTATAATGACTACCTGGTTATAATGCCCCCCTGGTTATAATGCCACCTAGTTATAATGACTACCTGGTTATAATGCCATCCTAGTTATAATGACTACCTGGTTATAATGCCACCCTGGTTATAATGTCTACCTGGTTATAATGTCTACCTGGTTATAATGCACTACCTGGTTATAATGTCTACCTGGTTATAATGCCTACCTGGTTATAATGTCTACCTGGTTATAATGCCACCCTGTTATTTATAATGCTACCCTGGTTATAATGCCCTGGTTTATAATGCCTACCTGGTTATAATGCCACCCTTGTTATAATGACTACCTGGTTATAATGCTATTATAACCTGTTTATAATGTCTACCTGGTTATAATGTCTACCTGGTTATAATGTCTACCCTGGTTATAATATAATGCCACCCTAGTTATAATGACTACCTGGTTATAATGTCATCCTAGTTATAATGACTACCTGGTTATAATATCATCTTATTATAATGTCACCTGAGTTATAATGTCTACCTGGTTATAATGAATACCTGGTTATAATGACTACCTGGTTATAATGCCACCTACCTAGTTATGATGTCATAGTGTCACCCTAGTTATAATGACTACCTGGTTATAATGTCCCTGGTTATAATGCATCCCTAGTTATAATGCCACCCTAGTTATAATGACTACCTGGTTATAACGTCCCTGGTTATAATGCCACCCTAGTAATAATGCCACCCTAGTTATAATGACTACCTGGTTATAACGTCCCTGGTTATAATGCCACCCTAGTTATAATGACTACCTGGTTATAACATCCCTGTTTATAATGCCACCCAAGTTATAATGTTATAATGCTACCTGGTTATAATGCCTACCTGTTTATAATGCCTACCTTGTTATAATGCCTCTGTTTGTCCCCCTTGTTATAATGTCCCCTGGTTATAATGCCCCCCTGGTTATAATGCCATCCTATTATAATGTCTACCTGATTATAATGCCACCCTATTATAATGTCATCCTATTAAAATGTCTACCTGGTTATAATGTCATCCTATTATAATGTCTACCTGGTTATAATGTCATCCTATTATAATGTCTGCCTGGTTATAATGTCATCCTATTATAATGTCTACCTGGTTATAATGTCTACCTGGTCATAATGTCTACCTGGTCATAATGTCTACCTGGTTATAATGTCTACCTGGTTATAATGTCTACCTGGTTATAATGCCCTGGGTTATTGTTATGCGGTAGTGTCAGCTGTTATACATTGTACCTGTAAATTCAGGGGCAGTGGTGTGCTATATGTAGACCTGCGCTACATTAAGACAGAGTTCTGACCCAGAGAATATTATAGAAAGCACTGCCTTGGCGTAGATTTTTCACGTATCTTATTTTTGTGTATATATGGGGAGGGAGTTATTGCCTCTCATCTCTCATTACATCTCAAGTCATCAACAGACCAGCATTGTGTGTGAGGAGTTTCCCCTGTCTTGTAATGTAGGGGTGTCACGATACACCAATCTTGTTGATACGATACGTATCACGATTTTAAGGTCACGATACGATACGTATCGCGATACATAATTACTGCCTTAGTGATGCCTTTTAAATAGTTTTACCTTACCGGCAACGTACGCGTTCGCTGATTGGTCCATCAAAATAGTCTAGCCAATCACTTAAAAGCTGTTAGTTTCCAACCTATTTTTTAAGTAATGAAGCCCTGCTTGCTACATCTATTTATCGGATTGGTTTCTGGGTGAAATAACCCTGGTTTACGTCCCTATTGTAATGACTTGAAATGACACCTTGGTTGCAATGGATATAGCATAAAAATTTGAATCGATGTAAAGCTTGTTTAAAATAGGAATCGACTGGTTGCAAGCATGTAATCACCCGTATCGTATCGTCAGTAAAATGTATCGTTGTAATCGTTGTAATGACATTCTGGTTGTAATGACCCTGATTGTAATGTCCCTGATTGTAATGTCCTGGTTGTAATGTCCCTGATTGTAATGTTTCTGGTTGGAATGAGTAACCCTGATTGTAATGTCCCCTGATTGTAATGTTTCTGATTGGAATGACACCCTGGATGTTGTAATGTACTCCCTGTAATATCCCTGAAAGTAATGTCTCTGGGTACAATGCCACCCTATATAAACATGTATGATATGTTGCTAAGGATACACGCCAACCAGGTGGCTATATACACATGACTGGATGTACAGGAGGCTAGATGTACAGACCTGAAGCTAGATATGTATGATATTAAGGCCTGGTATTATTAAGCTGGACATACACAGGCTGAACATAATCTGATTGGGCTAGACATACAGGCCTGGTATTAGGCTAGACATACAGGCCTGGAATTGGAAGCTGGACATACAGGCCTGGTATTAGCTAGACATACAGGCCTGATATTAGGCTGGACATACAGGCCCACCTGGTATTAGGCTAGTCCCATACACAGGCCTGGTATTAGGCTAGACATACAGTCCTGGTATTAGGCTAGACATACAGGTCTGGTATTAGGCTGGACATACAGTCCTGGTATTAGGCTAGACATACAGGCTTTGTATTAGGCTGGCTGGGCTGGTATTGAGCTTGATATGCAAGTCTGATAAAGCATTTTATACATGACTGTCTGTGCAGACATATAGGTAAATAGGCATAATGCTATTGTTGTTATTAATAACGACTAATGGCGATAGATAAGCATCCATGGGCTACACTTTGCGTGAGAAGACTACCCCGAGTATATATTCCGTTAAAGCCCAGTGCCCCTGAGTCTATAGCGAGGACATGTCTCAGACAATCTCAGACCTACAGGCTGCTCGATATGACGACCCGAATATACGTGGTAATCATAATGGTGGAAATCTGATTAGAGACGCGACCCAAGACAGCGTCCAATTCACCACTATAATCACACCCATCTGCCCTGAGCTAACAACATTTTGGATGTTTTCCCATCTACCAAGTGACCATAAGAGTGACCGCTGCAGCTTTCACAGAATCAAGAGCTAATGCCTGACCAAGGTTCACATCTGCAGGAGCAAGATGTTTAGGTTTATACATATATAGTTTCCTGCATGCACCACCGGATCGCACATTTTCCGGAAATGTTAGCCTAAAAGATGTACTTTGGTATACCCATTTTTTTAACGTCAGATGTCATTACTTTATAGGTACCAGCATTACACTTGGGTCAGACCCAGTCTACCCTCGCCTATATATGTGTGGTTTATATTATCTAACATAGCAATTCAGACTCGCTGTATCCTCCTTTAAGCAGAGCTTTGTTGTACCAAACAAGGTGCAGGTTTAATGGTAATCTCAATAAGCTCATTCGTGACGGATAGCCTGCTTGTACTGCCTTAGTGATACCTTTAAAAGATTTGTATTAAATTGTGAACTTAGTCACTTTTAGAATACACGTGTAAATTACATCAAATTTCTTTGTTGTCTCCCTGGTTGTAATGTCCCTGATTGTAATGTTTATGGTTGGAATGACACCCTGCTTGTAATGCACCTGATTGTACACCTGATTGTAATGACACCCTGATTGTAATGACACCCCTGATCGTAATGGTAATGTTTGGTTGTAATGACACCCTGGTTGTAATGCACCTGATTGCAATGTTTCTGATTGGAATGACACCCTGGTTGTAATGACACCCTGCTCGTAATGACACCCTGATTGTAATGTCCCTGATTGTAATGTTTGTGATTGTAATGGCACCCTGCTTGTAATGACACCCTGCTTGTAATGTTCCTGGTTGTAATGACACCCTGCTTGTAATGACACCCTGCTTGTAATGTCCCCTGATTGTAATGTTTGTGATTGTAATGGCACCCTGCTTGTAATGACACCCTGCTTGTAATGTTTCTGGTTGTAATGACACCCTGGTTGTAATGTCCCTGATTGTAATGTTTCTGGTTGTAATGACACCCTGATTGTAATGTCCCTGATTGTAATGCTTGTGGTTGTAATGACACCCTGGTTGCAATGCCCCCGATCGTAATGTTTCTGGTTGTAATGACGCCCTGGTTGTAATGTCCCTGATTGTAATGTTTCTGGTTGTAATGACACCCTGGTTGTAATGTCCCTGATTGTAATGCTTGTGGTTGTAATGACACCCTGGTTGCAATGCCCCTGATTGTAATGTTTCTGGTTGTAATGACACCCTGGTTGTAATGTCCCTGATTGTAATGTTTCTGGTTGTAATGACACCCTGGTTGTAATGTCCCTGATTGTAATGTTTCTGGTTGTAATGACACCCTGGTTTGCAAATGCCCTGATTGTAATGTTTCTGGTTGTAATGACACCCTGGTTGTAATGTCCCTGATTGTAATGTTTCTGGTTGTAATGACACCCTGGTTGTAATGTCCCTGGTTGTAATGACTCTGGTTGTAATGTCCCTGATTGTAATGTTTCTGGTTGTAATGAAACCCTGGTTGTAATGCCCCTGATTGTAATGTCTCTGGGTACAATGCCACCCTGGATGTAATGCCTCCATATATTGGTACTCTGGTTGTAATATCCCTGAAAGTAATGTCTCTGGGTACAATGCCACCCTGGATGTAATGCCTCCATATATTGGTACTCTGGTTGTAATATCCCTGAAAGTAATGTCTCTGGGTACAATGCCACCCTGGAATGAGACAATATTAACATGTATGGTATGTTGCTAAGGATGCACGCCAACCAGGTGGCTATATACACATGACTGGATGTACAGGAGGCTAGATGTACGGACCTGAAGCTAGATATGTATGATATTAAGGCCTGGTATTAAGCTGGACATGCAGGTCTGGTCTTAGGCTAGACATACAGGCCTGGTATTAGGCTAGACATACAGGCCTGGTATTAGGCTAGACATACAGGCCTGGTATTAGGCTGGACATACAGGCCTGGTATTAGGCTAGACATACAGGCCTGGTATTAGGCTGGACATACAGGCCTGGTATTAGGCTAGACATACAGGCCTGGTATTAGGCTAGACATACAGGCCTGGTATTAGGCTAGACATACAGGTCTGGTATTAGGCTGGACATACAGGCCTGGTATTAGGCTAGACATACAGGCTTTGTATTAGGCTGGGCATACAGGTCTCGTATTGAGCTTGATATGTAAGTCTGATAAAGCATTTTATACATGACTGTCTGTGCAGACATATAGGTAAATAGGCATAATGCTATTGTTGTTATTAATAACGACTAATGGCGATAGATAAGCATCCATGGGCTACACTTTGCGTGAGAAGACTACCCCGAGTATATTCCGTTAAGCCCAGTGCCCCCAGTCTATAGCGAGGACATGTCTCAGACAATCTCAGACCTACAGGCTGCTCGATATGACGACCCGAATATACGTGGTAATCATAATGGTGGAAATCTGATTAGAGACGCGACCCAAGACAGCGTCCAATTCACCACTATAATCACACCCATCTGCCCTGAGCTAACAACATTTTGGATGTTTTCCCATCTACCAAGTGACCATAAGAGTGACCGCTGCAGCTTTCACAGAATCAAGAGCTAATGCCTGACCAAGGTTCACATCTGCAGGAGCAAGATGTTTAGGTTTATACATATATAGTTTCCTGCATGCACCACCGGATCGCACATTTTCCGGAAATGTTAGCCTAAAAGATGTACTTTGGTATACCCATTTTTTTTAACGTCAGATGTCATTACTTTATAGGTACCGGCATTACACTTGGGTCAGACCCAGTCTACCCTCGCCTATATGTGTGGTTTATATTATCTAACATAGCAATTCAGACTCGCTGTATCCTCCTTTAAGCAGAGCTTTGTTGTACCAAACAAGGTGCAGGTTTAATGGTAATCTCAATAAGCTCATTCGTGACGGATAGCCTGCTTGTACTGCCTTAGTGATACCTTTAAAAAGATTTGTATTAAATTGTGAACTTAGTCACTTTTAGAATACACGTGTAAATTACATCAAATTTCTTTGTTGTCTGAAACCCTGGTTGTAATGTCCCTGATTGTAATGTTTATGGTTGGAATGACACCCTGGTTGTAATGCACCTGATTGCAATGTTTCTGATTGGAATGACACCCTGGTTGTAATGACACCCTGCTTGTAATGACACCCCTGCTTGTAATGACACCCTGCTTGTAATGTCCCTGATTGTAATGTTTGTGATTGTAATGGCAACCTGGGTTGTAATGACACCCTGCTTGTAATGCACCTGATTGTAATGTTTCTGATTGGAATGACACCCAGCTTGTAATGACACCCTGCTTGTAATGACACCCTGCTTGTAATATCCCTGATTGTAATGTTTGTGATTGTAATGGCACCCTGCTTGTAATGACACCCTGCTTGTAATGACACCCTGATTGTAATGACACCCTGATTGTAATGTTTGTGATTGTAATGTTTGTGATTGTAATGGCACCCTGCTTGTAATGACACCCTGCTTGTAATGTTCCTGGTTGTAATGACACCCTGGTTGTAATGTCCCTGATTGTAATGTTTCTGGTTGAAATGACACTCTGATTGTAATGTCCCTGATTGTAATGCTTGTGGTTGTAATGACACCTTTGGTTGCAATGCCCCGACCGTAATGTTTCTGGTTGTAATGACGCCCTGATTGTAATGTTTCTGGTTGTAATGACACCCTGGTTGTAATGTCCCTGATTGTAATGCTTGTGGTTGTAATGACACCCTGGTTGCAATGCCCCTGATTGTAATGTTTCTGGTTGTAATGACACCCTGGTTGTAATGTCCCTGATTGTAATGTTTCTGGTTGTAATGACACCCTGGTTGTAATGTCCCTGATTGTAATGTTTTCTGGTTGTAATGTCCCTGATTGTAATGTTTCTGGTTGTAATGACACCCTGGTTGTAATGCCCCTGATTGTAATGTCCATATAATTTGGTACTCTGGTTGTAATATCCACAGAAATGTGTGTCCTTGGTACAATGCCACCCTGGATGTAATGCCTCCATATATTGGTACTCTGGTTGTAATATCCCTGAAAGTAATGTCTCTGGGTACAATGCCACCCTGGAATGAGACAATATTAACATGTATGGTATGTTGCTAAGGATGCACGCCAACCAGGTGGCTATATACACATGACTGGATGTACAGGAGGCTAGATGTACAGACCTGAAGCTAGATATGTATGATATTAAGGCCTGGTATTAAGCTGGACATGCAGGTCTGATATTAGGCTAGACATACAGGCCTGGTATTAGGGCTAGACATACATGCCTGGTATTAGGGGAGACATACAGGCCTGGTATTAGGCTAGACATACAGGCCTGGAATTAGGCTGGACATACAGGGCCTGATATTAGGCTAGACATACAGGCCTGGTATTAGGCTAGACATACAGGCCTGATATTAGGCTGGACATACAGGCCTGGTATTAGGCCTGGTATTAGCCATACAGGCCTGGTATTAGGCTAGACATACAGGCCTGGTATTAGGCTAGACATACAGGCCTGGTATTAGGCTGGACATACAGGCCTGGTATTAGGCTAGACATACAGGTCTGGTATTAGGCTGGACATACAGGCCTGGTATTAGGCTGGACATACAGGCTTTGTATTAGGCTGGGCATACAGGTCTCGTATTGAGCTTGATATGTAAGTCTGATAAAGCATTTTATACATGACTGTCTGTGCAGACATATAGGTAAATAGGCATAATGCTATTGTTGTTATTAATAACGACTAATGGCGATAGATAAGCATCCATGGGCTACACTTTGCGTGAGAAGACTACCCCGAGTATATTCCGTTAAGCCCAGTGCCCCCAGTCTATAGCGAGGACATGTCTCAGACAATCTCAGACCTACAGGCTGCTCGATATGACGACCCGAATATACGTGGTAATCATAATGGTGGAAATCTGATTAGAGACGCGACCCAAGACAGCGTCCAATTCACCACTATAATCACACCCATCTGCCCTGAGCTAACAACATTTTGGATGTTTTCCCATCTACCAAGTGACCATAAGAGTGACCGCTGCAGCTTTCACAGAATCAAGAGCTAATGCCTGACCAAGGTTCACATCTGCAGGAGCAAGATGTTTAGGTTTATACATATATAGTTTCCTGCATGCACCACCGGATCGCACATTTTCCGGAAATGTTAGCCTAAAAGATGTACTTTGGTATACCCATTTTTTTAACGTCAGATGTCATTACTTTATAGGTACCAGCATTACACTTGGGTCAGACCCAGTCTACCCTCGCCTATATGTGTGGTTTATATTATCTAACATAGCAATTCAGACTCGCTGTATCTCCTTTAAGCGGAGCTTTGTTGTACCAAACAAGGTGCAGGTTTAATGGTAATCTTAATAAGCTCCTTCGTGACGGATAGCCTGCTTGTCCACCTGGCTACTTCTAAAAATAACGCATTTCTTTTGTTTTTCTTCACTTTCATTACCGAACGTACGCAAGATCCCCATCGTTATGTACACCATAAAGCGAACAGTGGATGAAGCTAATAACGTTGACAATATGCAGTGAAGTGGGTGTATCAAATATCACACAGTAGCCCAATTAGGACCTGTCAAATTTGAAGGTAAACAAATCAGTTTTTATCATCTGAGCCACATGTTGTTTAGGAGTGACACGGAAGTATTGTCAAATATAGTTTTAAAAAATCGATAATTCGATAGCAGATGCTACCTTCTTGTACGTAGATCATTATATCAAATACGTACATGAAAGTATCGCCTACAGAGATGTGAGTGGGATTTTTAGGATGTGGTCAGATCGTATTGACTGAAACACTGTGGTGTTACAGCATGAATTCTGGACTGTACATACAGGGACGTTCCCCACGTGGCCACTCAAACAGAGCAAAATTAGCGAGTTCTCATTACGTTTGGCTGTGTACAGACTAGCGAGTTCTCATTACGTTTGGCTGTGTACAGACTAGCGAGTTCTCAGTACGTGTGACTGTGTACAGACTAGCGAGTTCTCATTACGTTTGGCTGTGTACAGACTAGCGAGTTCTCAGTACGTGTGGCTGTGTACGGACAGATTAGCGAGTTCTCAGTACGTGTTGCTGTGTACAGACAGACTAGCGAGTTCTCAGTACGTGGCAGTGTACAGACAGACTAGCGAGTTCTCAATACGTGTTACTGTGTAAAGACAGACTAGCGAGTTCTCAGTACGTTTGACTGTGTACAGACAGACTAGCGAGTTCTCAGTACGTGTGACTGTGTACAGACTAGCGAGTTCTCAGTACGTGTGGCTGTGTACAGACAGACTAGCGAGTTCTCAGTACGTGTGGCTGTGTACAGACTAGCGAGTTCTCAGTACGTGTGGCTGTGTACAGACTAGCGAGTTCTCAGTACGTGTGGCTGTGTACAGACAGACTAGCGAGTTCTCATTACGTGTGGCTGTGTACAGACAGACTAGCGAGTTCTCAGTACGTTTGGCTGTGTACAGACAGACTAGCGAGTTCTCAGTACGTGTGGCTGTGTACAGACTAGCGAGTTCTCAGTACGTTTGGCTGTGTACAGACAGACTAGCGAGTTCTCAGTACGTGTGGCTGTGTACAGACAGACTAGCGAGTTCTCAGTACGTTTGTATTGTGTACAGACAGACTAGCGAGTTCTCAGTACGTGTGGCTGTGTACAGACAGACTAGCGAGTTCTCATTACGTGTGGCTGTGTACAGACAGACTAGCGAGTTCTCAGTACGTGTGGCTGTGTACAGACAGACTAGCGAGTTCTCAGTACGTGTGGCTGTGTACAGACTAGCGAGTTCTCAGTACGTTTGGCTGTGTACAGACTAGCGAGTTCTCAGTACGTGTGGCTGTGTACAGACAGACTAGCGAGTTCTCATTACGTGTGGCTGTGTACAGACTAGCGAGTTCTCAGTACGTGTGGCTGTGTACAGACTAGCGAGTTCTCAGTACGTTTGACTGTGTACAGACTAGCGAGTTCTCAGTACGTTTGACTGTGTACAGACTAGCGAGTTCTCAGTACGTGTGACTGTGTACAGACTAGCGAGTTCTCGAGTACGTACGTGGCTGTGTACAGACTAGCGAGTTCTCATTACGTTTGGCTGTGTACAGACTAGCGAGTTCTCAGTACGTGTGACTGTGTACAGACTAGCGAGTTCTCAGTACGTGTGGCTGTGTACAGACAGACTAGCGAGTTCTCAGTACGTGTGGCTGTGTACAGACAGACTAGCGAGTTCTCAGTACGTGTGGCTGTGTACAGACAGACTAGCGAGTTCTCAGTACGTGGCTGTGTACAGACAGACTAGCGAGTTCTCAGTACGTGTGGCTGTGTACAGACTAGCGAGTTCTCAGTACGTGTGACTGTGTACAGACTAGCGAGTTCTCAGTACGTGTGGCTGTGTACAGACTAGCGAGTTCTCATTACGTGTGACTGTGTACAGACTAGCGAGTTCTCATTACGTTTGGCTTTGTACAGACAGACTAGCGAGTTCTCAGTACGTGTGACTGTGTACAGACTAGCGAGTTCTCAGTACGTTTGACTGTGTACAGACAGACTAGCGAGTTCTCAGTACGTGTGGCTGTGTACAGACAAGCGAGTTCTCAGTACGCGTGGCTGTGTGTACAGACTAGCGAGTTCTCAGTGCGTGACTGTGTTGGCTGTGTACAGACTAGCGAGTTCTCAGTACGTGTGGCTGTGTACAGACTAGCGAGTTCTCAGTACGTTTGGCTGTGTACAGACTAGCGAGTTCTCATTACGTTTGGCTGTGTACAGACTAGCGAGTTCTCAGTACGTTTGGCTGTGTACAGACTAGCGAGTTATCAGTACGTTTGGCTGTGTATACGCGAGCGAGTCTCAAGTATATGCGGTCAGGTACGAATCTTAGGTGTATTTGATCGTATTTAGTCGGGATGGTCTGTATGGGATGGGCTGTACAGACAGAAGTGTCACAAATGTCTCAAACTGAAGGGTCACTTACATCACTGTATGGCTGTCATCTGTCTCCACTACCCTAAACCGTCATTGCCCTCACCCACACAACACCCCCACACACGCAGGATGAGAGTGATATGCTTTTGGTATATTCCTGGAGTAATAAACAAAATGGCTGTTGTCTAGCTCAGCGCTTTCCAAGCTGAGTATCCCGTCTCCAAGGGCTCCATGACATGTCTACTTTTGAAAATGACATCGTAGGGAACCCTGTGATTTCCTTTCGTTTATCGATAAAAGTAGTCGAGCGCTCTTGACAATGACCACTTTGCATAATCACAGATAACTACTGGTATTTCCAAGTCTGCACGCGAACAAACGGACCCGAATAACACAGGATGGGTCTATGCGTTAAATTGTGTTGATACAAAGGAAGGTAACTGTCAGCTGTGTGGAGTACTGCGAAAGAAACAGAGGGGATATAACCCCTATGGTAGACAAACAAAATGAAGACAGCGTGCACAGAAGTCTGTAATTGAACTAACATGAAAATGTCGATCAGGAGATGAAATGAAATTAAGTTGAAGAAGAAGCTAATGAAAGTACTATTTACATGCTGGGCATTGACATAGGAGCATTAAATACACACGGGACAAACATGATTAGCATATATCTACATCGTGCTCTACCCAGACAGAACATCACATTCTCAAGACAATGACACGACTGACCTGCCTAACAGAACGGGAAGATTTCGTGACATACGCTTAGTACAAATCTCTACACACACAGAGTACATCCTAACACACACCAAATACATCCTGACACACTAAATACATCCTGACACACTGAGTACATCCTGACACACACTAAGTACATCCTGAAGCAAAGTACATCCTGACACACTAAATACATCCTGACACACTAAGTACATCCTAACACACCTGTACATCCAAACACACTGGGTACATCCTAACACACACTGGCTACATCCTGACACACACTGGGTACATCCTAACAAACACTAAGTAAATCCTGACACACACTAAGTATACATGCCAATAATAAGTTTGTCACCCCTCCTTACAACCCCACACACCTCACACCCCATCCAATTAAACATATTGAAGGGGTGACATATTAGCATGAGTACATCCTGACACACTAAAAAACATCCTGACACACTGAGGACATCCTGACACACTGAGGGACATCCTGACACGCACTAAGTACATCCTGACACACTGAGTACATCCTGACACACACTAAGTACATCCTAACACATTAAGTACATCCTGACACACACTAAGTACATCCTGACACACATTAAGTACATCCTGACACACACATTAAGTACATCCTGACACACACTCAAGTACATTCTGACACAAATTAAAGTACATCCTGACGCATACTAAGTACATCCTAACACACTAAGTACATCCTGACACAATACATTGGCACATCCTGACAAACAGAATACATCCTGACATTAAATAAACACACTAAGTACATCCTGACATACAAAGTACATACTGATACATTAAGTACATCCTGACACACACTAAGTAAATCCTGACACACCAAGTACAACCTGACACACTGAAGTAAACTGACATACTACTAAGTACATCCTGACACATTAAGTACATCATGACACACACTAAGTACATCCTGACACACTGCAGTACATCCTGAACACACTAAGTACATCCTGAAACACACTGAGTACATCCTGACACACACTAAGTACATCCCTGATACACACAGAGTACATCCTGAAACACACTGACTACATCATGACACACACTGAGTACATCCTGTGACACACTAAATACATCCTACGACACTGAGTACATCCTACACACACTGAGTGCATCCTATTACACTGGAGTGAATCTTTAACACGCTAAGTACATCCTGACACACGCTGAGTACATCCTGACACACACTGAGTACATCCTGACACACTGAGTACATCCTGACTCACACTGAGTGGCACATCCTGATACACACTGAGTACATCCTGACACACACTAAGTACATCCTGACACAAAGTACATCCCTAACACATTAAGTACATCCTGAAGCACACTAAATCCTGACACATCCTGACACACATTAAGAACATCCTGACACACAAAGTACATCCTAACACACTAAGTACATCCTGACACATTAAGTACATCCTAAGACACAAATTAAGTACATCCTGTCGCATACTAAGTACATCCTAACACACTAAGTACATCCTGACACACACTTAAGTACATCCTGACAAATCGAATACACATTAAGAACATCTTAGCACATTAAGTACATCCTGACATACTAAGTACATCCTGATACATTAAGTACATCCTGACACACACTAAGTACATCCTGAGACACTGAGTACATCCTGACACACTAAGTACATCCTGACACACTAAGTACATCCTGACACACGCTGAGTACATCCTGATACACACTGAGTACACCCTGACACACTGAGTACATCCTGAAACACACTGACTACATCCTGACACACACTGAGTACATCCTGATACACACTGATTACATCCTAAGACACTAAAAGTACATCCTACGACACTGAGTGCATCCTATCACACTCGGTGAATCTTGTACATCTTGAGCTCGCACAGAGGTACACTCTGACTGCACTGAGTACACCCTGACGCACACTGGGTACATCCTGGCTTTTACACCTCGGTACATCCTGACACACTGGGTACACCTGACACACACTGAGTACAACTTGACGCACACTGGAGTACACCTTGACACGCCCCTGACACGCTGAGTACACCCCTGATATTACACTGACGGTACACTGACACGCCCTGCCTGACACACGCTGGGTACGCCCTGATACACGCACTGGAGTACACCCTGACGCACTGAGGTACACCCTGACAAACACTGAGTACACCCTGACACACACTGGGTACATCTTGACTCACACAGGTACACCTTGACGCACTGGAGTACCTTACCCTGACACGCACTGGAGTACATCGACTGACACACACTGAGTACATCTTGACACGCACTGGGTATACCCTGACGCCTGACGCACGCTGAAGTGCACCTGATACACTGGGTACACCCTGAGCGCCCTGACGCACGCTGGGTACACCCTGATACGCACTGGGTACGCCCTGACACACTGGGTACACCCTGACGCATTGAGTACGCACTGAGTGCACCCTGACGCACACTGAGTACCTGACGCACTGGTACATGCTGGTACACCCTGACACACACTGAGTACACGCTGAGTACACCCCTGACACACACTGAGTACACCCTGACACACCCTGAGTACACACTGAGTACATCCTGGTATACACACTGAGTACACCCTGACACACACTAAGTACATTAACTCCAAACATAGAAGGCAGCCAGTGCCGACATTGACGCGACACAACATTACCATTACAACTCACCATTAAACAAAGATTTCGTGACATACGCTTAGTACATCCTAACACACACTAAGTACGTGCTAACACACACTGAGTAAATCTCAACACACACTGAGTACAGCATAAACACGCAAAGTACATCCCTAAACACATTGAGTACATCCTAACACATTGAGGACACCTTGACAAAAACTGAGTACATCTACTGCTGCTGCTGCTACCGTTACCACACCACCACCACCACCACACCACTACTACCACTACTGCCACTGCTACTGCTACTACTACTACTACTACTACTACTGCTACTTCTACTACTACTACTACTGTTTCCGATGTGGCGTTAAATATTAACTCACTCACTACTACTTCTGCTACTGCTACTACTACTACTGCTACTACTACTGCTACTGCACTACTACTACTACGACTACTGCTACTACTACTACTACTATTTCCCGATGTAACGTTAACTCCATTAACTCACTCACCTCACTCACTACCACTACTACTACTACTACTACTACTACTGCTACTACTACTACTACTACCACTACTACTACTACACTACTACTACTACTACTACACTACTACTATTACTACCACTACTACTACTACACTACTACTACTACTACCACTACTACTACTACTGGCTGCTACTACCACCACTACTACTACCACACTACTACTACTACACTACTACTACTACTACTACTACTACTACTACTACTACTACTACTACTACACTACTACTACTACCACTCCTTCCTATCCAGCAATATACGTTCTGTCTCCGTTCGTTATGTTGTGTTAAAGTGTGCTCCGAGTCTTTCCTGATCCAATTTAATGGTCACGTAACTTGATCGACTTACAAGCCAAGAAATAGTAATATTCAACTAAAAATAGAATTCAAACCCTGGAGTTGTTCTCATTTTATCCCTGTGTTTGAGAAGAACCAGCTGTGTGCCAATAGCGAACTGAAATACAGGCAAGGGAGCACTTATTGATTTACATAAGCCTCTTAAAATAATTCACCATGTCGACAGGGGCTTGGTGTTGAAAGGAGAATCTCGAGCAACCATATGCTGGAAAAACATACATTAGGTGAACAATCTAAACCTGTGTGTGCTCCAAGTCTGCAGGGTGACATCAACTGGACTTGTAACTGTGCACGGCCTCTCAAAGGCTGTATATATATCTTACTTTATATGTTTACAATCTAGCAATAGCCAATTTGTTTATCTGTGACTATCCTTTTATAAATACATGTATTTCAATAACCTGTAACGATCAAAGTATACGACCTCTAAGTAGCTTGACCTGTAACTATCAAAGTATACGACCTCTCAGTAGCTTGACCTGTAACTATCAAAGTATACGACCTCTAAGTAGCTTGACCTGTAACTATCAAAGTATACGACCTCTCAGTAGCTTGATCTGTAACTATCAAAAAGTATACGACCTCTCCAGTAGCTTTGCAGCCATCAAAGTATACGACCTCTCAGTAGCTTGACCTGTAACTATCAAAGTATACGACCTCTCAGTAGCTTGACCTGTAACTATCAAAGTATACGACCTCTCAGTAGCTTGATCTGTAACCATCAAAAGTATACGACCTCTCAGTAGCTTGACCTGTAACCATCAAAGTATACGACCGCTCAGTAGCTTGACCTGCAACTATCAAAGTATACGACCTCTCAGTAGCTTGACCTGTAACTATCAAAGTATACGACCTCTCAGTAGCTTGATCTGTAACTATCAAAGTATACGACCTCTCAGTAGCTTGACCTGTAACTATCAAAGTATACGACCTCTCAGTAGCTTGATCTGTAACCATCAAAGTATACGACCTCTCAGTAGCTTGACCTGTAACCATCAAAGTATACGACCTCTCAGTAGCTTGATCTGTAACCATCAAAGTATACGACCTCTCAGTAGCTTGACCTGCAACCATCAAAGTATACGACCTCTCAGTAGCTTGATCTGTAACCATCAAAGTATACGACCTCTCAGTAGCTTGACCTGCAACCATCAAAGTATACGACCTCTCAGTAGCTTGATCTGTAACCATCAGTATACGACCTCTCAGTAGCTTGACCTGTAACTATCAAGGTATACGACCTCTCAGTAGCTTGACCTGCAACCATCAAAGTATACGACCTCTCAGTAGCTTGATCTGTTACCATCAAAGTATACGACCTCTCAGCAGCGGGTATGTAAGTCTCCCAATTAAAGAGTCTGTAAATATATGACTGTATATCTAACTCCTCTCTCCACTCTTTCTATCCATCTTCGCGTTGTTATATTCCCTATATCTGTCCTGCATTTCAGGATCCCAAATCCCCTCTTCACATCCCCCTATACAAGTATCTATCTGTAGCTCCTCACTCGACGTGCTCACTTATTCCCACTGTGTTGCCGATTACAGTATTACACATGGACAGGCGTGCATAGAATCAGGTTATTTATTTTAGACAAACGATGCTCATGTGTTATTCTTTATGTGCATTTTAAGGTGTTTGGAAGCTGCAGATCATTCCTTCTTCTAGCCCAGCATTTGTTTTCTCGGCTGTGCAGGATCAAGAGGAAAGGAAATCTCGTTATTCGATTTTTTCGTCATAAGCAGTGTCGGTGTTAGCTGGCTCCACCGGGACATTACTGCGCCATCACCACTATAATTTGTCCCCAAAACCATTTTATCGCCGAGGGAACTATTTTACTCTGGTTGTGATCAATATCTGTGGAGCGATATGACCGGAACTGGACTAAAATCACAAATGTTGATATTGAAATCAGGACGACTAAATGATATATATATATATATAGCCCTACAATATATATCCCCATACATGTTAGACGTGGACAAACCAAGGCTAATTTATTCTGGGGACGAAGAGTATACTTCTATATAGAATCTACCCATACTGCCATATCTATACAGAATGGGGCAGTTATGTTACACTATACATAGGGCAACCTCAGGTCGAGTAGATGTTGTCACACTAAAATGAGGGCGACTGAAGGACGGGTAGGTCACACTATACATAGATCTACCACAGGATGTGAAGGTGATGCCACGTCATGCATAGGGCGACTATATATGGGATATGTAGGTGATGTAACAATAAACATAGGGCAACTATATATGGGATATGTAGGTGATGTCACAACAAACATAGGGCGACTATATATGGGATATGTAGGTGATGTCACAATGAACAATGGGCAACTATGGAATATGTAGGTGATGTCACAACAAACATAAGGCGACTATAGGATATGTAGGTGATGTTACAGTAAACATAGGGCAACTATAGGAGCATAGATCTACTGCAGGATATGAAGGTGATGTCACTTCCAGCCCAGTACATCAATACGATCTACCCTAAACTACCTTCCAGCCCAGTACATCAATACGATCTACCCTAAACTACCTTCCAGCCCAGTACATCAATACGATCTACCTAAACTACCTCCCTGCCCAGTACATCAATACGATCTACCCTAAACTACCTTCCAGCCCAGTACATCAATACAATCTACCCTAAACTACCTCCCTGCCCGGTACATCAATACGATCTACCTAAACTACCTCCTGCCCGTAGTGGGAAGTACATCAATACGATCTACCCTAAACTACCTTCCAGCCCAGTACATAAATACGATCTACCTAAATACCTTCCAGCCCAGTACATCAATACGATCTACCTGGATCAGTGATGGTACACTCTACATGGGGCAGCTATTGTAGGTGTCTACATCTACCCTAACTACCTTCCAGCCCAGTACATCAATACGATCTACCTAAACTACCTTCCAGCCCAGTACATCAATACGATCTACCCTAAACTACCTCCTGCCCAGTACATCAATACGATCTACCCTAAACTACCTTCCAGCCCAGTACATCAATACGATCTACCCTAAACTACCTCCTGCCCAGTACATCAATACGATCTACCCTAAACTACCTTCCAGCCCAGTACATCAATACGATCTACCCTAAACTACCTCCTGCCCAGTACATCAATACGATCTACCCTAAACTACCTTCCAGCCCAGTACATCAATACGATCTACCCTAAACTACCTCCCAGCCCAGTACATCAATACGATCTACCCTAAACTACCTCCCTGCCCAGTACATCAATACGATCTACCCTAAACTACCTTCCAGCCCAGTACATCAATACGATCTACCCTAAACTACCTACCAGCCCAGTACATCAATACGATCTACCCTAAACTACCTCCCTGCCCAGTACATCAAACGATCTACCCTAAACTACCTCCCTGCCCAGTACATCAATACGATCTACCCTAAACTACCTTCCTGCCCAGTACATCAATACGATCTACCCTAAACTACCTCCTGCCCAGTACATCAATACGATCTACCCTAAACTACCTCCCTGCCCAGTACATCAATACGATCTACCCTAAACTACCTCCCTGCCCAGTACATCAATACGATCTACCCTAAACTACCTCCCTGCCCAGTACATCAATACGATCTACCCTAAACTACCTCCTGCCCAGTACATCAATACGATCTACCCTAAACTACCTCCCTGCCCTGTACATCATACGATCGATCTACCCTAAACTACCTCCTGCCCAGTACATCAATACGATCTACCCTAAACTACCTCCCTGCCCAGTACATCAATACGATCTACCCTAAACTACCTCCCTGCCCAGTACATCAATACGATCTACCCTAAACTACCTCCCTGCCCAGTACATCAATACGATCTACCCTAAACTACCTCCCTGCCCAGTACATCAATACGATCTACCCTAAACTACCTCCTGCCCAGTACATCAATACGATCTACCCTAAACTCATGTAGTAGCTGTATGCATGTTGTAAGATTACCAACCAGTCGTGTTGTGGTCCTGTTTCAAGTACTTGTCATACAATAGTACAATCCAGCAGTCGGCCTATGGTCTGTGGCATATGCTTATTGTGATATCATCTACCAATCAAGAAGTGACTCTATATTTGTTGTGACGACACAACAACCTTGTGGAATATGCTTATTGTGATATCATCTACCAATCCAGCAGCCACCCTATATCTTTTGTGACGACACAACATGTGATATCATCTACCAATCCAGCAGCCACCCTATATCTTTTGTATGCTTGTGGAATATGCTTTTTGTGATATCATCTACCAATCCAGCAGCCACCCTATATCTTTTGTGACGACACAACAACCTTGTGGCATATGCTTATTGTGATATCATCTACCAATCCAGCAGCCACCTTATATCTTTTGTGACGACACAACAACCTTGTGGCATATGCTTATTGTGATATCATCTACCAATCATTTTGTGGCCCTATTTGTTAAACCATAACCGACCAATCATTTAGAAGCCCTGTGTTTTTGGCAACATCACCTGCAAATAATAGCTATATTGCAATATACAAACGGAGATTACACAATAGGACTCTGTGATGGGTAGAGAGCATGGCTCTGCCAGTGAAGACAGGCGACATGTAGACTAAATCCTTCTCGAGCCATTCCAGGTCATTTATGCTCCTGGTGGTGGGCAATTGTGAGGGCTTAACTGTCGATGATAATAGCGATATGTGCCTTTGACAAACGCTACACATCAGGCGATAATCGCCGACACGCTGACCACTGCTGCACAACTGTTGAAATATACAGCCGTCTGCTTAATCGATACGACTTAGCCAATATGCTAATACAAGAAACACAACCTCCCTGACTGTTGGATTTATTTCCCTCCTGCCACACATTTCAGTGAACCAGCCACATGGAAGACAAACGTGGGTTGAGAATGCTGTGATGCAGGACATATTGTTGTTGCTTCAGGATAGCGGGGGTGCATGGGATTGGAGTCGGGGGTAGGGGAGGAGCGATGCAGGAAGTGTGAGCTCTGTAGAACTGAAGATAGTGGGGTGGCTGGAGTTGAAGCTTTGGAGGAACTGCTTGGAGATGAAGATAGTGGGGCTGCTTGCAGATAAAGGGGTTGAATGCAGATGAGGGTAGTGGGGTTGATTGGAGATAAGGGTAGTGTGGTTGGTTGGAGATAAAAGTAGTGGGTTGATTGGAGATGATGGTAGTGGGGTTGATTGGCGATAAAAGTAGTGTGGTTGGTTGGAGATAAAAGTAGTGTGGTTGGTTGGAGAAATAGGTAGAGTTTTGATTGGAGATACAAGTGTGGGGTTGATTGGAAATAAGGTTGTGGGGTTGATTGGAGGAAAAGGTAGTGGAGTTGCTTGGAGACGAAGACAGTGGGGTTGTTTAGGGTTAAAGTAGTGGGATTGCCTGGAGATGAAAGTAGTGGGGCTGCTAAGCGTAGAAGCTCAGAGGAGTTGCTTGGGGTGAGGGTAGTGGGGCTATTTGGGTCTTGAAGGTAGTGGGGCCTACTTTGGGTAGCGTTTATGGCCTTCCCGTGGGCTTTAGTGATAGTGTCTTAGAAACAGGCGTTCTTGTTGCTCCATTGACGTGATTCCCAAATCAACCTGACTCCACCGACTTATTCCTAAAGACGTAAGTAGGGACGTTTCACCGTCCACATATGCATATCATGACTTGTTGCAGGTATACATATACTGGTCATATATGCATAATATGTACACATAATAAATCCATACACATTCAAAACACTACTATCTGTAAACATCATAAACTCCGTCCAGTTGAAATATGTCACGTTCAAAATATTCTTGTAGATAACAGATATATTCCCACTACACCAACATCCCCCACCGGTGACGGTCCGACTGTGTGCTTTGTTTATGAGACGCCAGGTGGCAATAGTGGCATGTTGTAATTAGTAAATTGTGGACAGGTATCTGATAAGTGAACAACGCCCATCGCCCACGTCCATGCGTCGTGTAAATCTGCAGTGATGTTGGGAGAGACCTGTGATAAAATTACATTGTAGATTGAAATTAACACCTGCGTGTATTCAAAAGTCGATAATACCACGCGGTATAGGAAACAATGCAGCGTCAGAAGTGCTTGGTGCCACGTGGACATTCTTATAGTGTCGTGGGGAAAGGTACCTTCCAAATTCATCGTTTAATAAGAGACTGTTTGGACTATATATTCACTGCAATTACATCAATCTTTTCTTGCAGTCCATATCTATATTCTTTACTGGTGACAGCTGGCAATGTGGGTGTAACGATTTCAAATAAGTGTACAGCTGCTGGGCTATAACGTTGTAGAGACTGGTGTAAAATCTGACCTCCCACGACATTGACTAATAGATATAAAGAGAAAAAGGTAATAAAATAAACAGCTGTATTTTATGAAATATGAAGGTTATTTGTCATAACACAAAGATATACTCAAATGTACTCACACCTAAGTGGAGATAGAGAGATAAAACAGTGTACACAGTAAACCGGGTGTCTCAACCGTGTCCACACAGAGGACCATGTGTGAAGTGTGTTAATGCGTTTGGTTTGGTTGTTGTTTAACATCGCACTCAGCAATAGTCCAATATAACAATCGAGTCTGGACCAGACAATCCAGTGATCAACATCATGAGCATCGACCTAAGCAACTGGGACACGATGACATGTGTCAACTAAGTCAGCGAGCCTGATCCCGTTAGTCGCCTCTTACGACAAGCATCGGTTGCTGAAGACCAATTCTAACCCGGATCTTCACGGGTAGTTAATGTGTTAATGGGGGTGGGGGTAGGGTAGTGGGTGTCATCAACACTGTGGACTTGGTGTCCTAGTCTTTGATAATACATTGCCCGTTGATAACGTGAAGAAGGTGGGCCGTATTCTGAACGTTGAGGATACCTTGCCTGTAGATAACGTGAACAAGGTGGGCCAGGTGTCTTACCGTTTATGAAACTTGCCCCCTAGATAACGGGAACAAGATGGGCCGGGTGTCTTAACGGGGAGGATATTGTCTAGATAACGGGAACAAGGTGGGCCGGGTGTCTTAGCGTTGTTGAAAATTGACCCCCTGATAACGGGAACAAGGTGGGCCCGGTGTCTTAGCGTTTATGAAACTTGCCCTCTAGATAACGGGAACAGGATGGGCCGTTTGTCTTAGCATTGATGAAACATGCCCCCTAGATAACCTGAACAAGGTGGGCCGTGTGTCTTAGCATTGATGAAACTTGCCCACTAGATAGCAGGAACAGGATGGGCCGTGTGACTTAACAGGGGAGGATACTTGACCCCTAGATAACGGGAACAAGGTGGGCCCGGTGTCTTAGTGGGCCGGTGGAGGATATTTGTCTAGATAACGGGAACAAGGTGGGCCCGGTGTCTTAACGGGGAGGGGATGATTGTCTCTTGATAACTTGGGAACAAGGTGGGCCCAGTGTCTTAACATTGGGGAGGATATTGTCTAGATAACGGGAACAAGGTGGGCCGTGTGTCTTAGCATTGATGAAACATGACCCCTAGATAACGGGAACAAGGTGGGCCCGGTGTCTTAACGGGGAGGATATTGTCTAGATAACGGGAACAAGGTGGGCCGTGTGTCTTAGCATTGATGAAACATGACCCCTAGATAACGGGAACAAGGTGGGCCCGGTGTCTTAACAGGGGAGGATATTGTCTTGATAACAGGAACAAGGTGGGCCGTTCGTCTTAGCATTGATGAAACTTGACCCCTAGATAGCGGGAACAAGGTGGGCCCGGTGTCTTAACGGGGAGGATATTGTCTAGATAACGGGAACAAGGTGGGCCGTGTGTCTTAGCATTGATGAAACATGACCCCTAGATAACGGGAACAAGGTGGGCCCGGTGTCTTAACGGGGAGGATATTGTCTAGATAACGGGAACAAGATGGGCCGTGTGTCTTAGCATTGTTGAAACTTGACCCCCTGATAACGGGAACAAGGTGGGCCGGGTATCTCAGCGTGGTGGGTGATAAAAAAATGCAGGGGCGATGTAGGAGCTCGATCAGTTGTTACAGAGCAGCCTGGTTAAGTAGAAACTGCGAAGTGTTATTTCCTAAGTTGATTCAATGTTTGAAGCCCATTCCTGATGTCCCCTGTCTTCGTATAGCTAGTGTATTTCTTACTGGGGCGTATAAATGTCTCCAATTAAGCTGGTTCACAAAGCTATGTGTTCGTCCAAATACCACATGGGTACATGGACCCTTTTTCTGTCAACCACGACAATACACAAATTAAAAACCAGTTAACCAAAATCAGAACATCGATACACAGAAACACGTTTTAACCTTTTCGATCCTTTGAAACGGCACGGCTAAATATGTCGCTTCATGCTTTATGTAAAATACCTTTTTCTTGAACAAAGCCAGTTATGTGTGTACAGAACAACTCTTATTCAGTCAGATGGACATTATATTGATTAATTTAAATCTGTATAGTTTGTGAAGCCGCAATCGGTGTTTTATGCAAACGAAAATAAAAACGAATTCAATAACTGCACTGACTTTCTTAGATCCCATCAGTTGTGTCCCAAGAAAACCCCACATTGCGCCACTGTTCAAAAATATTGAAGTGAAACCTGTATGAAAACGTTCGGTATTATTATTTCCCCAGCTGAGTCTGTGCCAACTATGACTATGGTAAAAGGGAGCAGACTTTGGCCAAAAATCCAATAAGATCCCGCGACAATACAAAGCTTCGCTTCATCGCACCTGTGACATAAGCTCCGCCGTCCAACAAATTTAACGTATTTCTCTCACGTCATTGTGAAACATGGTGTTTTGAATCGAAGGTCGGGAAAGGTTGGATGTTAGCGTGTCGACCTAGCGTAAGATAGATAGTGAATGAAATCCTAGTAATGAATATTAATGCGGTTCTATGATTAGGTGGACGTCACAACATGGCGGCCTCGGAGCTGTCTGACAGTGAGACGAGCCTTTAGATGCGGGTGTATATTTTAAGGATACCGAACATCTCGCGTTCCGTTGACATGGTTAGACGCAAGTCAGGGACCGTCTCTAGGATACTGTGATTACCATGTCGCTGCTGTGTGTGTGGTAAGTATTTTCCACATTTTGGGGAATGAAATGGTCAAATTTCGCGCACTTGTGATGCCACCTCTACTCGCGTAGTGGCTGCCGGTGTCATTGTGGTTACAACCGCTGCGTGTTTACAATGCGCGTGTACTGTTACTCGTGCGTATTCTAGGTTCTGCGCTACATAAAAAAAAACTTATATATTCCTTTTGAAATTGTATTCATTTTCTCTCTGTTTCAGTGAAACGTGCCCGGCTTATTGGTAACGCTGGTGAGTGACAGTTTATAGATTTTTGACATCTCCATCTATTCTGAGCGAAACCCGGGCCTTGTCTCAGAGCTGTCAAGCTAGCGATAGCTTGCTGTTCGAGGGGGAACATACTCACTCACACGGAACCCGTCTCTTACTGTTTTTCTTCTATGTCACATATATTCCACACTAACCACTACACGAGATAATGTGTGTTTGAGGTATCGTAAATAAATTTGCATAATATGTCACCCATATTATTAGCCAATATGATTTGATATTGCGATAGCGGGAGACACCTGACAGTGTGTATGTATGTGGAGGTATTCTACAAAGTACAACTATCTGTGGGAAACAGCCGTTACGCGTGGTTAATCCTGTCAGTCGGTGTTTACATCTGACTAGTCAACTGTGATTCACGCGGAGGTCAGTGCTGTGTAGTCACCGGGATTGCCTGGGCATTGTGGGGGCATATGTATGTAACTATACCGACTTCACATACCAGCAGTGTATATATATATGGTTGTTGTTGACAGGGTGAAATTTCCCACATTTGTACTGCACGATTGTATGATCTTGTTGGGTATCCTTCACATACCAAATATTCTCATACACTACTTGACAGTATGTTCATACAGTAGAGTATATACATATATTTACTCTGCTGGTGTTCACAGACACTGTGAATGTATATACACATGAAAGTGCCCAGAAATTCATACACTGTATATATGCTCACAAATACACACAGCAAAGTCAATATGTTCACGATCAGTATAAACACAACCGTATATAAACACGGCACAGTCAATATGTTCACGTTCAGTATAAACACAAAGGTATATACACAAAACAGTCAATATGTTCACAGTCAGGATAAACACAACCGTATATACACAAAAGGTCAATATGTTCACATTTAGTATAAACACAACCATATATACACAGGACAGTCAATATGTTCACATTCAGTATACATACAACCATATATATACACGCGACAAAGTCAATATGTTCACATTCAGTATAAACACAACCGCTATAGACACAACATAGGATGTTCACGTTCAGTATAAACACAACCATATAGACACAACATAGGATGTTCACGTTCAGTATAAACACAACCGTATAGACACAACATAGGATGTTCACGTTCAGTATAAACACAACCGTATAGACACACAACATAGGATGTTCACATTCAGTATAAACACAACCGTATAGACACAACATAGGATGTTCACGTTCAGTATAAACACAACCGTATAGACACAACATAGGATGTTCACGTTCAGTATAAACACAACCGTATAGACACACAACATAGGATGTTCACGTTCAGTATAAACACAACCGTATAGACACAACATAGGATGTTCACGTTCAGTATAAACACAACCATATAGACACAACATAGGATGTTCACGTTCAGTATAAACACAACTGTATAGACACAACATAGGATGTTCACTTTCAGTATACACACAACCGTATAGACACACAACATAGGATGTTCACGTTCAGTATAAACACAACCGTATAGACACAACATAGGATGTTCACATTCAGTATAAACACAACCATATAGACACAACATAGGATGTTCACGTTCAGTATAAACACAACCGTATAGACACAACATAGGATGTTCACATTCAGTATAAACACAACCGTATAGACACAACATAGGATGTTCACGTTCAGTATAAACACAACCGTATAGACACAACATAGGATGTTCACGTTCAGTATAAACACAACCGTATAGACACAACATAGGATGTTCACGTTCAGTATAAACACAACCGTATAGACACACAACATAGGATGTTCACGTTCAGTATAAACACAACCGTATAGACACAACATAGGATGTTCACGTTCAGTATAAACACAACCGTATAGACACAACATAGGATGTTCACATTCAGTATAAACACAACCGTATAGACACAACATAGGATGTTCACGTTCAGTATAAACACAACTGTATAGACACAACATAGGATGTTCACGTTCAGTATAAACACAACCGTATAGACACACAACATAGGATGTTCACGTTCAGTATAAACACAACCGTATATAGACACAACATAGGATGTTCACGTTCAGTATAAACACAACCATATAGACACAACATAGGATGTTCACGTTCAGTATAAACACAACCGTATAGACACAACATAGGATGTTCATGTTCAGTATAAACACAACCGTATAGACACAACATAGGATGTTCACGTTCAGTATAAACACAACTGTATAGACACAACATAAGATGTTCACGTTCAGTATAAACACAACCGTATAGACACACAACATAGGATGTTCACGTTCAGTATAAACACAACTGTATAGGCAAAACATAGGATGTTCACGTTCAGTATAAACACAACCGTATAGACACAAAATAGGATGTTCACGTTCAGTATAAACACAACTGTATAGACACAACATAGGATGTTCACGTTCAGTATAAACACAACCTGTATAGACACAACATAGGATGTTCACGTTCAGTATAAACACAACCGTATAGACACAACATAGGATGTTCACGTTCAGTATAAACACAACCGTATAGACACAACATAGGATGTTCACGTTCAGTATAAACACAACCATTATAGACACACAACATAGGATGTTCACGTTCAGTATAAACACAACCGTATAGACACAACATAGGATGTTCACGTTCAGTATAAACACAACCGTATAGACACACAACATAGGATGTTCACGTTCAGTATAAACACAACCGTATAGACACAACATAGGATGTTCACGTTCAGTATAAATACAACCGTATAGACACAACATAGGATGTTCACATTCAGTATAAACACAACCGTATAGACACAACATAGGATGTTCACGTTCAGTATAAACACAACCGTATAGACACAACATAGGATGTTCACGTTCAGTATAAACACAACTGTATAGACACAACATAGGATGTTCACGTTCAGTATAAACACAACCGTATAGACACAACATAGGATGTTCACGTTCAGTATAAACACAACCGTATATACAAAACATAGGATGTTCACGTTCAGTATAAACACAACTGTATAGACACAACAAAGTGTCTTCACATTCAGTCTGAAGTCATCTTACCGGTATTTTCAGTTAAACACAGTGCATTTTATCTTGTTCCTCTTTGAAATCACCAAAGTGTTAACATAACATTTGCAATCAACTGCACTTTTGTACCACAAATTAATGATTCAAAGCACCTTTCTCCTGATAGATATAATGTTTTCTAATGAAATAGATCTTGGAGGATTAACTCTGTTTTCTGTTGTCTGGCCTTTGAATAACTATGGTCTTCCTAACAGTTTGGTCACATACATCGCATAGATATATGGAGTAGTTAATATGTGCACATACAGTTTTTAATTTATATGCACAATAGTTGATCACATATAGTATAAATATTCACAATAACGAATAAAATAATCAATATGTTCATATTCTTATTGCACATCCTTTATAAGATCAACCCTATAACATCAAGTTTATATATTTATATAACAATACACCTTTATGAAAAGGTGTTAATAAAATCTCATCGGGATGGAAGTATTTTAGGCAGCAGCTGGTCATACGAGTGGTAGGATTGGCAGCATGTTGCAGCTGTACGGGAACTCTGGAACATCTTCTCAACTCCAAGATGAAAAATCTACCTCGGATACTCACTACTAAATGCCTCACAAGACACCTCATTTCTGGTGTCCTCCGCTGTGATGTTGCTGGAATATTGCTAAAAGCAGCGTAAAACCATACTCACTCACTCAAAAGATACCTTATTGACATGTTTTAATGGAATGTGAAGAATCTGAGGTTTTGCTGTTGCCTATGACCTTTAGCCGGATTCACAAACATATAGGTTGAAAACAGAGCGTGTTTGAGGGCTCTCTATGTTGTAGTGTATTTTGGACTCTTTATTTTGAATTGTTGAAGTGCATGTATTGAAGCGACAGTTATCCGGCTTCAAGAAACACAGAATTATGTTGACAGGTCATCACAATATTCATGGCAGTGTCATCTTACAACCTTGAACTTCGAGTGTGTGTGAATGGAGCCTTTTTTGCCAAGTGGACAGTTGTTAAACTGTTGTCCTCAGGTCAACTGGCTCATGCTGTCAATGTGAATGGTTGGACACTGAACAGATGTGTAGCTTCTCTGTAATTACACCCAATTTCATGGCAGTAAACCATCTGCTCACACACATGAAGTCCCACAGACAACATGACTGGAGTCAGTAGGCTCATGGGCTCCTCTCACCCCCTCCCTCTCCCACAGACAACATGACTGGAGTCAGTAGGCTCATGGGCTGGAGTCAGTAGGTTCATGGGCTCATGGACCTCTCACCCCCTCCTCTCTCTCCCACAGACAACATGACTGGAGTCAGTAGGCTCATGGGCTCTTCTCACCCCCTCCCTCTCCCACAGACAACATGACTGGAGTCAGTAGGCTCATGGGCTCCTCTCACCCCCCCCCTCTCCCACAGACAACATGACTGGAGTCAGTAGGCTCATGGGCTCCTCTCACAGACAACCCCTCCTGTACTCACCCTCCCTCTCCCACAGACAACATGACTGGAGTCAGTAGGCTCATGGGCTCCCTCTCACCCCCTCCATCTCCCACACAGACAACATGACTGGAGTCAGTAGGCTCATGGGCTCCTCTCACCCCCTCCCTCTCCCACAGACAACATGACTGGAGTCAGTAGGCTCATGGGCTGTACTCACCCCCTCCCTCTCCCACAGACAACATGACTGGAGTCAGTAGGCTCATGGGCTCCTCTCACCCCCTCCCTCTCCCACAGACAACATGACTGGAGTCAGTAGGCTCATGGGCTCCTCTCACCCCCCCCCTCTCCCACAGACAACATGACTGGAGTCAGTAGGCTCATGGGCTCCTCTCACCCCTCCCTCTCCCACAGACAACATGACTGGAGTCAGTAGGCTCATGGGCTCCTCTCACCCCTCCCTCTCCCACAGACAACATGACTGGAGTCAGTAGGCTCATGGGCTCCTCTCACCCCCTCCCTCTCCCACAGACAACATGACTGGAGTCAGTAGGCTCATGGGCTCCTCTCACCCCCTCCTCTCTCCCACACAACAACAGTCAGTGATGACTGGAGTCAGTAGGCTCATGGGCTGTCCTCACCCCCTTCCTCTCCCCACAGACAACATGACTGGAGTCAGTAGGCTCATGGGCTCCTCCTCACCCCTCCCTCTCCCACAGACAACATGACTGGAGTCAGTAGGCTCATGGGCTCCTCTCACCCCTTCCTCTCCCACAGACAACATGACTGGAGTCAGTAGGCTCATGGGCTGTACTCACCCCCTCCCTCTCCCACAGACAACATGACTGGAGTCAGTAGGCTCATGGGCTCCTCTCACCCCTTCCCTCTCCCACAGACAACATGACTGGAGTCAGTAGGCTCATGGGCTCCTCTCACCCCTCCCTCTCACACAGACAACATGACTGGAGTCAGTAGGCTCATGGGCTCCTCTCACCCCTCCCTCTCCCACAGACAACATGACTGGAGTCAGTAGGCTCATGGGCTCCTCTCACCCCTCCCTCTCCCACAGACAACATGACTGGAGTCAGTAGGCTCATGGGCTCCTCTCACCCCCTCCCTCTCCCACAGACAACATGACTGGAGTCAGTAGGCTCATGGGCTCCTCTCACCCCTTCCCTCTCCCACAGACAACATGACTGGAGTCAGTAGGCTCATGGGCTCCCACCTCTCAGGGCCCCTCCATCTCCCACCCAGACAACATGACTGGAGACTGAGTCTCACCCCTCCCTCTCCCACAAATGACTGGAGTCAGTAGACTCATGGACTGTCCTCCCCCACAGACAACATGACTGGAGCCCCTCCCTCCCACCAAGTATAATGCCTGATGTTTATAACTGGGTGATCTTTGTGTATATAAATGCTGTCATGAACATGATTTTATAATCAGCAACTTATCATTTTTCTCAGCGAGCTCACAGTAGGCAACCCACTTTGTAACCCTTGTGTACCTGAGGTGACAAATCTATAGAGAATAGCAGCAAATGTAGTATTCATGTGCCGTCCCTTTTCCTTTAGTATCTTCTGTTGACATGTGACTATAGTCTCAGTAGTAGCCTCCACGTGACTATAGTCTCAGTAGTAGCCTCCACGTGACTATAGTCTCAGTAGTAGCCTCCACGTGACTATAGTCTCAGTAGTAGCCTCCACGTGACTATAGTCTCAGTTAGTAGCCTCCACGTGACTATAGTCTCAGTCAGTAGCCAGTCCAGTAGCCTGTGACTATAGTCTCAGTTAGTAGCCTCCACGTGACTATAGTCTCAGATAGTAGCCTCCATGTGACTATAGTCTCAGTTAGTAGCCTCCATGTGACTATAGTCTCAGTCAGTAGCCTCCATGTGACTATAGTCTCTGTAGTAGCCTCCACGTGACTTTAGTCTCAGATAGTAGCCTCCATGTGACTATAGTCTCAGATAGTAGCCTCCATGTGACTATAGTCTCAGTCAGTAGCCTCCATGTGACTATAGTCAATAGGTAGCCTCCCACGTGACTATAGTCTCAGTAGTAGCCTCACATACAATGGGATAGCCTCATGTTATATGGTCAGTGTCTCATGATCAATAGGGATACTTATACTATAGGGTCAGCATTATCACATACAACAGGGATACTGTATACTATAGGGTCAGTTAGTAGCATACAATAGGGATACTTATACTATAGGGTCAGCATTATCACATACAATAGGGATACTTATACTATAGGGTCAGTGTTATCACATACAATAGTGATACTTATACTATAGGGTCAGCATTATCACATACAATAGGGATACTTATACTATAGGGTCAGTGTTATCATATACAATAGTGATACTTATACTATAGGGTCAGCATTATCACATACAATAGGAATACTTATACTATAGGGTCAGTGTTATCATATACAATAGTGATACTTATACTATAGGGTCAGTGTTATCACATACAATAGGGATACTTATACTATAGGGTCAGTGTTATCATATACAATAGTGATACTTATAATATAGGGTCAGTGTTATCACATACAATAGTGATACTTATAATATAGGGTCAGTGTTATCACATACAATAGGGATACCTATACTATAGGGTCAGTGTTATCACATACAATAGGGATACCTATACTATAGGGTCAGTGTTATCACATACAATAGGGATACCTATACTATAGGGTCAGTGTTATCACATACAATAGTGATACTTATACTATAGGGTCAGTGTTATCATATACAATAGGGATACCTATACTATAGGGTCAGTGTTATCACATACAATAGTGATACCTATACTATAGGGTCAGTGTTATCACATACAATAGGGATACCTATACTATAGGGTCAGTGTTATCACATACAATAGGGATACCTATACTATAGGGTCAGTGTTATCACATACAATAGTGATACTTATACTATAGGGTCAGTGTTATCACATACAATAAGGATACCTTATACTATAGGGTCAGTGTTATCACATACAATAGTGATGCCTAATACTATAGGGTCAGTGTTATCACATACAATAGGGATACCTATACTATAGGGTCAGTGGTATCACATAAAATAGGATGCCTATACTATAGGGTCAGTGGTATCACATAAAATAGTGATGCCTATACTATAGGGTCAGTGGTATCACATAAAATAGGATGCCTATACTATAGGGTCAGTGGTATCACATACAATAGGATATACTTATACTATAGGGTCAGTGTTATCACATACAATAGGATACCTATACTATAGGGTCAGTGTTATCACATACAATAGGGATACCTATACTATAGGGTCAGTGGTATCACATACAATAGGATACTTATACTATAGGGTCAGTGGTATCACATACAATAGGGATACCTATACTATAGGGTCAGTGTTATCATATACAATAGGGATACCTATACTATAGGGTCAGCTTTATCATATACAATAGGCTGTACTATAGGGTCAGCGTTATCATATACAATAGGGATACCTATACTATAGGGTCAGTGTTATCATATACAATAGGGATACCTATACTATAGGGTCAGCGTTATCATATACAATAGGGATACTTATACTGTAGGGTCAGCGTTATCATATACAACAGGGATACCAGTATACTATAGGTCAGTGTTATCATATACAACAGGGATACCTATGCCATAGAGTCATTCTTTGATAATATTTTAATATATGTAAGATTTAAAAAAAAGAAATGATTATAGTATGACTTTGTCTCATTCTACCAGACATTTTATTTCTAAACCACAAAATCTTTATTTCCACCACTAACCAAAGGTTTTAGGAAAAGAATTTTTACCTAACTAATGAAAAGAAGGCCTTATTAGAATGATGACTCTTTGTATAGATTCAGTAATGGAGAAATCATCAGATTCAAGTGATTTCTCCATTGAATCCTGAATTCTGCTTCCAGAATGAATTCTCAGACTTGATCCATGTTATTGTCAACATTTCTCATAATGGTCCACAGTAAATGCAATCTCAGTATGATCAGTGAATTCCTGTGCCAGAATCAACTGAAACAATAGAATGGCATCATCATAATGGTGACTATCCAAAGAACAACAGCACAATGCAAATAGACATTCCGATTCAGTCTTCCACATGTTACCTCTATTGTCAACACAGTTATGCGTGGATCAGGTTTTCTGTCTACATTATTCATAACTACGACCCATTCTGTATCCCATTTTCAACATGTAATATTTCACGCCATTGACGTGATGTTGTTATTGTTCTTTGCAGCCTACCAGTAAAAACATGTCTGCTGTTATTTCAGATTTAGCTTGACAATAGAAGAACCAGTGTGAACCAGTATTCTCAAATGAATTTGCAAGTGAACTTGTTTATCCCTCATATACCACAAACTTCAAGCACCATCTGAAATCTTGCTCATTTTTAACCTTCAACTCCAAGGCACCATCTGAAATCTTGCTCATTTTTAACCTCCAGCTTTAAAATGCCATGCAACACAAATCTTGTTCATAAACCACATACTTCAAAACACCAACATTTACTGGTCTGGTTTAAGATTGCAATGCAAACAATGGAAACTGATTTTTCATGATTCACTCTTTACAAAGGATTTGTGTCAGAGGCAGACTGTGTTTTGACAATTCTCCGGTATACTCAAAGGAGTAAAGAAACAAGTTACAGGACATCTGCTTTGGCAAGGAACCAATTTGGTTCTTTTAAAACCTGAGGCAAAATTCATTTTTTTTAAATAGTTTTGGGAACAAATCATTTCCATGAAAAAGAAATACCAGACTTTTCAACAGAACGTCAAATGGTTGGTCCTAAACAGCTATTTCCAACTGTTAACACCACTAGCTCTGTTTACTGCAGTAACATAAGGAATTTCTCTAAATAGGAATAGAGGGCTGGTGCTGAAGTTCCTGTCCCTTGTCTGGAATGATGCATTTGCAGTTCCATTGCACCATTGGAATATACTGTTTATATAGTGGTCTAACTCGACTGACTGTATATAGACCAAAGGCCATTCCACAATGCATTGGAAAATGACTCAATTCTTGTTGATGAATAAGAGGTTTCTAACAGTATTAACCATGACTGATGGAAACAGCTGGTTTCATGACTACGTTGCTGTGGTAGGTAAGATTCAAGGAAAGTGTTTCTTCAATGCGGCAATTTGAAACAATCCATTATACAGTCATAAGTTAGAGGATGAAGATTTGTGGTTAATTCAATATTTAAAGTATATGTTCAATACATCTTGGACAGAAAATGTGCTGAAAATTGACCAAGTTTTCTGGACAACACAGCTTGAAATTTGGTGCTCTTCAATATCCCACTGTGACACCCTCTATTGTGATGGTCATTAGACCCTCTTAATAGTGACCTGTGGTGTAGAACTAAACCTTGAAAGGACAGCTTAATCTTCTTTAGGAGTTTAGACTTGATGAAGGCTTATGAAATAGCTCTGCCACTCACTTTCATAGCTTGAACATACACATTGCCTTACTTTGTTCATAGCCTACAGTATCTGTGTCCTTCTTACACATCAATAGCTCACTTAAAACAATACTCAACTTTATACCGCTTTGCACACTATCTTTGCTCACACTAAAGAGTATTATTTCATATATATATTTCAGATACTTTGTTTTCAGTGTAGAGCTTGGTTGCTTGTAGATTTATCTGTGCAAACCCGTGAAGATCCAGGTTAGAATATTGATCTTCAGTAACCCATGCTTGTCGTAAGAGGCGACTAACAGGATCGGGTGGTCAGACTTGCTGACTTGGTTACCAATTGCGCAGATCAATGCTCATGCTGTTGATCACTGGATTTGTCTGGTCCAGACTCGATTATTTACAGACCGCCGCCATATAGCTGGAATATTGCTGAGTGCGCCGTAAAACTAAACCCACTCACTCACTCATTATCTGTGCAAAATTTAACATTTGGAACCTCATGCTGTCCTTTCGGTTCCAACATAAATTTAGCCCAGTTTAATCTCCAGGTAACCTAGCTCTACACTGAATACACAGTACATTTATCTCCTAATTGTATGTAATGATATCGATCTGACCAGGTGATTACAGGCAGTTTCAAGGCCACAGAGCTGATTACAAAACTGGGTAATATTTCCTACCATTGATCCAGGTGGTCTGACGCCTGCTTTGTGGAAGTATAGTGACCCTGCACCAGCTGCACATCCTGAGCCCCTCCCATCCCCCTGGCAATATGGTAGTATCAACATGGATATAGAGCTGTAATTCGACATTTCCCAAGTATTGTACACACTGCTGTGTAGGTTTTTGTTTCAGGGTCTGTATGAGACTAATTTCCGCTAAGTGTTTTCAACTGCAACAAGGCCTAAAGGGATGTTTGAACTTATGGGATGGGAAATTGGCCATCATCTGATGGTTGTAAACATTCTGTTTCCACCTTCTTCCCCAGGAGAGGAGCTGTTGGATGTATGAAGGTGACGCTGACTGGAGGTTATCCAACAGGGGGTGAAATTTGTTCAAGGCATGAAATAACCCAATCAAAACGGCCATATCCATCAAAATATTGGTTAAACGCTTTGGACAGGGCGTCAGTCTCCAGTTCTTCTATTCATAGATGTTAAGCATATGTTGGAAACTGAAGTAAACTTTCCTCTGCTATTTGGTTATGTGTTCTTAAATCTTAGTATAGATGGCAGATAGATGTAGGTAGGTTTGTTTTACTGAGCGCCACCTCAATGCTATACTTCTATTTCTACGCTACTAGTATAGATGGCAGATAGATGTAGGTAGGTTTGTTTTACTGAGTGCCACCTCAATGCTATACTTCTATTTCTACACTACTAGTATAGATGGCAGATAGATGTAGGTAGGTTTGTTTTACTGAGTGCCACCTCAATGCTATACTTCTATTTCTACACTACTAGTATAGATGGCAGATAGATGTAGGTGGGTTTGTTTTACTGAGTGCCACCTCAATGCTATACTTCTATTTCTACACTACTAGTATAGATGGCAGATAGATGTAGGTAGGTTTGTTTTACTGAGTGCCACCTCAATGCTATACTTCTATTTCTACGCTACTAGTATAGATGGCAGATAGATGTAGGTAGGTTTGTTTTACTGAGTGCCACCTCAATGCTATACTTCTATTTCTCACGCTACTAGTATAGATGGCAGATAGATGTAGGTAGGTTTGTTTTACTGAGTGCCACCTCAATGCTATACTTCTATTTCTACGCTACTAGTATAGATGGCAGATAGATGTAGGTAGGTTTGTTTTACTGAGTGCCACCTCAATGCTATACTTCTATTTCTACGCTACTAGTATAGATGGCAGATAGATGTAGGTGGGTTTGTTTTACTGAGTGCCACCTCAATGCTATACTTCTATTTCTACGCTACTAGTATAGATGGCAGATAGATGTAGGTAGGTTTGTTTTACTGAGTGCCACCTCAATGCTATACTTCTATTTCTACGCTACTAGTATAGATGGCAGATAGATGTAGGTAGGTTTGTTTTACTGAGTGCCACCTCAATGCTATACTTCTATTTCTACACTACTAGTATAGATGGCAGATAGATGTAGGTAGGTTTGTTTTACTGAGTGCCACCTCAATGCTATACTTCTATTTCTACACTACTAGTATAGATGGCAGATAGATGTAGGTAGGTTTGTTTTACTGAGTGCCACCTCAATGCTATAATTCTATTTCTACACGCTACTAGAAAAAGATGGCAGATAGATGTAGGTAGGTTTGTTTTACTGAGTGCCACCTCAATGCTATACTTCTATTTCTACACTACTAGTATAGATGGCAGATAGATGTAGGTAGGTTTGTTTTACTGAGTGCCACCTCAATGCTATACTTCTATTTCTACGCTACTAGTATAGATGGCAGATAGATGTAGGTAGGTTTGTTTTGAAGTAAATGAAACGTATGAGTCTCACTGACATTGAAAATACAAAATAACTTCTTGTCACTGAAGTAATATTTATTTTGTCTGTCAAGTGAAATTTATTACTGGTAACAACTCTGATGGAGGAAAGTCATTGTTTCAAATGAATAAACACAACATGTTTGGCTTTGTATGTTGAGGTCATGAGATCAGATGACCATGTCAAGGACAGAAGAAGACAAATACGGGAAATACTTGTATTTTCTGCCCAATCTACTTGATCTTACTTGCAAAACCATTGTATTTTTGAAGCAGTTCTGGGAAAAAGTGTTATTTCACTTGTGTGAGATAATGATTTCAGTTTTTCTGATAAGTGCAGTATTTCACAATAAATACGTTATACATCATAGTCTTTCTACACTTGCAGGTAGCGCGCGTGTTGGTATTAATCAAATATTTGATGTAATCTGTGATAAAGTAAACTGGAGCAATTGCATAATCCGTTCAAGTAATCAAGGTAAAAATCATAATGTCAGAAGTAATTTCTTTAGTCCTATCAATCCTGAGTCTAAATGTTGGAATACAAATGATTGATGAGAATGTTTTGTATGAGTTTGTGGTAAATCAATATTGCAAGAATCTCTGAGATGTTGGGTAATGCATAGCCCAGTACCTTGAGTTCTTGGAATCAAGGACAAAATGAGGCCAGTCTTGGCAAAATGGTGATCAGTTTCAACTTGGGTGTTCGCTGGAGCAATTAAATATTCTTGCGTACACAGCAAGTCCCTTGTGATTCATTGATTTTAGAACAATTGCTTCAGTTTGTTTATATCTGACACTAAATGTAACCCAACAATTTCCTGTATCAGTTATGAGATGCTCATTTGAATATTTATGTATTCCCTACAGAAAATATGGTAGTTCTATGTACATCTGGTCTTGACGTTGATTTGACTCTTGCAATTTGGTAACATGTTTTGCTGGCTTACATTGGGGTCAGGGCATTTTCAGTGCATGGTATGGACATACATGGTGTTGTTCCCACCAGCAACCAGTGTCGGTCCTCATTCATTACCCCATTCAGAAAGATCATCCGATCATACTTATTAAAGCCATACAAGCTTGTGCAGAACATACATGTTTTCAGAATTATTCATGATTTTATGTCTACATTTGTTTTGGGCATAAATACTGAATGTTTTACCCTCAGTAAATTGAGCCTGCATTCTTTTCTTTGTTCATGGGTGTTTCTATCTACAAGTATGCTTTCAGTTTAAGAAACAGCCACTAAACCATGCAGATTGTGTTTTTCTGAAGAATCTTCACACAGTCTTTGTAAATATTTCCATGAGACATTGTGGAAGGAAAAGCTGGAATTCATTTCAACAGCTTGAACAACAGCGTTTAACTTGCTGACTATATCAGCCATCATATGATACCTGAAATAATCTTGCATTGGCGACTTCTATCTAAGAACTGATGATGGATTTAGTTACAATTTTGTGTAGGTGTCTGTGCTCACAGTTTGCTCAAAAGTTAATATATTCACTGTTTTTTTATGAAACCTCTCAAATTGAAGAAATGTGCGCCATATTTAAGAATGATCTTCTCACACACCTCAAGATGCAGGCTGGTATGGAAGTTCAGTGTATACAGATAATCTTGTATTACACTTTATGATACCATACCTATACACTGAGTAGCGCTGTTGGCCTGCTTTATGTGAGGAATATGGGACAATATTAATGTGCATTTAAGAATTTACTTATATTTTTCATATTTTTAGGTATAAATGTAACAGCCAGTATGCATATTGTGTAAATCCATGTAGAAGATTCATGCTAAGTGTGCACTTGGGTTGTTACGTCTCTACCTCCTTGGAAGCAAAAACATACTGAATTTTCTTTAAAAATACTTGTCAAGAATGAAAAAACTTCACAGACTGCTTATGTAAACACTAATACCAAAATTGTCGACAAAAGGACAAAAAAATGTCCACGCAACAATGAAAAAAATCCCTCCTCTTCCCATGCTATTATCTCCAGACCAGGAAACAGTGATCCATTAGTGGCAGCGACATGATGTTTTTCCAGTTTAGGAAACATAATCATGGACTCCTCCTTGCCTCAATTTGCTCGTCACGCCGAAAACCCGGGTTCGATTCCCCACGTGGGTACAATGTGTTAAGCCCATTTCTGGTGTCCCCCGCCGTGATATTGCTGGAATATTGCTAAAAGCGGCGTAAAACTAAACTCACTCACTCACTCACTCCTTGCCTCAAACATGGATGTTTAGCTTATGAAATACCACTGAATCACTTGCACTTTATTTCTTTTGTGTTAATATATAATCTGATCATAAACGACCAGCTTGTTTGAGACATGCGAGTTATTAAATATTCAGCTTCAACTTGAATTGGAAAAATTAAAAAAAAAAACTTCTGTCTATGAAATCCCAATTTTGTCATCAGTGTTATGACTGATCTAATGTTAGTCTAAAAGTATTTTGTTATCATATGAGCTTTTACTTGATTAGACTAGAATTTGGGACTAAAGTCTTGAACATATGGCAAGAGTGTGATACAACATAATGTCAGTTGTTATATATAGTTAATACATTATGTGGTTGCCATGCCATTGGTTTCAGCATGATCAGACAGCAGATTTTGCAATGATAATGGATTTATAGTCAAGTTAAGTATGAGTTATGTTTGTAATTTATTAGCAGACAGACTGTGATTACACACTTTCCTGATAAGACCGTCAGCTGATAAATTACCCGTCAATGTGCCAGCTATCACCAACTTGTCACAAGCACAAAGAGTGCTGTATGTTTAGTAGGCTGAAATCTAATTAGAAATATTTTAGAGATTGTAGGGTTTTGTCACTTATTAAAGAACTGTTTGAAATTATGCAGTAACTGAACTTGGAAACTTCGGAGGCCTATTTTGCAGATAGGATTGAAATCAGTATATCAGTCAGTAGGCCTATCCCATATGTGTATGACTTGTTTGTTGTTTTGCACACTCAGCAATATTACAGCTAAATGGTGGCAGTCTGTATATAATCGAGTCTGGACCAGACAATCCAGTGATCAACATCATGAGCATTGATCTACGCAATTGGGATGAGATGACATGTGTCAACCGAGTCAGTAAGACTGACCACCCAATCCTGTTAGTTGCCTCTTAAGACAAGCATGGGTTGTTGAAGACCAATTCTAACCTGGATGATTAACAATGGCTACAATCAAGGAAGCACTTTCTTTATATTCACAGGATGTATGTGAAATACGTGGAATTAATACCTTGTAGATTCTTGAAAACTTGATTTAATTTACTTTTTACAACCTCAAATAAGAAACAAGTGTACGTGGGATCCACGACTATGCCAGTCAGTCCTTGGTACATGGAGCTCCTACACACAATATGGTGACTGCAACTACAGTTCTACATCTTCAGAGCTTCAATACAATTTGTCAAACATGAAAACAATTCATCAGAAGTATTACTGAGAGAACCATATGTGAAATGTTTGAATTTCTCAGTGATAACCTCAAATCATGTATAAAACATTTAGATAAAAATTTAGCATCCACATGGGCACTAGTCATGCTTCCCTCCTCGCACATCTGTTTCTATATACAAATTAAACAGAATTTCTGCACATAATGGCAGAGTCAAAACAGGGTAATTTTGCAAAGTAGTTGAACTCCTGTATATTGATGATCTGACATCCTTATTATAAACATCACTTGCCCATTCTCCTCCAATGATTTTCCTACCTGAACTAGAAATAAAGGAGATGAGTGAGACCGCCGCACTTGTTTTGTATTTAGATCTATGCATGAAGATACTGAGTTACAAAACACTTGCCACAAGACTGTGTGTTGAGATGGATGACTTCAACTTTCCACTAGTGATCTTACCACCATGTCAGGCAATATTCTAACTGCTCCAGCCTTTGGTGTATGTATTTCACAGAATTTGGTGTAGACCCAAGCCTGATCCTTTTACCAAAATATCAAAGAGTGTCAAATAACTCTTGCTGAGAAGCTGTTTGATCAAGGTTATGATATTCCAGGCGTCAGGAAAGCTTTTGGAATGTTATATAGTAGACATGTGGAGGATATTTAAACATTTGGTGCGTCATTTGTTTATGATACAGTCCGTTTGAGACAAAATGATACCGATGAATTGCAATCTAACACAAAAACAAATAGACATAAAAGAATCAAACCAACGCAGACTGCAATAAAAACAACAGACCAACTCTAGAAAAAAATTGCATACTATTGGCCTTTTGGTTTGCTATTAGCCTATAGCCATATGTGCCTTTCTTGAACTTTGCATCTCAAACAGTCAGTTTGTCTGTCTATATCTGATTTTATGTATCACTGGCATACAACCTTGAAGTTTACATTCTCTGTCAAACATTGTACCAATCTTGAACCGGTTTGTACCAGCCAGAGATAGAGTATATCTGGTTTTATACAGCAGTTTTATATAATACTGTATATCTGTACAGCCACAGAATTACTTCATTACACTTTTCAATGTCCATCTCCTTGAACTTTGTTATGAAGCTTGTACAACAAGCTGATGCCTGTTCGTACCCATGTGTTTGTACCCATTATGCTGGGATAAAAAAAATTTTTTAAAAAGTGAGAGAAAATGAAAGTCTATAATTTACAATGTCTATGATTTCTTCAAGGATGAAAATGACAGGGGATGACCCAAGTATGCGATAACTAAGTACATACAGCACACTGCCTGTGCAGCTGGGGTCCGTGTCATCTTGCCAGCTCAAAAGTTTGTTGAGAACCCGTTAACGCACGTGCATCTCGCTTTTCACGCTGTTCCTTTAGTTGCCAATGCGCCCTGGTAACAAACTGGGAAAACGCACAAATAAATGATGACAGTTTCTTAAACAACTTTTTTATTTATGTGACACAAATTAAGCAATTTTTTTCTAGAGTTGGTCTGTTGTTTTTATTGCAGTCCGCGTTGGTATGATTCTTTTATGTCTATTTGTTTTTGTGTTAGATTGCAATTCATCGGTATCATTTTGTCTCAAACGGACTGTAGGTGCTAACGCTGGGGCAGAAAATGCTCACCTTTTCTCGTAGACCTGGTGTCATTACTACTGAGTACTGATTCAAAAACACAATGTTCATTATGTTGTCAGAATCTTTGAATAGATTCTGCTTTTATTAGAGATGTTTTATAGGTGTGGAAAGGATTTTATTGCTTATACTCACTTTTGCCAAAGTTTATATTTTAAATTAGATAAAAATTATATCAAAGTAATTGGTAAGAAACATATCCATGGCTTGAACTGCACCATATCATGTGTAAAATTACGCATTCACTATAACAGTAACACATGCACAGAGACTCCCACTCACCCACCCACTCACTCACTCACCCACCCACTCACACACCCACTCACTCACTCACCCACCTACCCACAAACACACCCACTCACTCACCCACTCACTCACACTCACTCACTCACTCACCCACTCACTCACTCTCACTCACCCACTCACCCACTCTCTCCCTCACTCACTCACCCACAAACCAACCAACTCACCCACTCATACACCCACCCAGACCCCACTCACTTACTCACCTACTCCCTCACTCACCCACAAACCTACTCTCTCACCCACCCACTCATCCAGACCCCACTCACTCACACACCCACACACTCACTACACACCCACTTACACACCCACTTACACACCCGCCCAGACCCCACTCACTGACTCATTAAACATGTTTTTAAGCATTCCCAAGGCATGGATTGGTGTATTTAGTACTGTCATTACAACACTGCGAGACAGTGAATCACCAGCACAGTACACAAGAGTATACAATATGATCTTGTATTCAACATGTCTACTCCATTAAGTCACTTAAAGTCACCCCATTCCTGCTGTTACCACCTCCACCAAAGAGACCTGTGTCGTCAATCCACAAGTCCTCTGTGTGTGTCCTTCCTCATGCTTGTCCTCCACATAAGACCTATGTTCGTGTCAGTCACCTTGACAAGTCCTCTGTGTGTGTCCTTGTGTGCCACCTCTCCACCAGAGACACTGTGTGTGTCGTCCACCCCATATTTGGGGTCCTCGTGGTGTGGGTCCTGCTGTGCCACTGTGTGTCAGTCCATGTAGGTCCTTGTGGGGTCATGGTGCCAGGACCTGTGTGTGGTCGTCAGTCCACCATGCCTCTGTGTGGTCTGTGTGTGCCACTGTGTGTGTGTCCGTCCATGCCTGGTCCTCGGTGGGGCCACCACTGTGTCAGTCCATGGTGTGTGGTCCTCAGTCTCCTGGGTCAGTGTGTCTGGGTCCACTGCTGCTGTTGGTCCTTGTGTTGGTTCGGTCCATTCCTTCCTTGGGTCTGTCTGTGGCCACCCCTCTCTGTGGTCCTTAGTTCATGGTTTCCTCCACCTGCTGGGCCAAGTGTTGTCCGTGTGGTCCAGTCCGTTGGCCACTTTCCTTCCCTGTGCCTCCTTTCCACCTTCCTCCACCTCCATTCTCGGCACTCCTCATTGTGTGTGTCTGTTCCTCCACCTGTCCCAGTGTGCTGGGTGTCTGTCTCGTGTTGTCTTTCCATCCTGTCTCACCTCCGTGTCATGTGTCTGTCTCAAGTGTCTCGGTCCAGTCCCCATTGGTCCTTGTGTCCATTGTGTCTACGGGGTCCGGTCTCTTCCTCCTGTGTGATTCTGTGGTTCAGTGTCTGTGTTGTGTCTGTGTTGGTCTCTCTTCCTGGGTCTCTATGTGCCTCTGTGTCCATGTGTGTCCATGTCCACATGTCTCGATGTCCATGTATGGTCTGTGTGCTTGGCCACATGTGTCTCATTACCTCCGTTGTCTCCACTGGTCCGTTTCCTCATCCTCCTTGTCCCTCATCCTTGTCCACTCACCTCCACTGTCCATCCTCCACCTCCACTCATCCTCCATTCCTCGTTCATGATTGCTTTCATCCATGGGTTGATTCCACTGTGTATTTCCTGGTGTCCACTTGTGTCTTCTGGGGTCAGTCAGTCAGTCCATCCACCTCCATTCATCCTTGTGTCCACGTTGTCCTTGTCTGTCCTCGTTCGTCCTCCATTCCGTCACCTCGTTCGTCCATCGTTCATCCACCTCGTTCTGTCCATCCTCCACCTTGTCACCTCCATCTCCATCCTGCATTCATCCCATCCACTCCTCACCACATTCATCACCTCCATCCCCTCACTCCATCACCATCCATCCCCTCCATACCATTCCACCATCCACTCCACATTCCACTCCCTCCTCCACACCCTCCTTCCATCCACCACATTCCATCCACCCCTACCATTCCACCTCCATTCCATTCCATCCACATTCCTCCACCCATTTATCCACCTTCCATTCCACATTCCATCCACCACCTATCTCATCCACCACACATTCATCACCTCCACACTCATCACCTCACATGCCTCAATCACCACTCGTCTTATCACCTCACTCCTCACCTCACCATCCACACTGTCTCATCACCTCACACTCATCACCTCACACTCATCACCTCACTCATCACCTCATCACGTTCATCACCTCACACTCATCACCCACACACTCATCACCACACATCACCATCACTTCACACCTCATCACCACATTCATCACCTCATCACACTCATCATTCATCACCTCATCACCTCATCACACCCACACTCATCACCACACATTCATCACCCCACACTCATCAACCTTCCCCTGTACCCCTACTCCCATCAATCTACCCTCCATCACCCTCTTCACCTTTCACCTTGTCATCATTCTCCACATGTGGACATTATCAAATGCTGGTCAATCCTTTAATCCTGTTATTGTTATATGCTGGTAATATCAGTTCTGATCCATCATGGCCATTGTTGTGATACTGTGGAAGCTTGCTATTGATTTCTTGTTTTAATACAATTACCAAATCTGGGTTTGGTGTCTGCTATATCTGCTGTTTCACTCGTCCATACACATGAAATGTGTGATGCCAGTCCATTGTGATATTGCTAGAATGGATGCAAACTATGAGCACATGTTCCGTTAAAAAAGAGATGTGGCCTGCTATATCAAGGTCATCTATAGATTATTGCGTGTTGGACTGTCAAACCAGTGATTGATACTATGTGCCACCTTGCACCAGGGAAGTACATGTACATCAACCAAATCACTAAGTCCGACACACCAAAGCAATTTGGTTGCCTCTTTATGCAAGTGCCGAAGACATATTCCAACCAGCTTGGTCTCAAGGGGTTCTTCCTGACAGTGACACAAGAACACAATAGCTTTCCTTGAATCTGACTTCCACCAAGGGAAACTTCATGTCGCCAGAACAATGCAGCTAACAAATAGACCAGACCAAAACATGGATTAGAAGCAATATGTTTGGGTTAGAGATTTTTTATAAAGCCATTGAGTACTAAAATAATGAGATATACTAATCATTCTATGCATGTATGTGAGTTGGTTGAATAGTGTTTCAGTTATATCATAAATCTGAGATTCAAGCAGATCCTGGCTTGACAAAGGGATGCAACTCTGCGTGGTGAATTGCTCTGCATGAAGTCTCCTTGTTATGAGGAAGGCAGCAACAACAAGCATCTCCTGCTCCTACCTCATCCAGTGTCCATGGTACACACAGTAGTACTTTGTGCTAGTTTTGTTTTTTATACCTATTGTGTTCTTCAGTTGGTTTACTGGGTGGTGGGGTAGCCAAGTGGTTAAGATCCCGGTTTCGATTCCCACATGGGTACAATGTGTGAAGCCCATTTCTGTAGTCCCCCACCGTGATATTGCTGGAATATTGCTAAAAGCGACGTAAAACTAAACACACTCACTCACTTCAGTTGGTTTACAAAAATAAGGGATTTTACTTCTTCGCATATGGTCAGAAATGTTTTATTGAAAATAATGGTAAGAAATTTTTTATTGAAAATAATTTTCAAACTTATAGACTAAGCTTCCACAGGAGATACCTGTGGGTGAGATAAAAGTGATATCTCCAAGGAGATATATGATAGTATTGCATCACAACTGTGATCATGGTGATATCATTGGTTGCCATGACATCACAGTCAAATCCATACCTGACCTCACTGCCACTGTAGCGTGTTAGCTCGGTTGTTCAAGGTCGTACATTTCTACAACTGAAACAGTTGGTTGAATGATTTTGGTGAAAAATCACAGAATCGATAAGAATAGTTTTAAGAAAATGCCACACCTCAGCGGTTCACCTTTTGTCAACTCTTGTTGCTATGTTTGATATAAAAATACATGAGAGTGAAATTCTTTATATTAAATTCTGCATTATAACTTTTACTGTAAAAGGTAAAAAGGTAAAAGCATCGAAAAAAGTTGGAAGTCTCCCTGACATGACTTTCCTCTGCCATTGTATGGCACCCAGATGATTCTTAGGGGACGTAACAGGAAATATGAAAGGATTGAAACCTGTGGCTCCTTACTGGGGTGGTGGGGTAGATGTTTTCGCTTGTCGAAGCTTCACCCAACTTAGCTCCTATGATGTATCTCTAATTACCACTTCATCTGTTCACATGCTTGCTTCACACAAAGATCCCCCTAACTTATTCATATTCCTGTTCTTCAGATACCTTCATGCAAATCCCTCCATGAAGGTAGATCCGTTTCAGTTTTCAGATTGTAGCTCAACCAGAGGTCTCTATATTTCAGTGTATATATAACTGGGAGTAGTTGTCCCAGGGTGATCCATAGACTTAAAGATATATCGACATGACTGCCCTGGAGAGAGCAACAATCTTCCATCGTTGTCCTCTTTACCTCTATTCAGAGCCTCCCAAACCACTCATTATGTCTAATCATGCTACACTACAGTGTAAAAAAAGCATTTAATAGAAGAAGTTTAGATATTAAGTAGCAGTGCTTTACAAAGCCCTCATTTTGTTACAACCAATCAGACCCTTGCAAATGTTAAAGTTTCTGCCAATGGCGTGGTTGTAGGCCAGAGTTGACAGAGCCAGCCCAGTTACTAGCAGGATTCATGAAAAGGTCAGGGGCTACTGCAGCCTTGCTCCCTATCCTCCCACAGCCAGACACACTGACATTCTGCACTTATTGATTTTGGTAAACTCCTTGAAATCACATAGACTTGACATTTCTTCCAGTGATGAGGGTAAATGTAAGCAGACCTTTGAGGATATGTATTCATCATCAGGCAAATAGCACTGAGTGCAAGCTCTAGACCATGGAAACCTTAGTTTGAAGACAGTTTAGACCTTAGTTTGTAGAGTGTGGATATCTTATATTGTTGACACTGTAGAACTTGTTTTGTAGACAGTAAAGACATTGGTCTGTTGACAGTGTAGATTTTTTTTATGTAGACAGGGGGACCTTATGTTGTAGGCAGTAGAGACCTTATATTGTAGGCAGTGGAGGCCTTATGTTGTAGGCAGTGGAGACCTTATAATGTAGGCAGTGGAGACCTTATAATGTAGGCAGTGGAGACCTTATAATGTAGGCAGTGGAGGCCATATATTGTAGGCAGTGGATACCTTATATTGTAGACAATGGAGAGCTTATATTGTAGGCAGTTGGGGACCTTATAGTGTAGGCAGTGGAGACCTATAGTGTAGGCAGTGGAGACCTTATATTGTAGGCAGTGGAGGCCATATATTGTAGGCAGTGGGAGACCTTATATTGTAGGCAGTTGAGGCCATATATTGTAGGCAGTGGAGACCTTATAATGTAGGCAGTGGAGACCTTATAATGTAGGTAGTGGGGGACCTTATAATGTAGGCAGTGGAGACCTTATGTTGTAGGCAGTAGAGACTTTATATTGTAGGCAGTGGAGGCCTTATGTTGTAGGCAGTGGAGACCTTATAATGTAGGCAGTGGAGACCTTATAATGTAGGCAGTGGAGACCTTGCTTATAATCAGGGGGACCTTATGTTGTAGGCAGTAGAGACCTTATATTGTAGGCAGTGGAGGCCTTATGTTGTAGGCAGTGGAGACCTTATAATGTAGGCAGTGGAGACCTTATAATGTAGGCAGTGGAGACCTTATAATGTAGGCAGTGGAGGCCATATATTGTAGGCAGTGGATACCTTATATTGTAGACAATGGAGAGCTTATATTGTAGGCAGTTGGGGACCTTATAGTGTAGGCAGTGGAGACCTATAGTGTAGGCAGTAGAGACCTTATATTATAGGAAGTGGAGACCTTATGTTGAGGGCAGGGGAGACCTTATAGTGTAGGCAGTGAAGACCTTATGGTGTAGACAGTTGAGAGCTTATATTGTAGACAATTTAGAGCTTATGTTGTAGGTGGTGGAGACCTTATATTGTAGGCAGTGGAGACCTTATTGTGTAGGCAGTGGAGACCTTATATTGTAGGTAGTGGAGAACTTATATTGTAGGCAGTGGAGATCTTATAGTGTAGGCAGTGGTGAACTTATATTGTAGGCAGTGGAGATCTTATAGTGTAGGCAGTGGTGACCTTATATTGTAGGTAGTGGAGAACTTATATTGTAGACAGTGGAGACCTTATAGTGTAAGCAGTGGCGACTTTGTGGTGTAGGCAGTGGAGACCTTATATTGTAGGCAGTGGAAACCTTATAGTGTAGGCAGTGGTGACCTTATATTGTAGGTAGTGGAGAACTTATATTGTAGGCAGTGGAGATCTTATAGTGCAGGAAGTGGCGACTTTGTGGTGTATGCAGTGGAGACCTTATATTGTAGGCAGTGGAAACCTTATAGTGTAGGCAGTGGTGACCTTATATTGTAGGCAGTGGAGATCTTATAGTGTAGGCAGTGGAGACTTTGTAGTGTAGGCAGTGGAGACTTTATATTGTAGGCAGTGGAGACCTTATATTGTAGGCAGTGGAGACCTTATATTGTAGGTAGTGGAGAACTTAAAGTGTAGGCAGTGGCGACTTTGTAGTGTAGGCAGTGGAGACTTTATATTGTAGGCAGTGGAGACCTTATATTGTAGGCAGTGGAGACCTTATAGTGTAGGCAGTGGCGACTTTGTAGTGTAGGCAGTGGATACCTTATGGTGTAGGCAGTGGAGACCATATATTGTAGGCAGTGGAGAACTTATATTGTAGGCAGTGGCGACCATATATTGTAGGCAGTGGAGACCATATATTGTAGGCAGTGGAGAACTTATGGTGTAGGCAGTGGAGACCATATATTGTAGGCAGTGGAGACCATATATTGTAGGCAGTCGAGAACTTATGTATATTGTAGATGCTAAAAGCTATTTTGTAGATGCAGAAAACCATATGTTGTTGACAGTGGAGACCTTATATTGTAGACATTGGAGACTTTACACTGTAGACAGTTTTGATGTTTTACAGTATACATGGTAAAATCTAAAAGTGTAGACAACAAATACTTCATATTTAGCCTCAGTGACAAATGATTGGTACTTATCGGTTGCATTCTGAAGAATATGTACAATGTGTGAAGACCGTTCTTGCTGTCTTCCAGTGTTGTGTTGCTGACACACTGCTTAACATCACTGTGATCTCATATAGTCATATATCTACAACAGGAATATTCCCTGTAAGACTACATTGTCAGACAGGCACTTTTTGTCATATTACTGCCCCCATCTTATGGAGCCTAAGGTGAAGTTTATTGTATCTAGAAACCAACACATGCAATACTGTTCCTGTTCCAGTCCACATTCTGCAGATTGACAACATCAATAGAAGTATTGATTATACCTATTCCTCATGCCAATGTTGAGTATCACAAAACAAACAATGAACTTATACTTTCATGAAATATGATAAGCCATGTCTCTGTGTACTTTTAATGGCAGGCAAGGCTTTTCCTTTTGTCAATATATTTTTGCCAGCCTATAAGGATGATGAGGGATAGTGATGTTTTCGTCTTCCTCTGCTGATGCTTACAGTGATAGATACAAGAGGAGTAGCCATACCATGTGTCCAGCACTCATATCAATGACCATAATGAGCAGGTGTGAGTGACCTTGTTTGGCGATATGCTGGAGTAAAGTGTGCACCAGCTGACCTGTGTGTGGCCGGTGTTGTGGGGTATTGATCTCCTGGCTGTGCTGGGCGCTCCCCGCTTGACTTGCACAGCTTCCTATAGATTGCTGCATGATCAGCGTGGCAGACACAGAGAAGCAGGGCAACTCGGGCAACTTACTCATTGTTACTGGTGCAGCCAAGCGGGAGTGCCTGTGTGATTGTGTATGCGTGATTACGTGAGTCTGTGTCTGTGAGTGTTAGTCATTGAGCGGCAGTTAGTATCTGTGTTTGTGCATGTGTTTGTGAAAGTGTGTCTGTGAGTGTTATTCATTGAGCGGCAGTTAGTATCTGTGTTTGTGAGAGTGTGTCTGTGTTAGTCATTGAGCAGCAGTTAGTATCTGTGTTTGTGAGAGTGTGTCTGTGTGTGTTAGTCATTGAGCGGCAGTTAGTATCTGTGTTTGTGAGAGTGTGTCTGTGAGTATTAGTCATTGAGCAGCAGTTAGTATCTGTGTTTGTGCATGTGTTTGTGAGAGTGTGTCTGTAGTATATGAGAGTGTGTCTTGAGTATTAGCATTGAGCGGCAGTTAGTATCTGTGTTTGTGCATGTGTTTGTGAGAGTGTGTCTGTGAGTATTAGTCATTGAGCAGCAGTTAGTATCTGTGTTTGTGAGAGTGTGTCTGTGAGTGTTAGTCATTGAGCAGCAGTTAGTATCTGTGTTTGTGAGAGTGTGTCTGTGAGTGTTAGTCATTGAGCAGCAGTTAGTATCTGTGTTTGTGAGAGTGTGTCTGTGAGTATTAGTCATTGAGCGGCAGTTAGTATCTGTGTTTGTGCATGTGTTTGTGAGAGTGTGTCTGTGCGGGTGTGTGAGTGTGTTTGTGTGTGATTGCATTCTACATGTGTGTTTGTATTTCCATGTGTAAGATTACGTGTTTGTGAGTGTCTGTGTTTGAGTCTGAGTGTATCGTGGAGTATGTGTTTGTGTGCGATTACAATTGCTTGTGTTTTCTGAGCGTGTCTGTGAGTATGTGATATGTGACAATTGCTTGTGTATGTGTTTGTGTCTGAGTATGAAGGGTATCTCTGTGAGTATGTGATATGCACAATGTGTAAGCCCACTGTGTATTTGTGAGTGTGTGTATGTGTGTGTCTGTGTGTATGAATGTATCTTTGAGTATGTGTGTATGTGTGATTATGAGTGTGTGATGTGTGACTGTATTTGTGAGTGTGTGTATGTGTGTCTGTGTGTATTAATGTATCTTTGAGTATGAGTATGTGCGCATGTGTGATTACGAGTATGTGTGATGTGTGACTGTGTATTTGTGAGTGTCTGTCCTTGAGTTGAGGTGAGGTGAAATTGGGTTTAACGTCATGCTTGAGAATATTTCGCTCATATGACGACATGCGTGTGTGTATGTGTATGTGCGGCTGCTTGTACTAGCCCAGACTTAAGCTGGTTTTATAGTTCTAGCACACTGAGATACCATGCCACAGTGAAGCATGAATACCCCACTCAGACACATTATACTGACTCCGAGCCGACCAGTCCTTGTTGTACCCATTAATGCCGAGCGCCAGGCAGGGACCTACAAGTACCATATTTTAACGTCTTTTGGTATGACGCGGCTGGGGATCGAACTCGCGACCTTCCGCTCTCCGGGCGGACGCTCTAACCACTACACCACGGAGGCGGTCGTCTGTCCTTGAGTTTATGCGTCTTTAATACTAGTATGTGGGTTTTTGTGTGTGACTGGATGGGAGGGGCATATGAAGAGTTGTTGGAATTCATTGCATTTTGTCCGATGTTGTTGGAGCCCAGGAGCGATTTTGTGCGTGGATGATTGTTTGGGGAGCTCAGTACTGTGTGGGTGATTGTTTGGTCACCTAGATGCAATACTTTGATTTGTTTAGGACACCGTCAATTTATGGATGTCAGACAGAACCCTTATCACCAAACACCATCTGCTTGTCTGGAACTACAGACAATAATGTTTCGTAATTGGACATCTGCTGGACATGCACCAGACAGAGCTGGTCAGCCGGCACTAGAATTAGAGCTTCATTTGTTCCTCTGTATACTTGTCATGGGAAACTGAAGTGTAGAAGGGGAATATTGTTGCTGAGTAACTATAATAAAAAATGTTTTAGTGTACTAGATTTTGGATTGTGTAAGTTTGTTCACTGTTTGTTCATTTATTGAAAAAGAAACCAGATCATATAAGTATAAAGTCACTTTCACCAACTTTATATTTATCATGCTGATAACATATGCATGACTATAAGGATTATTCACCTATACACACCATTTTAGTACAATTGCCAAATCAGTATTTTGATAACTGTTAACCCACACACTCTCATTCCTAACTGACATTGTCAGTCTAAATATGAAATTCTCTGTAAACTCAAAAAGATCGGACATTTACACCGTTGTGGAAAGGTCACAATGATGTATCCTGCTGCCATCCCATTGGAATTCCGACATATTAGCGAGATAAAGTAGTGCTTAGGTGGGATCCACACCACATCCAGAAGCTCAATAATATATGTGGATCAATTGAATTAAACCATTTCCATAGAGAGTGTAATTTTTCCACTCATACTCTATAGATTATTTCAATATTATTGCCATAAGGAAAAAATGGGTTATTCATGCCATTTTTCCATGTTAACACATGAAGATCTAAAAATTTTGATACATCATCATGTTTACCGCAGAGGTAGTCTGAAGTCACTTTGTTTTATTAATGACAAGCCAGCACAAGAGGAATTTCCTTATTTTAACAAAGCTCAAAAGAACAGGAAGAGTTTCAAACTTCAGCTTCTGGCATCAGATGTAATGATCAGAGTTATCTATCCCCTGTTTCATTCTTCCTTTAGAGTTACCTGACTTTTTTTAATTGATGCTGAAAGATAACAGAGATGCTTGGTTCACGCTTATTTGTGTAACTTTTTAACTTATTTAATGGATGTGCTAATTGTAATCTTTGTTGAATTGAATAAATGCTTCTAAATTTGCCTTTGTCTCCCACTGATATGCTGATACTACACAGCTAAATGTTAGGTTGTGAAAGTAACTGAAGGTTTATTTCAAACATTCTGGTGGTTCCTTGACAAAATTCCTTGGAAAGATCACTTTGAGAACATCCCAGATATCTTCAAGGGGCACCTGTATTGACGTGGACTGGTATTTCTGTGTCTATGCTACTGATAGTGTAACGAATGTGTCATGCTCTTCAAAGAGGTTCTTTACTGTATCAAGACTGACATCTCATTCCCTGCCATCGGTGTAACAAACATATCACAATCACCAATGAAGCTCTCCGCATAATGGCTGATTCCAATCTATCTTTGTATTACAACAGCTTTATGGTACGTAGAGACAGATTCTGTTCGTGATCTGGGCTATAAAATCTATTTGGAGCTGAAACTTCATGCTATGATCACATTTTCGTTAAGAACATGATATTTTTTTCGGATTTCTGTGCAGGGTAATAAGTTTGGATTTGTTTTCCGGATAGCCATTGTAACAAATGTAGGACTGAACAAATAGATCACTGCGTGAGATCTACGTCAGCCAGGGGCTTGTGAAACATGCATGGCGTGGGGTGGTGATTTAGCATGACACCCAACTGTAGCATATGTATGAGACCGCCACATGATAGACACCCCAGTGATTGACATTGTTAGGGATGACACTCATCTAATCCAGTCACTCAGCCTGACCATACTTAATGCCTTTAGACACCTCCTACAATCAGTATATGCTGCTGGGAACATACTCTGGCTTGGAATATCCAAGATTTGCCTCCTAGAATCAGTATGGGTTGCTGGGGACATATTCTGTCCTAGAATGTCCAGAGATTCACCTCTTATAACCAGTATTGGTTGCTAGGGACATATTCTGTCCTAGAATGTCCAGAGATTCACCTCTTATAACCAGTATTGGTTGCTAGGGACATATTCTGGCCTGGAATATCCAGAGATTCACCTCTTACAACCAGCATTGGTTGCTGGGGACATATTCTGGCCTGGAATATCCAGAGATTCACCTCTTATAACCAGCATTGGTAGATAGGGACATATTCTGTCCTAGAATGTCCAGAGATTCACCTCTTATAACCAGTATTGGTTGCTAGGGACATATTCTGGCCTGGAATATCCAGAGATTCACCTCTTACAACCAGCATTGGTTGCTGGGGACATATTCTGGCCTGGAATGTCCAGAGATTCACCTATTCTCTGAATGTCCAGAGATTCACCTCTTACAACCAGCATTGGTTGCTGGGGACACATTCTGGCCTGGAATGTCCAGAGATTCACCTCTTACAACCAGCATTGGTTGCTGGGGACATATTCTGGCCTGGAATGTCCAGAGATATAGAGATTACTAAATGAGTGTCTGTCAGATACCATTTGTCTTATGAGTTGTAAGATAAATGGCATCTGACAGACACGAGTACAGTAATCTGTTTTGTACACACCATAAAATCGCACCATTTTATGGTCGAAATGATTCAAATTTCATTGTTTCTCATCGTAACTGCGCAAAAATACACAACACAACGTGTATGAATGAGTGACGTCACTTGGCTGCCTAATCACTACTCATGCCCATGGTGACCCTCCACAAAAATGTTTCTGCCACCTCTTTGCATCATTAAGGCAATAGTGATAAGATCACAGAAAATTAGTTAAACCCTCTAAAACGATGATGTTACCATGCAAATGTGGATGATTTTAATTCTCGCAAGCGTAAAATATTTGAACATGTGACGTCATCGTTATCGCTTGGTGGTTGTTGTCATCGGAAGTGTGTTTTGGATATCTCTGCACATTGGGGATCTGTACATGTGTACCAGTTTACGTTCAATGTTCTCCCATCGACCGGAGCCAAAACTATTGAGTGTGTGTCATTAGGTGCACCCAGTGTGCTTGAATGTGACATTGCTGAGGTTATGTTCACTATCAATGGGGGACTACTCTTCTTCGCCACATCCTTCTCGTTTTTCCGAGCCAGAAACTGTCACTTGGAAAGTAATGGAATTTACGGAGTTGTCAGTATGAAATGTGAGTTGATTACATCCTGTATGTTATCAAGACATAAACTTTGCATTATCATGTGTCGGAGGAATATCTTGAGCAATGACTTATGTGTAGATCAACCGTTTCTGTACATGTTCGATTGAATAGAAAAGACGTGTGCCGCCATTTGCACTCATGAAGCCTCGCAAAACATTCCATGTTGATACATTGTTTCAACGGGTGTGTTTTTGTTCTGATTGTCATGAGTGAATTTGATAACATTGGAATCACATAATATCTCGAAGCTGGAAGTGGGTCTTCATCATGTTTATCAGTGAAAAATGTCATTTCATCAATGCATCAAAGAAACAACGAGGCAAATCGATCTCACAATGGACAGACACTGACGTTATCGTGTCAGGTATTTTGCAAGATGATACATACTTGTTCTCCAGTAAAAGTACCAATGTTGTACATTTTGAATATTCGAAGGGAATCCCGGTTTTTATTTCTAACGGTGATTTTCACATAACTGTTTACACAGGTATCACTGATTGTTCGAGCCATTTTGAATTCATGACTGGAAATCTAAAGTGTTAATAAAAGGAATTAGAACATAAATAGATTCGTGTTATATTTATTCTAATTGTGTTTCATTGTATACGTACCTGTTTATGTTGCAATCGTGAAAATAACAGGTAGGTGTAAAGGTGTTTTTTGGGCGCGAGTAACAGGTTTCTGTTCAATTGAAGCCCGAGTAACTTATCAATGAATTTTAATCTGGAAAGCAGTCCATCATAACCTGACCCTAGGTCATCACCATGGAGTAGCCAATCACGGGATTAGAAATCGATCTCACACATATGTGTGATACCAGTTTTCTCACATGGGTTTCTCCCCCACGGGTGTGTAAGAATATCTTCTTAAAACCAGTATAGGTTGCTTGGGACACATTGTAACCCAAAATCCCATGGGGAGCTCTGGTGTCAGTACCATTGGAAATTGAGCTGTTATTGAGTCAGAGACTGCAGAATATCTGCATTTCATGAAAATTCATATTGATGATCAAAGAGGCAAGTCTAGCTAGTTTTATGAAATCAAATCTATGAAATTATAACTGAAATGACAATTTTGTTAAAAGGGCTTTTTATGTTTTAAGAGATTAAGTATTCATAGACTTCATTAGTTTTGCTGTTTTACCCCATGCCGCGACTGGATAGTGTCATGAATCTCAAGGGCAGGATAGTGAAACATATGGTCTGCATTGTGAAATATATACAAGGCCTTGCGAGGATGTGTTGAACTCATAATGACCAGTGCATGGTATATCCACTGGAAGAGGAGGTTACAGGACATGTTCGTCCTGACTGGAGGTTGGGGCTGCAGGACATGTTTGTCCTCTCTGGAGGCCAGAGAGGATGGGCCTGAATTACACATTAGTCCTCACTGGAGGGAGGGGCTGCTGGCAGTGATTGTCCTCACTTGTGGAGGGGCTGCTTGAAATAATCGTCCTCCCTGGAGAAGGGGCTGCTGGAAATAATTGTCCTAAGTGGAGGATGGGCAGCTGCTGGCAATGATTCTCCTCTCTGGAGGGTGGGCAGCTGCTGGCAATGACTGTCCTCACTGGAGATGGGGCAGCTGGAATTGATTCTCCTCTCTGGAGGAAGGAAATGATTCTGCTGGAGGATGGGCAGCTGATTCTCCTCTCTGGAGGATGGGCAGCTGCTGGCAATGATTGTCCTCACTGGAGGAGGGTCTGCTGGCAATGATTGTCCTCACTGGAGGAGGGTCTGCTGGAAATGATTGTCCTCACTGGAGGAGGCAGTCTGCTGGCAATGATTGTCCTCACTGGAGGAGGATGATTGTCCTCTCTGAGGAGGGTCTGCTGGCAATGATTGTCCTCACTGGAGGAGGGTCTGCTGGAAATGATTGTCCTCACTGGCAGAGGGCTGATTGTCCTCACTGGAGGATGGGGTCTGCTGGAAATGATTGTCCTCACTGGAGGAGGGTCTGCTGGAAATGATTGTCCTCACTGGAGGAGGGTCTGCTGGAAATGATTGTCCTCACTGGAGGGGGCTGTGGCAATGATTGTCCCTCACTGGAGGAGGGGCTGTTGGCAATGATTGTCCTCACTGGAGGAGGGTCTGCTGGAAATGATTGTCCTCACTGGCAGAGGGGCTGTTAGAATGATTGTCCCTCACTGGAGGAGGGTCTGCTGGAAATGATTGTCCTCACTGGAGGAGGGTCTGCTAGAATGATTGTCCTCACTGGAGGAGGGTCTGCTGGAAATGATTGTCCTCACTGGAGGAGGGTCTGCTGGAAATGATTGTCCTCACTGGAGGAGGGTCTGCTGGAAATGATTGTCCTCACTGGAGGAGGGTCTGCTGGAAATGATTGTCCTCACTGGAGGAGGGTCTGCTGGAAATGATTGTCCTCACTGGAGGAGGGTCTGCTGGCAATGATTGTCCTCACTGGAGGAGGGTCTGCTGGCAATGATTGTCCTCACTGGAGGAGGGGCTGTTAGAATGATTGTCCTCACTGGAGGAGGGGCTGCTGGCAATGATTGTCCTCACTGGCAGAGGGGCTGTTAGGAATGATTGTCCCTCACTGGAGGAGGGTCTGCTGGAAATGATTGTCCTCACTGGAGGTCTGCTGGCTGTTACTGGAAATGATCAGCTGGCAATGATTGTCCTCACTGGAGGAGGGTCTGCTGGCAATGATTGTCCCTCACTGGAGGAGGGTCTGCTGGAAATGATTGTCCTCACTGGAGGATGATTGTCCTCACTGGAGGACTGGAAATGATTGTCCCTCACTGGCAGAGGGGCTGTTAGAATGGAGGATTGTCCTCACTGGAGGAGGGCTGCTGGCAATGATTGTCCTCACTGGCAGAGGGGCTGTTAGAATGATTGTCCTCACTGGAGGAGGGGCTGCTGGCAATGATTGTCCTCACTGGCAGAGGGGCTGTTAGAATGATTGTCCTCACTGGAGGAGGGGCTGTTAGAAATGATTGTCTTCCTTCGAAGATGGCTCTGCTTGCAATGATTGTCCTCAATGGAATGTCTTCTTTGAGTGGCATTTAGAAGTTGGTGTGATGAACAACGAGGAGAGTTCTATGGATATACAACTTCTCTAATATAATATGAGCGACGTTGAATGCTCTCAGAACAATCACATAGTGAAAAGCAAGGACTCCTAATAATATGGTAATAAATATGTAAAAGAATATGTATAAATAACAACAGTAGAGTTGAGTTTGGCACTGTGTTGAGACATCATGCATGATTATTTTAGTCTTCATGTAAATTGGTTATCTCTCCTTCATGCACAGCCTAATGCTTTTACATGTGCACCTCCTGTGTACTTCTGCTTATGGTGAAGTCACCAGGTATTCAGAATATAATCCTTTGACTATGAAGATTGATTTATTCCGCAAGAAATAAAACACATTTTACTAAGCTGTGTGTTACGTTTTTCAAGTACTGACAACCTTGGTGCACTCACAGAATGGTTTTTCAGGATCTCTGAACCTAACTTGCCTCCTAATGCTGACAACATCTTTACACACGAAGTGTTGTAAATATGCTTACCAACTTTATCTTGTAACAATCAATATGTGTCTCAGTTGTAAATTGTTTTTTGCCTCTAAACAGTTTCTTTCTCCAGAAGACCAGGTTTGACCAGAATTATCAATAAATGACTTGGACCTTTTGCAGATTAATTCAAAACTATTCACAATCATTAAAACAGTTGAGTTCACTTAGTTTGAAGTTGGACCAGTTTTTGAACTGTAATTAATTTTTTCTTTTCCTGAACTGGTTTCCTAATAGTACACTGTTGCAAGGCGTAGCAAGGCTGCTGTCACTTTGCTGCCATCCATCTTTGTAAAGTGAATAAGTAATTGCAAAGGATTCATGCAGGGTGTTTTAATCAGTTTTCAAACAAGTTTCTGACTGACATGATTGGAGACACATGCACCATTAATTCAGAAATAAATTTCCATGTGAAGGTAATTTGCTGGCTGTATGTTGTGTTGGTTGAGCAATATGTTGTGCGTGTCCTCAATAATATGGAGATATGTGTACATGTGATTCAGCAATATAAAAGAAGGTCAGATGTCTTCAGTTATGTTCAGCAGATGTGTCAAGACAGAAAAATATTTATTTATATATTAAGAGATGATATCCAAATTGATACAATAATCGTTACATAAATAGCTTAAGTGTGAAATCAGTGCATGACCAATTATCAGCAGATTATATTGAAACACTCAGTTTTAGGTTTGCAATCAAAACAGACAATACACTGGGTCAAATAAGTGGCAGTAGTAGTAAGTAATAACAGCCCTGTAATTAATGTAAGCATATTCACAGATGTTCAGAATTTTGTCACTTTAAATGTTTTCAAAACAGGCCTATGTAAGAAGCTGTTAGGAACACAGTGTTTTCAAACTGGTACCCAATCCACATATGGCAAACAAGCTTGAGTGCCTTGATAGATTTGTATGGTTATATCAGGAATGCTTACATGCATGCCTTCAGGTGTGTTCGGTTTAGTGAAGTAGGCGGAAGACTTTGGAATCATTGACAGATCTTTCCAGTTGGTAGGATTTGAAGCTGTTATGTCAAGGCATGTTAGCTTAGTGTGAGAAAACAGCAGAGCTTCACAGGTCCTATATCTGACCAATAGGCTGGGAATTGTGGTATTGTACAGGGTTGGGTTCTATGCTGTTTTCTACAATTGCTGGTATAGCTGGTGCAGGTATCTCCATAGAGGGATTATCGCTCTTTGGCCTTTTGTTTTCCGCAGTTGAGTTCATGATGATGAGGATGATGATGATGTCCCAACACTTCATGGCCAGGTATAAGTGGCCCCCTGAGTCTGACCTGAGCCGACAATTATCCTTAACAACAGCTCAGCATGATCAGTTATCAGTCCAAGGTCACATTTGCATTTGGTTTTTAGCTCATTTTGTCAAAGCAAAAGGGTTTGGTTCATTTTTAACGTTAATGATATTACTGAAAGCTTTGAATCATTGAACCTAAAGTTTTCCTGCAAATGGTGAATCCAGGGCTCCAGATAAGGGCCGTATGGGCGTATGTACGGATAAAAAATATGCACAATATGGTAGGATATAATTTAGAAACAGTAGCAGATACGCAGCACAGCAATGGTGTACGGTCTTAGAATCATTTACAGACGTATTTATCTGAAAAAAGTATTGTTTTATTGTTTTTTACCTGTTTACAAAAGAGTAGCAATGCTGTGGTGCATATATGAAATGAAACACAAGATCACATACTCCATTAAATTCCATTCAGTACTCCAAATGTACTCTTAAGTTTTTCCAGTACATTTTGTACTCCTATATTTAAAAAATAAGGAGTACGTACTCCTCATGTTGAAAAATTATCTGGAGCCCTGGTGAATCCCAAACTCACTGAAAATATTCTTATGTGAATTTCCACCACTGCAATACTGAAAAAAATCCAATCTAGACCATTAGCCCAGCCATATTTGTATGGATACATGTGCAACGTGGTATGCTGGAAATCTGAACATTATTTAATGCTTTCTAAATTGCTCTGTTTTGACCTGTAAATGTTGAATTTCCCCAATATCTTGTAGTATACAGTCAGTCATCAATAAAACACCCTTGATGTATTTCTACTTAACTAAAATGCAGATCCCGCTGGTTTCCAAACTTTTGATCAAGATTTTCCTCTCAATAAAAAGCAATATTGCATGAAAATTACAATTAACTACTGAGATTTGATTGTCAGTTAAGCTGGTTATTATACTTGTGGGAATCCTGTTTACAATGTCCTTCAGCATGTGATCAATAATTTGCGTTTCGATCAAAGTAGTTTGAATGAAACACAGATACAGCATTCAACATACAGGAAGTAAACACAAGGTATCATAGCAAATGGCTGGATTGTCCACTTTCATTTCTATGTTCATTGTCTTGTAATGTCATGATGGTCGGAGACAGGGTAGCCCAGTGGGTGAAACATTTGCTGGTCATGCTGAACACACAGGTTCTATTCTCCAAATGATTGTACTGACTGACTGACTGAGTTTGGTTTTACGCCGCTTTTAGCAATATTCCAGCAACATCACGACAGGGTACACCAGAAATGGGCTTCACACATTGTGCCCACAGGGGGGTTTCGAACCCGGGTCTTCGGCGTGACGAGCCAACGCTTTAACCACTAGGCTACCCCACCGCCCCCCAAATGATTGTACAGTGTGTGAAACCCATTCCCGGTGACTTATGCTGTCATGTTGAAAGAATATTGCTAAAAGCAGCTTAAATCCAAACTCACTCCATGTGATTATGCTTGTTTCTGTCTCACATAACGTGTACTGGTCATGATTGCATCCTGTATCACAACAAAATTTATGTTTATCCATCATCGACCTGTGGTTCATAAACCAGTAGCAGGTGGGGGGTATTATCTGTTGTCAACATGATCAATTATTAAAATGCCCCTGTGAAGATCTAGGTTAGAATTGCTCTGCAGCAACCCAGGTTTGCGTTAAGAGGCTACTAACAGGATTGGCTGGGCAGGCATGCTCACTTCGGTAATGCATGTCATCTTAGCCAACCTGCACATGTAGCGGCCATAAAGTTTCCGAACCACTGACCTTCTGATCTGAAGTTGGATGCCTTATCCACATGGCCAAGGAGGTAAACCCAGTCAGCAAGCTGACATGGTAAAGATGTCATCTGTAGGATGATCCCCACCCTGCTAGAAACAGATTGATCCTCATGAAGTCAGTCACCCGATTGTTGATCATTTACAGACTGCTGTCATATATAACATATGCTAAAGTGACAATTACATTTTCTTATTTTGTTAGAATGTTGCTTAATTTAAATACAAACAATATTCAAATCTGACAAATGGGGCGGTGATGTAGCCTAGTGGTTAAAGTGTTTACTCGTCATGCCAAAGACCTGGGTTCGATTCCCCACATGGGTACAATGCATGAAGCCCATTTCTGATGTCCTCCACCTTCATATTGCTGGAATATTGCTAAAAGCAGCATAAAACAAAACTCACTCGTTTAGTCAAATCTGAAATAAAAATTTACAGTACATCATTGAACTGAAACGATTATTGTTAACTATTCCACCAGTATTCATGTAAAATATTAATAAAACAAATATATATGTGAAAAATCTCCCGGTTAAATACGATCTAATTACTACATGTGTGTTTGGCTGCATTACCACAGAGACTGAAGTGAGAAGAGGAGTGATTAGTCTCTGTGTGTACAGTCTGGCACTGAGTGTAATTTGGTGTTTGTGTACAATTCCGTATTTTGAAAGATCGATTTGTCTTCATCCGGTCCAACACTCCCAAAAGTATTATACTGATAGTCGAGCTTGTAATACATCTTATGAAAGAAATAATAAACAATACCTCTGCTGTGGTCTGTTATGCTCTCTAAACACAATGATGTTAGTAATCAACCAACTTATTCCATAACATCATTTGATTGCAACACATGTACATTAGTTGTCTGGCAAACATTGTCTGGACCATTACAGGCCGTTTTAGTTGGTAGGACAGCCAGGTAATCAACAAGCGTGTGTAGTGAAATTTCAATTTCACACGTGCAACTCGCACACCTGTCTGTTCTACCAGCAAGTGGTCCCCCCTCGTAAGAAATAGTAAAAAGTGACAACAAAATAATGATCGTTTGTTAAACGACATTGTTATTTGGGTGTCCAAAATTATGATACAAATCATCAGCGTTGGTCTGTCGATTTCATGGGACTGTGCAAAATTTGTTTTTGTTGCAGTTATTAGATTTTGTGTTAGTGAGCAATTCATCTGGTCTAAAATGAAATCAAATGGCCCATAGCAGCAGTATAACAATGCAGGTTGAAATATGGCCCCTATTGGCAGTGTTCTATTAAGAATTGCCTGCTTCACATGCAAAGCAGCCTTATCTGTAAAGTGAAGCTGAAGTTCCACATGGATCATCCTATCTCTCAAAAACTCCTGATAGAATTCTGATCTGATGTTCATAACAGCTGTCATTTTGAAATTCCTTTCATGAATCATTTGATTCTTTGAACTTTCATTGCTGGCTTAAAAATAGAGAAATCATATACCCGTCCTTCGAAGTCAACTGAAGTTGCAGAGCTTATGATGCTAAATCTGACTTTGCAATGATTCTGCCAATTGACTCACTTAAAGGTTTGAAAACTCAATAACTTTTAAGCAGGCCCATAGAGATTGGAAATCAAATGGCACATGCTATCTTGAAAGCGGTCCAGAATTGATTAGCCTTTGAATGACCTCCTCATTAAGTCAAGGTCATTCATTAACTTGGTTCAAGTATTATGCCTTTTTCTCCACATAATATGGAGTGTTTTGCATACATGTGTGGTTATTTTGTTAGTTAGATGTATTCCATCGGTTAAGCTGATTGCTTTCTTGTGGCATTGAATGCACCCAAGGGATGTCATATTTGGTTAATCTCTACTTTACATCTCTTGGGAAATCTTTTGATATCCCTATTAGTTATGCAGAAGGTCAAGTCACTCAAAACAGAATCATTTACATGATAACTAAGTATTTAGTGTTGTAAGCATTGGAAATTTCATTCCAGTAAGGTCAAGGTCATAGTGAAAATGGTCCTTGTCAAGTTGTTACAGTTGGAATATTCTGTCATTGTTTTAGTCCTCCTGTCAGGGTGGTGAAATCAGTGATTATATCACTTTTTATGACAGGTGATGATTATCCAGTATTTTGTTACTGTTTCTAACATATTGCAAGCCAGACATGCAGTTGTTGATGTAAGCACTTACAACTGCAGCTAGCAAGCATTTTTATTTTCATGACCATAATGTGCCTGTACAGCCAAACTCTTGACAGCCACACAGCAGGATGTGAGACATTAGAGAGCTATTTGTGTCACATTATTTCAGGTCAGTTTTGGATTCACACATATTTGGGACATATACAGCTTCTGGAATTCACTCATGTCCACTGGCCCAAGACTACTGCACATGTCAGGACAAGTCAAAAATCCAATGGTCCAAGTCTCGTTCACTTGTTTAAGTAGAGAGTCAGAGCTGTAATTATCAAGCAGTTCTTGGCGCTTCAATTTTGCTACCAACTGGAAGTGAATAAACCTGACAGAAACATAGTGAACATTTTTGTCTTGTTCAAACAGAGCTGGCAACAAAGTTTGAAGGTTTTCACTTACACTAGTCCCCTGGACTAGTCTTTAAAAGGCTACCCGTGAAGGTCCGGGTTAGAATATTGATCTTCTGTAACCCATGCTTGTCGTAAGAGGCGACTAACGGGATCGGGTGGTCAGGCTTGCTGACTTGGTTGACACGTCATCGGTTCCTAATGCGCAGATCGATACTTGTGCTGTTGATCACTGGATTGTCTGGTCAAAACTCGATTATTTACAGACTGTCGCCATATAGCTAGAATATTGCTGAGTGTGGTGTAAAACTAAACTCACTCACTTACTTTCAAAGGCAGATATGTGAGAAATTACAAGTGGCAGAACTCCTTCCTATTGAATTCCTACATCAATCATTCATACATCAGGACATTGGGCAGACATGTGTAGCGAGTGGTCATTGTGGCTCTGTATTTGTTGTCTTCATGTCACATGAAAGGCATGTTCTAGGAAATTTCACTTATGTCAAACGACATTAGAGTAAGAGTGGTGTGATCTTGAAATCTTCATAGAAAGAGTAAACTCTAGTGAACCTCAAACAGCTACCTGTGAAATGTGGACACAAACGGTTGGAGATGCAGGAACATTGCTTGTTGTAAAAGCAAAGTTGACTGTTGGAAAGATGAAGTGTCATACAGCCTTGAGGATAATTGTTGCCTTACTCTTTATTTATAGATCTGAATAGTTCAGGTGGTTTCACTGGTTTTACTATTTCTAGCGTAGCTGGTAAATCAGTGGAAAGGAATGGACTCTTTGACAATTTGGGCTTCTTAACTAACCATATCAGATCATCATTCATAACTGAAGATTAATTTAAGCTGCTTGATCATGTTTGCTTGTTTAGATTTTGTTAATCCGAACAGAAATCCTTACTTGCATGCTTCAAGAGACAGATCAGCAACATTGCTGGGCAATTGGTACCCATGGAGATATCTACTTCTTTCCTCAATGGCTTATCCCTATATTTCAATAACATGTTATCAATGAGGAATACCAGCATTTTACACATTGTATACTCTGTAAATTTCAGATAAGAATTGCTTTCATTTTGGACAAATTGTCTTGAACTTTTGACAATACTGATGTAACAGTGTTTATGGCCATCATTGTTGACAAATGCCCTATGGTTCCAGGAATACAAAGGTCATCAAACTTTTATTCCGTATAAAGGCCATAGGCCCAAGTATAAAAACTCATAAAATAATAATGCAAGTGACAAAATGGTTAGATACACCTTTTAAGCACTTCTTAACATTAAAGCTTCTTTTACAAATTTTGCTAAGTTAATTAGGATATTCACTTTGTCACAACTTAATAACATGTTAAATTTATAAATAGAGGGATACAAAGTTTGTCTTTTCTCAAATTGTTGTTGTTTTTGAGAATCCACAAAATAATAATTCCACTTGTCATGCATTTTTCTGAGAATAAAAAAAAGATCCTTCCTTGATCATGATAAGGTCTTTGGTTAATCTTTGAGACAGGGATTTGTTGGTACTTATGCTGGACCCAGCAGTGTATTTCACCAAGTGTGGGTTACAATGTTCATTTGGAATCGAGTACAAAAGAGGAATGTAGTTGTCTTCAGGGTTTGGAATCAAGTCACATGTTGACAGCACTGATGCATGGTTTTGTCAGATTTCTTCCTGACAGATTTGTCAAGTCACTCACAAGGTCAGCATGCCATCAACAACGTGATGTTTTTGCTTTTGTGACGTGATTACAACTTGTGCACACAATCATGTCTGCATTATGTCAATAATGGTATTTGCATTATGTCAACAATGTTGCCGAGAGTCTGAAATCATTATTACACGTGTGTTTTGTATGGATTTGTATTTACTGTTTTGAAACATATTGATGAAACTGCTGTACTGTTTAGAGCAACACTGATCATTTTAAAAACCACCTCACACAATTAGCCACTTACTCATGTGACATGAATATTTTAAGACCAGTTAGTCTCTGTAGCTGTTGTATGGCTGAAGAGGGAACTTTACATGATTTCATTGAATTCAATGTGAAAATGAATCAAGTAAGAAAACAAGAAAGCTCCTGTAAATACTAATATCAAAGAGATTAAATATGTCTTGCCCCAAGTTTGGAATCCTAGGTATATCTCTGGTTGTAGCAGATTTTGTATGTTGGAGGACATGGCAGCATGTGCAATTTGACATGGAGCAGTAGCCTATTGTTAAGTGCTTACCTCCCCTTTCCAAAGAGCATTACTTTTTGTAAATGCCTTGATTGAAGAGAATGTGATAATGGTACAAGCCACAACAAGTTTCAGGAACCAGCATGGTTGAACAGCACTGAACAACATGCCAAGGCTGAAGCATAAATCTGTTGGGACATGCCATGATTTAAAAACATATGTTTAGTGACATGAATGTTTAAAGAGCAAATTGTAGGGCATGTAATGGTCAAACAGCAAATTTTAGGGCATGTAATGGTCTAACAGCTAATTTTTTAGGGCATGTAATGGTCAAACAGCAAATTTTAGGGCATGTAATGGTCTAACAGCAAATTTTAGGGCATGTAATGGTCAAACAGCAAATTTTAGGGCATGTAATGGTCAAACAGCAAATTTTAGGGCATGTAATGGTCAAACAGCAAATTTTAGGGCATGTAATGGTCAAACAGCAAATTTAAGGGCAAACCATGGTTGCTGAGCAACTGTATAAGAACATTCTATCAGTTAGGAAGGTGACTCCTTCTGCATGCTAAGGCCAGACTAATTTTATTTCTTGTTTTACGGATTTTTGTCCTCAGAAAACCTAAAGGCAGGAGGAAAAAAATAGAAAATAAATGTCACCAGTCAAGTAATATTCCTTTTAAATACTAAAAGTATTTTAGTTTTGGCAATTTATGAAGTGAAGTGTATATGGGGCAACAAACAATCCAAACAATTTGTTTTGTAAGTTTACATTTTTGGCCAATAAAAACATGAGGATTATATTTTTTGAGCGGGGAAAATTTACTATTTTTTCTCTCTTATTCTTGAAAAAAATACTGTCGGCGGGGAAAATTTACTATTTTTTCTCCGTTAAAGCAAGAAATAAAATTGGTCTGGCCTAATGGTTTGTATGTGGTCAACTCTACATTTGCTGTGTTTATTTTCAGAACGTTTCAACAGCTACGTGACCCTCAAGCTGCAGAATGTGAAGTCCACCACAATCCAGGTGAAGGGGAACAACCCCTGCTGGGAGCAGGAGTTCCTGTTGTAAGTACCAACCTTCCTGTATATGTCCAGGGTATTAGTACCAACCTTCCTGTAGCCAGGGTATTAGTACCAACCTTCCTGTATCCAGGGTATTTTATATTGCTGTAATCTTGTTCGTCCCTCTAGTATCCAGGGTATAAGTACCAACCTTCCTGTATCCAGGGTATAAGTACCAACCTTCCTGTATCCAGGGTATTTTATATTGCTGTAATCTTGTTCATCCCTCTAGTATCCAGGGTATAAGTACCAACCTTCCTGTATCCAGGGTATTTTATATTGCTGTAATCTTGTTCGTCCCTCTAGTATCCAGGGTATAAGTACCAACCTTCCTGTATCCAGGGTATTTTATATTGCTGTAATCTTGTTTGTCCCTCTAGTATCCAGGGTATAAGCACCAACCTTCCTGTATCCAGGGTATTTTATATTGCTGTAATCTTGTGCTGTAATCTTGTTGTCTGTATCCAGGGTATCAACCTCTAGTATCCAGGGTATAAGTACCAACCTTCCTGTATCCAGGGTATTTTATATTGCTGTTATCTGTTCCTCCTCTAGTATCCAGGGTATAAGGGTATTTTATACCAACCTTGTATCCTCCTGTATCCAGGGTACTAAAGTACCTTCCTGTATCCAGGGTATTTTATATTGCTGTTCCATTCCTCTAGTATCCAGGGTATAAGTACCAACCTTCCTGTATCCAGGGTATTTTATATTGCTGTAATCTTGTTCGTCCCTCTAGTATCCAGGGTATAAGTACCAATTGCAACCTTCCTGTATCCAGGGTATTTTATATTGCTGTAATCTTGTTCGTTCCTCTAGTATCCAGGGTATAAGTACCAACCTTCCTGTATCCAGGGTATTTTATATTGCTGTAATCTTGTTCGTCCCTCTAGTATCCAGGGTATAAGTACCAACCTTCCTGTATCCAGGGTATTTTATATTGCAGTAATCTTGTTCGTCCCTCTAGTATCCAGGGTATAAGTACCAACCTTCCTGTATCCAGGGTATTTTATATTGCTGTAATCTTGTTTGTCCCTCTAGTATCCAGGGTATAAGTACCAACCTTCCTGTATCCAGGGTATTTTATATTGCTGTAATCTTGTTTGTCCCTCTAGTATCCAGGGTATAAGTACCTTCCTGTATCCAGGGTATTTTATATTGCAGTTCCCTCCTGTATCCAACCTTCCTGTATCCAGGGTATTTTTATATTGCTGTAATCTTGTTTGTCCCTCTAGTATCCAGGGTATAAGCACCAACCTTCCTGTATCCAGGGTATTTTATATTGCTGTAATCTTGTTCCCTAGTATCCAGGGTATAAGTATGACACTTCCTCAGTATCCAGGGTATAAGTACCCTTCTGTATCCAAATTCTAAGTATCCAGGGTATAAGCCTACCGTATCCATGCAGTTCTGTAATCTCATTCCTGTATCCAGGGTATAAGTACCAACCTTCCTGTATCCAGGGTATCCTTATATTGCTGTAATCTTGTTTGTCCTATAGACCACTTGTTCCAACCTTCTGGTATCCAGTGTATTTTATATTACTGATCTTGTTCCTCCTGGTATCCAGCGTCTAAGAACCAACCTTGTTCCTTCTGGTATCCAGGATATATCCAGGGTATAAGTTCCAACCTTGTATGCAGTTCCAATTCCTGTTCCTCCTTTTATCCTGTATGCAAGCGATGTCTAAGAACTGACACTTGTTCCTTCTGGTATCCAGGGTATACCTAGCCATGCAGTTCCTCCCTGTATGCAACGTCTAAGTTATGACACTTGTTCCTTCTGGTATCCAGGGTATACCTACCGATGCAGTTCCTCCCTGTTTGCAACGTCTAAGTAATGACACTTGTTCCTCACTATATCCAGAGTCTAATTACCGAATTTTGTTTGTTCCTGTATCGAGGGTATAAGGACAAAATCTTGTTCCTTCCAGTATCCAAGACATAAGATCCAACCTTGTTCTTCCCTTTAGCATCCATAGTATAGGTACTGTCCTTGGGTGAACTCAAGCTCATTGGTGAGAGAAGATCTCTGTTAAATATATGACAAGGTGAGGTTAAGAGGGTGACATTACTTCTGACATGGATCTCTAATGGTGAGGGGGTCAGGGTGTATATCACAATGGGTCCTTGATACCAAGGATAATCAAGGCTGTTTGCCAAACCGACACAACACCACTTCCATGATGTCATTCAGCATGTGTACACACATTACAACATTGTCATGGAAACGGTATACAGTGGTAGTTATGCAATCCAAAAATTCGGTATTTTCGGTTTTCGTACCATCATTTCTATCTAGTCATTAAATGACAGTTTTGTTCATTCAAAATAACAAAGATTATGGTTAGCAGTGTCAGATACAACTCACAATATAAGACATAAATCTAACTGATGTTGTTACTTTAGATACAATATTGTTACATTAGATACAATATTGTTACATTAGATACAATATTGTTACATTAGATACAATATTGTTACATGAGATACAATATTGTTACACTTAGATACAATATGTGCTTGAATGATGCCATTGCTTAGCGTGTTTAGTCACTACTAGGCATTGAGTTGGCATACGCCATAAAGCTCAAATGAGACATGCGAGAGGCGGACACGATGTAAACAAATCTCCATTTCGGAGTTACGGTCAACTGAAATAGCAAAACTTGTTACATGAAAGAAAATGTGGCGGATATTGTCCCTTGGCTCTTAGATATTCTTCAATTTGTCACACATTTTAGGATGTTTTTAAGTTTCATAAGCACAATCTGAAGGCCTACAGTATCTTGTTAACAGAGCAAAATATTCGAGGAGTAATATTTTTTTATTCAACGGAAATATTGTCAGTGTCAGCAGTTGCCTATCATGCAATATCCAAGTATCAAACTTAATTCATATGAGTGCCTATAAAACCTTGCTTTAAATATTTCAGCTTTTTATAAAGAGTTGCATGGGACTTTGAATTGAATTACCTTCCTCCATGTTGATCGAATCACGAAAACTATGTGAGAAGAATAGTGATTGACTTTCTGGAGTATTGGACGAGTGAAATAAAGTGTATATCTTAATTAGGAGAACATTATTTGAAGTTTTGTTACCACATAAATTATTCACATATATTGGTACATTCTAGGAGTAATATTACAACTGTAATTTTGATTAATTCACTGGAAATGATAGCAAGGTATGTTTTAAGAATCTTGCTTTTTTAGTAAACGTGGAAGGGTAATAAAATTAATAATAATCTAATCAATAATAAATAATTATTTGATTGATTGACATATCAGATTCTTATGATTTTAAGGCAGAACTAGGCAAACAAACACCATACATATCATGCAGGACAATCACTTGGTATTAACTTGGTTTCTTGGCTCCTGCTTTTAGATGTTTTTAAATACTACATTTACTAATATTAAGATAATTCTGAAAGTGATTGCTAGTATCATAACTCATTTAAGTTATTTCAACATCCAGAGAATTTGAAAAAAGCAAAGGCTACGTTTTGGTCAACCCTGGTCAGGCATTATCCAGTCCTGGAACAGAATAACTTACAAAAAATCTCAGTTGACTTTTCATGTAACGGAATAAATATTGAAACATATATTTAACCCATATTTGATGTAATTCTTCTGATAAATCATCAGTTTTTAGGAGGTTACTAATATTTGAAGACTGAGCCAAAGCTAGTGTTTATTAAGATGATGGATTTGGACAAATTGTTCAAGGTTTGTTGATGGTTATTTGGAAAATGAGTTTCATATTTAATTGCACACTGGTTTGTAGGAGGTGAGCGCTTCAGGACATTTTCATGTCTGTTTTCCTAAACCTTTGTTATGACTTTGACCAAATTTTGAATCAACTTTACTATAATTCTTATGACACCAGTAAAGTATCTCAGAAAAGGAAATAGATCAAAATCAGTGTTATGTCCTCTAGGGATATGGTCTCAGATCTAATAAAACAAAGATTATCATTGTTTAATTAGAAGCAATAATGTCAATATGTAATTGTATTGACAAAAGCTTTGAACTTAGGATATATTCTTTGCACCTTATTTACACTAGTAGTTAGCAGTTAAACATCTCTGATAAAAAAACAATAGATCTACATTTGTATTTTGTGTAACATTCTACTTCAATGCAAGTTAATTGTTCGGATAACTGTGGATCCTCTGTTCCAAGATTTTGCATCACATGTTTCCTATTTCTGGAAGGCGGGTCAGCTAGTGTACAGGTCCAGACTGTATCTTGGATCTTCTTTGTGTTCTGGTGCTGTGACATACCTGTACATAAGCGCTGGCAGTTCATGAAGTCCAGTATTGTGGAAGTTTGTATGTAAATTGGGATTCAATAACAAAGTACATATAGAAAAATAAAATGGAAATGATGATTAAAAATTATTTTCTTATATTCAGTGTCATTTTATCATGGTGTACAGATTTTGAAGAGAGAAACTTTACTGAGAATTGCTGCAGATCAGCTGTTGAATATTTGCTTCTGGGTATATCCAGATACGTCCATGGAAACATACTGTGTCCCCCTAACGTCAAAAAGCGAAGCGGGCGTGAGGGCTTATGGTCTATTGCTTTGTATTATATATAAAACAAAAATAAACTGATGACTGAAGGTTGGTAGTTATTGTATATCAGCAATCCATTAACATCAGTATTTTTTTATATTTATTTTTATTTTTTTTACCTTTGTTATATTTACTGTTTGTTATTTTGTTTCATATACATATACATTTGGTCTACATTTTGTTATATTCCGTTGTTCATTAGACAGGACTGAAACAACAATAAACCACAACAGTTTCTGAGCAAGTTTTTTAACCTGAGAAGGTAATTTAGGTATACAACATTGGCTGACATAATTAATGTGGATCGATAGCCACATCTCACAAATATTGCCTGGTTCTAAATATATACTACTCAACTTTTAAATGGAAAGATAAAATATGGCATTGTATTTGAATATACTATTGATACATAGTAACCAGTTTACTGTGTCATGGAAAGATAAAACATATCCCTATCAAAAGTAGTGTAATATAGGTAGCTCCTGTTACAACACAAGCAATTCAGTAACCTCTAACCAGAAGGATCTAGCTACATTTATGAACATATCTGTACTCAATTCGAAAAGTTGCATAAATACACACTAAATCTCGGAAACATCAACACAAGGTTTCGAAGAATAGACCAACCTCAGTATTTTTGTGTTGGTGCCTGTTTTTATAAACAGGTACATATATCAAAATGGTAAGGTTCTATGTTGGTCACATCCTGGAAAATAGCCCACTCCTTGCTGTATCATTCAGCCAGCTACTCAGTCAGGCAATGACAATCAAGTGTATGTTATGTCACAAGCTGGACAAGAATAGGTTCCTTTATGCCAAAGTAGTACTCTGACCTTTCCTCGTGGCACAAATCATCCTGCTGTTTGTCCACTAGAGCGATGTAATGGGACGCGTGTTGGTTCACATGAACGCTTAAATAGCCAGTCTTATTGTATGGGGATGCTGATTTAAAGCAAATTAAAGAAAAATATACTTTAGCTTTCTCCAAGTGAAAGTTCACTGTGAACATCAGGCATTATCCATCCTTTCCTTAGTGCTTTGTAACCTGATACATTGCTGATATCTCCAGTGAGATGAGATGGTAAAGTAGAACAGCTTGCTTAAGGCAACAGGGGTTCTTATATTTACACACAGAATTCTGATCTCTTTACAAAAATAGATACATCAGTTACCATAGTGAACATATCATGTTACTTATTGCTCAATCATTATGAAATTAGATATTGAGGAAGTATGAGTTCATAGAATACAATCTGTTAAATATGTTTCATTCTATCATAGGCCTAAATATTACCGTAAGCCTTCAAACTGAATCTTGTTTACAGTATGTTCTCCATGGAGCCTTATTATCTGGGGGGTATTAAACTGGACTCCGTCCGTGCACATTTGTCTTTTCCGGAGCAGAACTCTAAAACCGTTCAATATTTCTTCACCAAACTTGGCACATGGATAGATCTGGTGATGTACTGGTGCCTTTTGGTAGTTTTGAATTCTGAGTAAAATATTTTTGGCGTTTCCATGGCAACAAGTTCGACTCAGACTGAAATTGGTGGTTGTGCTCTTTTCTGGCGCAGAACTCTAAAACCGTTCAATATATCTTCAGCAAACTTGGCACATAGATTGGTCTGGTTGTGTACTGGTGCCTTTTGGTATTTTTGGAATTTTGAATAAAATATTTTTGGCATTTCCATGGCAACAAGTTTGACTAAAACTGAAATTAGTGGTAGTGCTCTTTTCCAGAGCAGAACTCTAAAACCGTTCAATATTTCTTCACCAAACTTGGCACATGGATAGATCTGATGGTGTACTGGTGCCTTTTATTAGTTTTGGAATTCTGAATAAAATATTTTTGGCCTTTCCATGGCAACAAGTTTGACTTAGCCTGAAATTGGTGATAGTGCTCCTTTCTGGAGCAGAACTTTAAAAACCTTTCAATACTCTCCTTCCACTTTTCTATATACACACTTAAATATTTGACATAATCATAACTCGTAGACATAATCATGAAGAGTATTTTGCCATTGAGGGGGATATTGATGACTTTGTCTTCTTGTAGAGCTGAAAGTGTATTGATTCAGTCAATGGTGGAACCATGTAAACACTACATGCTGGAAATGTAATTTGTTGCCATAGCACAGGCAATTCTGTGTGTTACATTGTGAAATTCTATAAGCTGTGTAAGTTTGTGCATTTACAGGATACGTCACATTTTTCCTTGGTATTTTTCTTTTTTCTTTTGATCTTAATCTGTGACAGCCATGGAGATTGAAAATGTAATTTGGCCCTTACAAGTTTTATGAACCATTATGTGTAATTTAATACACAGTGTGTATGCATGTTGGATGTGTGGAATCTCAAGTTACGCAGCTCACATTTTTATTAAAAAAATCTTTGTAGCCATTTTAGATCATAAGATTTTGCATGTATTGTTGCAAACATTTCCAGAAAATACTGTATGCAACAGACCATCATGGCTGTTTCTATTAATGCAGGTGAGGTTTTATGCACAGGTGTTTCATGTGTTTCGATACATATGTTACAGCTTTGCTACATGTTTTAACTGGTAGTAAACTAGGATTCAACACGTACAGCCCTGGCAGGCAGTTAAGGTTAATAAAACATTTTCTCTAATATTGTAATTTTAAAGGTATTTTAACATTGTATTTGCATGTTATTATTTGGGCACATACCATTATTATCAAGGGTACAGTTCAATGAAGCCTTTATATATGCAACCAACCATAAAATGTGTTGTTTTAAGTGGTCTGTTTTTTGGGAGGTCTGTCTTATGGGAAGATACCATCTAATGTGCAGGTCTTGATAAATCCCTGTATATTCCGGCTGAACCAGTTACAACACTACTGCACTTGTCACGATGTTTACATAACATTATGAAGGTAGAGATGCTGGCAATTTTCCATCACCCTGTGTAGCCTGCACACCAAGTCCCTTTTATCTTGAAAATTTGTAAATTAGTTTTAGGAATGAAACTGCGGGCCTGAACAGGAACCTATTGAGAGTGTTATGCCATCACTGACTGACTGCCCCTCGACAAGCAATCAACTCCTGTTTGTGCCTTAATATTGTCCAATTTGTTGCTAGCCTTCTTTGCTATGCTGGTGCTAGTGTCAGCATAGTCCCAATTTCACATCATGAAAATAAATCTTGCTTTAGTGGTTGAAATGAAGCCAAATGTCAACTGCAGCCATCTTTGACTACAAGCAGCTATTGGTGTGTGCACAGAGCCCAGGGTGTATGGACTCAGCAATATCACTTCGACGTGCTTGTCGCAGCGGAAATTGAGAGTTGGCTCCGCATACACTTCTTCATTGTCTGCAGAATAAAGATTCACAGTTTATTTGATGTGGCCATAAAACGTGCAACCTCAGCATCAAATATACACCCTTGGATTATCTCTGTGAAGTGAAGGAGTGAAATCTATTGATTATTATAAGGAGTTTAATCATATTGACTCTTTTCTTTGTGGATCACAAATGTAAAAGAACTCAATTTTGAATTTCATTCTATGTTTTTGAGATGATTGTATTTGAAATTCATGCTCTTCCAAAGATTTAAATAACATTTGTAAGAGCTGTAAATTCATGAGAAGGAAGTAGTCCTGGCTGTCTGCTTTGTCGTGTATTATCCAACATTTTTTAGCTAAGTCAGCGATGTGATACTGGGATTGAATGAATTTTTTTTCTAGTATTTCATTTTGTAATTCTAATCAGTGTGCAGGAAATTCAGTTTGTACATGTATGAATTTGTCTTCAACTCAACGACATGTTGAATCTGGAAAGGAGCTGAGAATGAAAGGCTTTGTATATATTTGTTGTGTAATTAAAGCTGTGGTTTTTCCTGTCTTTGTTGGTATATGACTTATCAGTGTCATATAAATCAAACTGTACTGATATGGAGGTCAACTGTGGATATCAGGATTGGTCAACTGTAGATATCTGGATTGGTGAGTTGTGGGTATCAGGATTGGTCAACTGTGGATATCAGGATTGGTCAACTGTGGATTGGTCAACTGTCGATATCAGGATTGGTCAACTGTGGATATCAGGATTGGTCAACTGTGGATATCAGGATTGGTCAACTGTGGGTATCAGGATTGGTCAACTGTGGATATCAGGATTGGTCAACTGTGGATATCAGGATTGGTCAACTGTAGATATCAGGATTGGTCAACTGTGGATATCAGGATTGGTCAACTGTGGATATCAGGATTGGTCAACTGTGGATATCAGGATTGGTCAACTGTGGATATCGATATCAGGATTGGTCAACTGTGGATATCAGGATTGGTCAACTGTGGATATATCAACTGTGGATATCAGGATTGGTCAACTGTGGTCAGGGATATCAGGATTGGTCAACTGTGGATATCAGGATTGGTCAACCATGGATATCAGGATTTGATCTGTGGATATCAGGATTGGTGGATATCAGGATTGGTCAACTGTGGATATCAGGATTGGTCAACTGTAGATGTCAGTAGGTCAACTGTAGATATCTGGATTGGTCAGCTGTAGATATCTGGATTGGTCAACTGTAGGTGTCAGTAGGTCAACTGTAGGTGTCAGTAGGTCAACTGTAGGTGTCAGTAGGTCAACTGTAGGTGTCAGTAGGTCAACTGTAGGTGTCAGTAGGTCAACTGTAGGTGTCAGTAGGTCAACTGTAGGTGTCAGTAGGTCAACTGTAGGTGTCAGTAGGTCAACTGTAGGTGTCAGTAGGTCAACTGTAGGTGTCAGTAGGTCAACTGTAGGTGTCAGTAGGTCAACTGTAGGTGTCAGTAGGTCAACTGTAGGTCTGAAGATAGAAGGTTAACTACACCTGTCAAGGGAGATCAATGATATAACACACATCTACTCATTGAAGGCTTGCTATGTAGCCATTTATTTGCATTATGGCTGGAGTCAATATCATTATTGAGAATCATTAGACATATTTATTCCTGAGTACAAAAACAATATTCCCTACTTTGTTATGCCTCCATTCACTTCCAGTGTAACCTATTTCTACAGACACACAGACAGGCTCCTGACGACTCGGCCCACATTTAGCTCTCACTTCCATTGTTGGCGACTGGTCCCAATGTTTGGTGATAATCACCCTAATTATCTCCCTTTCCCTGATCAGCTCAGCTGACCTTGTAAGTCTGTGTAGTGTTTACCGTGGCAACATCGGACCGGTATTAATTGATGTCAGACGTGTATCATTCCAATCAGTAACACAGAGCCCCAAAAGCAAATTAATGCTTCGATTTCTACCCATTGATCTGCTGCTACCGTTTTCTCTGTCAATGGTCTTGCTGAAACCTGTGTCCAGAGGCTACAGGTATCAGCTAGGGAACTGTGGTGTTTCATTTATGAACAGTTAACATGGTTAGCCTTCTCTGATCTATACCTTCCAGCTTTATACAAGTACATATTGCATCAACAATGTATAATGCCACTGCTGGATTATGGCATGTTGTCCCACAAGAGTTTCATTAGGAACTACTGAATCCGGCCCAGCGTGATGCTGGTTCTGTCTGATTCATTGATCACGCAGCCGTCTGTACTGGGGGATCAAGGTGTGGGATAGCAGTAAATATGCAGTTGATCAGTCATGGCCCATCCCAAAGTGACCTAAGCTGGTGCTACCTTTCCCACTAAACATTGCCTCAGTGCTGCCATGGTGAATCAGTGCTATTGTATTCTTACATACCTGATGACCAAGATCTGAGATTCCTCCAAAATATAAGTGAGTCTTCACTTACATTGAAGTTACAAGCAATATGCCTCCCCCATCCCTGTGATTGTGATACTTTGCTTGGCATGGAAAGATAGAAAGTCTCTTAATCCACAAGCATGATGTCCGGTGACATCACAATGACTGCGAGACAACAAAGTACCTGAAGCTTTTTTGTATCTATCTGTCTATCTATCTGTCTGTCTGTCTGTCTGTCTGTCTGTCTGTCTGTCTGTCTGTCTGTCTGTCTGTCTGTCTGTCTGTCTGTCTGTCTGTCTGTCTGTATGTCTGTCTATCTATATAGAAACTGCCTTGTGTGTATAGGTGAGGTGAGGTGAGGTGAAATTGGGTTTAAAGTCGTGCTTGAGAATATTTCACTCATATGACGACGTGCATACGTGTGTATGTGTATGTGCGAATGCTTGTACTAGCCCAGACTGAAGCTGGTTTTATAGAGCTAGCCCACTGAGATACCATGCCGCAGTGAAGCATGAATACCCCACTCAGACACATTATACTGACTCCGAGCCGACCAGTCCTTGTTGTACCCATTTATGCAGAGCGCCAGGCAGGGACCAACAAGTACCATATTTTTACGTCTTTTGGTATGTCGCAGTCTGGGATCGAACCCTCGACCTTCCGCTCTCCGGGCAGACGCTCTAACCACTACACCACGGAGGCGGTCCTTGTGTGTATAGAGAACTAGTGATATTCTGATCTCTTATAATGTCATCTGTATCTCTATATACTACTCACAAGTTGAGTAGCAGCAGATTACTACAGATAAACAAGTGATTCTTTTATGTCACTATATATGAAAGGATCAGGCGGTCCATGACTTCTATTGAGTGTTGTGTAGAGAGCAGTGAGAGTTCAGGAGGACCCATGATTGTCGATGGTGTTCCACCTATGAAGGGGTGGGGAGGTAGCTGGGTGGTTAAAGGTCTTGTCTTCTCACCGAAGGTCCTGATTCTGTTCTTATACATGGGTTCAGAGAGTGAAGCTAATTTCTGTAGTGCCCCTACTGTGATAATGCTGGAATATTGTTAGAAACAGTGTGGAACCATTCACTCTTGGTTCACCAAAATCATTGATATCTGAGGTATGAAGAAATACCAAAGGCACCCAAAGGCTGGAGGATCTACACATGACTTGAACGTACAAAATGAGATTTCCTATCTGCACACCTTTTTAACTATTAGTCAGGACTTGAATGTCAAGAAAACAATGTACAATAATTTATGCTAATTTGAAATTAAGTAGGTCTGTGAATTAGCCCTTGATGGCTACGTGAAAGCTGACATGCCATGATATGATTGAATTACCATTCAAGGTGGTATTAACCCAATTCTCTCACAGTAAAGGATTAGCATTTTTACCTTTTATGTGCCAGGTTTGCATAAAGGATAAAGTATGCTTTTTATCAGTGTACTCAGAGGAGTGTGGACTTATTCAAGTGTTTCTACCGAAACTAAAGTGTTTGCCACTAAAAAACGGGCAGATATTTTTCGAAACATTGTGCACATGACTGATGTAAGAAGTTCAGGTATATGTCCAGTCCATAACTTGATTCCCATTTTCTGTTGTTTGGGTTGATGCAGAACCAGGCAATGTATAAACAATTAAACATATACCCTGCATCTTTGATTCAACTTTTGTTTGGATAAAAGTTTAAGTATCTCAAAATTACAGGTATTTCATTTTTAATTATCACAAATTCACAAATGTTATCACAAATCCTAGATGTTCAAATATATTCAAACCTGCATGTCTATATTTTTAGATGTTTAGTAATCAGATTTGTGCTGCCATGTCCACGTGGCATGCACTTTATTTGAAGAAGACATTCTGATTGAGCATGAGCTGAAGACATGATGTAGACCCAGGCTAGCACTCTATGGGTTTGCCTGTACATTTTGGTATGTTGCTAAGGAGTAATGAAGTCCTGTGTAAATAAATCATCAAATTACGTTCTTGTTTGTGTCTGATGTGTAAGTTGAGGAAGACCTGTGCGTGGTTGCTGTCCTCGGCCAAGCACGCCGACTGTATCGGCAGTATTCAAAGGCGGAGGAGGATAGATCAATTGCATATCAATTGATGCTTTTGTTGGGATTTCCCTGATCAGTTTTGCAATCTCCAAGTTGGCCTTTGATGTTGACCTCAACTGTGAGAACCATCTTGGCAGAATGATTTATAATACTTCCTATCACATGTCCTGAGAAAGAAGGGGGTTAAGAGCTAATTTGGCGATACTTAGACCTGAAGTTATCTGCCTGATTAAGGCAGGCAGGGATGTGCTCACTGATTGCTATAGGGTTTTGGAATTCCATTTTGGATTGCAGACGTGTATATTTTGGAATAGCCATGTTCAAAGCAACCTTTACTTTTGCATATAACATTATAGCCCTGTTTAGAGTACATGACATCATCACACTGTTGATGATGTTCATGATATGGGCAGTTGACGGTTTAAGCCTCATGTCCACAGGCTGATATCAGTCAAATTAATTGTGTTCAAGTAAACAGAGCTAGGAATAGTGCACATATGCATGTCTCTTTATCTTCTGGTGGTTGTGGCATGTACATTCATCATTTGCCTGAACAAGGTGTAGAAAGACTTAGTGTGAAAGAGGGCGTTGTTTACCGGAAGGGTCTATTGGATATTTGTGTACTGCACAATATGTTGTCTGTCTCACAGTCCACCATATTTTCCCTTCAGCCCTTCCTTCAATGCAAAAACCTAAATGAAACAAGTCTAGATTTCCCTCAGGTTCATTCTGAAGCTCCCAGCTCACTCCGGCTCCTTTTCAATATTTTATTTATGTAATGACAGGTATATTATCTACACAGTGTGTGATATGTATGTGTGAGGTTTTTGATCTGTGGTATTTATTAAGTGTCTTTGATAACATGTTTTATACATCTGTGTACTGCACAATGATGTTACATATTTGTGTGAGGAGTGTTTGATCTCCACAGTACTATATGTCTTTGATAGGAGTGTTTGATCTCCGAAGTGTTATATCCTTGTGACAGGAGTGTTTGATCTCCACAGTGTTATTATATGCCTGTGACAGGAGTGTTTGATCTCCACAGTACTATATGACTTATATAGGAGTGTTTGATCTCCGAAGTGTTATATCCCTGTGACAGGAGTGTTTGATCTCCGAAGTGTTTTATCCCTGTGACAGGAGTGTTTGATCTCCACAGTACTATATGACTTATATAGGAGTGTTTGATCTCCGAAGTGTTATATCCCTGTGACAGGAGTGTTTGATCTCCGAAGTGTTTTATCCCTGTGACAGGAGTGTTTGATCTCCACAGTGTTATATCCCTGTGACAGGAGTGTTTGATCTCCACAGTGTTATATCCCTGTGACAGGAGTGTTTGATCTCCGAAGTGTTTTATCCCTGTGACAGGAGTGTTTGATCTCCACAGTGTAATATCCCTGTGACAGGAGTGTTTGATCTCCACAGTGTTATATCCCTGTGATAGGAGTGTTTGATTTCTACAGTGTTATATCCCTGTGACAGGAGTGTTTGATCTCCACAGTGTAATATCCCTGTGATAGGAGTGTTTGATTTCTACAGTGTTATATCCCTGTGATAGGAGTGTTTGATTTCTACAGTGTTATATCCCTGTGACAGGAGTGTTTGATCTCCACAGTGTTATATCCCTGTGACAGGAGTGTTTGATTTCTACAGTGTTTTATCCCTGTGACAGGAGTGTTTGATCTCCACAGTGTTATATCCCTGTGACAGGAGTGTTTGATTTCTACAGTGTTATATGTCAAGTGAGAAGTGTTTGATCCCCATAGTGTTACAGGTCTGTACGAGTAGTGTTTGATCTTTTTAAGGAGTGTTTGATTTGTACAGTGTGAAATATATCTGTATTATGCACAATGAAGTTTTTGTCTGTGTGAGGTGTGTTTGATGTTCACTATGTGGTTTATATCTATATGAATCAGTATCTTGTCTGAACAGTGGATATAGGTTATGTGAGGAGTATGATAATGTTACAACCACTTTTGTCTGTAAGGAAGGTATATCTTGTTGCAAGAGGTTAAACCTGTGTAACATAGAACACTGATGGCATTGATGGAGGTAGGGAATACTTGTTTCTGTGGTAACAACTAGTTTGGCAAATCAACATGGTGAAATGTGCTGACAACCACAGATATATTGTATGTGTGCTTCACTCACTTTCATGAGGTAGGACTGTAAGCATGCATGCCATTGTATGTGGTGTGACAAAGTCATAAATACAGAAGTTGAAAGTAGACAGCAGCTTGACTAATACTTGTCTTTGTTTCCAGTGAGACCATGCGGCTTGACACAGGCTTGATTGTGGAGGTATGGAACAAAGGAATGTTATGGGACAAACTGATCGGACTCCACTGGCTCCCCCTCACCAAAATACATCACTCCAACCAGGTAAATAACTCACCCCTCACCAAAATACATCACTCCAACCAGGTAAATAAGTCACCCCTCACCACAATACACCACTCCAACCAGGTAAATAACTCACCCCTCACCACAATACATCACTCCAACCAGGTAAATAACTCACCCCTCACCACAATACACCACTCCAACCAGGTGAATAACTCACCCCTCACCACAATACACCACTCCAACCAGGTAAATAACTCACCCCTCACCAAAATACATCACTCCAACCAGGTAAATAACTCACCCCTCACCACAATACACCACTCCAACCAGGTAAATAACTCACCCCTCACCACAATACATCACTCCAACCAGGTAAATAACTCACCCCTCACCACAATACACCACTCCAACCAGGTAAATAACTCACCCCTCACCAAAATACATCACTCCGACCAGGTAAATAACTCACCCCTCACCACAATACATCACTCCAACCAGGTAAATAACTCACCCCTCACCACAATACACCACTCCAACCAGGTAAATAACTCACCCCTCACCAAAATACATCACTCCAACCAGGTAAATAACTCACCCCTCACCACAATACACCACTCCAACCAGGTAAATAACTCACCCCTCACCACAATACATCACTCCAACCAGGTAAATAACTCAACCCTCACCACAATACACCACTCTAACCAGGTAAATAACTCACCCCTCACCAAAATACATCACTCCAACCAGGTAAATAACTCACCCCTCACCACAATACACCACTCCAACCAGGTAAATAACTCACCCCTCACCAAAATACATCACTCCAACCAGGTAAATAACTCACCCCTTCCCGGAGACTTCTTCCTTGGTCTCGTTAAAAGTGCATCCCTAGCTGTACCTAGACATAAGGAGATTTTGTTCCTGGTTTCCCGACCTACTGGTATGTGTCTGACTTGCTGATTCCAGTGTTTGAGGTTCACATACTAACTACAAATACAAAGATTGCAAGTATGATCCCACTGAAATATTTGTAACATTTGTTGTTTAATGTTACATTATTTGTCATATTTCCCAACAGAATCTTTACGTCAATGGTTCTGCATGTATTTAATATCATGCCTGAAATAATTTCCAAGTGCCCTTTAGCTCATGCAAGATTTCATTCTCGAACCAAAACAACAGAACTGAAAACTGAAGCACTGGACATGCATGTGCATGTATTTACTGGAGACTTTAAGGTGAAGACATGGCTTGTGTGGGTTTTTTAACAGATGAGTACTACTTGCCAGCTTGATTGGATTTGAAGCCAGTATTTATTAAAGCCAAGATTATAAAATTTAATCATTGGGCTTATAATGTTAATCAGATTGCAGAACACCTCCTACCCAGAGCTCCGTGGGGCCAGTCTTGTAGCTCTCTCACATTGTACCATCTTACACAGCCCATTCAAGATGCTGCATTTGTTTTTTCTGTTTTTGATAATTTAGATAAACATATGTATTATATGTTTTCTTTCAGTGAGACAGGATCATAAAACATGAAAACTACTGTCATATGTATGTTCACAATTTGTTAACTCTGGCTCACATTACATCATCAAAGCCCAACAGAGCTGGCGATATGTTCACTTTGATGTAATTGTAATTTATGTTATGTACATTACATTCAGTGGCCAAACAAATCTCTAACTTGGGACATGTCAAACCCACTTTGCTGGAATACCCGGGGACTTTCTGTAGAAAGATATTCTGCTGAGAGATGTTGTGTCTATAGTCCCTAAGTGGTTATTCTATGAAAACAAGCTCCTGTGAAACAAGAGGGTGACATCATTAGAGTTAGTGAGTAAGTTTAGTTTTACGCCGCACTCAGCAATATTCCAGGTATATAGCTACTGTCTGTAAATAATCGAGTCTGGACCAGACAATCCAGTGATCAACAGCATGAGCATCGATCTACGCAATTGGGAACCGATGACATGTGTCAACCAAGCAAGTGAGCCTGACCACCCGATCCTGTTAGTTGCCTCTTATGACAAGCATGGGTTACTGAAGATTCATTCTAACCTGGACCTTCAGGGGTCAACATCATTAGAGATAGATAGTGTATGATGTAGATGTAGGTGTGTGTTATATTTATGTATGCATGTGTGCTACATTCTGGTATTGTTTGTGGTGTGCCAGTCAGAATACTGTAAATGTGAACATTGTATATTAAATGTTTGTTTTCTTTGACAGGAGGGGGAGGGAAAGTGGCTGTCCTTGGAGGCAGAGCTTATTATGCAGAACGGGGAAGTGGTTGGCACCCAACACCAAACGGGACACAACGTCCTCATTGACGCTCGCTTTGAACTGCCATATGGTAAGATGTAGAATGAAGGATATGTTTCATGAACTGCCATATTGTAAGATGTAGAATGAAGGATATGTTTCATGAACTGCCATATGGTAAGATGTAGAATGAAGGATATGTTTCATGAACTGCCATATGGTAAGATGTAGAATGAAGGATATGTTTCATGAACTGTCATATGGTAAGATGTAGAATGAAGGATATGTTTCATGAACTGCCATATGGTAAGATGTAGAATGAAGGATATGTTTCATGAACTGCCATATGGTAAGATGTAGAATGAAGGATAGGTTACATATGGTAAGATGTAGAATGAAGGATATGTTTCATGAACTGCCATATGGTAAGATGTAGAATGAAGGATATGTTTCATGAACTGCCATATGGTAAGATGAAGGAATGAAAGGATATGGTAAGTTACATGAAGGAACTTTCATACTGTAAGATGTAGAATGAAGGATATGTTTCATGAACTGCCATATGGTAAGATGTAGAATGAAGGATATGTTTCATGAACTGCCATATGGTAAGATGTAGAATGAAGGATATGTTTCATGAACTGCATATGGTAAGATGTAGAATGAAGGATATGTTTCATGAACTGCCATATGGTAAGATGTAGAATGAAGGATATGTTTCATGAACTGCCATATGGTAAGATGTAGAATGAAGGATATGTTTCATGAACTGCCATATGGTAAGATGTAGAATGAAGGATATGTTTCATGAACTGCCATATGGTAAGATGTAGAATGAAGGATATGTTTCATGAACTGCCATATGGTAAGATGTAGAATGAAGGATAGGTTACATGAACTGCCATATGGTAAGATGTAGAATGAAGGATAGGTTACATTAACTGCCATATGGTAAGATGTAGAATGAAGGATATGTTTCATATGGTAAGATGTAGAATGAAGGATATGGTTTCATCATGAAACTGCCATATGGTAAGATGTAGAATGAAGGATATGTTTCATGAACTGCCATATGGTAAGATGTAGAATGAAGGATATGTTTCATGAACTGCCATGTAAGATGCCATATGGTAAGATGTAGAATGAAGGATATGTTTCATGAACTGCCATATGGTAAGATGTAGAATGAAGGATAGGTTACATATGGTAAGATGTAGAATGAAGGATATGTTACATGAACTGCATATGGTAAGATGTAGAATGAAGGATATGTTTCATGAACTGCCATATGGTAAGATGTAGAATGAAGGATATGTTTCATGAACTGCCATATGGTAAGATGTAGAATGAAGGATATGTTTCATGAACTGCCATATGGTAAGATGTAGAATGAAGGATATGTTTCATGAACTGCCATATGGTAAGATGTAGAATGAAGGATATGTTTCATGAACTGCCATATGGTAAGATGTAGAATGAAGGATAGGTTACATATGGTAAGATGTAGAATGAAGGATATGTTTCATGAACTGCCATATGGTAAGATGTAGAATGAAGGATATGTTTCATTAACTGCCATATGGTAAGATGTAGAATGAAGGATATGTTCCATATGGTAAGATGTAGAATGAAGGATATGTTTCATGAACTGCCATATGGTAAGATGTAGAATGAAGGATAGGATTTTCATGAACTGCCATATGGTAAGATGTAGAATGAAGGATATGGATAAGATGTAGAATGAAGGATATGTTTCATGAACTGCCATATGGTAAGATGTAGAATGAAGGATATGTTTCATGAACTGCCATATGGTAAGATGTAGAATGAAGGATATGTTTCATGAACTGCCATATGGTAAGATGTAGAATGAAGGATATGTTTCATGAACTGCCATATGGTAAGATGTAGAATGAAGGATAGGTTACATGAACTGCCATATGGTAAGATGTAGAATGAAGGATATGTTTCATGAACTGCCATATGGTAAGTGTAGAATGAAGGATAGGTTTCATGAACTGCCATATGGTAAGATGTAGAATGAAGGATATGGAACTGCCATATGTAAGATGTAGGAATGAAGGATATGTTTCATGAACTGCCATATGGTAAGATGTAGAATGAAGGATATGTTTCATGAACTGCCATATGGTAAGATGTAGAATGAAGGATATGTTTCATGAACTGCCATATGGTAAGATGTAGAATGAAGGATAGGTTACATGAACTGCCATATGGTAAGATGTAGAATGAAGGATATGTTTCATGAACTGCCATATGGTAAGATGTAGAATGAAGGATATGTTTCATGAACTGCCATATGGTAAGATGTAGAATGAAGGATATGTTTCATGAACTGCCATATGGTAAGATGTAGAATGAAGGATATGTTTCATGAACTGCCATATGGTAAGATGTAGAATGAAGGATATGTTTCATGAACTGCCATATGGTAAGATGTAGAATGAAGGATATGTTTCATGAACTGCCATATGGTAAGATGTAGAATGAAGGATATGTTTCATGAACTGCCATATGGTAAGATGTAGAATGAAGGATATGTTTCATGAACTGCCATATGGTAAGATGTAGAATGAAGGATATGTTTCATGAACTGCCATATGGTAAGATGTAGAATGAAGGATATGTTTCATGAACTGCCATATGGTAAGATGTAGAATAAGGATATGTTTCATGAACTGCCATATGTGGTAAGATGAAGGATATGTTTCATGAACTAGGTTATATGGTAAGATGTAGAATGAAGGATATGTTTCATGAACTGCCATATGGTAAGATGTAGAATGAAGGATAGGTTTCATGAACTGCCATATGGTAAGATGTAGAATGAAGGATAGGTTACATGAACTGCCATATGGTAAGATGTAGAATGAAGGATATGTTTCATGAACTGCCATATGGTAAGATGTAGAATGAAGGATAGGTTTCATGAACTGCCATATGGTAAGATGTAGAATGAAGGATATGTTTCATGAACTGCCATATGGTAAGATGTAGAATGAAGGATAGGTTACAGAACTGCCATAAGGAAGATGTAGAATGAAGGATATGTTTCATGAACTGCATATGGTAAGATGGTGAAAGATGTAGAATGAAGGATATGTTTCATGAACTGAACTGCCATATGGTAAGATGTAGAATGAAGGATATGTTGCCAGAATGAAGGATGACATATGGTAAGATGTAGAATGAAGGATATGTTTCATGAACTGCCATATGGTAAGATGTAGAATGAAGGATATGTTTCATGAACTGCCATATGGTAAGATGTAGAATGAAGGATATGTTTCATGAACTGCCATATGGTAAGATGTAGAATGAAGGATATGTTTCATGAACTGCCATATGGTAAGATGTAGAATGAAGGATATGTTTCATGAACTGCCATATGGTAAGATGTAGAATGAAGGATATGTTTCATGAACTGCCATATGGTAAGATGTAGAATGAAGGATATGGTTCATGAACTGCCATATGGTAAGATGTAGAATGAAGGATATGTTTCATGAACTGCCATATGGTAAGATGTAGAATGAAGGATATGTTTCATGAACTGCCATATGGTAAGATGTAGAATGAAGGATATGTTTCATGAACTGCCATATGGTAAGATGTAGAATGAAGGATATGTTTCATGAACTGCCATATGGTAAGATGTAGAATGAAGGATAGGATATGTTTCATGAACTGCCATATGGTAAGATGTAGAATGAAGGATATGTTTCATGAACTGCCATATGGTAAGATGTAGAATGAAGGATATGTTTCATGAACTGCCATATGGTAAGATGTAGAATGAAGGATATGTTTCATGAACTGCCATATGGTAAGATGTAGAATGAAGGATATGTTTCATGAACTGCCATATGGTAAGATGTAGAATGAAGGATATGTTTCATGAACTGCCATATGGTAAGATGTAGAATGAAGGATATGTTTCATGAACTGCCATATGGTAAGATGTAGAATGAAGGATATGTTTCATGAACTGCCATATGGTAAGATGTAGAATGAAGGATATGTTTCATGAACTGCCATATGGTAAGATGTAGAATGAAGGATATGTTTCATGAACTGCCATATGGTAAGATGTAGAATGAAGGATATGTTTCATGAACTGCCATATGGTAAGATGTAGAATGAAGGATATGTTTCATGAACTGCCATATGGTAAGATGTAGAATGAAGGATATGTTTCATGAACTGCCATATGGTAAGATGTAGAATGAAGGATAGGTTACATTAACTGCCATATGGTAAGATGTAGAATGAAGGATATGTTTCATGAACTGCCATATGGTAAGATGTAGAATGAAGGATATGTTTCATGAACTGCCATATGGTAAGATGTAGAATGAAGGATAGGTTTCATGAACTGCCATATGGTATGTAGAATGAAGATGTGAAGAATGTAAAGGATATGTTTCATGAACTGCCATATGGTAAGATGTAGAATGAAGGATATGTTTCATGAACTGCCATATGGTAAGATGTAGAATGAAGGATAGGTTACATTAACTGCCATATTGTAAGATGTAGAATGAAGGATATGTTTCATGAACTGCCATATGGTAAGATGTAGAATGAAGGATATGTTTCATGAACTGCCATATGGTAAGATGTAGAATGAAGGATAGGTTTCATGAACTGCCATATGGTAAGATGTAGAATGAAGGATATTGTAAGATGTTTCATGAACTGCCATATGGTAAGATGTAGAATGAAGGATAGGTTTCATGAACTGCCATATGGTAAGATGTAGAATGAAGGATAGGTTATATTAACTGCCATATGGTAAGATGTAGAATGAAGGATAGTTACATGAACTGTAGAAGATGAAGGATGAAGGATAGGTTACATTAACTGCCATATGGTAAGATGTAGAATGAAGGATATGTTTCATGAACTGCCATATGGTAAGATGTAGAATGAAGGATAGGTTACATGAACTGCCATATGGTAAGATGTAGAATGAAGGATATGTTTCATGAACTGCCATATTAACTGCCATATGGTAAGATGTAGAATGAAGGATATGTTTCATGAACTGCCATATGGTAAGATGTAGAATGAAGGATAGGTTACATATGGTAAGATGTAGAATGAAGGATAGGTTACATTAACTGCCATATGGTAAGATGTAGAATGAAGGATATGTTTCATGAACTGCCATATGGTAAGATGTAGAATGAAGGATAGGTTACATATGGTAAGATGTAGAATGAAGGATATATGGTAAGATGTAGAATGAAGGATAGGTTACATTAACTGCCATATGGTAAGATGTAGAATGAAGGATAGGTTACATATGGTAAGATGTAGAATGAAGGATAGGCTACATTAACTGCCATAGGTTAAGATGTAGAATGAAGGATAGGTTGCATATGGTTAGATGTAGAATGAAGGATAGGTTACATTAACTGCCATATGGTAATATGTAGAATGAAGGATAGGTTACATAATTTGCCAAAGAAAGGCGGGTGACCGTTATAGTTAATATTTGGTGTTTGGTCAGTAAGAGAATGATCAAACTATGTATGAAAGTGACACATACCTGTCTCACATGGTGATAGGACACCTACATACAATTCTACTAGATTTCACTACTGATACTTTTGATAAGCTGTATTAAAGTACTGTTTGAATTGAAGAGTCTTGAATGTATTTGGTTACGTATTCACTCATACAGTTGTTTCAGAACATGTTTGCCGTTCAACCTGAATATATTATTGACCGACAACAGTAACATTAGTTATATGATTTGTGAATAAAGACATTTTGATTTCGATTCATGAATAATGATCTTTGGAATTGTGGCTGTGTTTAAAGGGCTTGATTGTTAAGAATTTTACAATGTATAAGCTACCACAGTTTGATATATGCTCATGGAAATGAATAAAGGAACACATGAAAGTACAAGTGTTCGTTTATTCATTCCCAGAATTTCACCTGCAGTGCAGTACATACCTTGTGAAGAAACCTGGAAAAGAATAAAGGAACACTTGTATTTTTATGTGTTACCTTATTCGTTTCCATGAGTATATATTTTGAGCTCAAATTCCTGTTTGGTCATGATTATCTGATCTTGACATGAACATCTGTGATTACGTGAGAGGTTGGTGTATGTCAGTTACCCCTTTGTGCCAGCTGTTCCCTTTACTGTTATGTCATTGTTAGCACATCATGGAGTGCATGGATCATTCAGAAAGATTCAAGATGTTAGGTCTTAGGTTTTAAGTGTGTTGAAATCAGTTGAATACTGAATGAATCACTCATAAAATGGTCATATGTCAGTGATGAATCAAACCATTGTTTCAAGTTCAAGGGTTTGGAAATATGCAACTGTGTCACCATTAGCTCATCTTGATATAGTCATTAGGAATTCCACCAGGGATATAAACTAGCTGTATACGTCAGTAAATGTAAACTTGCTGTATACTATGTAAACTTGCTGTGTACAACAGGGGATGTTGACCTGCTGTATACAACATGGGATGTTAACTTGCTGTATACAACAGGGGATGTTAACCTGCTGTATACAACGGGGATGTTAACCTGCTGTATACAACTGGGGATGTTAACTTGCTGTATACAACTGGGGATGTTAACTTGCTGTATACAACGGGGATGTTAACCTGCTGTATACAACGGGGATGTTAACCTGCTGTATACAACTGGGGATGTTAACTTGCTGTATACAACTGGGGATGTTAACTTGCTGTATACAACAGGGGATGTTAACCTGCTGTATACAACAGGGGATGTTAACTTGCTGTATACAACAGGGGATGTTAACTTGCTGTATACAACAGGGGATGTTAACACGCTGTATACAGCAGGGGATGTTAACCTGCTGTATACAGCAGGGGATGTTAACCTGCTGTATACAACTGGGGATGTTAACTTGCTGTATACAACAGGGGATGTTAACCTTATGTATACAACTGGGGATGTTAACTTGCTGTGTACAACAGGGGATGTTAACTTGTACACAACAGGGGATGTTAACCTGCTGTATACAACAGGGGATGTTAACTTGCTGTATACAACGGGGATGTTAACCTGCTGTATACAATAGGGGATGTTAACCTGCTGTATACAACAGGGGATGTTAACTTGCTGTATACAATGGGGATGTTAACCTGCTGTATACAACAGGGGATGATGACGTGCTGTATACAACAGGGGATGATGACCTGCTGTATACAACAGGGGATGTTAACCTGCTGTATACAACGGGGGATGTTAACCTTATGTACACAACAGGGGATGTTAACTTTCTGTATACAATAGGGGATGTTAACCTGCTGTATACAACAGGGGATGTTAACTTGCTGTATACAACGGGATGTTAACCTACTGTATACAACGGGGGATGTTAACACGCTGTATACAACAAGGCATGTTGACCTGCTGTATACAACGGGGGATGTTAACCTGCTGTATACAACAGGGGATGTTAACCTGCTGTATACAATGGGGGATGTTAACCTGCTGTATACAATGGGGGATGTTAACTTGCTGTATACAACTGAGGAAGTTAACTTGCTGTATACAACAGGGGATGTTAACCTGCTGTATACAACAGGGGATGTTAACTTGCTGTATACAACGGGGATGTTAACCTGCTGTATACAATGGGGGATGTTAACATGCTGTATACAACAAGGCATGTTGACCTGCTGTATACAACAGGGGATGTTAACCTGCTGTATACAACGGGGGATGTTGACCTGTATACAACAGGGGATGTTAACATGCTGTATACAATAGGGGATGTTAACTTGCTGTATACAACAGGGGATGTTAACACGCTGTATACAACAAGGCATGTTGACCTGCTGTATACAATAGGGGATGTTAACCTGCTGTATACAACGGGGGATGTTAACCTGCTGTATACAACAGGGGATGTTAACCTGCTGTATACAACTGGGGAAGTTAACTTGCTGTATACAACAGGGGATGTTAACCTGCTGTATACAATAGGGGATGTTAACCTGCTGTATACAATAGGGGATGTTAACCTGCTGTATACAATAGGGGATGTTAACCTGCTGTATACAACTGGGGAAGTTAACTTGCTGTATACAATAGGGGATGTTAACCTGCTGTATACAACAGGGGATGTTAACCTGCTGTATACAATAGGGGATGTTAACTGCTTCTTTTCTTACTGTTTTCCACAATTGATGCAAATCTAATCATGCTTCTTTTCTGTGACTGTTTTACTTTGAAAATCAGAGTTACCATGCAGTTGCACCATGCCATTGAGTTTTGTGTTTGATACACACGAATAATACCTATTGAAGCAGCAGTCATTTGTTAGGTTAACTCCAATCCAGTGACAGCATGATTTACAGCCTATCCTTCAAGTTGAAGTCACTTGTGAAGGTGAGCTTCAGGTCCTGTAGTACTGATGTATGTGTGAGACTTCATAAGGGCAATCACTAACATATGCTTGTACTTTGACTGACTTCAGATGTTGTTGCAGATCTGCCTGAGGCAGAGGCCGCTGAGTTGCAAAACAAGCTCTTAGTCCTCAACACAATGAACCAAGAGGTACTTCTCGCATGTATCCAGCATAGCCACTGCTGTTTGCTGAATCCCACCCACCTCAAATCTTAACTGACTTAACCACTTGATTTCACACACACAACTTCTTGATCTGATCTCTTTGCCTGCTCAACTGTATTCTTCACCTAGGCCTAGATTTTCGAAGCTCTCTTAGCGCTAAGATAGTCGTGTGCCATACATTAACATTAACTTACGACTATCTTTGCGCTAAAAGAGCTTAAAAAATCTAGGCACTGTATTCCTACTCACCTGTCTTTCTTTCTACTCACCTGTACTCCTTCTCACTCACCTTTCTTCTTTCTTCCTACTCACCTGTACTCTTCTCACTTGGCCATCGTCTTACTTCCTATTCACCTGTATTCCATATCATCTAAGTTCCCACATATCTGTATTCCCAACTCACCTGTAGTCCTACTGACCTGTATTTGTCACTCTTATATACATTCCCCACTCACCATTATTCACCGACCATCTGTATTCCCAACTCACCTGTAGTCCCACTGACCTGTATTTGTCACTCTTATATACATTCCCCATTCACCTGTATTCACCAACCATCTGAATTTGAACTCCTCTGTATTCCCTGCTATCGAACTTGTCACTCACCTACATTTACCTCCCATCTGTATTCCCCAGTCACCTGTATTCACCAGCCATCTGTATTCCCCACTCACCTGTATTCACCAGCCATCTGTATTCCCCACTCACCTGTATTCCCACCCACAACTCCTACCACCCATCTGTATTCCCCACTCACCTGTATTCACCAACCATCTGTATTCCCCACTCACCTGTATTCACCAGCCATCTGTATTTTCCACTCACCTGAATTACCACCCACAACTCCTACCACCCATCTGTATTCCCCACCCACCTGTATTCTCCACTCACCTGTATTCCCCACTCACTTGTATTCCCACCCATCTGTTTTCCCCACTCACCTGTATTCCCCAATCATCTGTATTCTCCACTCACCTGTATTCACCACCCATCTGTATTCCCCACTCACCTGTATTCCCAGCCATCTGTATTCCCCACTCACCTGTATTCCCCAGCCATCTGTATTCCCCACTCACCTGTATTCACCACCCATCTGTATTCCCCACTCACCTGTATTCCCCAGCCATCTGTATTCCCCACTAACCTGTATCTACCACCAATCTGTATTCCCCACTCACCTGTATTCCCACCCACCTCTCAGCTGCTACCAACCTAAAACTGTGCTTCTGTTTATTCAGCACATTTTTTTACAAGTTGACATTACTTATTTAAATATTGCCATATCTTTGTTTGTTCAAATTATACATTACATCCTACATATCACCACCAGACAATGACCACATGGAGATTAGGGCTAAACTGGTATTGAGCAACCCACACTTGTTGTAAGAGACAGTCATGGGACTGAATAGTCAGGCTCTTTGACTTCATGCATATCATTGTCTGCTAGTTGCATAGGTGAATGCTCACACTGTCTAAAACCGATTTGTCTCGTCCAGTGTCAATTATTTACAGACCCCCATGATATAGCTGGAACATGCTGAATGCAGTGTTTTACCGACAGACATAAACCAGTAGAGAGACAATGGTGCTTGGGCTCATTGTTACTCTCACTCTGATTAATGCTGAGATCTTAAGAATGTAAATTACGTTCCTTTGAGGAAATTGGGAATATGAATTATTGATGCATGGTTTTGTCAGCAGTAACAGTCTCTCACAGTTGAACACCTGGGGAATATTCCACCTGAACGCTCTGCCGTCATGTTGGTACGACCTATGCACAAGGTAGCTTCTACTGATAGTGTATCGACTGTAATCCAATGAAGGGTGTTGAGGTGTGACACATTACATACACATGTTCCTGGCCAAAGGATATTCATTGTGTTAGGCACTATGGATTATTTTTCCTCACTTTCTCTTGTGATATATATCTGTGACTTAATCGATTATATCTCAGCAATTTAGATTTGTTTGTTATTTTATCATCAACAGATGCTTGCTTTACAAGAACAACCACGACGGCCACCATCCTATTCTCAGTGTAAGTGTAGTAAGATTAGATATTACATCAGCAGACAGGCAGCATATGAGGGAAAGAGATAATTTAGTAATCCATTTTGGGTTAAATCAGTGTCCTCCATCAATAGAAAGCCAGAACAAGTAATATATTCTACCCAAATCTTAGTAGGGATTATGAGATGTGTTTATGTGTAATCGGGCCCGTGAAGATCCAGGGTAGAATTGGTCTTCAGCAACCCACGCTTGCCACAAAAGGCGACTATGCTTGTCGTAAGAGGCAACTAACGGGATCGGGTGGTCAGACTCGCTGACTTGGTTGACACATGTCATCGGTTCCCAATTGCGCAGATTGATGCTCATGCTGTTGACCACTGGATTGTCTGGTCCAGACTCGATTATTTACAGACCGCCGCCATATAGCTGGAATATTGCTAATATTGGAAAAATTGACAGTATGTATCTGTGTATTTTACTCGAAACAAGAATACCCTCTTAATGTACTACCCATCACTAGTGTAAATATAGCCACTTACTTCAGTCAACTGATATAAACTAGACTTTGCAAAATATTCCATAAGGTTTAAAGGTACTGTTTACATATGAACTGAGGTATTGTTAAACAAATTAGTAACTTTGAAAACATTATTGTCATGAGTTCAATAAATGATGAAACTCTGTGAAAATTGGACAATTCTTAACAAAACTTTACACCAAAATGCAGCTGTTCACATGCACAATATTTGCACATGCTTTTCAGCAATTTGATGCATGATCCTCGTGCAATTCAGCTGCATAAGGTTTGCAGTTAGTTCCCCCATGTTAGTGGAGAAATTCATCTTCGATGTAGCCATATGTATATATATACTACCCATCAAAAGTTTAGACTCACTTGAAGATCTCACTATATGTTATGTATATATATGTGGTTACATAGAAGATGAATTTCTCCATTAACTTGGGGGAACCAACTGCAAACCTTATGCAGATGAATTGCAAGAGGATTATGAATCAAATTGCTAAAAAGCATGTGCAAATATCGTGCATGTGAACAGCTGTGTTTTGGTGTAAAGTTTTGTTAAAAATTCTACAATTTCCACTGAGATTCATAATTTATTGAACTCTTGACAATAATCTTTACAACATTACGAATTTGTTTTACAATACATCAGTTCATGTGTAAACTGTACCTTTAAACAGTATGGAATATTTTGCAAATTCTAGTTTAGAACAGTTGACTGAAGTAAGTGGCTACATTGACACTAGTGAGTCTAAACTTTTGATGGGTAGTATATATATATATATGCATAACATATAGTGAGTGCTTTAAGTGAGTCTAAACTTTTGATGGGTAGTATATATGAATCTGTTCTTTTACTTCTATTGAGTAGTGTGGGCGGTGGGGTAGCCTTGTGGTTAAAGCGTTGGCTCGTCATGCCGAAGACTCGGGTTCGATTCCCCACATGGGTACAATGTGGGAAGCCTATTACTGGTGTTCCCTGCCATGATATTGCTGGAGTATTGCCAAAAGCGGCGTAAAACCATACTCACTCACTCACTAACTCTTTTTGAGTAGTAGATATGATACACTGATTCATGGATACGAAGGTCACATATGTTAAACAATGTGTTAAGAGTCAAATGTCTTAGCAGACTTTAAGTCTGCCTCAAACTTGTCATACCAGATACGGTGCTTTCATTGTCTTCCTTAACCCCAAAGACTAGAAAGTGTATGTACTAAACTGGATGTTTGAATTTGTTCTTGTCATGCTCCCATATGTATGGTCGAGGGTCAAACTTTTACCGACAATTGTATGTGGTACTGACTTACAACAGATTGACACATACATGGGCAGTTAGTAACCCAACTGAGAGAGTCGAGAGTTGATGTGCAAGTATGTGTCCAGTACCTACAAATATCGATTATTGATGCAGAAAAGAAAACGATCAACTGAGTGCCAAGGGACGTTATGTGACTAAGTTGAGAGTGATAATGGGTGGCCAGTGACAAACGAGAGCTTTGTGAAATGGAGCCATGGTCTTCTGTGGTATGTCATTGTATCAAGTGACCAACGAGTACCTGTTGGTAGACAGACGAACAAGTTACATATACCAGCAGCCTTATGTATCACCATTATATGTGGTTTGACAGGTCAATATAGTGCTGTCAGCTTCACCTCTCTCCTGGCCCAGCAGCCATCATGGTCACAGACACGTTAACAAACTCTAGTTATTAATTCCACACATTCATTACCATACAGACTCAACAAGCAAATCTTTTGGGAGACTGTGCTTAAGACAATTTGGAGACAGCCATAGCACATTTTTCAGTCTCGGCATATGGTTTGTTGTCAACCTTCCAGTCTCCATGATGGAGGGGAATGTCTGGCACTGCAGACAAGTGCATACGTTCCTTGAAGTTAAAGAATCAGCAGCATGGAAGATGAGTAGACATGATGCAGCGATGGAGGTTGTTGTGATTGCTCTCCAACAGATGGCCAGCTATCTCCAGCTGGCTCTCGGCATCTAGACTGTCATAGTGTCAGTGTTTCTGCATCACCTAATTTCAGGTTCCCATGCAGGTACATATACTCCTCTTGTATTTATGGAATCTAGAATTGTGGTCTGTGACCTTTAAAGTGAGGTTTGTGACATGTGATCTGTGAAGTGAGGTCTGTGACATGCATACTGTGACATGTGACCTTTGAAGTGAGGGCAGTGACATGCAGACTGTGAATATGACATGCAGACTGTGACATGTACCCTTTGAAGTGAGGACAGTGACATGCAGACTGTGACATGTGACCTTTGAAGTGAGGGCAGTGACATGCAAACTGTGACATGTGACCTTTGAAGTGAGGGCAGTGACATGCAGACTGTGACCTTTGAAGTGAGGTCTGTGACATGCAGACTGTGACGTGACCCATGAAGTGTATCACTTAACACCTGTGACATGTGATCTGTGACATGCAAACAAAGATGTATGGGTATATGTAGAATGTTTTGTGTCAAGAGTATTTAAGGCACACACTTCAATCATCTCTGTGTAGGAGTAAACACAGGTGGACAAGCTGCTGAACACAGTTGTATCCTTTGCCAGAAATTTATAATTATGGGTTTGAATCCTTGATTTTTCCAGTTTTTTAGCACCATTTCCTACTCTCAGTTTCATGAAAGTGGTACATATTTAAGCCTGCATCAAGTAGAACTTTCCTGCAACATCAAGTCGACACATCAGGATATACATTCAGACATTAGACCAGAGATACATCATATAAGCTATCTATGCCTACTGGTCAGAGATACAGTCCAAGAGAGATCAGTTTAACCATCTATTCTTGTCATTCATATATTAAACCTGAGATGTAGCTTCCATTTCCTATTGTCATCAAATCGGTTTCAGCTGGCATGTCTGAGGACAGTGACTATACCAGCGATGTCAACTTCCCCCTACAACACCAGCACAATACATCAGCACACCAATATCGAAGCCACCCGGACCATCCCTACAGGTTGCGGGAGGATCGTGACTACCCGCGCTTTGACTCCTTCGACCGCTCATTTGACAGAGGGTTTGAACGTGAGCCAGACTACTACCAAGATGGCAGCCTGTACCAACCAGGGCGCAGTGACACCGACTCAGAACCCCTATACTACAATAGTCGACCCAACAGTCGGCCTCAATCTTTCATTAACGACAGGTGAGCTTTGTTTTGACAGGTAAGATATTTGATTGTAATATGATCATTCCGTACCTGTACAGTAAGAATTTGTCGTGATTGCTCTATCCTTTGACACTTTTTGATGTAGTTTTTGTCAAGTTGTCCAACAAAGCACTATTCCCAGTGGTAGACCCTGTTACATCAGTTTTGTGATAGTGAGAAATGTTTGGTGTCGTTGGACACTGTTGGTTTTGTGTGACTGTTAGGCTTATTGGAGTTACCTGACATTGTTTTGTATGTGAGATGAGTTTTCAACCTGCCACTGTTTCAGTATGATGAGCCCTCCCAGGTGAGCTGTTTGACACAGTTCAGTAGATCAGCCTGTAGTGTTTCTACGTAGTACAATTGCATGATGAACAGTGCATGTTTTACATACCAACTCTAACATGGGATCACAGAAGCCTAATAGACTAAGACATTGTTCTGTGAAAACTTGTTAACAATCGAACTGTCCTCTAGATATGACACTTTGACAACTTTCTTAGAAAAAGTTTGAATTTGAATTATTTTTCTTTTATTATGTCATAAAATTTTGTTTTTTTGTTGGCTTTGCACCTTTATTCAGTCTCATTCAAATCATATCTTAGAAATAGCTACTGCTACGCAAAGATCTGAGGACAGTCCAGTATGACCTCTCCTGAACTTTGCCCTACTAATGAAATTGACTAAGAGGTTGTCAACATTAGCTCTTCAGCACTAGTTTCAAACTCCATGTTGACCTCTGTCCCTTCTTATACTTTGAAAAGTACTGAAGCAAAGTTGTTGATTCAAAATTTTAAGACTGAATAACAGAAGATTCTGGAATGTCTGATTTAGGGCCATGATTTATAGGCTGTGTGTAATGTCACCTCTGTTTCATAGTTTTATGACTGTTAAAGCAAGAGAGAGGCAATGATTTTTTACGGAACCACAGTCTATGACTTTTGCTCATTAAATCTTGTCTTAACCTTTAAGGTTTACATGATTAGGAAATGCCTTCCAACTGTCACTTTCAGTCTCTGAAGCTCTGAGGGAGCAGATGAAAGGTCATTGTGATGTCTTGTGATGGGATGTCCTCTGATCTGTATGTATATGTAATGGCAGCTAGCACAAGGATCTCATTAACCTCCGATCTGTATGTACGTGTAATGGCAGCTAGCACAAGGATCTAATTGTCCTCCGATCTGTATGTACGTGTAATGGCAGCTAGCACAAGGATCTGATTGTCCTCCGATCTGTATGTACGTGTAATGGCAGCTAGCACAAGGATCTGATTGTCCTCTGATCTGTATGTAAGTGTAATGGCAGCTAGCACAAGGATCTGATTGTCCTCCGATCTGTATGTAAGTGTAATGGCAGCTAGCACAAGGATCTGATTGTCCTCCGATCTGTATGTACGTGTAATGGCAGCTAGCGCAAGGATCTGATTGTATTGAGACTGCACCTGTTGACAAACTGCTATCACAGCATAAGTAGGGTTCACAGCTTACAACAGACCTACTTACAGGTGTGATTCAGATGATTCTCACTTATGGTATCCAGTAGGTAGCTGTTGTAGTCAACTTCCTGTACATAAATGGTTTTTATTGATCCCTAGTTTCCTTCAGTATCGTTAGTTAAAGGTCACCTTTCATCTCACTGACTGACGTGCCTCAGATGTACTTCATCTGTGTTCTTCTTTTGATTAGTTTTCATCCATTTTGAAACTCTAACTGACAAGTTATACAAAGAGCTGGGAACTCCTTTTGGATTATTTTCCTCAGGAGAAATTCAGGGGCTATCATTCCACTTTCCTTCAGTTATCAGTACCGGTACTTTTCTTCTGCATGCTTTTTATCTTCTATGCTTGATTTTAGTGTATTATTGATAAAAAGATAATCATAATCAAAATAAAATGATATTCAAATGTTGAATAAATTAATGAATGGATATAACTGGGACTCTTCTGGGAAAACATGGCTCGTTATATTGTACATTATCACGAGCACCATTTTACTCACTTTGAGAAATAATGGGTAAACAGTAGGTTTATGGGCTTATTCTTGTCAGTTGCATCTACATCTGGAAGTAAACATAGAGAGGTTGTCAGGTCTGCCATACTATTCAAGGGCACACCTCTGTGGAATAATCAGGAAGAACTTGGGGTTCTGTCTCCTCCTTTTCTTAAACAAGGGGGGAATGAATTGTCTGTGTTCCTGATGGTATCTCTCCCATCGGTCCATACACTGTGGTTGGTGTTCCTGAAGGTATCTCTCCCATTGGTCCACACACTGTGGTTGGTGTTCCTGATGGTGTCTCTCCCATCAGTCCATACACTGTGTGTTGGTGTTCCTGATGATGTCTCTCCCATCGATCCACACACTGTGTGTTGGTGTTCCTGATGGTATCTCTCCCATCCGTCCATACACTGTGGTTGGTGTTTGTGATGGTGTCTCTCCCATCGGTCCACACACTGTGGTTGGTGTTCCTGATGGTATCTCTCCCATCGATCCATACACTGTGTGTTGGTGTTCCTGATGGTATCTCTCCCATCCATCCATACACTGTGGTTGGTGTTCCTGATGGTATCTCTCCCATCCGTCCACACACTGTGGTTGGTGTTCCTGATGGTATCTCTCCCATCGGTCCATACACTGTGTGTTGGTGTTCCTGATGGTATCCCTCCCATCGATCCATACACTGTGGTTGGTGTTCCTGATGGTATCTCTCCCATCTGTGGTTGGTGTTCCTGTCCCCCACACTGTGTGTTGGTGTTCCTGATGGTATCTCTCCCATCCGTCCACACACTGTGTTGGTTGGTGTTCCTGATGGTGTCTCTCCCATCGATCCACACACTCCATACACCTTGATGGTATCTCTCCCATCTGATGGTCCACACACTGTGGTTGGTGTTCCTGATGGTGTCTCTCCCATCCGTCCATACACTGTGTGTTGGTGTTCCTGATGGTATCTCTCCCATCCGTCCATACACTGTGGTTGGTGTTCCTGATGGTGTCTCTCCCATACACTTTGTGTGTTGGTGTTCCTGTCCATACACTGTGTGTTGGTGTTCCTGATGGTATCTCTCCCATCCGTCCCACACACTGTGGTTGGTGTTCCTGATGGTGTCTCTCCCATCGGTCCATACACTGTGTGTTGGTGTTCCTGATGGTATCTCTCCCATGTGTTGGGTCCACACACTGTGTGTTGGTGTTCCTGATGGTGTCTCTCCCATCCGTCCATACACTGTGTGGTTGGTGTTCCTGATGGTGGTGTTCCTGATGGTATCTCTCTCCCATCGGTCCATACACTGTGGTTGGTGTTCCTGATGGTATCTCTCCCATCCATCCATACACTGTGGTTGGTGTTCCTGATGGTATCTCTCCCATCCGATCCACACACTGTGGTTGGTGTTCCTGATGGTATCTCTCCCATCCGTCCATACACTGTGTGTTGGTGTTCCTGATGGTATCTCTCCCATCGGTCCATACACTGTGTGGTTGGTGTTCCTGATGGTATCTCTCCCATCGGTCCATACACTGTGGTTGATGTTCCTGATGGTATCTCTCCCATCGGTCCATACACTGTTCCTGATGGCATCTATCCTTGTTGGTGTTCCTGATGGTATCTCTCCCATCAGTCCACACACTGTGGTTGGTGTTCCTGATGGTATCTCTCTCATCCCATCCCACACACTGTGTGTTGGTGTTCCTGATGGTATCTCTCCCATCGGTCCATACACTGTGGTTGGTGTTCCTGATGGTATCTCTCCCATCGATCCATACACTGTGTGTTGGTGTTCCTGATGGTATCTCTCCCATCAGTCCACACTGTGGTTGGTGTTCCTGATGGTATCTCTCCCATCCGTCCATACACTGTGGTTGGTGTTCCTGATGGTATCTCTCCCATCCGTCCACACACTGTGTGTTGGTGTTCCTGATGGTATCTCTCCCATCCGTCCATACACTGTGGTTGGTGTTCCTGATGGTATCTCTCCCATCGGTCCATACACTGTGTGGTTGGTGTTCCTGATGGTATCTCTCCCATCAGTCCACACACTGTGTGTTGGTGTTCCTGATGGTATCTCTCCCATCAGTCCATACACTGTGTGTTGGTGTTCCTGATGGTATCTCTCCCATCGGTCCATACACTGTGGTTGGTGTTCCTGATGGTATCTCTCCCATCAGTCCACACACTGTGTGTTGGTGTTCCTGATGGTGTCTCTCCCATCGGTCCATACACTGTGTGTTGGTGTTCCTGATGGTATCTCTCCCATCGGTCCACACACTGTGTGTTGGTGTTCCTGATGGTATCTCTCCCATCAGTCCACACACTGTGGTTGGTGTTCCTGATGGTATCTCTCCCATCCGTCCATACACTGTGGTTGGTGTTCCTGATGGTATCTCTCCTCTCCCATCAGTCTCCCATCCATCCATACACTGTGGTTGGTGTTCCTGATGGTATCTCTCCCATCGGTCCACACACTGTGGTTGGTGTTCCTGATGGTATCTCTCCCATCCGTCCACACACTGTGGTTGGTGTTCCTGATGGTGTCTCTCCCATCAGTCCATACACTGTGGTTGGTGTTCCTGATGGTATCTCTCCCATCAGTCCACACACTGTGGTTGGTGTTCCTGATGGTATCTCTCCCATCGGTCCATACACTGTGGTTGGTGTTCCTGATGGTATCTCTCCCATCAGTCCACACACTGTGGTTGGTGTTCCTGAAGGTATCTCTCCCATCAGTCCACACACTGTGGTTGGTGTTCCTGATGGTGTCTCTCCCATCAGTCCACACACTGTGTGTTGGTGTTCCTGATGGTATCTCTCCCATCAGTCCACACACTGTGTGTTGGTGTTCCTGATGGTGTCTCTCCCATCAGTCCCACACACTGTGTGGTTGGTGTTCCTGATGGTATCTCTCCCATCAGTCCATACACTGTGGTTGGTGTTCCTGATGGTATCTCTCCCATCAGTCCACACACTGTGGTTGGTGTTCCTGACTGGTATCTTCGGTCCATCAGTCCACACGTGGTTGGTGTTCCTGACATCGGTGTGTGTGTTGGTGTTCCTGATGGTATCTCTCCCATCGGGTCCCACACTGTGGTTGGTGTTCCTGATGGTGTCTCTCCCATCGTCCACACACTGTGGTTGGTGTTCCTGATGGTATCTCCCCATCGGTCCACACACTGTGTGTTGGTGTTCCTGATGGTGTCTCTCCCATCGGTCCACACACTGTGTGTTGGTGTTCCTGATGGTGTCTCTCCCATCAGTCCATACACTGTGTGTTGGTGTTCCTGATGATGTCTCTCCCATCAGTCCACACACTGTGTGTTGGTGTTCCTGATGGTATCTCTCCCATCGGTTCATTCACTGTGTGTTGGTGTTCCTGAAGGTATCTCTCCCTTCGGTCCACACACTGTGGTTGGTGTTCCTGATGGTATCTCTCCCATCCGTCCATACACTGTGGTTGGTGTTACTGATGGTATCTCTCCCATCGGTCCACACACTGTGGTTGGTGTTCTTGAAGGTATCTCTCCCATCGGTCCACACACTGTGGTTGGTGTTCCTGATGGTATTTCTCCCATCAGTCCACACACCGTGGTTGATGTTCGTGATTGTAGTCTGGAGATACAGACTGTTCACTGGTCAGTATCGAACAATTTCATCAGTTACTGTATGGAGATGGAGGTACAAACTGCTGACTGGTCAGTATCCAACACTTTCATCAGTTGTAACATATGTTATATTTGTGATTACACTTTATTAGTTAAGTACAGATTCTAGTACCTTTGTTGAGTCCCGTCCGGGATTCGAACCCACACCCTCAGAGTCAGGCACCTTAATCACCAGCACACAAAGTCAGCCGCCTAACCCGCTCAGCCTCTGCTATGTGGAAGTCAGACTGTTCACTGGTCAGTATCCAACAATTTCATCAATTCAGCCTTGTCTGCTAGCGCCAAGAGCATGCTTACGAGCATGGATATGTGCGCATTATAAATACATTTTTGTATGCACTATTATTATTATTATTATTATTATTATTAAGCTGGCATACTCTGACATTCTACTAAAAATACAACCCATTTTAGTAACAGGACTATAGTTAATGTATCATGTTGAGATGGTTGTTAAATAACTTGTGTTATTTTTACTGAAATGCTGCTGAAAGAGTCATTACTCACTGACCCAGCATATTTGTGCTTAGTGGGCCTAGTGCAAGCATATAGGAATTCTTAGAGTCTTTGAACGGCATTTAGAAGTGATACACATAATGGCAAGAATTTATGGATGTCAGCTTCTTTATTGTGATGGACACAAGGTTTCAGATTATATCCTTACTCCTTCATCAGTTGAAAACAAAGAAGTTGACATATACTAGTATAAAATTCTTGCCTTTACAAATTTCTAGTCCTTCATGTTACTCTGTATTGTCGGTCTTTTTTAAATGTGTACTTGTAATTACAGTTTGCCACTGAGACACTATAACTAATATAGAATATCATCTGGCAAACAGAATACATCAACTCAGCTCATGCATTATGTATGAAGTAATAGCGGGTTCAAGCTGGTGGTATTGACCCACAATATTTCCACTTGAATATTCACTGGCTGAAAAAATACCACCATATTTGCTTAATCATCATATTGCAAGTTATTTTTCAAAAGCAGATGCATAAGTTAACTTGAATAATTTTTCCCTGATGTTTCAGACTGTGTTCGTTTTATATTAAGCTAACGGTTGGTCTCATACCATGGGATTCTTGACAGTGTTTTTTTTTAATTCAAAAGTTGAAATTCACAACTTATTTTCCTGAACTTATTTTATTGCTAAATGTGTGTTGATTGCTTTTATTATAAGCATCTTAGAATATACTTGCTGAGACAAGTGTGATTTGTGTTTTTCCATATGTGAATATTAGTGGTGGTGATCCTTGGAGATTATACTGAAAATTATCAGATTTTTATGCAATTACAGAATTCTGTGAAAAAATTTATGTGGAATCAATTATGGGTCTGAGCTTCTACTATCAGACCTGATCAATGAATGGTTTAAGCTACATCTTCAGACCTGATCATCAATTATGGACCTATTGACCTTATCATCAATTATAGATCTGTAGACCTGATCATCTATTATGGATCTATAGACCAGATCATCAATTATGGATCTGTAGACCAGATCATCTATTATGGATCTATAGACCAGATCATCAATTATGGATCTGTCAACCAGATCATCAATTATGGATCTGTAGACCTTGTCATCATCATGGATATGGATCTATATCAATTATGGATCAACCAGATCATCAATTATGGATTAATTATGGATCTGTAGACCAGTTCATCAATTATGGATCTGTAGACCAGATCATCAAGTATGGTACACCAGATCATGTACACCAGATCAGATCATCAATTATGGATCTGTACACCAGATCATCAATCATGGATCTGTAGACCAGATCATCAAGTATGGATCTGTACACCAGGCTAGCTATTCTCGAAACGTTCTTAGCCCTACAAACTTCTTAAGCCCATTCTTAACACATTGGCTACGATCGAAGTTACGAAATCTTAGGGCTACAAACGTTTCGAGAATAAGGGCCCAGATCATCAATTATGGATCTGTAGACCTGATCATCAAGAATGGATCTGTCGACCAGATTATCAATTATGGATCTGTACACCAGATCATCAATTATGGATCTGTAGACCTGATCATCAAGTATGGATCTGTAGACCTGATCATCAATTATGGATCTGTAGACCTGATCATCAAGAATGGATCTGTACACCAGATCATCAATTATGGATCTGTAGACCAGATCATCAATTATGGATCTGTACACCAGATCATCAATTATGGATCTGTTGACCAGATCATCAATTATGGATCTGTAGACCTGATCATCAATTATGGATGGATCTGATCATCAAGAATGGATCTGTAGACCAGATCATCAATTATGGATCTGTACACCAGATCATCAATTATGGATCTGTAGACCAGATCATCAATTATGGATCTGTAGACCAGATCATCAATTATGGATCTGTAGACCTGATCATCAATTATGGATCTGTAGACCAGATCATCAATTATGGATCAATTATGTCCACAGACCTTATAATCAATATTGGGTATTGGACCTGTTCAGCAAGATCTTCACCTGCAATCGGTGAAAATTGTGATAAAATACATGACTGGATAATGAAGAAGTCACCACATGTCACATGGCCTATAGAGATGCATCTCTGATAACTGAGCTGAATACATTCAGGATAATGAAGTGGGTATCACAAAGGTTTCAGCACGCTAGGTTCTAGGCTAGACTCCACTTTCATCACATGTTTAACATTGTTTTTAAGCAGACCCAACTGGGTCAGTTGAGTTATTTGTAATCATGGATAAGTGTTGGGTTCATCACTTTCAGCCAGAAAGGGGAGGGGAACATCGAACCTTCAGTAGAAGATGTGGTGATAAGATATTAATTAAATGCTGTTCAAAGTTCACACATGGTCACACATGACGGAAACATTTAAATTGGTGTTGTATTTGTTAATCTTTTAAATGAATGTAATAACAAGAATCAAGCAAGGGTTTTTGTTGAACAACCAGCTGCCTGAAAAAACTTTTCTTATGTTTCATAGCTTTATATCTTTGTGCACTTTATGTAGACATTTTAGTTCGTATATTGAAGCTTGTCACTTGAGATATTGTGAACATACTACCTTTACGAATGACAAGTCTTTATGGATGTTCAACTTCTTTATCATACAATAGCGACGTTTCGGTATAGATACTTCTACCGTGTTCAAGCCTCGGAAAACACTTAAGTATCTACACCCAAACGAAGCTATTGCACAATAACGAAGTTGATATCCATAAAGACTTGTCATTCCTATTACTTACAACTTCTTGAATGCCTCTCAAACAGTTCATACTACCTGTACATTTTGAAAGTAGAAGTTGTGTGCTTCTCTTTAATATTTTTTCCGCAGTGATGTTGGCAATCAAAGGGCCCCTTTACCCTAAAATGCTGACTAAAATGGGAGGTTGTGCTTTCTCCCAGCCGGTGGTCGTCTTATACTTCTGTGATAACATTTGTGACTGGTCACGAAGGTTCTTTCTTCACAGACACACTTCTATTTCAGCCCAGCCATGAGTCGTAACTCTTCCATGAACATGAGCCGTCAGAGCACCCAGGACTATAGGTCAGTATAGGTCAGACCTTAGATTTCAGCTTCGTATCAAACTCAGGTCCTAGACTTCGACTTAGTACCAAAGCGAGGCCTTAGACTTCGACATAGTAGTAAAGCGAGGCCCTAAACTTCAGCAAAGTATCAAAGCGAGGCCCTAAACTTCAGCATAGTATCTAAGTCAGGTCCTAGACTTTGACATAGCACCAAAGCGAGGCCTTAGACTTCGACATAGTACCAAAGCGAGGCCTTAGACTTCAGCAAAGTATCAAAGCGAGGCCCTAAACTTCAGCATAGTATCTAACTCATGTCCTAGACTTCAGCATAGTATCAAGTTTGGTATGCTCTCATCCTTACCACAGCCTGCATGTTATCCCAAGAGGACAGCCAGATCATATTTATGAATAATGATAATTTGTTTATCAAAGCTCCTGTATATTTTTTTCAAGAGAGCAACTTAACCCGGATTAATCTAATGATTTCTAGTACGAAAGGATCAGATAATTTTAGAGCTCTTTATGTTCAAATATGGAAATAAACTGGCTTTTGAAACCTGAAAAATCATTCCTGTAAGATATCTTGTATTCATGCAAAATATGTCTTAGTACTACACCAAGAGCTGAGAATAATATCTTCACATTACATATGACCAGAAAGTTATGTCTTAGTATCAACGTGAATCATGTCTGTGAATGAAGTGGTAAGACTATATTTTAGTACTAATATCCTAGGAATGAATCATTGTTTTTTAAGTTATGCTTGACAGTTTAGCTAGTAGATGAGGCTGAAAAATATATCTTATTATACCCAAGGATTATACCATAGCTACTGAGGTCCAAGGATTATACCATAGCTACTGATACCCAAAGATTATACCATAGCTCCTGAGGCCCAAAGATTATACCATAGCTACTGAGGCCCAAGGATTATACCATAGCTCTGAGGTCAGATGATTATACCATAGCTCCTGTGGCCCAAAGATTATACCATAGCTACTGAGGCCCAAGGATTATACCATAGCTACAGAGGTCCACGGGTTGGTGTGTAGCATGTGACACCCTAGGACTTAAGGTAATCAAGTGGGGTCCAACACCTATTATCTTACCTCACATATAAATGTCGCTTTCTGATTGGCTGAGCGCTCTTCTATTATTTTCAATGTACCCCACTTACAAGCGAGTAACATTTCAATGTACCCCGCTGTCAATGGCAACTCATTTGGTACTTCGTGGTAGTAATTCTTTATCTCGAATAAAATTGAATCACGTATGATGTACCGAAATTACTGATGTTTTGCGTATGTAAATTGATGGAAGGGAGCAAAATCAAAATCTTGTCAGCAAAATCTAGTGATGGCTACAAAAAGAGTTGTACCCGTGCTTCAAACAATTCAAAATTGACATTAAGGTGTTCGGTAAGATAAATACGTTGTTCACTGGTCCTTCGGGGCCCATGGGTTGATGGGCTCAAGGAACATAAACAAACATCGAGGGTACATCAACCCATGAAGTGAAATGAGTCTAGCCCAACTATCATGCCTAGTATGTGGAGCCGAAAGATTAATGTTTGGTGAAACCTAAAGTTTATTGGTTAGTGAAGCCCAAGGAATAGAATTTGGAGTGTGATATGTCCAGATTAGCCAAGAATGTGATGCCCTTGATAAGAAAATCCCCAGCCAGATGTCCCGGTTTCTACAAAACACATCCTTAATGCAGTAGAGACCTTGTGTAGCCTGACACTATTGTTCTAGTTCTCAGCACAGTGACACAAGTCTTCAGCTGTGTATAAGGTACATGTAGTTGTTTCTCTGGGGATGTTTAGTCTCTCACATCAGTGATAAATCAGGTACTGACAGTATTGGCACACTGCAATAAGGTGCTTGCCTGAAGGGAGGTAGAACTTACTTATGTTGTTAAACAAATGGAACAAATTGTTAACAGCATGTCAGAGATGATACTTTCAGACTTCCTCAGTTAAGAATCTCTGAGGAAACAGTAGTCCATCATCCTTGGACATTGTGGTGAAACAGAAAATTCTTAGTCTTGCTTCAACATAGATTCACTTACCCTGCACTCTAGAATGTGTCATTATGGATGGGTAAAAGAGATGAGTAATGCCAGATTAGATTTTATGTGATACATTTCAATATTAAGTAATTGTGTTGGGAATACATTTCAATACATGCTGACTGTATTGTGATACATTTCAATACACACTGACTGTATTGTGATACATTTCAATACATTCTGACTGTATTGTGATACATTTCAATACACACTGACTGTATTGTGATACATTTCAATACATTCTGACTGTATTGTGATACATTTCAATACACACTAACTGTATTGTGATACATTTCAATACACACTGACTGTATTGTGATACATTTCAATACACACTGACTGTATTGTGATACATTTCAATACACACTGACTGTATTGTGATACATTTCAATACACACTGACTGTATTGTGATATTGTGATATATTTCAATACACACTGACTACTTAGATACATAAAACTGTATACCTGCATATTGATATTGATTGTATGTATGCATGCATGCATGTATGTACTGGACACATACCTGTGTACAGATATATGTTGTATTCCCCTTTTGACCTTGTTTGTGTTGTATAGTTAACAGGATTAATTAGAAAATATTGACATTACTTTAGCTGCCTATTGCCTGAAGTAACCATAGGTTTGCATGTGACACAGTATGTTATATTGCTACAAGGAGTGAAAACAAACTCACTCACACCATCACACCCTCTCACTCATATCCACCTGCTCACTCACTCACTCCTAGACCCCTGTACACTCACTCACTCATACTCACCTGCCTGCTCACTCACACCTAGCCCCCTGCTCGCTCACTCAGTCACGCACTTACTCCTACTGCCCTGCTCACTCACTTACTCTTACCACCCTGCTCACTCACTTACTCGCTCACTCACTCATACTCACCAAACTCACTACCACTCAAACCCACTTGCTTACTCATACCCACTCAGCTGCTTGATGACTCACTCACTCGCTCACTCACTCACTCATTCCCGGCCATTCACTCTCTCTTACCCACTCACTCATACCCACTTACTCACTCATTCACTCATACCCACCCACCTGCTTGATGACTCACTCACTCACTCTTACTCACTCACTCTTACTCACTCACTCACTTACCCACTCACTCTCCATACCCTTACCCACTCACTCACTCCTACCCACTCTATTCACTCACTCACTCATACCCACCCACCTGCTTGATGACTCACTCACTCTTACTCACTCACTCACTCTTACCCACTCACTCATATCCACTTACTCACTCACTCTTACCCACTCACTCATACCCACTTACTCACTCACTCACTCTTACCCACTCACTCATACCCACTTACTCACTCACTCCTCATACCCACCCACCTGCTTGATGACTCACTCACTCTTACTCACTCACTCACTCATACCCACTCACTCACTCCTTAGTGTAAATCCTGAGGTAGTCATGATAATTCCCTGGTTTGGTCAGAGCTTTATAGATGATATGTATTGTATGAACCTCACTCTTATTGTTTGAACATTCTATTTTGAACTTTTTACTGTTTTTAAGAGCCTGACTTGTTCAGCAAGATGCATTGATGCATGATTTCTCAAAGACATGTTGTGCAACTACTGCTCCACAAATACAATCTGCCATTTGCAGCTGCTTGTAGTCATTAGTGTTATTCATGTATAATTGCTCCCATCAGCGTGGTACTTATGTTAAGTAGGCAGCTGATCTGCTGGTGACATTTAGCTTGTTGAACAAAGACCGCATGGAAACACACTGTGAGGTTCAAGCTCATGTTAATAATGTTGATACCTATTTCCAGGGTTGACATTTTGTAACTGTAAACTTTGTGGAAACACCTTTTTACGTTTTACATTTACCAGTCTGCTGAGCTGGTGTAGAATGAAAACATTTACATTACCTTCTTGATGTCATTTTAGTGCTGCTTGTTGCTGGCTTTATGGATATAAAATGGAAAGCATAAATTGTCTTCAGCTAAATTCCAAAAAGGCACAAATTTGTGAACATGTAGGATAGCTTTGAATATATTGGGAAACTGAGAAGGAATGTTGCAAAAATGTGTAGAAATGTGAGAAAATATCATTTCAAAGGCATCCCAAACCTGTGAAGATCCAGGCTGGAATTGATCTTCAGTAACCCATGCTTGTCGTAAGAGACGACAAATGGGATTGGGTGGTAATCGTATCCAAATTGTGTAGATCAATGCTCATGATGTTGATCACTGAATTGTCTGGTCCAGATTCGTTTATTTACCAACCACCACCATATAGCTGGAATATTGCTAAGTGGGGCATAAAACTAAACTCATTTAGTCAGAACCATCGTCATTTAGCAAGAGTGAGTGAGTGAGCTTAGTTTTACGCCGATCTCTGCAATATTCCAGCTATATGGCGGCGGTCTGTAAATAATCGAATCTGGACCAGACAATCCAGTGATCAACAGCATGAGCATTGATCTGCGCAATTGGGAACCGATGACATGTGTCAACCAAGCCAGCGAGTCTGACCACCTGATCCCATTAGTCGCCTCTTTCATTTAGCAAGAATATTGCCGAGTGCAGCATTAAATAACAAGCTAAACAAAACATAATCAAACATACTAAGATACACAGTGTTACACATAGAAGCATAACACTGATACAGAGTGTCATGTCCAACAGTCAAACATAGACACACAGTGTTACACATAGAAGCACAACACTGATACAGAGTGTCATGTACAACAGTGTACAATGTTACACATAGAAAACATATACAGCTACACAGTCACACTGATACAGAGTGTCATGTACAACAGTCAAACATAGATACACAGTGTTACACATAGAAGCATAACACTGATACAGAGTGTCATGTACAACAGTCAAACATAGATACACAGTGTTACACATAGAAGCATAACACTGATACAGAGTGTCATGTACAACAGTCAAACATAGATACACAGTGTTACACATAGAAGCATAACACTGATACAGAGTGTCATGTACAACAGTCAAACATAGATACACAGTGTTACACATAGAAGCATACTGATACTGATACAGAGTGATCATGTACAACAGTCAAATGGTCAAACATAGATACACAGTGTTACACATGGAAGCATAACACTGAAACAGAGTGTAATGTACAATGGTCAAACATAGCTACACAGTGTTACACATAGAAGCATAACACTGATACAGAGTGTAATGTACAATGGTCAAACATAGATACACAGTGTTACACATAGAAGCATAACACTGATACAGAGTGTCATGTACAATGGTCAAACATAGACACACAGTGTTACACATAGAAGCATAACACTGATACAGAGTGTAATGTACAATGGTCAAACATAGATACACAGTGTTACACATAGAAGCATAACACTGATACAGAGTGTCATGTACAATGGTCAAACATAGATACACAGTGTTACACATAGAAGCATAACACTGATACAGAGTGTCATGTACAATGGTCAAACATAGCTACACAGTGTTACACATAGAAGCATAACACTGATACAGAGTGTAATGTACAATGGTCAAACATAGCTACACAGTGTTACACATAGAAGCATAACACTGATACAGAGTGTAATGTACAATGGTCAAACATAGACACACAGTGTTACACATAGAAGACACACAGTGTTACACATAGAAGCATAACACTGATACAGAGTGTAATGTACAATGGTCAAACATAGATACACAGTGTTACACATAGAAGCATAACACTGAAACAGAGTGTAATGTACAATGGTCAAACATAGCTACACAGTGCTACAAACTGAAGTCTTGACATGTTATATGACAGATTATATAACTCAAAGTAAATATAGTTAAAATTAGCATCCTGGTACACAGACCGGAACTTGGTGCCATTAGTCCTTATAATTGCACACGTATCTGTACATTATTGTGTTAAAAGGTCATTGTAATAGCACTAGAGAATTATTTGTTCTCCATTTGGACTCCGTTGCTCACACTGAGGTTCAAGAAATATGTACGGAAAACTTGTGGTAGCCACAGTTTGGAATGGAGTTAAAACTGCCTGCAGTTATTGTTGTGACTGTGGACTGTGGTCAGTAATGCATGTTTTAGAAAACAGTGGTCAGAAATTATTTCTTTGCAGATTGATATTATTAATGTCACAAGCCATGACCAGTGTTTGTGTGGCTTGTAGTTCACAGGTGTCATAGTGTTGTTACTCTTATCTTGGTGTACATTGTGTTGTGATGAGCCGTACATTAGCCTTCAGTATGTTTTAATGGCCTCTATAACAGTCAGTGGTATTTTGTAATAGCCTCAACAGTAGTCCATGGTGTTGTTATGACCTCTGAAACAGTCTACTGCTTTGTAATGGCCTCTAAAACAGTGTACTGTTTAGTATGGCCTCTAAAACAGTCTACTGCTTTGTAATGGCCTCTAAAACAGTGTACTGCTTTGTAATGGCCTCTAAAACAGTGTCAGTCAGTCTAAAACAGTGTACTGCTTTGTAATGGCCTCTAAAACAGTGTACTGCTTTGTAATGGCCTCTAAAAAACAGTGTACTCTAAAACAGTGTACTGCTTTTTGTAATGTAATGGCCTCTAAAACAGTCTACTGCTTTGTAATGGCCTCTAAAACAGTGTACTGCTTTGTAATGGCCTCTAAAACAGTGTACTGCTTTGTAATGGCCTCTAAAACAGTCTACTGCTTTGTAATGGCCTCTAAAACAGTCTACTGCTTTGTAATGGCCTCTAAAACAGTCTACTGCTTTGTAATGACCTCTAAAACAGTGTACTGCTTTGTATGGCCTCTAAAACCTCTAACACAGTCTACTGCTTTGTAATGGCCTCTAAACACAGGCCACACTGCTTTGTAATGGCCTCTAACACAGTAATGGCCTCTAAAACAGTCTACTGCTTTGTAATGGCCTCTAAAACAGTCTACTGCTTTGTAATGGCCTCTAAAACAGTCTACTGCTTTGTAATGGCCTCTAACACAGTCTACTGCTTTGTAATGGCCTCTAACACAGTCTACTGCTTTGTAATTGCCTCTAACACAGTCTACTGCTTTGTAATGGCCTCTAAAACAGGTCTAGTGTGTTGTAATTACCTCTACAACAGTGTAGTGTGTTGTAATGGCCTCTACAACAGTCCATTGTTTTGTAATGGCCCCTACAACAGTCTACTATTGTGCAAAGGCCTCTACAACAGTCTACTATTGTGCAATGGCCTTTACAACAGTCCATTGTTTTGTAATGGCCTCTACAACAGTCTTCTATTGTGCAATGGCCTTTACAACAGTCCATTGTGTTGTAATGGCCTTTGCAACAGTCCATTATTTCGTAATGGCCTCTACAACAGTATATTGTGTTGAAGCTTCCTGAACAATAATTTAGTGTTTTGATTGTACCTAAAATAATCTACATTGCTAAAATGGCTTTACAATAGCTCATGCTTTCTTGAACTGACATGTCTTTTCAGCCCTGTCAACAGCCGAGTGTCATCATCTAATGTGAGTCGCCAGAGCACCCAGGATTACTGCAATGATTCCTATGAAGGAACTTACAACAACACAAGTCAAGAAATGCCATCAACAGCTCAGGTTCTGTGGCTCAAGGCCTATGATGGAGTCATCACCCAACTAACTGAGGTTAGTCCAGCTAGTCATCTTGCATGCCCCTGTTCTTATCACAATGTTATGTGGCTAAACTTTTGATGGAGCTTTTATATGATTCCAAGATGTTTCACATGGCATCAGAGGGGAGGGAGGAGATATGAACGGAGCGTGTGGTGGAGCTGTTTGTCATATCATGCTCTTGTAGCCTCAATTACGTGCATGTGCTCACGTGGATTGGGTGGGTTGTGTCTGGGCACATGAGTGCACCCTTGGTGTCCTTTGACATGTCATGCTGATATAGTCTCTGTTATAGAGAACAGAGGCATAGAACAATAGAAACATTAACTAGGCTATTCCACTTTTAGGGATTAAAACAAAATATATGTGATATAGAATTATTTTGATCCATCAAATATGTGATCTATATACAAAAGTAAATCCATAAAGCATTGGTGAAACATGTATGTATTATATGTTGATCTGTATGTTCTAAAACATCGCTACTAAAACTGATGTATCAAAACATGATTTAATTCCACTTATAATGAAAGGCCTCTCTTGTAGAAATCAGGTTAGTGCCTTTGATTGTTTGTTGTAATTAAGTAAATGAAACAATGGAGCATGTATGGCTGACAGATTCCTCTGATTCTTTATCAGTGCCATGTAATTAAGATTTTAGTTGCTTTGAATGTCATCGGACTCTGTCTGGAAGATACTTATACTGCCGTTTAACTAGGTCTTCCTCTGATCCTGTACTATGTGGAGACAATATCCTGCTTGTGGAAAGTGACGTTGAGAAATCAATAAGATCTCAAGTAGTGGCTTCAGCCATTGATGTTGTCTGTTAGCAGGTGGCTAGTTGGACAATCAATTCCATCTGTACACAGCTTCTTGCAAACAATATATTTCTTTACAGAGGAGTATTGATTTCCTGTCATTAGTTACAATGACTTTACAGGTGTTTGTAACAGGCACCTCCCAACTACTTACAGTTGCCCCCTCCCCTTGTTGATGCCTTTCAAGTTCCTTCCCTCCACTTGTGTGAACAAGTTTCTTCCGGTTTGTTGCCATTGTAGTTTCTCCCTGGTTGTTGTGTGAACATAATAGACCTCGCACTGGTGTGAAAGTTACAGTTTGTCTCTGAAGTTCTGGCCTCCCACTTGTGTAATCATTATAGTTCCAACCTCAAACACATTAAAGTTCAGACCTCACACTTGTGTGAACATTAAAGTTCAGATCTCCCACTTGTGTGAACATTAAAGTCCAGAACTCCCACTTGTGTGAACATTAAAGTTCAGAACTTGTGTGAACATTAAAGAACTCCCACTTGTGTGGAGAACTCACACTTGTTGTGTGACATTAAAGTTCAGAACTCACACTTGTGTGGACATTAAAGTTCAGAACTCACACTTGTGTGAACATTAAAGTTCAGAACTCCCACTTGTGTGGACATTGAAGTTCAGACCTCCCAGTTGTGTGAGCATTAAAGTTCAGAACTCACACTTGTGTGGACATTAAAGTTCAGAACTCCCACTTGTGTGAACATTAAAGTTCAGAACTCCCACTTGTGTGGACATTGAAGTTCAGAACTCCCACTTGTGTGAGCATTAAAGTTCAGAACTCCCACTTGTGTGAACATTAAAGTTCAGAACTCTCACGTGTGTGAACATTAAAGTTCAGAACTCACACTTGTGTGAATTGTTTTTCCCCCACTTATTGTTTCTTCCTGTTCAGTAAAGTTTGAAGTTTGTTTCAATTTCCATGGACATTGAAGTGTGGGGATTGACTAACTCAGCAACTGAGGCTGTTCCTTCTGAAACTTAAAACATGAGGTAGTCAAAGGGTAAAAATGAAATCAGGATGCTAGAAGTTGTATGCAGCTAGGTTGTATAATGTTCGTTTCAGCTTTTGCCTATTGTGTACTTTGATTCTGTTATGTTGTCTCTGTACATGAGGTTTGCATTTCCAACATACTGTAAAACATATGAAGCTGAACATTCATTGTAAACATTCATTGCTGGGAACCTGTGTCTAATTATTTGGAATAAAATCTTTATTGTCACTAGTAACTAAAGGCATTAGTTAGTTCAAGAGATTCATTGCTATTGATGTCTGCCCAATTAGTGTAATGTTGGTCTTTACCTTCTTATTCTTTTTTTTTCATTCTTCGACCTCTGCCAAGGAATTGGTTGCTCTGGAATTCTTGTCATATCAGGATTTTGATATAATTTGTCCACACAAACATCACATTGTTGTCCTCCATGCGACAGAGACACATGTCTGCAGAATTTCTGCATGTTTGTTTTTGTCGTGATAACTTTGGTTCAGTCTGCCTGAGTAGTAATATTGGAAAACAGCATACTCAGCCATCTTGAAAAATAGACCCCACAGTCATTTGGAAGAATAGCTTTAGATGTATACAGTATTATACTAGGTATCTGTGATGTGTGAAGTGTATATAATATATCTTCAGACATAATATAAACTGTATGGAGCACTGACTTGGTCTGAACTGTATTGAACATTGACTTGGTCTGAACTGTATGGAGCACTGACTTGATCTGAACTGTATGGAACATTGCCTTGGACTGATCTGTATGGAACACTGACTTGGTCTGAACTGTATGGAACATTGACTTGGTCTGAACTCTGTGAGACATTGACTTGTGACTTACAAAACATAACTCACTCGGGACAGATAGTCTGTCCTTCCTCATGACTCATAAATTATTGTTGATGTAAGCACTCATGCAGGATATTCAATATTATCAGTACAAGACCTGTTGTCAAGAGATAGCCAAGGGGGAAAAATGCTTGTGGTAAAGAAAAAGTAACATTTGTGTTTGTTTTACCTTTAGAAATAGCCTGTGTGGTTTCCAGTTTGTTTAACCAACAACTATAGTTCCAGTTTTGATATTACAAAAACTCACTCGTCTTGCTGTCTTCTTTCAGGTTGGTCAAAGACATTCTTGTAACCCATCAATGTTTGATTAATCCAAATGGTTACTCTTTCATATTGTTGTGACGAGACACCTGTCTCGTCATACCTAATGTACACAATAGGAAATAAAAAACAAGGAAGTCATGATAAGAAATCAATGAATGTCATCATAAAACATGCATAGATAATTGGATATGTCTCCCCAAATAATTAGATGTGACAAATACAGAAAATGTAGCAGAGTACTTCATGTATGGAGAGCTATATATTATTCATAAAGATGAGGATGTAACATTGAATTGATCTACAAATATGTAAGCTGAAGCTTGGATAATATGTGACAAAGTCATCAGGCATGAAAAATAATTAAAACCGGCTGTCGGCCAGCAGCTGGCCAGAAATACACAGTTCAATTTCCTTGTTTGGAGAGCCATACAAAAGTGGTAACGATTTCTCTGCTATCCCAGGTGGGTATCAATAAGATAAAACTCAGTCTCTTGCTCTACTGGATGTATGAATGTTGGATGACTGTTGAAGTTTTATATGCAGATTGAAATGAGTTATCTGTTGAGGACATGTAAACCTTCTGCATCATAATGGATATGTCAGCTGGAGAGGACAAAGCGTCATAATCAATATACCTTGTTGTCACCTGTGTGACCTAGAACACTCAAGGATAGCAATGGTAGAGTGGCGACAGCACATTTGATGACACAGCACTGACAGTACAACATTAGGGAAAAAGGATTTGACAGAACAATTGTCAAAAGTGTTGACAACAGAAAGTTGAGCAACAGTGTTGACAACAGAACCCTGAGCAACAGTGTTGACAACAGAACCCTGAGCAACAGTGTTGACAACAGAACCCTGAGCAACAGTGAGCAGAACAAAAAGATCACAATGGTTTTTGACAGCAGGAAAATGGGATACCGTTAACAAAGACAAGACAGTGTTAACATCACAACAGTGGACAACAGTTTTGACATCACATCAGTGGACAACTGTGTTCTGAACACACAACAGTGTTGACATCACAACAGTGGACAACAGTGTTAACATCACATCAGTGGACAACAGTGTTGACATCACAACAGTGGACAACAGTGTTGACATCACAACAGTGGACAACAGTGTTGACATCACAACAGTGGACAACAGTGTTAACATCAAAACAGTGGACAAATGTGTTGACATCACAACAGTGGACAATAGTGTTGACATCACAACAGTGGACAATAGTGTTGACATCACAACAGTGGACAACTGTGTTGACATCACAACAGTGTTGACATCACAACAGTGGACAACACGTTTGATGTAGCCGCATTGGAAAACAGTTGACATGACAAGATGGTGATGACATCACAAGAAGTTGATACACATAGCAATGTGGTATAGAGGGGAGAATACATGCATAGTCGTTTTTGTTTTCTGAAGAACCATGGGAATAACACAGCAATATCTAGGGAGATATTCACAGCATATTCTTGGAACTCCAGAAAATCAAACACAGATTAATGTGTTTACTACTTTTGGAAACAATACAACAGAACTTTGGTGTCATCATTAGTTTTATGTGAAATTAATATTGTGTGTATTTGGAATAAGCATATAGGATGTGTGATGAAGGATCTAGTGAGGTGCTGAGTTAGTAAAATTACTTGAGATGTCCCAAACATCAGCAGTTTGCCATCTTAAACCTGCAATTGCCTCAAGCTACTATATGTAAGGCAAGACCAACCCGAAACACACTTGATGTTTAAGAATTTATCATCAATTATATGAACAATTTACAGCTTTTCAAAACATGAATCTATTCAAAATTGACTGATGAAAGCTTCTGTCATATACAGTATATAAAATGGACTCTGTTGCCTGATTAATCTAGTGTCAGTTAATCTAGTATAATCTCTCGGAAGTGAGTTCCTTTGGAGATGGGCAGACTTTATCTCAATGTTTTTCATTGTTAAACAAGTTTGGCATGTTTTTTGTGAACACAGATAGGTGTCAACAACACTATGTTTATCAGGGAAAGAATCGTGTAGTGTTGCACAGAGGCCAGCAACCGAGACACCTGCCATAGTCTGTGTGAGTCCGATTAACATAGACATACCACCTATGTGCGTATAAAAAAACATGTGGCGTCTGGAAATACTGCTTAACACTACAGCAATCAAAAAATTACTAAGCTACAAATTTTCACCCAAACTGGTATCCTAGCAACAAGATGGGAAGTTTAATAGATAAATTCATATCAGAAAATGAGAAGTCAAACTGTGAAACACTAAAAGACCAGGATGAGGATGCGAGAAGTGACTCATCTGAGGCAGTCAGCCATTGTGATAGTTTAAAACACAAGTCAAAAGAAGAGCACAGATTACTGGACATCTTACCATTATTTGTACAGCAACTGTGGCGGATTCGGAGTGAAAACCGAGAAGCTGTGTTAGGTGCTGACAAGGCAATGTCTACAAGTTATGGCAGGTCACAAGAGTTGGAAGATGTTGAGGATGAAGGTGCTACTGGAGGAACAGATGAACTTGATAGTGACCCTGAGTGTGACTTCTATAATCAGAGCTTTCAACAGGAAGTCAATGGTCATCAGAAATCACAGGTACTAGTACACTGTATGTATCATATATATAAGATGATGGGTTCTATAGATGGTTTCCTTCTGAAAAAAGACTAATTTGGGGTGGACCCCCAACAAAAGTGGACCATATGCTGCTTAGATTTTTAGATACGTTTGAACTGGATGTATTTTTTCATAGATTTTGCCTATGGGTTGGACTACACCTGCTGTCTATACCTATTTATTGATCATGACCATGGTTATACATGACACCATAAAACTGTGGTCAAGGCAAGCAGATCTCAAATCACAACTGTTTACATAAAAACAAGCAGTGTTGTAACAACATAAGAAATGACAACATCATGTATAATTATACTTGACTGCCACTATGATCTGTAACTGCCCCTTTGACTATTTACTTATTTTGAGTGCATATCTCTCCTCACACTCTCGCAAGCTATGTCTCCCCACCCATATATCAACTCTTCCCAATCATTCCCCATCTGTCCCTGCTCAATCTCTTTTCAACATATAGATTTCACCATCCCAATCTCTCCTCATCCTGTATCTCATCACCTGTGTATCCCCATTCCAATATCAAATTTCTGTCCACCTCTTATACTACCCCTCTGTCTTCCCACAACCTCTCTCCCTAGCCTTTTCTCTTCCCAACCATGTCTTCCACTACCATTGCCTCTTCAAGCTCTTCCACAAAAATATCTTGTCACAACTGCCTCTCCCTCAACAACCATCTCAACCACAATCATCTCTCCCTCTTCAATATCTTACACAACCATGTCTCTCCCATAACCATCTCTCCCTCTTCAATCTCTTCCACAACCATGTCTTCCCATAACCATCTCTCCCTCTTCAATCTCTTCCACAACCATGTCTTCCCATAACCATCTCTCCCTCTTCAATCTCTTCCACAACCATGTCTTCCCATAACCATCTCTCCCTCTTCAATCTCTTCCACAACCATGTCTTCCCATAACCATCTCTCCCTCTTCAATCTCTTCCACAGCCATGTCTTCCCATAACCATCTCTCCCTCTTCAATCTCTTCAACAACCATGTCTTCCCATAACCATCTCTCCCTCTTCAATCTCTTCCACAACCATGTCTTCCCATAACCATCTCTCCCTCTTCAATCTCTTCCACAACCATGTCTTCCCATAACCATCTCTCCTTTCCAATATCTTTCCACAACCATGTCTTCCCACAACCATCTCTCCCTCTCCAATCTCTTCCACAACCATGTCTTCCCACAACCATCTCTCCCTCTCCAATCTCTTCCACAACCATGTCTTCCCATAACCATCTCTCCCTCTTCAATCTCTTCCACAACCATGTCTTCCCATAACCATCTCTCCCTCTTCAATCTCTTCCACAACCATGTCTTCCCATAACCATCTCTCCCTCTCCAATCTCTTCCACAACCATGTCTTCCCATAACCATCTCTCCCTCTCCAATCTCTTCCACAACCATGTCTTCCCATAACCATCTCTCCCTCTCCAATATCTTCCACAACCATGTCTTCCCATAACCATCTCTCCCTCTCCAATCTCTTCCACAACCATGTCTTCCCATAACCATCTCTCCCTCTCCAATATCTTCCACAACCATGTCTTCCCATAACCATCTCTCCCTCATCAATTTCCCAGAACTATCTCTTTCAGAATCATCTTGTCCTCAACCATCTTTCCTTCAACCATCCTGCCCAAACCTCAATGTCTGCTCCTCCCTAAACCTATCTGCAACACCATCATTTGTCCCCACAAACTTTTCTCCTCGCTTATCATTCCCCAATGCCTCCTCTCCCAGTTACTGATAGAGCCTATAAGATCTGTTAGATTTAATTTCAAAATTTTCTAATACCTTTCCCCTGTTGTTGATGAATACAGAAACATTTCCCATGAATTGCATTCATCTGGGGAATACTAACAAATTTATGTCTGAACCAAATCAGTATTCGTTATATATGCCATATACCATCATTGCTTTTTAGAAAAAATCATTTTAATCAGACTTGTTATGTACTCTGTAGGTGTCCGGTCTCTGTATTATATGTAACAGCTGTCAGATATATTTCAATATTCGCCGGTGGTTGTTTGTTATTGATCTTGGCGGTGTGTCATGTTCAGGAGGTGGGATGGGGCCATCTGTTTCTGATACAGGTCTGATGGCAACTCACCTCCCAGTCATAATAACACGTACCACTCTCATAAATCCTGTCTGTTCCATGTGTGGAACTCTGTTGGCCTAGTCAGCTTTGACCAGCTAATATAAGCTATGATTTTTGAGAGAAGCAGTTGTAAAGTGTTTTTTATTGTGGTTCAGCAAAACAGTTTGAAAGTGTATGGATCATATTCAAACATATCGATATTACATATTGATATTACATATTGATCCCATATAGGGACTCATTTTGAATGTGTGATTATGTTTTCTGCAGCTTGCTATGGTTTATGTTTCATAAGGAACCACCCATCTAGTGCTCTGAAATTCTCTTTGTGGGTAGAATGTTCATCTATAATTCGTACTCATTGAGCACTTTTTAACATGTCCAGTGAACAATGTTCTGTCTGTTAGACCCATGGATGACTATATTCAAATATAACCTACACTGAACAACTACACCCAACTGTCACAGTTCTGCCCTTAGCAACATATCTACACCCCAGGCTACACAGCTAGATCTTAGGCTACACAGCCACACCCCAGGCTACACAGCCACACCCCAGGCTACACAGCCATGCCCCAAGCTACAAGCTACACTCCAGGCTACACACCTACACCCCAGGCTACACAGCTACACTCCAGGCTACACAACCACACCCAAGGCTACACTGCCACATCCCAAGCTACAAGCTACACTCCAGGCTACACAGCTACACCCCAGGCTACACAGCTAGATCTTAGGCTACACAGCTACGCCCCAGGCTACACAGCCACACCCCAGGCTACACAGCCACACCCCAAGCTACAAGCTACACTCCAGGCTACACAGCTACACTCCAGGCTACACAGCTACACCCCAGGCTACACAGCCACACCCCAGGCTACACAGCTACACCTCAGGCTACACAGGTAGAACCTAGTCTACACAGCTACACCCCAGGCTCAACAGCTACACTCCAGGCTACACAGCTATGCCCCAGGCTCAACAGCTAGATCCCAGACTACACAGTTACACCCAGCCTACACAGCTACACCCCAGGCTTCACAGCCACACCTCAGGATACACAGCCACACCCCAAGCTACAAGCTATGCTCTAGCTACACTGCTACACCCTAGGCTACACAGCTTCACCCCAGGCTACACAGCTACACTTCAGGCTACACAGCTAGATCCCAGGCTACACGGCTACACTTCAGGCTACACAGCTAGATCCCAGGCTACACAGCTACACTTCAGACTACACAGCTACATCTTAGGCTACACAGCTAGATCTCAGACTACACAGCTACACTCCAGGCTACACAGCTACACCTCAGGCTACACAGCTACACCCCTCAGGCTACACAGCTACACCCCAGGCTACACAGCTACACCCCTCACAGCTAAAGCAGGCTACACAGCTACACTCAGGCTACACAACTACAGCCTAGGCTACACAGCTACAGCTTAGGCTACACAGCTAGATCCCACACTACACAGCCACATCCAAAGCTGCATAGCTTCACCCCAAGCTACACAGCTACACCCTAGGCTAAACAGCTAGATACCCGGCTACACAGCCACACCCCAGGCTACAACGCTAGATATTCAGCTACACAGCTAGATCACAGGCTAAACAGCTAGATCTCAGGCTACACAGCCAGATCACAGGCTACACAGTTAGATCCCAGGCTACACAGCTACACCCCAGGCTACACAGCTACACCCCAAGCTGCACAGCTACACCCCAAGCTGCACAGCTAGATCTTAGGCTACACAGCTAGATCACAGGCTAAACAGCTAGATCTTAGGCTACACAGCTACACCCCAGTCTACACAGCTAGATCTTAGGCTACACAACTAGATCACAGGCTAAACAGCTAGATCCCAGGCTACACAACTACACCCCAGGCTACACAGCTAGATCTTAGGCTACACAGGCACACCCCAAGCTACACAGCTAGATCCCAGGCTACACAGCTAGATCCCAAGCTACACAGGTACACCCCAGGCTACACAGCTAGATCTTAGGCTACACAGCTAGATCACAGGCTACACAGCTACATCCCAGGCTACACAGCTACACCACAGGCTACACAGCTAGATCTTAGGCTACACAGGTACACCCCAGGCTACACAGCTAGATCTTAGGCTACACAGGTACACCCCAGGCTACACAGGTACACCCCAGGCTACACAGCTAGATCCCAGGCTACACAGCTACACCCTAGGCTACACAGCTAGATCCCAAGCTACACAGGTACACCACAGGCTACACAGCTAGATCTTAGGCTACACAGCCAGATCATAGGCTAAACAGCTACACCCCAGTCTACACAGCCACACCCTAGGCTACCCATCTGCAGTGAAACCCAAAGCCACCAGTATTTTGTAATTGCAGTGTGTTTAGTATCTTTGCTGCATGTATTTCTGTGGAACAATCAGACATTTCTTGCTGATTGTTCAATCAGTAGTCGTTAACTTATGTTTCCACAGAATCTTGATGCCTGTTGACTCCAGGAGATACAAGGTTCAACTCAGGCTCAAGCACCATATTGCTTAGAATAGCAATAACATCCTCTTAATCTGTCTAGGGATTAAGTAGATCTGCTAAGCCTGTTGTTGAACATCCAGTGACAAGGCATATCCTTTTCCTTTTCAGGCAAGAAACAAGAAGAGATATTTATTGCCATTGACTGATAAGCCCTGTCTAATCCAAACTCGAAAGCTTTTACGGTTATTTCTCTTCTGTTCACATCAGGCTATGTTTAATGTAGATAAAAGTGATCTGTAACATAATATATAGGCTTGACACAACTCAGTCATATTAATGTAGAGACTTAAATATTACTTCCTTTTGAGTAGAACTGGGCTGATTGAAGAAGCTGTAGATATTTCTGTGTTTGCTAAATGTCACAGGTTTCATGTTATAACAACGTGGGCTGGTGGTAAAAGCTGACAACTGGCTAACTGTTTGGCTGTAGTTCTTTTTGTCATAGCAAGCAGATCCCTGTGTTCAGAATCAAACAAAAATGTGTTGCCTACAGCAGAGATGGAAAACAAGCATAGTTTAGATAGCTACAGGATATCACACACCACACTGACACATAATACAGACACACACAACCATGCCTGCACGCACGCACGCACACACACCTGTCAGACACATTACTCAGACACACCCAACCCTGCTAAGACATTACAGAGACACACGAAACCCTGCTTAGACACATAACACACACAACCCCATGCAGACAGACAGAGACGCATTCATGCATGCACAATTGCGCGTGTACGCACGCACGCACATGCTTTACACACACACACACACACACACACACACACACACACACACATGAAGACCCATATTTACAAAATACAGCAAGTGAGGATGTATATTCCGAAATCAAAATTTAATTAGCTAACAAAGTATCTCAAATATTCATGAAACTAAAATTATTTGCTAATCATTACTTAACAATTACTTATGCCTTCTTCACTGCTGTTTTTAATGCTTTATTCACAAGAAAATATGGACTGTCCTCTCAATATTTGGCTTTAGAATTGGGTGCATTGAAAGTTTACCTACATTTTACTGCAGTGGTTGGTCTGGAGTCACTGATTGCGGCAGGGTGCTCTAATTGTTGTACATGGTACTTTGGATATTTGTTGAACTGAACATACCATACCGAGCATGAAAGAACTGACTTCTTAGAGTTTCATTTTATTTCACTTCTGCCATATATTTTGTCAGACAGATTATGAAATACAAGAAGCATTTAATCACAGGCTCACGTTCTACCTGCCAGCATTCATTCACAAGTTTTGCAAGACACAGTTATCCTTGATGTATATTGATAGCAGAGTTAAGCCCATTATATTTAAAAATATGAATGTTCTGTAGAGGAAGAAATGTCTGTGAGTGGCAGAGATAAAGTTAAAGGATATCGTATTGCCATGATTTAAAATAGTATCTGCGTAGGCTTCTTTCAATAAATTGAGTCGAAATCTAAGCAGGTGTCGTATGTCAGCCTTGTGGAATAATATCAGTGTTGTTGCTAGCTTAATGAGACCCGTGTCATTGGTTGATGGACAGGCAAACGTCATTAGAATAGATTAAATGCTGAGGGCTTAGATGAGTTAAAATCTGACCCTCCTGACAGACTGCCATGACTAGCATCCTTGATTGGAGCGAGATCTCAGACAGCCAATGATATGTCAAACAAATCACAGTCAACTTCTGCTTATAGGCAGCTAGTCATGGATTAAGACAAAGGTTCTACTTTCTTCATACCATGGCATGACCAGGTGACCAGTGTATTGTGTAGCAAAATATCGTATCAGGAACCAGTGCTTGAATGAAAGTGTTGATGTACAATTCCTAGCAGATGATAATGCCATCATACCAACTGTCTACAGTCCTTCATGGATGTATGTAACATGTCTGCTACAGTGGCAAGTGGAATCATCGTTCATCTGTCTCATCATCGCCTACAGTAATGTGGAAAACATGATACCCTGACTGATGACTTTCAGATGTCTTCATGAAAGATAGACAATACCTGCAGCATAGAGGACCACACAGGCTTCCATACAGATATTACTGTCATCATCAGGGGTCAGTTTGGTAGTCTAGTTCAGTGTAAGGGTTGTGTCTGTTCTGGTAGCAGCGTGTGATCCGTTATTGCAGAAGTGTAAAACTTGACTGACTGATCCCTCTCTTACATGCTCTGATACCATGGATATGTACTCCATAAAACACTTGGGTAACACTCTGTATTCATAGCATAGGAGCTGAATACACTGTTTGATAACTGTGTACATCAATTACTCACAATCAACAGGACAATACTGAACACCCTGTGCTGGTTGTTTACAACAATCTCTCACAATCAACAGGACAATACTGAAAAGCCTGTGCTGGTTGTTTACACCAATTGCTCACAATCAACAGGACAATACTGAAAAGCCTGTGCTGGCTGTACACCAATTGCTCACAATCTGACTGTGTTACACCAATTGCTCACAATCAACAGGACAATACTGAACAGCCTGTGCTGGCTGTTTACACCAATTGCTCACAATCAACAGGACAATACTGAAAAGCCTGTGCTGGTTGTTTACACCAATTGCTCACAATCAACAGGACAATACTAAACAGCCTGTGCTGGCTGTTTACACCAATTGCTCACAATCAACAGGACAATACTGAACAGCCTGTGTTGGTTGTTTACAACAATTGCTCACAATCAACAGGACAATACTGAACACCCTGTGTTGGTTGTTTACAACAATTTCTCACAATCAACAGGACAATACTGAACACCCTGTGTTGGTTGTTTACAACAATTGCTCACAATCAACAGGACAATACTGAACACCCTGTGTTGGTTGTTTACAACAATCTCTCACAATCAACAGGACAATACTGAACACCCTGTGTTGGCTGTTTACACCAATTGCTCACAATCAACAGGACAATACTGAACAGCCTGTGTTGGTTGTTTACTGCAATTACTCACAATCAACAGGACAATACTGAACACCCTGTGCTGGTTGTTTACAACAATCTCTCACAATCAACAGGACAATACTGAAAAGCCTGTGCTGGTTGTTTACAACAATTGCTCACAATCAACAGGACAATACTGAAACACCCTGTGCTGGTTGTTTACAACAATCTCTCACAATCAACAGGACAATACTGAACAGCCTGTGTTGGTTGTTTACACCAATTGCTCACAATCAACAGGACAATACTGAACAGCCTGTGTTGGCTGTTTACAGCAATTGCTCACAATCAACAGGACAATACTGAACACCCTGTGTTGGTTGTTTACAACAATTGCTCACAATCAACAGGACAATACTGAACAGCCTGTGCTGGCTGTTTACACCAATTGCTCACAATCAACAGGACAATACTGAACACCCTGTGTTGGTTGTTTACAACAATTGCTCACAATCAACAGGACAATACTGAACAGCCTGTGCTGGTTGTTTACAACAATTACTCACAATCAACAGGACAATACTGAACAGCCTGTGCTGGTTGTTTACACCAATTGCTCACAATCAACAAGACAATACTGAACAGCCTGTGTTGGTTGTTTACAGCAATTACTCACAATCAGCAGGACAATACTGAACAGCCGTACTTACCAACAAGGTCATGCTGAACTACATCCTTCCATCAGGGGTATATGAAGTCTTCCATCGGGATTGTACTGAGCAATGTTTTCTGTTATTACTGAACACAGAGTAACATCAGGGTGTGTGTGAAAAAGGTGTTTTGTCAGCTCATACTGATAACACCTGGTGGTCTAATGTGTACACAGGTTTCATGCTCATCCTCAGAATATACCATCACATCCCACTGGTACACACAATAGTGTCTGCAGACTAGACAGACATATGTTTGTCTTAACCCCATAATTACAGCTGTTCATAATTACAGCATAATTATCTCTCACAAACAGTTATTTTGTAACTAAACCAGTGATGGTTATTAATGCATATTAATAGCATCATCTCTGAAGCATACTATAACTGTCAGTGATTCAGATGATTATCTGCAGAGCTAATTGTAGGCAGCCATTGTTTTAAGCTGAATATAAGTGTACAAGATGTTTCACTATTCTTGTCATAGCCACTTGTGGACAATTTGGGATATGTTCAATTGAAGAAGTACACCAAGGATGATGTGTCTCGAGTCCATGATCGCACTGACCTGGCCAAAACACCAGAAAACTACAAAGCATCTGCAGGTCTAAAGGGCAAGTAGAGTTAACGTTGTCTGTTTGAAGAGATCAAGACATACATAAATGTAACCAAGCCTTGTCTCCATTACGACTAAAATCCAAGTCAATTATCCAAGGTGTAATCCTCCAGAATTTGGCTCGTGGCAATCTCAGACAGCTGCTGATAGTCACAGCCAGTTACTTCTGGTCAGCATGGGCGCCATGATGGATAGGATACACCCAGCTGAAAGCAGCATGTCGACAATGATGAGCAAGACGGAGGGTGATTGGGTGTATGATGCTGAAGAAGAAGACCTTACATGCAGACCAGCCAGCCTTGATCTATACAGGCAGAATTCGGCCAGATTTGAAGCCAAGACATGGAGACGAACATTTAGTCGGCATGCTCGGCCATCTTGGCAGAAGCGAAAACTCGAAGACCATGATGCCATTGAGGAGGAGGTGGCTACTCTGTCGTCCATGGAGGACGGGACAGCAAGCAGAAGCTGTTCCAGCAGCCAGGACATGGGTGTCCCGCACACTGAGGACTCCACCAGCTACTCTTCAGACACTTCGGTTCAGTTGCGTCTCATGAGAACCAAGACTGTTGCTGTGTGTCAGCATGCTAAAGGTCATCGGATTTGGTCAAGAGAAGCAGCATATAGTGTGGAGGTATGTCTGTAAAGTCTTCATCATGTCAAAAGAGACAAATCTTTTAATTCATGATGTTTTTGAGTATCACAAAACAAAGAAAACAAACAAAATTGCACTGTATCATAAATTTGCAACATATTTATGGTGCGATTGATTGTAGAGGTAGATATGTTCTATAGAGTTTCTGTTGGCCTTTTACCTTGAGATTTTACTGAGGGGTGTAAAAACATATCCTTTAGTGAGCATGGCCATATCGGACTGGTTTGGTTGTAAGAATAACTCTGTGGAATCTGTTTGGCTATAGCATTGAGCATAGAGAAACTGTATACTGTAGCATAGGTGAATTTTTATGCCAGTTCTTTCGACAGCTCAAGTTGAATGTGCTCTGTCGTATTACCCAATGTTCCAGAGCCCCAGACGTTGCATACATGTCATTCTATTCTGGCCATGACATAGAAAGTTGCATCATGTGCTATATGTCTCTACGTTGAAGGTTCAGATTCGCTCATCACACCAAGCCCCGGGTTCGATTCCCCACTTGATACAATGTATGAAGCCCATTGCTGGTGTCTCCTGCTGTGACTTTGCTGGAATATTGCTAAAAGCGGTGTAAAACCAAACTCACTCACTCTTTACGTTGAAAAATATCTTCTCTTATCACTCATTCTCAGATAAATGTCAGATAGAGCGTTATTAATACTTTACTTTGAAATGTCCATTTTGTTTAATATGATGTCCGTTGAAATGAGGAAGAAAATAAAGAAACAATGTTAGATTACTCTTGCCAGATTTTATAAAAACACGAAGGGATATCAAAAAGCAACTTGCTCAAAACTGTGTCCCTGAGGCTCCTGTAGGGTGTTTGACAGATGAATAAAAACTTATCATGTAACAATAGCCTAAACTTTTGAATTTCTACGTTTACATTACAATCGTGTGCTATCATATTTAGTCGTTTAGAAGCCACCAGTCCTGTAAAAAAATGCTGAGATTCAAACTTCAGTTGTCCCAACTTTTACCATCAGATAAGTTACAGATTTTCATGTGGTTCTGACACATTTGACTTTTATCAACAGTGGTTGAAATAATAGCTCGTTCGATTATGTTTATAATAATAAATCCATAACTTGTTAACATTTTTCTGACAGGTGACTAATAGCAATATGACCACAAGTATTACGTTACACTAACCAAACCACAATCAGCGAAACATCGGTGATTAACATTAGCTCATATAATCAGAATGCAACGATTGGTCACGTGTTTCTTGGACGCTCTCCGCTTCCGATTTCCGCTCATGGCGGCATCAAACTCGCTTTGATGTTGGCAATATTCCATTCACAATTGGTAAGTAGCAAGTGTCATCGGACTCTAATTGATATCTAACCTTAAATTTCAAATTTAGATGTTAAATTACATGACATGAAATTATTTTAAAGGATCATGAAAAGTTCAGTAATTTAGGGAAATCCATTCTGACCATGTGAGCAAATTGATCAGCATAACGTATTTGATGATAACATAACGTATTTAATGATAACATAACGTATTTGATGATAACATAACGTATTTGAGGAACCTATGATTCAGGGTAAAAATGTTTGATAAACAGTGATCTTATTTATTTTCATTTGTCTCATGTTGATTTGTATAAGAGAACATGTAAAGACCAACATATGTTCTAAATATGCATTATCAAGCGTTCATGGTCAAATAACGTATTTGATGATTTCGTCACGTATTTGATGAAATTCACAAGTACCTCATAGAAAAATTCTGGTTCTTGTAAACGACAAGCGTTAGAAGCAGTGAAATAAGGCAAAGCGACGATTCAGGATGCTTGATACTTTTAAAACTGGGCAACATGAATAAGAAATCTATACAGTTTAGATTCTATTCCATGGTTGAGATAGAGGAAACTGCACAGCACCTAAAAATGTCGAAAGCCTAAGTAGTTCCCAGAACAATCAAACAACATGCAGTTCTGATCAAAGACGGTGTGCTCTTCTCAAACATTGTTTCTTGCTACTGTGCCGGATGTCTCCGAGTTGTGTAAAAGTTAGCATTGTCACCATGGTGTCTAGACCGTATCCAAGAGACATGGGGAAACTTTTAAACCAGCTGCTGAATCTGATGTCTCATCATCTTCACTGCCTTCCATCCCAGTTGTTGGAAAATATCTTGCTGCTACTTGCGATGGAAAATGGTATGTTGGGAAGGTTTTTGAGGTTGACACTGATGACCGTGATACCAAAGTAACCTTCCTGGAGAAATACCAGGCAAGGGCAACACTGACACATACAAGTGGCCAACTCATCCTGATGAAATCTGGATCAACGTTAATGATGTACTTTGCTTCATCGAGGACCCTATTGCCATTGGGAAATCACACGCAAATTCACCATTGGTACAGCTGATGTATCATGTATTGAAAAGGCATTTTCTCATTTGTTCCCGAACAACAAAAACTCAGTTAGTGAAAATTTCATCAAATATGTTACGTTTTGACAGTTGCAGAATTTCATTGCAATTTTAGTATATTATTTCTCATATACCCAGAACTTGTACTGGCTTTCATGGGTGATACTTTTGACATATGATTCATACTGTTCTCATTATGATTAAACGGCTCATCACAGTTCAGTCAGTTATGTTGTTATTATTTTAAGATTTGTAAAAGGTGTATTTTAAAATACAAGTTTGTATTAGTGCATGAGCCTCTGTGATCAGTCTTTATATAGACTGTATACCTTTCCAAACCAAGGACGAACCTCTTCTTCATACAACAGAGGACTTATTTTGATACAGAAGTTGGACGAGTGTATCATATCTGAGACTTAACAAGTATATGGCGCGTAACGTATCTGACTACAAAGACTTTTACCCATATTATTTATGCACTCAGTGATTAAATTTGAGTTACGATTTGGGTCCCCCAATGATGGATCAAAAACGTTAGATCATGTATTTTTTTTAAATCAATGGTTTCATGCAATATCCGAATACTTTTTTGGAACATTTGAATTTTCAAATTTTGCATTTAGCTGAGAATGAGTGTAGCTTTTGATTGGTTAATTTTCCATGTTGCTGCTCTCAGACACTGTACAAATTTTATGCAGCTGAGAAATCAACAAAAACACATCTAAGTAATCTGTATATTATGCATTAATTTCATAGAGTTTCTGAAATTAACCAGTGTTTACTTGAATGCAATCGGTAAAGGGAAGTAACTGTGTTCATTCATGTCATCTACCCATTGTGTTGCTATTTACTTAGTGTAACAAGTTTTGCTAGCTCACATGTACTCAGGTGGTGTAATGTACCCTGTGTGGAAGGGCTCGGGGTAAATATGTTCACACATAGGGTTCATCACACCATATACCTCTCGATGTCGGTGGACAACTGTATTGGTCTCTATGACGAAGGTACTTGTTGGTACCATGCCTGGCTATTGTCATTAAGGACTTGGCTGGGAGTCAGAACACTGTGTCTGACTGGGTTGTCTATGTTAGCCTGCTGCATGGTGTCTGAGTGGGTTAGCTCAGTAAAACCATCATTTGTCGAGATCAGTACACACAGCCACATCTGTATACATACAAGCTCGTCACTATATTAGTGGAACATGCCTTACACCTAATTTCGCCTGATCATCCGTGGTAGGAAAATATAGAACAGTCATGTTCATATAGAATGCACTATCTCATCTGAAAGCTTTATTAATCTTAGATCCTTTATGGATGAGTCAAGTATCATTTGATTAAAACCCTTTCACATCCAGTTGTAGTTGTAGACACAAATATAATGTTCTAATGCAAATGTCATTCAGACCTATTAAGTTGTCATGTGCACAGACTTTCTAATTCCAGTGTTATATTGTTCAATTTTGTGTGCAGTTAATAACTGATAATTGCCTACATATGTATCACGTGGTGAAAATATGCAGTAATTTATCAGCCCAAAGTGACCTTCATCTTCACTGGAGCATTGAATGTAGTAGTGATTCTGCTTCATGTGGTATACGACACTGCTGAGTCTAGGATGCTTGGGGAACCTTTGATTCCAGCTGCAGCATCATTAATAATTGCTCCAAGCACTCATGCATTGCAGACAAGGATCCTTTGAATGGCATGTCGACCTACTACAAGGTGGAACGCACTGTCAGTAATGTATGCTGATAACAGCTTGACTTATGACTATGTGCTTAAAATGTCATTAGGAATAGTTTCTGTTTAATATAATTTTGAATGGGTACAGTTTGAATTTAAGAATGTGTTTCCAGTTCATAAAAAGTACCGTATACCAAAAAATGTCACTAACTTTACATAACTTCTTTGAGAGGCATTTTAGAAGTTGTATAGATGAAGGAAGGTACTAACACTGTTATCAAGCAGGTGATATCAACCATGTCAATTGTATATACTCACTAAAAAGGAAAACCAATTTCTATGGATAGTCAACTTCTTTATTGCAATGAGTGCAACGTTTTGGTGTAGGTATCTTGCTTGATAATGATGTTAGTATGTACACCGAAACGTCACACTCATTGCAATAAAGAAGTTGACTATCCATAGAACTTGGTTTTCCTTCAACTTTACATAGACAAGAATGTTATTCCTTACAATGTTGATGATGTTGTAGCAACATGACATAATTAGCTACAATGTTGACAACGTTGTTGCAACATGACAGTTCCTTCAAATGTTGATAACCTTGTAGTAACATGACTCTTCATTACAACGTTGTAGCGATTTGACTCTGTTCCTTACAATGTTGGTAACTTCTTGCAACATGACTGTTCCTTACCTTGTTGGTAACTTTGTAGCAGTGTGACTCTATTCCTTGATAACTTTGCAGAAACATGGCTTAAATAATTAGCTACAATATGGATAACTTTGTAGCAACGTGATTCTATTCCTTACAGTGGTGGTAACTTTGTAGTAATGAGACTATTCTTTACCATGTTGATAACTTTGTAGCAATAAGACTGTTACAACACTGATGACAATCTATTGTAACACTTGTGAATCAGTTCCATACAGTGTTGATAACGTTGTAGCAATAAGACTGTTACAACATTGATGACAATCTATTGTAACACTTGTGAATCAGTTCCGTACAGTTTTGATAACTTTGTAGCAATAAGACTGTTACAACATTGATGACAATCTATTGTAACACTTGTGAATCAGTTCCGTACAGTGTTGATAACTTTGTAGCAATAAGACTGTTACAACATTGATGACAATCTATTGTAACACTTGTGAATCAGTTCCATACAGTGTTGATAACTTTGTAGCAATAAGACTGTTACAACATTGATGACAATCTATTGTAACACTTGTGAATCAGTTCCATACAGTGTTGATAACTTTGTAGCAATAAGACTGTTACAACATTGATGACAATCTATTGTAACACTTGTGAATCAGTTCCATACAGTGTTGATAACTTTGTAGCAATAAGACTGTTACAAGATTGATGACAATCTATTGTAACACTTGTGAATCAGTTCCGTACAGTGTTGATAACTTTGTAGCAATAAGACTGTTACAACATTGATGACAATCTATTGTAACACTTGTGAATCAGTTCCGTTACAGTGTTGATAACTTTGTAGCAATAAGACTGTTACAAGATTGATGACAATCTATTGTAACACTTGTGAATCAGTTCCGTACAGTGTTGATAACTTTGTAGCAATAAGACTGTTACAACATTGATGACAATCTATTGTAACACTTGTGAATCAGTTCCGTACAGTGTTGATAACTTTGTAGCAATAAGACTGTTACAACATTGATGACACTCTTTTGTAACACTTGTGAATCAGTTCCGTACAGTGTTGATAACTTTGTAGCAATAAGACTGTTACAACATTGATGACAATCTATTGTAACACTTGTGAATCAGTTCCGTACAGTGTTGATAACTTTGTAGCAATAAGACTGTTATAACATTGATGACACTCTATTGTAACACTTGTGAATCAGTTTCGTACAGTGTTGATAACTTTGTAGCAATAAGACTGTTACAACATTGATGACAATCTATTGTAACACTTGTGAATCAGTTCCGTACAGTGTTGATCACTTTGTGGTTCCTTCGTCTAATCCTGACAAAGCCAGACCTCGGTTCCAGAGATTCATCATGGTGGTATTTAGCTCACTGAGACCTATGGTTTAACAGGGCTTATTTGGTGACACATTGTCCATCATTTGACTTTCCTTCGAACATGTAATCCACAAACGTCTTCCACATGACAGAAGTAATTAAAAGGTAAATTTTAGAGGCCATCTGGTACTGCAGAGGGGCATCTTGATGGTAACATTCAACAGCCTCTCTGATCAGGAAGTGTCTGGATTGCATGAATTCATTATCATGGCCGTCATTAGTATGTGAAAACATTTAGGATCTTATAAATGTATTTGATGAAAGTGAAATTTTGTGCTTGAGGTCTCTGGTTTCTGTTTTAACACAAATCTTCTGTTTCAGAGTGGATCACTGATGGGAGGTGATGGCGAGTACGGTGATGATGATTATCGCAACAAATACTCTTGGTCACACCATGCCAATGGAGGGTAAGCTGGTTCAACTTTAAGCCAGTTTTTTTTATCTAATGTCATGTAATGTGATCTGTAGTGCACTAAATTTGAGTACATATGTAGCATTGATAGACAGAATTAAATCTATCAAAATAATACTCATTTTCTTTTCACAGACAGACCTTGAATGAAGTGCCACATTGGAGTAATTAATTATCATAAAACAGTAATTACTTTTGTAGCCATCTGTAGCCCAGTCATTGACTATCCAGATATGTTATTATCTGTCATAATGATGAATTAGGTGAGGAAAAAGGTATTTGTCGAACTATAACATTGCAATAGCAATAATGTTAATGATAGTCACCAGTGTTTGAAATTAAGCAAAAAAGACAAGTCCTTGTGATGATGCTAATGTTGCTTACATTTGGAGACCCTAGGTTCAAATACTAATGGAGCCTCCTTAATTTCATACACAGGTCACTCCAGTTGTGTGGGAATGTTGAGGTGGAGTGACACCTCATGTGTGTTTCAGCCAATAACACCTTATGTTAGTGACACCTTAACTTACCTTCATGTTAAATACTTTAATTCTGTTGGTCAATGATGCTTTAACAAGTTTCCGTGTCACCACTCCCAGGAGGCTGACAACTGGAAAAAATATTACCCACTGCCACGGTAACCGCCAAGCTCTCCGTCGAGAAGTTGTATCACTAACAATCGTATGGCGTCATAATATGACGCATGCAGTGCATGGCATTTTAAAACCGTTCGATTAACTGTTTTTGAGTTCACTTTGTACACTTTTTTTTTATCGACTTTCACTGCTTTATTTAAACTATGTTATACATTGCGTCGTTTGCACACTCAACTTAAACATAATTAACTACTTTTATAGCAGTTTTAAGCTTGTCAAAATATGTTTCACTGATATAAAAATCCAGTCGAGAGGCAGACACCATTTTGTTTACATGTCGGTAGCAAGCTTATCGATCTTCAAAATAAAACAAAAAGATAGGTTTTGTACATTCATTTAACATGTCGGTAAGATAAACATTGTAAACTTTTTCCTCGAGTAATACGGTCTGATATACGCCTCCTTGTAGCAGTCTTATTCCTCGCCTACCGGCTCGGGTAACACTGCAACAAAAAGGCATACATTAGACTGTATTACCCTCGAGAGAAGCATACAACTTATATTATGTGTGTGTTTCAGCCAATAACACCTTGCGTGTGTGTTTCAGCCAATAAAACCTTATGTGTGTGTTTCAGCCCTCCAGAACACAACCCATTCTACACCAGCATAGACAGCATGCCGGAGATTAAGCCTCGCCGCAAGTCCATCCCACTAGTCAGTGACTTGGTGAGTGCTCCTGTCCACTGCAGTATTCACACTTTCATTCATCTGATGATGCCTTGAACTCTGGTTATATAGTTTGCTCTGGAAGTATATTTTCAGTGTAAACAGTTTAGTTTCAAGTTTATCTTAAGACCCATTTAAACAAAATTATTAACTGGCATGATGGTATGAACAGTTACTTGTTATATAAGTACATTTTGAACATGTATGCTCCCTAATACTTGTTGATTTCTCCTTTTCTAAGATACATCCTGTATTTGATCATGCATCCACTGGGTGTGGACAAATTGTATCTAGCTTGTATAGCCTGTTTCATCCTCTTGCACCAGAACATAATCACACATCAGTAAAATAATATATGTTCATCATATTCAATTTTTTCAAGTTTGTTGGAGTGGCTCAGATACTAATGTTGAGTTTAATTATTTCATAGCAATAGTGCTGACATATTGGTTGTTGGATGATGTCAGGTTTTCTCTGTACACCTTCTTGGAGACAGAGGGTCCGGTACCCATGGATGTATTAAACGATTACTGATAAGGGTATTAGGTGACCACACTGGATTGTTCATGGTTGGGTGACCTCCAAGAATAAGTATATTTCTGTGTAACTGAAAGTGTGACATTGTACCTAGACAACAAGGATCGTTTCACACCACTGGTTTCGCTTGTCCAAGCTTTTGTAAGATTGTAGTTGCTGCTTGTCACTAATATTGCTCACATTTAACTAGTAGTTGATTCTGTGACTGACCGTCGATGTCCACTGACTGCCAACTAACCCAGTTCTGTTTCTTCCTATGTGTACCCAGGTACTCAAGGTATACCGCCGCAAGGCCCAGGACCGACACGGAGTTCCATCATGGAAGGAGCAGATCACGTTGCTTGGACAACCCCAAAACATGTCACACACTAATATCATGATAATTGTTTTGGCAGAAAGTAACATTTCTACGTTGTCCATGCAATTGATACATCTGCCTCCAGGACCATGATGAACACTCCTTTTTTTTTCCCTCAGTGTGATTGTAACTATAGGTCTTACACTGAGCCAGATCTGAAGGGGAGCCCAAGACTGCACAGTTCATTTCTAAGTGTCATAACATCCAAAAACTCTAAAACCTACAATGTTACAACTGGTGCAAGTTCCCCTTCAGATTTTGTTTTATCATTTCTTAATATCTGTTTCGTCTTACTTCAAATGTAGCATTTTTTTTAGAGAGATCAGTACATTAGTAGTCACACTATCCATCCTCGAGTGGTTTTGATGCATATCAGTGCACTGAACACACAACACAGACTGTGTACTACAATGCTAGGTTAGCCAGAACCTGATTAGGAGTTGGGCTGATTCTGATACAGGCTAAGCTTCAGAAGTCATTTCAGTGAGTTGTTGGGCTTAAAGGTGGAGAGGGTAGACACCATCTTATTGTGGACAGGTCCGTGGGTTGGGTGGCTAGATGTCAATGCAATTAGTAGACAATGTGTAGACAGGTCCATGGGCTGGGTGGCTAGATGTCAATGCTATTAGTAGACAATGTGTAGACAGGTCCATGGGTTGGGTGGCTAGAGGTCAGCATAATGAGTAGACAGGTCCATGGGCTGGGTGGCTAGATGTCAATGCTATTAGTAGACAATGTGTAGACAGGTCCATGGGTTGGGTGGCTGGATGTCAATGCAATTAGTAGACAATGAGTAGACAGGGTATGTGGGCTGGGTGGCTAGAGGTCAGCACAATAAGTAGACAGGGTTCAAGGATGTGAAGAGAAGACAACTCTCTTTGTAGGCCAAGTTCTTTGATTAAAAGTATTAGATGTCAGCTAGATCTGAAGATGGGCTCTTGAGGGTTTGAAATATGAACATTCACCAGATTTGCAGACAGGGTCCTTGTTTAGATAAATGTAGACTTTGAAGATCCTAAATGGGTTTATTAAGCAATATCCACAGAGTGGTATGTGTGTAGCTAGTAAGTAGAGAGGTACACACTGACTGGTTGTACATTGATACAATGTGTTTAATGCTTGATGGGATTCACAACGCTGGCATTCCCTTGCAGTTACGCACCGTTATGAGAGCAGAAGCTGGTCTACTCAAGAATAAAGTAAATATGTGCTCCACAGCAGTGGATGCTAGATGTTTTCAGTTCAGTTACCGGTTTTTTCTCCCTTGGTTTATTAGCATGACCATGCACGATGATGAACAGAATAGCTGCTACATCCCCTAGACATTTGTCAGCAGTAGAAGTGTTTCCAGTGGAATAGCCCCTCTTGATTTGTCAGCTGAAAAGTAGTTTGGACCATTTCTGTATGTGTATAGATAAAATTAATTTTGCATGATGTTTGTGAATTCGAGTTCATTCCTGAGTTTGTGTGGTTTAGAATGAAATAGCTGATTTAGATTTAGGAATATTAAATGATGAATTTTGAATGTACTCTTCATCCACTGTGACAACTGCGCAGACCAGCAAGGAGGGAGGTAAGGCTTGCTGGAATGGTTGTGAGTCTTCATTGAGGGAGGTAAGGTTTTCTGGAGTAGTTGTGAGTCTTCATTGAGGGAGGTAAGGTTGGCAGGGGTGGTTGTTAGGATTCATCAAAGGTGGTTTTGTTTCGGTGGTTGTCTGGATTCATTGAGGGAGGGAAGGTTTACTGGTGTGGCTGTGAGTCTTCATTGAAGGACATATTGTTTGTTGTTTGGATGTGAGTTTGAGAGAGGGAAGATGGAAGCGTTTTCTGGCATAGTTGTGATGCTTTGTTGAATGAGGAGGGTGGTTTGCTCGGGTGTTTTGTTGAAGTAATGGTTGTGAGTCTCCATTGGGGGAGGTATCGTTTGCTGAGGTGGATGCAAGGTTTCATTGTGGGGGGGTAAGATTTGCTGAGTTGTTGCCAAGATTCTTTGATTGACATAAGGTTTTGCTGGGGGTGGTTGTCAGGATTCATTGAGGAAGAAATGGTTTTCTGGGTGGGCTCCAAGGATTCATGGAGGATGGAATGTTTTTACTGGGATGGTTGTTAGAATTCATCGTGAAGGAATGGTTTTCTGGGAGGGCTGTTAGGATTCATGGCGGAAGGAATGGTTTTGCTGGGATTGCTGTTAGGATTCATGGCGGAAGGAATGGTTTTGCTGGGATTGCTGTTAGGATTCGTGGCGGAAGGAATGGTTTTGCTGGGATGGTCGTTTGGATTTATCGAGGAAAGAATAGTTTTGCTTGGATGGTAGTTTGGATTCATGGAGGACGGAATGGTTTTGCTGGGACGGTTGTCAAGATTCAACTGGGGAGGTAAATATTTGCTGGGATCGTTGTTCAGATTTATTGAGGCAAGTAAGCATTTGCTGGGGTGGGTTTGAATCTTGATGTAGGGTGGTAATATTTGCATTGGTTTGAAAAGGGTATGATTTGCTGGGGATGATTAATTGATGGAATTGTCAGGATTCATTGATAACAATAACATTAATACACATATCCGCACCAACATCTACATGTTAATTGCATTAAGGCTGATATTGATGGTTTTCTGGATTAGTTTTGGCCTTCATTAAAGGTTTGAAGTTTAGCTGGGGTAGTTTTTAGACTTCACTGACGTGTGTTAAGTTAACTGGGGTGGCTTTTGACCCTTATTGAAGGTTAACTGGGTTGGCTTATGGCCTTTATTTGTGTGTGGTAAGGTCAGCTGGAATGTTTGGGGGCTTTTATTGAAGGTTAACTGGGGTGTTTTTTGGCCTTCATTGAACTGTGGGAAGGTTAGCCTTTTGGCCTTTATTGAAGGTTAGCTGGGGTGGTTTGGGGCGTTCATCATTGGAGTGTGGGAAGGTTAGCTGGAACCAGCTGGTTGGGCCTTTATTGACTGATTGGAAGGTTAGCTTGGCCTTTCCCAAGGGATTAGATGATTATTTTGGTTGAGGCGTTGTAGAGGGGGCGGAAAGGTTTGAGGACTATACTGGATGGTGTTGTGGGGCTTCATTGAATTTGTTGGTGCCAGGGATGATAAGCCTACATTGTTCAGGAGTTTCAAGTTTAGAATGCCAGAATGAAGGTTTGGGGTGACATTTGTTGAGAGCTTAATGTGGGAGATTGAGAGTTGAAGAGACAGTTGTAAATGACCACATAAATGTTAATGAACAAGGTTACATTCTAAAGATGTTTGTAGTGATGTCTAAATTTGAAAAAATCGGCTCAAGATGTTTATGGCAAAATGCACAACAGTTGAGGCTGTCTTGAGGTGTCAATGGCAATGTGGACACTATGGACGTATGGCTTGGGTGTCAACAGCAATGTGGACACCATGGAGGTGTGGCTTGGGGTGTCAATAGTAATGTAGACACCATGGGAGGTTAGGCTTGTGTAGTTGATGGTTAGGTGGACAGTGTTTGTGGTTAGGCTTGTGGTTGATACTTCAAAGGAATGCTTACAGACAGTCATGTCGGAGGTTGCAGTTTTGAGGATGTTTGTATACCTGGAGGAAGAGTTTAAGATAAGTTTAGGTTGTCTGGCCTGTGGAGTTGTAGGATGTGGTTGCACCATTGGTTCTATATGTTTCTTAGTCATCTGTATATCATCTGTGTCTTGCCTGTGGAGTCATAGGATGTGGTTGTACCTTTGGTTCTAAATGTTTCTTTGGGATCTGTGCATCAATTTAAATCCTGCACATCAGTCATATTAATTGTTAATCCAAAACTATTTTTCAACTTCCTCATTTAACATGAAGCATGTTCTGTTATTCATGAAATGACAAGCTGGACATGTAACAGTATAGCTCACTTTATGCCCAGTTATGTTTGTTGGTACACTTAGCAGGCAAAAAACCCCAAAGTTTTCCACATCACTTTTTGTTCAAACACAAATACTTTAAAAAGTCTTACCTCCCTCCTCGCTTGAGAAACAGATAATTGTTTTTATGCAGCCTTATTTATGGATTGCGAAATCTGTTTAAAACCAAAGAAAACCTAATTTTGTCAACTGTCAGTTTTCAATATCCACACAGCTTCATGGTCAGTCAGGGATCCTTGTAGTGGTGTTGTGATGACACATGAACCAGGAGGGCTCATGAAGGCAAAGATTCTACATCATTAGTACACGGTCATTATGGTGTTAATGAAACATTTAGGAGTAAGAAACATCACAAAGGGTAATCTTGGAGGAGGTGCTGACCCTGACGATGAAGATAGAAACACAATGATAAGGATGTTTTAAGGTGTAACTTTGGTAAAGTTTTGGTTATATTCATGGACCTACAGTTCATATGTAGGTATATATGGATATAGCATCAGCTTTTAAGTAATGAGAAAGTTGCACATTGCTAATGTTGGATATTGAAGGGAATAATATAACATTTGTCAGACTTTTACCATGGGTAACATACCAGATGATGTAGGTATCAGGGAGAGTTACATACCGGCCAGTGTAGGCCTCAGTGAGGGTAACGTACCAGCTAGTGTAGGTGTTAGGGAGGGAAACATACCAGCTAGTGTAGGTGTCAGGGAGGGAAACATACCAGCTGGTGTAGGTGTCAGGGAGGGTAACACACCAGCATGTGTTGGTATCAGGAGGGTAACACACCAGCTTGTGTAGGTGTCAGGGAGGGAAACATACCTGCTAGTGTAGGTATCGGGGAGGAAACATACCAGCTAGTGTAGGTATCGGGGAGGGAAACATACCAACTTGTGTAGGTATCTGGGAGGGAAACATACCTGCTAGTGTAGGTATCGGGGAGAGAAACATACCTGCTAGTGTAGGTATCGGGAGGGAAACATACCTGCTAGTGTAGGTATCGGGGAGGGAAACATACCAGCTTGTGTAGGTATCAGGGAGGAAACATACCTGCTAGTGTAGGTGTCGGGGAGAGAAACATACCTGCTAGTGAAGGTATCCGGGAGGGAAACATACCAGCTAGTGTAGGTATCAGGGAGGGAAACATACCAACTTGTGTAGGTATCAGGGAGAGAAACATACCAGCTTGTGTAGGTATAGGGGAGGGAAACATACCTGCTAGTGTAGGTGTCAGGGAGGGAAACATACCAGCTAGTGTAGGTATCGGGGAGGGAAACATACCAGCTAGTGTAGGTATCGGGGAGGGAAACATACCAGCTAGTGTAGGTATCAGGGAGGGAAACATACCAACTTGTGTAGGTATCAGGGAGAGAAACATACCAGCTTGTGTAGGTATAGGGGAGGGAAACATACCTGCTAGTGTAGGTGTCAGGGAGGGAAACATACCTGCTAGTGTAGGTATCGGGGAGGGAAACATACCAGCTAGTGTAGGTATCAGGGAGGGAAACATACCAGCTTGTGTAGGTATCGGGGAGGGTAAGATACCAACTTGTGTAGGTATCAGGGAGGGAAACATACCAGCTAGTGTAGGTATCAGGGAGGGAAACATACCAGCTTGTGTAGGTATCGGGGAGGGTAAGATACCAACTTGTGTAGGTATCTGGGAGGGAAACATACCAGCTTGTGTAGGTAAACATACCAGCTAGTGTGGAGGGTAAGATACCAACTTGTGTAGGTATCAGGGGAGGGAAACATACCAGCTAGTGTAGGTATCCGGGAGGGAAACATACCAGCTTGTGTAGGTATCGGGGAGGGTAAGATACCAACTTGTGTAGGTATCTGGGAGGGAAACATACCAGCTAGTGTAGGTATCGGGGAGGGAAACATACAAGCCAGTGTAGGTATCGGGAAGGGAAACATACAAGCCAGTGTAGGTATCGGGGAGGGAAACATACAAGCCAGTGTAGGTATCGGGGAGGGTAAGATACCAACTTGTGTAGGTATCAGGGAGGGAAACATACCAGCTAGTGTAGGTATCGGGGAGGGTAAGATACCAACTTGTGTAGGTATCTGGGAGGAAACATACAAGCATGTGTAGGTATCAACCTTGTCTAGGTAAGGGAAACATACCAGCTAGTGTAGGTATCGGGGAGGGTAAGATACCAACTTGTGTAGGTATCTGGGAGGGAAACATACCAGCTAGTGTAGGTATCGGGGAGGGTAAGATACCAACTTGTGTAGGTATCTGGGAGGGAAACATACAAGCATGTGTAGGTATCAGGAGGGTAACACACCAGCTTGTGTAGGTATGGGGGAGGGAAACAGCAGCCAAATTGGCATCATGGAGGGTAACATACCAGCCATTGTAGGTATTATGGAGGGTAACATACCAGCCATTGTAGGCATCATGGAGTGTAACATTCCAGCCATTGTAGGTATTATGGAGGGTAACATTCCAGCCATTGTAGGCGTCATGGAGTGTAACATTCCAGCCATTGTAGGCATCATGGAGTGTAACATTCCAGCCATTGTAGGTAACAGGGAGGGTAACGTACAAGCCAGTGTAGATATCATGGAGTGTAACATTCCAGCCATTGTAGGTAACAGGGAGGGTAACGTACAAGCCAGTGTAGATATCATGGAGGGTAACATACCAGCCAGTGTAGATATCATGGAGGGTAACATACCAGCCAGTGTAGATATCATGGAGGGTAACATACCAGCCAGTGTAGATATCATGGAGGGTAACCAGCTGAAGTACCGGGAGGAGGCATTACCCAGCCATGGTAGTACACAGTCTGCACTCTTACGAGCATATTTTATACTTTTAACACGTTTTGCCCAACAATTTAGAACTTTTCTGAGTGTGTTGGCAGTTTTTCTTACATTTTGACTAGTCTGCCACCACATCTTGCATGAACAGCTTTAGACTCCATCATCACTGTCACAACTTCACTGCATCTTCCCCCACGTATCCACCTTCACGGCCCGCATCACGTGGCCTGTAGCTGGTGAACAGAGAGGAGTCTTGGGGTACAGCCTGTCATACGTATCACTTTTACATTACAAGGAACATTATGGTACACTTTTGGTACCCACTGTAACGTACCTGTATTAACACCACCTTCTACTTCTTCATACCTGTGTTTAGTCATGGTAACGGCAACATTTTTCAGAGGATCATCAACAGAAACCGTTGCTTGCCATAGCAGGCAATGTTGTTATTCCTTTCTGAAATGTTACTTACTTTTCCAAACTGATACCTCTGAATCTCTTGTACTGTTCTTGTCATTAGGTGACTATGCTGAGTGTAGAAGGGGATTGTTGCACCTGCATTATACTGACTATGGGGCATGACAGGTGCTAAAAGGTATTAAGATACTCAGAGTGGTATCTGCTCTGTTCTGTAGGTGATATTACATTTGTAGGTACTGAGAAGTCTGTTTCATCTGTACTTTGACAGCAAGAACATTTTTGACACAGTAATATCATGGAAAGATTAGTAAAAGGTCATGTCATTAACATTTCTAACTTGATCAACAATATTTTTGAGGAGATAGTAAACATCACTCATTGGTCAAGAGATACCTTTAAATTTCCAAAAAGGTTACCTTTAAATTTAGAAATGTATGTTTTAAATCAATTCATTCCATCAATGTTATAATTTGACCATCAGTGAGGATATGAGTACATGATAACAACATCACCTTTCTACTGTGATGTCATCGGGAGCCTTGATACATCAGTAGGTCAAATTCTGATTGAACATTTTACGCAAAAATAAGACGATTTTTTTTATACTCTCATGTAAATTCAGTAGTTCAAACAAGCCTGGGGTTAGTTTGAGCTTCAAGATGAAGATACACAGCCAATGGTTCTATTTCTGTAATTGTTGCCATGGCTGCAGGAAAATATCTAAGCTGCAAAATAAGAAATAGATAGAGAATAAAAAGGTTAAGATGTTGGCCAGATGAGGCTATACATTCTATATTTATCAAAGGATGAAGTTGTGAGAGTATGATGTTGGTGCTGAAGTTGTTACTGCATCGTTGCCATGACAATAAGCATCACCCACATTATGTTAGGTTCTAGAGCTGTCGTCCCTTTTACAGGTTATGCCTTTGTATTTTTTTCCATTTCTCATTTCAATTGCAACAACTTGTACTGAATGACAGTTTATTCTCAGCATGTCTTCTTGACTTTGGTTTCCAACTGCATGGGGAGGAATGTGATTATATCTCTCTTCATTCTGTGTGTAGTTTAGACCTTATAGAGGCAACATCACAGCATTACACTGTAAGCCAGCCTTCCTCATTGGGAGATGTTCTTGTAAACAACAGCCTTGGACAACCTTTAAGTAAATACTAGAAGATATTGTTGTAGAATTTAATTTTAACTAGTAGTAGATTTGTTCAATAGCTGTGCATCTACATTTTTTTCAATTTATTGAGTAACAAATTAAAGATAATTTTCATCATTGAATTAAGAATAATAATCGTGATTTGATAAAAGACAGTTTGGCCATTGTGAGGTGTCGTTCTGGTCAATACCTTGTATATAAATGTGTATATTTGTCTGATCTCTGTGTGCTTAGCTGTAACATATTCTCTGTGTTGCCCGGACTCCCAGTATACATCCAGGTGGCATATCACGGTAAATTGATCACACATTGAATATTACAGGGACTTATATGTCATAGACAATAATGTAATGAAGGCAAAAGTGTTTACATAATGACAGGAAGAAGTATTTATGTATAATTAGAGGCACTATTGTTTATCTAATGACAGGCAATATTGTCCACATAATGATAGGCAATATTGTATATTAATAACAGGCAATATTGTCTACAAAATGATAGGCAGTATTGTCTACATAATGATATTCAATATTGTCTACATAATGATATTCAATATTGTCTACATAATGATAGGCAATATTGTCAACATAATGACAGGCAATATTGTATATTAATAACAGGCAATATTGTATATTAATAACAGGCAATAGTGTCTACATAATGATAGGCAGTATTGTCTACATAATGATATTCAATATTGTATATTAATAACAGGCAATAGTGTCTACATAATGATAGGCAATATTGTCTACATAATGACAATATTGTTTAAGTCATAAACAGCAATATTGTTCATGTAATGAAGGTAATATTGTTTTTGTTTTGACAGGCAATATTGTTTGCATAAAGATGAAAAATATTGTTTACATAACAGGCAATATTGTTTATATAATGCCCAACAATATTGTTTATGTAATGCCAGGTAATACTGTATATTGAGAAACAATATTGTAATTGACATTCAGTGGTCACTGTTTAGAAATGCCACTAAGTCAGTGGAAGACTAAGCTGAGATGCATTGTGTTGCATTATAATGCATGGACCTTGATGTTATCTTGTACTTCTTATTCCAAGGAAGTGTTTTATAACTGCTTTTAACGTCAAGAGAATGTCTTTTCTCTGAAAATGTCCTCATTAATGCATTGCTGCAGAAGACCAGTGAGGCTTGTTAGATAACAGAGACGATAATTGATCCTGCAATGACCTGACAGCTGTGTCCTCTGCCTAACTGTTTACACTGACCATCTTTAATACCTACCTCTCTCTCTCTCATTGAAGTTGGTAATTTTAATTGTACTAACAAAGTCGGACCGAGCTGTCAGTGGCATAGATTCATATCAGTTTCATATTATTGTCTCTGCAGATCACATGTATTACATGTGGTTGGTATTTTCAACATTCAGCTATGTTGTGTTTGGTTGACAAGCGTTGTATGTGTCAAATGTGTTTTAACAGAGCATGGCAGCCAAGAGAAATGCAGGTGTGCCCTCAGCGATGGTGGCTCGCCAGTCTCTTAATGATGAAGAACTGGTAAGTTGAAGGCCAGGGAAGCCTTACGATGAGTGTGTTTGAATGAGTTGAGTTGGGGTTAAGGACATGTTGAACACTTTTCTAGCTATGTAACAGTCTATCAGCTTGTTTGATAGGAAGGCCCACAATAGTAAAGCTTAAGGTTGATAAATGGGGACTATGGATGATTTGAACGCATGACCAGTGCATCCTAAGATAGCCAAGAAACAAAACTCTAGGCCACTGGGCCAAATGCTTTCCCTGAGTACCCGTGAAGGTCCGGGTTAGAATATTGATCTTCAGTAACCCATGCTTGTCATAAGAGGCAACTAACAGGATCGGGTGGTCAGGCTCGCTGGCTTGGTTGACCCATGTCATTGGTTCCCAATTGCGCAGGTCGATGCTCATGCTGTTGATCACTGGATTGTCTGGTCCAGACTCGATAATTTACAGAACCACCAAATGACTGGAATATTGCTGAGTGTGGCGTCAAACTAAACTCACTCACTCACTCATTCACTTCTCCCTGAGTACTGAGAAATATCCTGGACCATATGGATGTGAACTAGTTGACCACATGATGGGACAAACAGATAATGGGGAAAGATGCTTGGCCAAGGAAATGTTTTAAAGAAAACAGCATGAAGATGCTGGGTTAAAATTGGTCATCAGGAACCTGTGCTAGTTGTAAAAGGGGACTTATTGGAGACACAGTGTCAGGGTCATAAGTGGGTGTCAGAGTTCGCTGATGGTATGGATTTTTGCTATCAATATTGATCACTAGATTGTCTAGACCAGACCTTATTAATTACAGTCCACCATCATTTCATTGGAATATTGTCACCTATCACAAAAGAATTATTTTGGAATTATTTTGAATGTCGCCATTGTACAAAATGCACTTAATTCATGCTCTTAAATTCTTAAATGGCTGTAATTGTTTATGTCAGTTCTTGTATGGGGTTTGATCACTGGATTGTCTGGTCCAGACTCGATTATTTACAGACCGCCGCCATATAGCTGGAATATTGCTGAGTGCGGCATAAAACTAAACTCACTCACTCACTCTTGTATGGGGTAGTGTCTGCAAAGTCTTGTTCTTGGACATGTCGCTCCTAATAAAAGATCTACATTGACTTTACAGAAGATGCATGTTTACAAGAAAACCCTCCAGGCTCTCATATACCCCATCTCCAGCACAACACCACACAACTTTGTTGTGTGGACCGCAACATCACCGACATACTGTTTTGAGTGTGAAGGACTGCTGTGGGGACTTGCGCGCCAGGGAGTGAGGTGCACTGAGTGTGGGGTCAAGTGTCATGAGAAATGCAAAGACTTGCTCAATGCTGACTGTCTGCAAAGTAAGTCACTTCCCCGTAACCTCAGAAAGATGTACCAAACACAATGATAGCTGTAATGAATTATGTTAACAATGTTATGAACTGTCTCCTTGTAACCTCAGAAAGATGTACCATACACAATGATAGCTGTAATGAATTATGTTAACACCTCAGAAAGATGTACCAAACACAATGATAGCTGTAATGAATTATGTTAACAATGTTATAAACTGTCTCCTTGTAACCTCAGAAAGATGTACCATTCTCAATGATAGCTGTAATGAATTATGTTAACAATGTTATAAATTGTCTCCTTGTAACCTCAGAAAGATGTACCATTCTCAATGATAGCTGTAATGAATTATGTTAACAATGTTATAAACTGTCTCCTTGTAACCTCAGAAAGATGTACCACCTCAATGAATTGTCTCCTTGTAACCTCAGAAAGATGTAGCTGTAATGAATTATGTTAACATTCTCTTGTAACCTCAGAAAGATGTACCATTCTCAATGATAGCTGTAATGAATTAATGATGTACCAAACACAATGATAGCTGTAATGAATTATGTTAACAATGTTATAAATTGTCTCCTTGTAACCTCAGAAAGATGTACCAAACACAATGATAGCTGTAATGAATTATGTTAACAATGTTATAAATTGTCTCCTTGTAACCTCAGAAAGATGTACCTCAGAAAGATGTACCAAACACCAATGATAGCTGTAATGAATTATCTTAACAATGATAGCTGTAATGAAAATTATGTTAGCAATGTTATGAACTGTCTCCTTGTAACCTCAGAAAGATGTACCATTCTCAATGATAGCTGTAATGAATTATGTTAACAATGTTATAAATTGTCTCCTTGTAACCTCAGAAAGATGTACCATTCTCAATGATAGCTGTAATGAATTATGTTAACAATGTTATAAATTGTCTCCTTGTAACCTCAGAAAGATGTACCATTCTCAATGATAGCTGTAGTGAATTATGTTAACAATGTTATAAATTGTCTCCTTGTAACCTAGAAAGATTTGCTCAGTGTTACCCCCTGTCACTGACTTAAACCATCTTTTGATGCTGTACCAGGAGGTAAGTAAATGAAGCAACTTTTGAGATGTTTCCATAGTGTTATACAAGATGGCTGTATGGGATGTTGTACTGTCATCTTCAGGGGCAGCTGAGAAGAGCTCCAAGCATGGAGCGGAGGACAAAACGCACAACATTATCATGGCTATGCGAGAACGGATGAAGATACGTGAGAAAAACAAGCCAGATATATTTGAGCTCATCAGGTAACGATCTTTCCTGTTCCTTCCCATTTGACCATGTATAGCTAGACTTGAATGGTAAAACAAGTAACCACTGTGGTAAACAGTCAGGTTTATAGGAACTTATGTCTTATTCAGTTGTCATTGTTTGGGGATGTTATTGCATGTCTCCAGTAATATATAACATGTCTATAGGGTGGAGTATGTTATTAAACATGTGGTTCATTGGCTCATGGTATATGCAACATGTATGATACAGTATTCTTATCTTGTGTAACCATGTTTAACATGAAGACAGATGGTTTCTGTCGCCTGCACTAATATATCTAACTTATCTCCAAGAAGTCTCACTGAATATCTCAATTACATGTACTTCTTTAATCATACTAATGGAAAAATACTTTGCTGAGTTACAACATAACCATAATTGCACTTGGAAGGCAGTGTATTACACATATTCAAGTATATAGTGTTTGAATTGTCTGCCCCTTGACTAAGACTGCAGTAGCAGGCCCTTTTGCTGACCCCACTACAGATCCCTTAACCAATGAATATCCTATACATAGTCATAATGGTGTATTGTGTGAAGTTATAGAGAGTTACTACATGTGAAATAGGGGAATAACTGTGTGTATCCTATCTCCAGGCAAGTGTTCAGTGTAGATAAAAAGTCTCACTCTGGTCACATGAAAGCTGTCAAACAGAGTGTGCTTGATGGGACGTCCAAGTGGTCAGCCAAAATAGCTATAACTGGTGAGTGAAGTGGTGCCCTGAGCATGCTCACTGGCCACTTCCTGCACATGTGTGTGCTAGAGGTAGATGTTGTAGCATGAGTGTTGTACCAGACCTTCAGTGTTGTACCCTAGACTGTAGTAGCTGCACACATAGCGTCACTCATTCAGTTGCTGTGAATACACATGTATAGTTCATTCATGTTGACTAATCACAGACCTGTAAGCTCTTGTGGCATTTTCATTAAGCTTTCAGTTGGAAACACATTTAAATAGTTGTAGATGACCTCCATAGCCAGACTTGTGCAGGCATGTGATGCCTGCACTTGTGATGCCTGCACTTGTGACATGTGATTGTAGATGTGTGATTGTTGTTCTTGAAACATATGGGGCGGTGGGGTAGCCTAGTGGTCAAAGCGTTGGCTCGTCATGCCGAAGGCCCGGGTTCGAGTCCCCACATGGGCACAATGTGTTAAGCCCATTTCTGGTGCCCCGCCGTGATGTTGCTGGAATATTGCTAAAAGCGGCGTAAAACTAAACTCAGTCAGTCAGTCTTGAAACATGACCAGAGGGTCGTGGACATGTGATGATTGTCTCCAATGGTTGCAACTGGTTGAGGATGTGTGATTGTTGCCTTCCCTTGGCGTCCATGTTGGTCAACATGAACACAGCAGCAGCAATAGATAGTCATGGCAGATACTACAATAAGCATTACTTTACAAGATTCCTAAAAAAATACTTGCAATCAAAACTACCTCCCTCAACAACTTAACTTCTTGTACTTAACCTTCTGAATTTACTAACCATCTGGTTGTCGTGACAATTGCTGGGGAGGTCACTATTGACATCCATTGCTGGGAGGTCACTATTTGATTATCAGTAACCATTGCTGGGGAGGTCACACTGACGCATTGCTGGGGAGGTCACTATTGGTTGTTGTAACCATTGCTGGGAGGTCACTATTGTCGTGGACCATTGTTGGTTATCGTCGTGACCATTGCTGGGGAGGTCACTATTGATTGTCATGACCATTCCTGGGGAGGTCACTATTGGTTGTCGTGACCATTGCTGGGGAGGTCACTATTGATTGTCATGACCATTGCTGGGGAGGTCACTATTGGTTGTCGTGACCATTGCTGGGGAGGTCACTATTGATTGTCATGACCATTGCTGGGGAGGTCACTACTGGTTATTGTAACCTTGACAGTTGTTTGGCCGGATGGTACAGACTCTACTTGCCTGTTACAGTCTTTACTTGCCTAATTACAGCATGTTCATCTGAACAAAGTGCCGCCGTCTAACCAGAGCGAGGTTTGTACCTCCTGCTACAGCCTGGTAAAGGTTTTTTTTATTAATTTTTTAACTTTTATACAGGAAAGGGTTTACATTTTATCTTTCTTAGCTTACCTAGACCAAAGGTTTATGTGAGTGTATGTATATGGCCAATTGTCCATCCCTTATGTTGTTATGTATAGTTTGGGCAGCTGACACTAGATGATCGGTTCCTCGCTAACACAGGGAAGGTATCACTAAAACATGCTCGTAAAACACTGACCTGAATAATATGGCTGCCATGGCCAATGACTCTATGATTATCTCTGTAAAGATGTGTAATTACATACTTAATAATTGTGGAGGTTTGTTAAAGGTGTTTGTTTTGTTTTTCACAAAAAAAATGTCAGTACTGACTTTTAACCAATTACCTTGAATGACTGCCATCACATGATGGGGATGTCCTCTCAAACTTCCTGACTGACGAAGCTCAAGTTTTGTTGAAGCCAAATAAATCAAATCAATACAGAAGTGATTGACGTACAAGCCTTCTTTAAATTGCAAGTTTACACTAAAATATACCATTTTGTCATGCACTTTTTCAACATTAAAAGTCGTTTCAAATCAAAACCAGGACAGATATAACAAGTAAATATTTACTTTTGGCATTATATATATTTGAACATTTACCGAGAGTTCTATTTTCATAATAAACTCACCATGGCATATGTCCCTAGCAAGATGATGTCACTGGTGCCAGCTGATTAAAAACTGACATGATCAGACCTTATTGGACCCATTTCATGTGTTGAAGGTTCAGGTGTGTTGTTCTTGTATCTCAGTGCAATTGTGCCAAACTTGGTTGATTGTCTTTCCATCAGTAAAGTGTCAGTGTCACCAATTTCTGCATACAGTGTAACCAAATTGAAAAAGTAAATGCACTAGATCTCAGCCATTGCTGAATGTGCAAGTATTCTAAGTTAGTTGCTACTTTTCTACAGAAATTGTAAAAATATATGTCCTTCATCTTCAACAATAACTTTGATGTCGAAAAAATAACCAAATAGATCAGGAACATAAATGCACTTTGCAGTTTTGAATTCTGTGGGAAATGAAAACACACAATCAATCATTGCTTCGTGCATCTTTCTTTTTTTAACACACGTATTAATGCAATTGATTTCACTATGTGTGTCTTTGGCTTCGGGCTTAGACAGGAGACCAGTCTATATCAATTGGCACCAATTGCGTCATAATCTAAAGGAGCTAAATCTGGCCTGTTTAGCTTTCAAAACAAAGGCCTCATAATGGCATAAATGTGCTAATCCTTCCTCAGAAACTGTAACAGGTGAGCCTTAATTCATACTGTAACTGTGGACCTATTCCATTTGCCCAACAAGTGTTATAATACCTTTGTTAGTTTATTTGTTTGTTTGGTTGTTTAACACCTCACCCAGCATTATTCTAGCTACATGTAGGCGACCTGTAAATTATCAGGTCTGAACCAAACAATCCAGTGATCAACAGCATAAGCATTGGTCTATGCTGTTGGAACATGGTGACATGTATCAACCAAGTCATCAAGCCTGACCACCCGAACCCATGACAAGCATGGGTTGCTGAAGACCAACTCTAATTTATAATAACATCATAAACTGTTGCACACTAAGCGTGTGTGTGTGTGAGTGGAGTGAGTGTGCACATGAGTGTGAGTAATATCAGCTGTGACGACCAGCCAGGCACCAGGTAAAGCTGTTAGATACAATGTTTTGGTAGCTGCTTGTGATATACATTTTAATTATTCTAGGCACTTATTTCTATTTCAAATAATCACACTTTTCCATCCCTATAGTCACTTCCGTTGTGTCAGCATGCTTCACTCCAGATGGAAGTGGCAATTTTAACATTTCACTTTTTATATTTTGCACTTAGATTTTATAATATTGTTTTGTTCCATTTTACTGTAGTATCTGTTGAGTCAGCGAACATTATTAAATGCAACTCTGTGGGGAAATTCTTCCTCTTTAATATTTTAATATTTTAATATTTTAATGTGGGTAGTTGTCACTTGAAACTTGAACCAGTCCCAGTTTGTCAGCTCCCTGTTTGCTGATCCTTGGTGCTATGTTGTGTACCTGTAGACCTGCTTCCATCATACCCTCCACAACCTGTGCTGTAGCGTAGTGTATGAACAAGGGAGATAACCCATCTCCGAACGTTCGGTGCATCGCGATACTCTGTGGTGTCATACAAGTAGCATTTCATGACTAAATCATAAAAATTATCTGATGAGGAATTGTAAAACTCAATGAGAAATAATTGTAAAACACTATTTTCTCATGGTTGTATGGACAAGACATTAAAATATCTGTTCCAGCTCAGATCTCACCACTGTTTAACTGACTCCAATCAATTGATAAGTTTTAGGTCTTATTATTTCTACTGTTTAATGACAGAATATGTGTTCTTTGAATGGCAAGTGTTGGGATCTGTTGATACATCAAGATATGGATTGTGTCATACAACCCAAGTGTTAGCTAACAGCTAATCTACGTCACAAAGAACTAAATCTGCTATCTTGTCCAATATTTTTCATCAAAAAGTCTATGTTGTGCTACCAGTCTAAAGGAACAGTGTTGCGTGCGATGTTGTTTGTGACATTGTATGCACTGTTGTGTGCGATGTTGTGTGCGCTGTTGTAGACAACTGTGTCATATTCCAGATCCTTGTTTGAAGTTGAATTGCCTCTGCATGTGGGACACATGAAAGCAGCTAAACAGAACATACTTGATGGCACATCTAAGTGGTCCGCTAAAGTAGCAATCACAGGTAGACCTACGTCATATTACAATACACACCGCTTCGGCTGATTACAAGGATCATATCCGTGTCCCATCATTGAAATACCCATTGACTCATGGCTTGCTTTATATGTGTAGTATGTCCACCGGCTGTAGCTAGATGTTAGTGTTGTAGTATGTTGTAATCAGCTTGTTAGCATTGTAGTATGTTTTTAGTAGTTGTTAGCATTGTAGTGAATTGTCCACAGCTTTGTGTCCAGCACCCTATACACCATGGTAGCACCGTTTGTCTGCACTGTGTTGATGTTCTTCTTGTATGTGTCTGTCCTGGTTCAACAAATGTAAAGAAACAGAAAGAAACATTGACTAATTGAATATTTTTTCGCCACACCAGGTTCAGTCGGACAAAGTCTAGTAATTTTCACTGTTTAGTAAAACAAAACAGTTAGTCCTCTTCAGTAAGATCGTGTCTAGCAATTTGCAGTGAAGTAATACAATTTCCAGCAATTTTAATCTCAAATACATTGGTTGACAATAATAACTATTTTGCTGTATGATGAACTGTGTCCGTGGTGTACGTGAGATGACGCGATGTGACGTGTTGCAGTGATATGTGCCCAGGGCCTGATCGGGAAGGACAAGACCGGAACCAGTGATCCCTATGTTACAGTGCAAGTTGGCAAAGTGAAAAAACGAACCAAAACAGTGCCTCAAGACTTGAATCCTGTGTGGAATGAAAAATTTTATTTGTGAGTTTCTTTGTCACCTTTAGTATCATCTATTTTGTGAAGGGGCGGTGGGGTAGCCTAGTGGTTAAAGTGTTCGCTCGTCATACCGAAGACCCGGGTTCGATTCTCCACATGGGTACAATGTGTGAAACCCATTTTCTGGTGTCTCCCGCCGTGATAGTGCTGGAATATTGCTAAAAGTGGCATATATGTAACTGAATTGTGACTAAAGAATGGGAGGATATATGTATACTTTGGAGGATACATGTGTTTTGTGTTTGGGTGTATCTGTTGTTCTTTGGTCAAGGAAACAGATGGTCAAAGTTAAACACCTGTTGAACTGAATCAAGCAATTCAGATTGGTAAAGTGGGCCATATTTGATAGATATGTGGAATGCCTGTTTTACCTCAATACACCAATAGATGCTGTTATATTGGAAATGTGACTTTAGACTTGTATGAAGCTGTGGTAGCTTAAGTCCTCTACCTTTACACTTTCTGTCTGATTACTAATGTCTTTATGTCAATTATTACTAATGTCCTGTGTCTATTATTACTAATGTCCTCTGTCTATTTTACTAATGTTTATGTCTATTATTACTAATGTCTTATGTCAATTATTAATGTCCTGTGTCTGTTCCAGTGAGTGCCATAATTCCTCTGACAGGATCAAGGTCCGTGTGTGGTAAGTTCATCTGTGGGAGTTGTACGCATCTACAGACCAGGGCCCCAGTACATAAAGTGTTCGTGTTGTTAAGACTTATCGTAACTATGTAGGTTGTGTAGACTTATGATTGTCTTAGTGTGATGAACACTTTGTGGATCAGCATCCTGCAGTAAGTTACCTTTTGTAGCAGTGCAATCTTTCCAAAAAGGGGCGGTGGGGTAGCCTAGTGGTTAAAGCGTTCACTCGTCACGCCAAAGACCCGGGTTCGATTCCCCACATGGGTACAATATGTGAAGCCCATTTCTGGTGTCCCCTGCCGTGATATTGCTGGAATATTGCTAAAAGCGGCGTAAAAACTAAACTCACTCACTCACTCCAAAAACGAAATATCTCAAGTACCTCCTTTAACACGTGTCTCTCTTGTCTCCAGGGATGAAGATAATGACCTCAAGTCCAAGTTACGCCAGAAATTGACACGAGAATCTGATGATTTCTTGGGCCAGACTATTATTGAGGTGCGAACTCTGAGTGGCGAGATGGATGTCTGGTACAACTTGGGTAAGTTTTATCTGCTTCTTTACCAATCAGACAGACAGATCTGTATCTATGTGTTAGGCAGCTGTACCATTTGAAAGCTCTTGATAATATAAATATAAGTCATCACTTCCTCTTTATTTTACAGAAAAGCGGACTGACAAATCCGCAGTATCTGGTGCTATCCGTCTCCACATTAGTGTGGAGATCAAGGGCGAAGAGAAGGTTGCCCCCTACCATGTGCAATACACCTGCCTTCACGAGGTGAGTTCAGTGTGGCAGGGTCAAGGTCATCCCCAGCTGACATCCTTACCTTGTCACGCTGGATCTTTGGTCAGGTGGACAAGGTGTTTGATCCCAGATCAGAATGTCTATGGTTCGAATCCCATCAACATAACAATACATCATTCAGAATGTCCATGGTTCGAATCCCATCAACATAACAATACATCATTCAGAATGTCCATGGTTCGAATCCCATCAACATAACAATACATCATTCAGAATGTCCATGGTTCGAATCCCATAACAATATATCATTCAGAATGTCCATGGTTCGAATCCCATCAACATAACAATACATCATTCAGAATGTCCATGGTTCGAATCCCATCAGCATAACAATATATCATTCAGAATGTCCATGGTTCGAAACCCATCAACAGAACAATATATCATTCAGAATGTCCATGGTTCGAATCCCATCAACATAACAATATATCATTCAGAATGTCCATGGTTCGAATCCCATCAACATAACAATATATCATTCAGAATGTCCATGGTTCGAATCCCATCAACATAACAATATATCATTCAGAATGTCCATGGTTCGAATCCCATCAACATAACAATATATCATTCAGAATGTCCATGGTTCGAATCCCATCAACATAACAATATATCATTCAGAATGTCCATGGTTCGAATCCCATCAACATAACAATATATCATTCAGAATGTCCATGGTTCGAATCCCATCAACATAACAATACATCATTAGTGCTCCTGTCTGTGCAGAATACTTTCTTCTATAAAAGTGGCTGCAGATGTCCTACATAGACGCCTATCACACAATTTCATATCTGCTTTCACGTGGAAGTCACCAGTGTCTTCTCTATTTCAGAACCTCTTCCACTATCTTTGTGAGCAAGCTGAGGGTGAGGTGAAGTTACCAGATGCTAAAGGGGTAAGCTGTGCTAGCCTTCTGTCAGTGCATCTGTTTCCTGTTTGATAACAAGCAATGTAATTGAAACGTGGGATAAAATCTGCAGTGTTATTCCAGGTTGTTATTTTTCGGATTGTGTCTTCCTGATTGTGTTAATTTTCACTGATTGTGTTATTCCCTGATTGTATTTTTCACTGATTGTGTTATTCCCTGATAGTATTTTTCACTGATTGTGTTGTTCGCTGATTGTGTTATTGCTGATGGTATTATTCCCCGATTGCAGCAAGATGACGCATGGAAAGTGTACTTCGATGAACCAGCCCAGGAAATTGTGGATGAGTTTGCCATGAGATATGGCATCGAGTCCATATACCAGGCCATGACGTGAGTGTGATTGGCAGTTATCATCTCGTTTCCTTATTACTATACTAAAGATGCAACGAATCAATAACAATGAAAAGTAAAGAGTGATATGAAACTCACATGGGTATAGAGAGATTCTGTGATTGTGCTGCATCCAAGGGGAAGTAACTAGAGTCATCTTGAATCCACCTGATTTCTATTCTTGGTTTTCAGCTCCTGCACTGATCCTGACATTCTTGGTTTTCAAAGCAGCATTATATACAACTGACCAAATTTTCCACAATCTTAGGAGTCATAAAGCGTCCTTGTGCATTCTCTTGGGGTAGCCTAGTGGTTAAAGCGTTGGCTCGTGCGACTAGGTTCGAATCCCCACATGGGTACAATGTGTGAAGCCCATTTCTGGTGTCCCCCGCCGTGATGTTGCTGGAATATTGCTAAAAGCGGCGTAAAACCAAACTCAGTCAGTCAGTCTCTTGTGCGATTCTGACTGTATCATAACCATGTGTCTGTAAATCACTATAAAACCAGTTGTTTCCCAAAACATGAGTGTGTCCTGCTCCAGTGACATGCTTCACAAACACATGCAGAGGCAAGAGAATTGTTCACCTGATAAAACAAGGGACCTTATGGTACAAGTCAGTGATATTTCTGTCACTTATTTGCCAAACTTAGTCCTTCACATACCTACCATAAAACATTTGGCAAACTTTACTGAAGCCTTGAATGTGGTTAGGCCAATAAATCCAGCTGACTGCTGACCATCTTCTACTCTTTCTACAGTCACTTCTCCTGCCTGGCAACCAAGTACATGTGTCCCGGCGTGCCAGCAGTCATGAGCACGCTCCTTGCAAACATCAATGCCTTCTATGCACACACGACGGCAACAACAGCTGTCTCTGCCAGTGATCGCTTCGCTGCATCCAACTTCGGGGTGAGTGGATTTGATTTTGATTGAGGGCAGTCACATGTTTGTCTGAATGTGAGGCCACAGTTAATTGTAGCTGACTGATAATGTTAATGTAGGATCTGCGCTTGAGTTTGGGGGCTTATTTCAGTCTGTTGTAACATTTTGAAACATTGTGCAGTCATGAAAAATATGTAGGTTATACATTCCATTTCTCGAAGGAGGAATTGCTGGAACATTTGATTGTCCTTCAGTCAGGATTTCATACAGTTGGATTGGATTTTGACTGTTTCAGCTGATAATGTTAAAAAGATTTAGTTTTAAATTGTTAGTGTTGACTGATGGCAGTCGTCTTGAGATTTTATCTCCAATTCTCATTGCATCTACCCCATAATTGATTTCCGTTTGTGTTTATGTAGTGCTATGAACGTGCATATGTGGGGGCCATCAAATTTCCTTTGTCATTCTTACATCTTCATCTCTTTATGGTCAGATGAGGGATATGAGGAATAGTTGTCAAACAATGTCATCTGTGGTGTTTAAGCAATGGCAATGACAGGGCCTTTTTTGTATGTTAATGTGCTTATGCTTTCCTAATTGTGTTTGAAACTACTATGTAGAAGAGTTAATATCTCAACTCTGATAATGTATTGAACTGAAGTGTTTTGTAAATATTTATTTCAGAAAGAGAAGTTTGTCAAGTTGCTGGACCAGCTGCACAACTCACTCCGGATTGACTTGTCAATGTACAGAGTGAGTTTTCTATCTAGCCTGTATATAGCATAACCCAAACTCAGTTTGATACATGAAGTCCTTATACCTACCTGATCAGGATGTTGTGTTTCTGGTATGTCAGAATGATTGTGGCTTCGTCGGCTCCATCAAACCCTTGGCTGTCAATGTATGCAGGTTAACATATGCATCTTGCTATTAGTCATCTCATCTGTTTCTTGTATTTTCCAGAACAACTTCCCGGCATCTGACCCAGCCCGCCTCCAGGATCTGAAATCCACGGTGGACCTACTCACTAGCATCACCTTCTTCAGAATGAAGGTAAAGTCAGCAGTCATATTCTTCTTTTCTTAAAAATTCTTGTCCAACCACTCAGATGGCTGACTTACATCCTTGTCTAGCCCATGTCTGTTCCCCACCACATGATAACCAACCTGGGGTGGTGGAGTAGCCTCATGGTTAAAGCTTTTATTTGTCATGCTGAAGACCCAGGTTCGATTCCCCACATGGGTGTGAAACTTATTTCTGGTATTCACTGCCCTGATATTGCTGGAATATTACTAAAAGCAGCATAAAACTAAACTCACTCACTTACCTAACCAACCATCTGTCCCCACCACATCATGACCATCCATATTGACCACTTCAAGTTCAGCTCATATATACTAGGGGGCGGTGGGGTAGCCTAGTGGGTAAAGTGTTCGCTCGTCATTCCGAAGGCCCAGGTTCGATTCCCCACATGGGTAAAATGTGTGAAGCACATTTCTGGTGTCCCCCGCCGAGATATTGCTGAAATATTGCTAAAAGCGGCGTAAAATCAAACTGACTCACTTACTCATTTATAATAGGATGTCAACATTTCGTGTAATACATGTAGAAATACTTCAGGTAATGTCTGATGACCTGGCTCTGATTTCTCAAAAAACTTAAGTTTTACTCAAATTTCAAACTGAGTTTGACAATTTGAAACAGCTGATTTTTTAACTCAACGGCATTTGTTTTAATAAAAAGCCCAAACAACTTAAGTAGCCTATCTACCCAACTCAAATTATCAACTATGTTTGAGTGTAATATCAATTTCAGTTTATTCTGGAAATGCATTTTCCTGCTTTTTCTCATATTTGAGTAAAACTCTTACTTAAGTCAAACTCAGACTTAAGTTTGTTTCGAGAAATGGGGCCTGATGTGTCCGACATTGTTTTGTAGGTGCAAGAACTGGCAAGTCCTCCCCGCGCCAGCACAGTTGTGAAGGACTGTGTCATTGCATGCATTAAATCAACGTACAAGTTTCTTTTTGACAACTGCTATGAGCTCTACAACCGAGAATTCCAGACAGACCCATCAGAATTACCAAACCCAGACTTCGAGGGCCCAAGTAGTCGAAGCCTGGACTTCTGGCACAAACTCATTGCCCTCATTGTATCTGTCATAGAAGAGGACCGCAACAGCTATACTTCAGTGTTGAACCAGTACGTATGCTCTGACTCACACAGATTGAAGTTTATTGTCTTTTATGGTAGTTCACACAACTTTGTCTTAGTGTATTTTCTTGGATTGGTAAGAAACTGTTTGATCCATTTCAGGTTCCCTCAAGAGTTGAACATTGGCCAAGTTAGTGCTGCCATGCTGTGGGACCTGTTCTCTAAAGACCTCTGCTTTGCTCTGGAAGGTAGTCAGAGGCTGACTCTCTCAAACTCATGTTCTAAAACTGTTGTTGGGCATTTACTATAGTGTGGAAAAGTAGAGCAAGTAAATAGTAACTGTAGATGGGAGGTTGTTAATAGTAAAGTTGTATATATTTGGGAAAGTAGAGCAGTTAGACAGCACCTGCAGATGATTTGATGTTTTCTCTTCAGATCATGAGAAGGAGCCAATCTGTAAGAGTTCGGAGTACATGAACCTACACTTCCGGGTGAAGTGGCTGTACAGCAAATACATCGCTGAAGTGCCTCAGTGCAAAGGCACTGTCCCACAGTACCCTCAGTAAGTACACCCACTACATCCTCACAGTACCCTCAGTAAGTACACCCACTACATCCTCACAGTACCCTCAGTAAGTACACCCACTACATACCTCACAGTACCCTTAGTCTGGACACCAGTACATCCTCACCCTTAGTCTGGACACCAGTACATCCTCATCCTTAGTCTGGACACCAGTACATCCTCATCCTTAGTCTGGACACCAGTACATCCTCATCCTTAGTCTGGACACCCAGTACATCCTCACAGTACCCTTAGTCTGGACACCAGTACATCCTCACAGTACCCTTAGTCTGGACACCAGTACATCCTCACCCTTAGTCTGGACACCAGTACATCCTCACCCTTAGTCTGGACACCCAGTACATCCCTCATCCAGTACATCCTCATCCTTAGTCTGACACCAGTACAGTCCTCCCTCACAATACCCTTAGTAAGTACACCCAGTATGTCCCTCACAGTACCCTTAGTCTGGACACCAGTACATCCCCTCAGTACCCTTAGTCTGGACACCCAGTACGTCCTCACAGTACCCTTAGTAAGTACATCCTCACAGTACGTCCTCACAGTACATCCTCACCTTAGTCTGGACACCAGTACATCCTCACATTAGTCTGGACACCAGTCTGGACACCAGTACATCCTCACAGTAGTTTTCCCTCAGTAGGTACACCAGTATATTCCCTCACTACCATCAATAAGTACACACAGTTTTCAGTATCTCAGTAAGTACAGATAGTACAGCTGCAGTATTTTCAGTAAAGGCACCCAATATATCTTCACAGTGAAATATACACAGTGTGTCCAGACCCACCCAGTATCATCATGTTAATACACCAAATAATCCCCTCAGTTTCGTTAGTAAATATGCCTGGTATTTGTTATTCAGAGATGATGAATGTTACTGTTATTCAGAGTTGATGATTCTAATTGAAAAATGGTGACTGTTGTTGAGAGATGATGACTGCGGTTGTTGCAGATGGTTCGAACCTTTCGTCATGCAGTGGCTCAACGAGAATGATGATGTTTCAATGGAGTATCTTCATGGTGCTTATGATCGAGACAAGAAAGATGGTGTAAGCTGAACCTTTATGACTGCCTGATGTTTTAGTCAACATCTGACTGTACAATTAACAACAGGCTAGCTATTCTCAAAACGTTTGTAGCCCTACGAACTTCTGAAGCCCGTTCTTAACACATTGGCTACGATCAAAGTTAAGAATTCTTAGGGCTACGAACGTTTCTAGAACAAGGGCCCAGTTCCTGAAGAGTAACTTACATTCTGTATATTAGGATGGCATGGCTACTGGTTAACCTTATAAACAAGTATTACATTTGACATTTGTTATCAGGAATTGCTTGCCATTGTAAGAGATGTGCTTATATGTGTATATTCTACTCTAAAGAACATGGGGGCGGTGGGGTAGCCTAGTGGTTAAAGCGTTGGCTCGTCACACCGAAGACCCGGGTTCGATTCCCCACATGGGCACAATGTGTTAAGCCCATTTCTGGTGTCCCCAGCCGTGATATTGCTGGAATATTGCTAAAAGCGGCGTAAAACTAAACTCAGTCAGTCTAAAGAACATGAAGAACACCCTATGGAAGAATCAGATGTCCTCTACCTTGGTGTAAGTTTCAGTGAGGGTACAACAGTGTTAGTAATCCATTCTTCCGGACATTACTAACGATTTTATGTGTGTCCATCTATAGTTTTATTGGAGCGATCGCAAACGTTTCAAGTGTTTTTCAATCAGTTCATTAACAGCTGTTTCATGTATTGTGGTCATGTGTCCCATCTCCTGTACAGTTCCAGAAGAGTTCGGAGCATGCACTGTTTTCCACATCGGTCGTGGATGTGTTCACACAGCTCAATCAGTGTTTCGATGTCATCAAGAAACTGGAGTGTCCTGATCCAGAAATTGTCAAAAACTACATGCGACGTTTTGCCAAGGTAGGCATATCATTTCTGTTGTGCTTGACTATTGTACCAAAGGGGTGACCTGTATCAACTGTCCCATCTCTGATCTCACCTGGTGATCCTATCTTATGTTACCTGGTGATACCTGTATCAATGTTCCTATCTGTTATGTTACCTGGTGATACCTGTATCAATGTTTCTATCCCTTATGTTACCTGGTGATACCTGTATCAATGTTTCTATCTCTTATGTTACCTGGTGATACCTGTATCAATGTTTCTATCTCTTATGTTACCTGGTGATACCTGTATCAATGTTCCTATCTCTTATGTTACCTACCGGTGAAGGTCCGGGTTAGAATATTGATCTTCAGTAACCCATGCTTGTCGTAAGAGGCGACTAACGGGATCGGGTGGTCAGGTTTGCTGACTTGGTTGACACATGTCATCGGTTCCCAATTGCGCAGATCGATGCTCATGCTGTTGATCACTGGATTGTCTGGTCCAGACTCGATTATTTACATACCGCCGCCATATAGCTGGAATATTGCTGACTCACTCAGTCTTTCTTGTGTTACCTGGTGATACCTGTATCAACTGTCCTATATCTTATGTTACCTGGTGATACCTGTGTCAACTGCCCTATCTCTTATGTTACCTGGTGATACCTGTATCAGCTGTCCTATCTCTTATGTTACCTGGCGATACCTGTATCAGCTGTCCTATCACTGACTCCACTTTCTATTTGGTATTTTTCAGACTGTGAATAAGGTCCTCCTAGCCTATGCAGACATTGTGAGGAGGGACTTTGAGAAGTACACAAACAGACAGAAAGTGGTATGTATGCACGAACAGTTCCGTCCGTCAACAGGAAGTGGTATGTATGCATGAACAGTTAGTCCGTCAACAGGAAGTGGTATGTATGCAGGAACAGTTGTGTCCGTCAACAGGAAGTGGTATGTGTGCAGGAACAGTTGAGTCCGTCAACAGGAAGTGGTATGTATGCACAAACAGTTGTGTCCATCAACAGAAGTGGTATGTATGCACGAACAGTTGTGTCCGTCAACAGGAAGTGGTATGTATGCAGGAACAGTTGTGTCCATCAACAGGAAGTGGTATGTATGCAGGAACAGTTGTGTCCGTCAACAGGAAGTGGTATGTGTGCAGGAACGACTTTTTGTTGAAAATACTATACATAACTTTTCATACAGTATGTACTTAGATGAACTCTGTGGGGATTCTCAGATAGACTGATCCCACCAGAAATGTCCAGCAATGATACAGCAGCTGATTGTCATATCTGAGATCATGTGTGTCCCCCCAGGCCTGCATCCTGATGAACAACATCCAGCAGTTGCGGGTGCAGCTAGAGAAGGTGTTTGAATCTATGGGCGGGGAGAAGCTGGATCCCGAGGCTGGTGGCATCTTGAAGGAACTCCAGCAGAAACTCAACAGCGTCCTGGACGACCTTAGCAGCATCTTTGCCAAGAGGTGGGTGCAAAAGGGTTACTCTGTCTCATGCATAAATATACCCTTCATGATATTTAAGAGGATTCAGGAAACTTGAAGGTACCCATCAAGATGTCATGTTATAAATGCCTTGGATGTGAAGTTTATGAAGCAAAAATGGCATGTGGTTCTTTTGGTATGCCTTCTAGTATGACTCAGTGACCATCTCTAAAAATGTAAAAATAGGTGGATCATCAGACAGTATTTCCAGCTACGTGTTCTGACAGTCAGCCAATAGTGCAAGTACGTGTTCTGACAGTTAGCCAATACTGCCTGTTTATTTCCTCCAGTCTGGAGCCTCAGATCCAGCAAAGCATGATTGAGCTGGGCCAGCTGCTGTCTAAGGTGAAGGGGGCGGGGCAGGTATCATTGTCCCAGCCCAGCCAGAGGACCAGCATCCAGCAGGAATCTGATGCAGTCCTTAGACCGCTCATGGACCTGCTTGATGGAAGGTGAGATATTCACACTCATCAGTATAAATATCCCAGTTCTACAACAACTGCAGTAATGCATATGGATTTACATATACTTGAGAAAAATTGATTATGAATAGATTGTTAACTTGCATCATTAATGTTTACTGTTTTACATATCATGATATCGATATACGTAGCTGATGTATTACTAGTGTTGCTAGTTGATAGAACTATAGAACTAAGCCTACACTCTGTTCAACTGTTACCTTTTGAGATGATGTTTCCACAAACTGCCCAGCTGACTCAACTATGCTCACTGTGATAGTTCAACAGATGCTGGGTTTTACTCATATATTTTAACTCAGTATAGTCACAAACAGTCGGTGCGCCTAGTGGCTGCAAGAGTTGTATACTCCCCAGGGAGTTGAGATTGATAATGCGATGTGCCTTTGAGATTGACATCAATGATCGAGGGAAAAAATACCAGCACCGTGAGCATGCACTAGTGCGTGGATATGTGCGCTATATAAATATCCTATAATAATGATAATAATAATAACAAACAAAATACACAGCAACTTCAGTTGATATGCCCAGTCTGGCATTTACATTCTGATGCGGGGTTTGGCAAGATGTGCTACCAGTGTCAGATGTGTTACCAGTACTTAACATCTTTGTAATTCCCATAATAACCCCCAGAAGTCTGGTGCAGTGAGAGCACAGTTTTAGGGTGATGCAGGGATTTGAACTCAGTGGTCAGTGGTTACTGGAATTACTAACGACTGTGCTGTGAAGTGTGCCTTAGATCTCTGGTGCCTGCTGTCATTGAAACATACTCTGGTAATGAGTATTGTAAAAGCCATGGCAACAATTGTATGTCTACATTTCAGTTCTCTATGGGTTAGGGTAAACAAGAGAAGCTTGGGTGATTCAGAAAAGGCAATGATTATGAATATTGGGGTAATTGTTTAGGTACACATGCGATTGAACCTCTCAGTACTGGAGACAGGAGTATGGAACAACTGTGGAACCAGACACTAGTTGTAACAGTTGGGCAGGGTATTGGTGCCAGATATGTACCAGCAGGGTATTGGTGCAAGATATGTAACAGTTGGGCAGGGTATTGGTGCCAGATATGTAACAGTTGGGCAGGGTATTGGTGCCAGATATGTAACAGTTGGGCAGGGTATTGGTGCCAGATATGTAACAGTTGGGCAGGGTATTGGTGCCAGATATGTAACAGTTGGGCAGGGTATTGGTGCCAGATAGTTCAGCATTGACTTACTAACAATATAATATCGACTAACAGGTCTGTAATTCTGATATTGACCATGCTACTTCTTAACAGCTTGTATAACATGTACTAATGTTGACACAGTTCGGGCACATCATGCACAGCCAGTAATGTAATGCTGTACTTGTACAAGTACAGTTGTTTCAAGATGTCCCACTAATCCTCCATCATCGGTCACAAAACCCTCAGTATATAACACTCACAGTAGGAAGCTTTCTGCTAATGTTGAATTCAAGCTGTTCACATGTCATTTAGTTTGATCGTTTTAGTCATTGCCTTAATATTATTAACTGTTTTTAAACAATGTGGCCAAATAAAAATAACATTAACAAAAGTCATTTCAAAATACATTCCAAAAACATCAATCATTGCTCTCACTGGGAAACATTCCAAGGAATTTCAACTGCTGCAATGCAATCTTACAAACTTGTATCAAACTTTCTTTTGACCATAGGTTTTGGACGTTCTGAATTTTCAAGGAGTGAACATTATATTCTATATTTCCATTAAAAATGCTCTACTAATTACTTGCCAAGGATTGCTCTGATAAGTAATATTATGTGAGCTTGGAGTTGAAATGCTCATGATTGTCCTCAGTTCTACTTCTTTCCCTGTCCAGAAGGACTTAACTAATAATTACCCCCAGTACTGTTCTTATCCATGTACAGAAGGGCTTGTTAAGTGATAGTGCCCTCAGTACTGCTCTTATCCATGTACAGAGGACTTACTCAATAATTACCCTCAGTACTGCTCTGATCCATGTACAGAAGGACTTACCCAGTAATTTCCCTCAGTACTGCTCTCATCCGAGTACAGAGGACTTGCTCAATAATTACCCTCAGTACTGCTCTGATCCATGTACAGAAGGACTTACCCAGTAATTTCCCTCAGTACTGCTCTTATCCATGTACAGAGGACTTACTCAGTAATTACCCTCAGTACTGCTCTGATCTGTGTACAGAAGGACTTACTCAGTAATTACCCTCAGTACTGCTCTGATCCGTGTACAGAAGGACTTACTCAGTAATTACCCTCAGTACTGCTCTGATCCGTGTACAGAAGGACTTACCCAGTAATTACCCTCAGTACTGCTCTGATCCATGTACAGAAGGACTTACCCAGTAATTACCCTCAGTACTGCTCTGATCCATGTACAGAAGGACTTACCCAGTAATTACCCTCAGTACTGCTCTGATCCGTGTACAGAAGGATTTTCCAGAATGATTACCTACAGTACTGGCCTTATCCCAATCCAGAAGGATTTTACCCAATGATTACCCTTAAGTACAGATAGTGCTATGAATGCCTTGATGTGTCAAGTGGTTGCCAGTTAGTTTGCTTGTAATTATGCATGTGCTTCCTTCCCTCCTCTGGCAGTCTGTCCATGTTTGCACAAGTGTGTGAGAAGACCGTGTTGAAGAGGTTGCTCAAGGTAGGTAACTCTATCCAGCTCTTCACACAGAACATAACTTCTCACTTTTGCTGTCTAAGATGGGGGTTTATGTGCTATACCTCATGCTAGTATACGTCTATATGCTGGTGTGAGTTTAGCTGGGGTTTATGTGCTATAACAGATGCCAGTGTATTTCTATATGCTGGTGTCAGGTTAGCTGGGGTTTATGTGCTGTAACATTTGTGAAGCCTATTTCTGCAGGTACTAGTGTACTTCCCCTCTAGTATACTTCTATATGCTGGTGTCAGGTTAGCTGGGGTTTATGTGCTATAACACATTCTAGTATACTTCTAGTATGCTTCTACATGTGTGTCAGGTCAGATGGGGTTTATGTGCTATAACACATAACACATTCTAGTATACTAACACATGCTAGTATACTTCTATATGCTCCCAGTGTCAGGTGTCAGGTCAGATGGGGTTTATGTGCTATAACACATGCTAGTATACTTCTATATGCTGGTGTCAGGTCAGATGGGGTTTATGTGCTATAACACATGCTAGTATACTTCTATATGCTGGTGTCAGGTTAGATGGGGTTTATGTGCTATAACACATGCTAGTATACTTCTATATGCTGGTGTCAGGTTAGATGGGGTTTATGTGCTATAACACATGCTAGTATACTTCTATATGCTGGTGTCAGGTCAGATAGGGTTTATGTGCTATAACAGATGCCAGTGTACTTCTATATGCTGGTGTCAGGTCAGATGGGGTTTATGTGCTATAACAGATGCCAGTGTACTTCTATATGCTGGTGTCAGGTTAGCTGGGGTTTATGTGCTATAACACATGCTAGTATACTTCTATATGCTGGTGTCAGGTCAGATGGGGTTTATGTGCTATAACACATGCTACTACACTTCTATATGCTTGGGGGCAGTGGGGTAGCCTAATGGTTAAATAGACGAAGACCCGGTTCGACTCCCCACATGGGCACAATGTGTGAAGCCCACTTCTGGTGTCCCCCGCCGTGATGTTGCTGGAATATTGCTAAAAGCGGTAAAACCAAACTCAGTCAGTCAGTCAGTCTATATTCTGGTGTCAGGTCAGATGGGGTTTATGTGCTATAACACATGCTAGTATACTTCTATATGCTGGTGTCAGGTCAGATGGGGTTTATGTGCTATAACACATGCTAGTATACTTCTATATGCTGGTGTCAGGTCAGATGGGGTTTATGTGCTATAACACATGCTAGTATACTTCTATATGCTGGTGTCAGGTCAGATGGGGTTTATGTGCTATAACACATGCTACTACACTTCTATATGCTGGTGTCAGGTCAGATGGGGTTTATGTGCTATAACAATTAGTATATTCTAAACTTGATTGTTCTGTTGTAGGAGTTGTGGAGGATCGTGATGCATACGATGGAGAAGACGGTGGTTTTGCCACCACTCTCAGATCCCAGACAGGTACATTACTACCATGATACATAATTCTGCCATAATCCTACTATCATTATCATCAGAATGTGTATGTTATGAGAATTTAAATAACATGAGCCATAAATTACTTGTAAATGGTTTAACCCATGAAGGTCCGGGTTAGAATATTGATCTTCAGTACCCATGCTTGTCGTAAGAGGCGACTAACGGGATCGGGTGGTCAGGCTCGCTGACTTGGTTGACACATGTCATCGGTTCCCAATTGCGCACATCGATGCTCGTGCTGTTGATCACTGGATTGTCTGGTCCAGACTTGATTATTTACATACCGCCGCCATATAGCTGGAATATTGCTGAGTGCAGCGTAAAAACTCACTCACTCACTCACTGTATATGGTTTAAATGACCAACTTTTCATAATCACCTGTGACATATCATAAATGTAAATTGTTTAGTATTCTGACGTGATATTTGGTCTTCACTCAATGACATTCTGTTTTATACAGGAATCTAGTTCTAATAAGTCCAAAAATATGGTGAGTCTAGTTAGCATGGGTGACAGGTCTATATCTAACAGTTTAACTGTTGCCATGGTGATCTGCTAACACAAGCATCAGACTGCAGGTGATGGCTGCCCTTGAATTTGTCTTAGCATCTTTGTTTGAATATGCTGGTTGTGGGTGCACGGTCAACATGACAGAGGACATGCAGAGGTGACTGGCCATTGGTTGGTTGTCTCAGTTAGGGCGCATTAGGGTAGGGCGCATTACGGTAGGGACATGTGACACTTACTCATACAATAGTGATAAGGGGCATTGGTTGTTGGTCTACTGTAAGGGACATTGGTTGTTGGTCTACTGTAAGGGACATTGGTTGTTGGTCTAGTGTAAGGGACATTGGTTGTTGGTCTAGTGTAAGGGGCATTGGTTGTTGGTCTAGTGTAAGGGACATTGGTTGTTGGTCTACTGTAAGGGACATTGGTTGTTGGTCTACTGTAAGGGACATTGGTTGTTGGTCTACTGTAAGGGGCATTGGTTGTTTGTCTAGTGTAAGGGGCATTGGTTGTTTGTCTAGTGTAAGGGGCATTGGTTGTTTGTCTACTGTAAGGGACATTGGTTGTTGGTCTACTGTAAGGGACATTGGTTGTTGGTCTAGTGTAAGGGGCATTGGTTGTTGGTCTACTGTAAGGGGCATTGGTTGTTGGTTCAGTGTAAGGGGATTGCTTTGGATCTAGTACTGGGGGGATGTTGCTTGTTGGTCCTGTGTATGTAGCAATGGCTGTTGTTCTAGTGTATTGAGCGGCTCTGCTCAGTTGTCCAAACTATTGTGTGCTGCTCATCAGTTTTGAAGGGCAAGACAGACTCAGTAGGTCTGTGAGCTGTAGTGTGAATCGAAGCGACCACATACCCTGCATGTCCTGAAACTTTCCGAGTTTCATTCTCTCATGGTCAGTTCTAATCTTTACTAACCTACTCTTTCTGAGGCAACAAAGTAATCATGAGTAAGAGCCTTCTGCAGAGTAGCAGTGTGTACCACATAACCTAGACCTGAAATTCCTCTTGCCAAGTAACACTGCCAGTTCTGCATGTATCTGTCACAGTTCTCATGTTGATCCTATGCTAGTGCCAGAACACTAGTTCCGTTCAGCTGGAGAAATTGGTCCTGATGTCCGCAGTGGACAGTAGTCCTCCCCATCAGGATGAGTTGCAGAGGATTAAGCTCATGTTTTCATCTCTTCATCCACACAGATGAAAACTTGCCATCTTTGTTTCAGTTACTTCCGTTTCATAACAAAAGTGCCAACTTGGATGATATGTCCAAGCTGTTTTCCTTCCGTAGTGTAAGTCTTTAAGGCACCACCCACTTCCCAACTTGCCAACGTACTGACAGTAGACTAGAGCAGCTTTGGTGACGCCTCCCTGCTCTCTATGTGAAAACAGACTGTCCCTGGCCCATGTGTTGAGTCCCGGCCTACATCCCGGCTGACCACCTAGTATCCGGAGTCTCCGACTGGATCGACTGAAGAGTCTGTTTTCACTGCATGAGCCCTCCTGTTGTAAATTCCTCTTTGCAGGTTTCTCGTTACATGCACGGTTTCCATGGCAGCAAAATGTGTCTGCTGTTTCACAGACACAAGTTTGTTGTTTGGTAATTTGTGTATGTCTACAATTGCTGGAGTTTGGCCACATCCCAACTGCTGTGGCTTTCCATGTTGATTTATTCTTTCCTTGGCACAAAAGGAGCATGATGGTTGCATCATTGCTCCACATGATAAATTACGTCCTTTAGAATAATGAGAAAGCCTGTAGGATGGGAGCCTCTTATTCTCCAGCAGCTGTTTGTGTGTGCCCTGCATGGCCGACTGACTCACTAGTGGTAACTGTCCAACCCTGACTGACTGATCTACTGAAGGTCTGTAGGGGCGGTGGGGAAAGCCTGGTGGTTAAAGCGTCCGTTCGTCACGCCGAAGTCCCGGGTTCGAATCCCCACATGGGCACAATGTGTGAAGCCCATTTATGGTGTCCCCCGCCGTGATATTGCTGGAATATTGCTAAAGCGGCGTAAAACCATACTCACTCACTCACTGAAGGTCTGTACCTTTTGCCTTAATGTAGGAGTTGATAACTGGGGAATCCAGTGACCTTGGTTAGTGTTGGTAGTACTGGGATAGTGATGGAGGATTGACTGAAAACACCATATCAAGACTGACCGTATCACATAGTTGCTGAAACCAAATTGGTTCTCAACAGAACACTTTCATATGACTGGGACAGTTTATCATGAAACCACTTTCAGTTACTTGACAGAGTGTACATGACATACAAACTGATAATCATCTTGTGTGACTGTGTGATTTAGAATCATTACATCTGGCGATGGTTCATGATCTACTGTCTTATAAGGAAGGATGACAGACTGTCTGACGATGGTTACTGATGCTGAAGGGGTCGTTGTCAGCACAGGTACTACAGATACGTATCCTAAACAAAGTCAAAATACAGAAATGTACCCGGTACCCTAAAAGGCGGACAAGTCCATATTCTGCAATCCCAAACCGAAACCACATGCAGTTGTTCCCGTTCAACTGATTCCGAGTGGTATTATGCATCACGAAATATCCGTTACTGTGTATTCTCATTACTTACATAATGCAATCAAATGTTTCTAATACAACAGTATGACAGTTCCAATCAAGAATACGACACAATGGGAATGGAATTCCCAGGGGTACATATCTGTAGTACCCGTGCCGACGACGACCCCTTCAGCGTTACTGACTGTCTGTCTAATGAAGAATTATGACTGACCATGTGATAAAGGTTGGTGACTGATAAAGATTAAAGACTGACTGACTGATGAAGATGACTGATTCTCTGATGAAGGAAGCTGACTGTTTAATCCTTTACAAACGGCCATTGCTTGACTGGCTGGCTGACTGCCTGCTTAGTGCCTGGTCCACTCTCCCTTCTCTCCTCTTTCAGCTGTTGCCCATTGCTGGAAATGCACAGGCAAAGATCGAGGATATGTCTCGCTTGTTGCTCAACCATGTTAGTCAGATGCCCGGCAACAACCCAATGAAACAAGTCAAGACACTTCAAGCAACATTCTTGGTATAACACAGTCACTGTGTAGTAGAAGACATTGTTGTCTGTAAATTGTTGTTCAGTTGGCGTCAAGTTCCAACTGCCTTGTTTACAGCCCTACATTGCTTCAGTTTTGTCTCAGTTTCCTATTGCAGATGTTCTCTTCACCTCCCTCTGTTGCAGATGTTCTCTTCACCTCCCTCTGTTGCAGATGTTCTTGACACCTCCCTCTGTTGCAGCACTTCAACCTACTGCCACTGCTTACTTACACGTTTCACTTTCTCACTTTTCCATTTGTTTGTGTTTTCGTAACCCATTGATTTAATCTGTTTGCTTTTGTATCTGGAACTAATTACAAACTGTATTTAGTTCTACTGTATTCTAGAATATATTCAGTTTTAGATCACATAGTTTGAATCTCCAGGTGAGATAATCACTATAACTGTACTGCAATCTATAAACTCTTCACTGAAAATATCTGCAGGGAAATGTTTTCTTGTTTTATCTAAACTTTCAGTTAATTCAATATTCTATAAATGTTCTCTTGCAATTAAGTCAAGGTCATCCTGTGACCTGGAAGAGGCTATTCTCTCCCCAGTGAACATATGTTTTTGTAAATAACTTCCAAAGTACTCCTTATGTTCCTTCCAAATGGAATTATTTCAACATTCAGTGATTTCAACAGGGATCTCTTCGACATGTAATGCTAGTACCAATGTGTCCAGCTATAGATATTTCAACACTTTTGTTTGCCATATGAACATATCTGTAAGATCTATGAGAAAACAACAACTCATGTTTTCAATTTTTAATGTGTGAAAGAGAAAATTATCCATAAGTACTGTTCTGTTTTCTCATAACCTTACTATTTGTGACAAGTACTATGAATAGTAAAGCATTTATCAATTCCAGTGTTTAAAATGCAGCTGCACTTTTCAGATATATGAGTCAGATGAAGTTTTCATTTAAATTGTCAAAACATCTTAAATTGAAGGAAACCTGTACTATTGTATTATTTTTGTACATAACCTGCACATGAAGGTCAATATGTCTGTTCTAACCTACACTTGTTTATGGCATCACAGGACATGTCTAAAGAAGCTGAGAAGAACTTGAGTCCGAAGCAGTGTGCCGTTCTGACATGGCCCTGGACACCATAAAGCAGTATTACCATGCCAGCGGACAGGGACTGAAGAAGACATTCTTGGACAAGAGTCCAGAGTTACAGTCTCTGCGATATGCACTTTCACTGTACACACAGACCACGGATACGCTCATTAAAACCTTTGTCAGCACACAGACGCAGCAAGGTGACTCCTGATGATGATGATGATGATGATGATGATGTTGATGATGATGATGATGATATTTATATAGTGCACATATCCATGCAACTAGTACATGCTCAAGGCGCACACTACCCGTGAAGGTCCGGGTTAGAATATTGATCTTCAGTAACCCATGCTTGTCGTAAGAGGCGACTATCGGGATCGGGTGGTCAGGCTTGCTGACTTGGTTGACACATGTTATCGGTTCCCCATTTTGCAGATTGATGCTCATGCTGTTGATCACTGGATTGTCTGGTCCAGACTCGATTATTTACAGACCTCTGCCATATAGCTGGAATATTGCTGAGTGTGGCGTAAAACAAAACTCACTCACTCACTCAAGGTGCACACCCCACATACAGATACAGTAGATGTGAAGACATTGTCAGTTTTGTTTGTATGATGTTCACATTTCTTAAAATACTTTAAGTTCTGGCTTTTCACCAATATGTCAGGTGTCACTTTCCATCTGTAATGCAGGGTTTGCTAAGCACCAGTAATGTGAGCTGTCACTCTTCACCAGTAAAACATACAGAATTGCTGAAACACTGATTTGAATTATGCCCTCTATTTTGAATGGGTAATGTCAGAAAGAAAGCAAACATATGCACACAAGGGAAAATTTCCTGATTGTATTAGAAAAATAGCAGAATGTACCAGTATCCACTGTAATATACATGCAAGATTTGTGTCTGTATAATGCACAGTGAGGCCATGTACACATACAGGTGATGATACATACAATAGGTCTGTTTTTTATCTATTTTGAATTACCCTTGTGACCAGTATTCTTTAATAACTGTTTGTTTATCTTATTTAATCTTAATGTTGAGAAAAGGGACTCCTTGAAGTCAGCAACTCTGTGATCCTGATATAGATTATGTTTATGGGATTGAACTAATCAGCTGTCCACCAGTACTGCCAGTTGTACCTTGCCACTAGTAAGTGGAGAAGTACCAAGTGTCAGACAAGCCCCAGGCCTGTGTAGGACAAATTTCATATATATGTTTTGTTCTATGTTGTAGTGTCCTTCTCAGACCAGCCAGGTGTGGCAGATCCGGTGGGGGAGGTATCTGTCCAGGTTGACCTCTTCACTCATCCAGGGACGGGTGAACACAAGGTCACTGTGAAAGGTCAGTGATAAATAGAAGAGTGTTGCCGAAATACATTAATGTATTTGAATGTTTTACGACTAGTTACAAAGATAAGTTCTAAGTCAATCAGAAAGTCATGGCATACCTCTTGCATTTTAGTTGTAGCAGCCAATGATCTGAAATGGCAGACAACAGGAATGTTCCGGCCGTTTGTTGAAGTTCACCTTATTGGCCCACACCTCAGTGATAAGAAGCGGAAGCATTCAACCAAATCCAAGAGTAACAACTGGTCCCCCAAGTATAATGAAACCTTCCATTTGTAAGTATCATCAAGGTCACAACCTCTCATCATTAAATATCATGAAACACCCCATTTGTAAATGTTTCATGATCATGTCCTATGGTCAACCAAGTCTAGTGGAACTTTGAGTTTGTTATAAGTCTCAGGGTTGGTTAACCAAGTCTAGTGGAACTTTCAGTTTGTTATAAGTCTCAGGGTTGGTCAACCAAGTCTAGTGGAACTTTGAGTTTGTTATAAGTCTCAGGGTTGGTTAACCAAGTCTAGTGGAACTTTGAGTTTGTTATAAGTCTCAGGGTTGGTCAACCAAGTCTAGTGGAACTTTGAGTTTGTTATAAGTCTCAGGGTTGGTCAACCAAGTCTAGTGGAACTTTGAGTTTGTTATAAGTCTCAGGGTTGGTTAACCAAGTCTAGTGGAACTTTGAGTTTGTTATAAGTCTCAGGGTTGGTCAACCAAGTCTAGTGGAACTTTGAGTTTGTTATAAGTCTCAGGGTTGGGTCAACCAAGTCTAGTGGAACTTTGAGTTTGTTATAAGTCTCAGGGTTGGTTAACCAAGTCTAGTGGAACTTTGAGTTTGTTATAAGTCTCAGGGTTGGTTAACCAAGTCTAGTGGAACTTTGAGTTTGTTATAAGTCTCAGGGTTGGTTAACCAAGTCTAGTGGAACTTTGAGTTTGTTATAAGTCTCAGGGTTGGTTAACCAAGTCTAGTGGAACTTTCAGTTTGTTATAAGTCTAGTGGAAGTTTCAGTTTGTTATAATTCTCAGGGTTGGTTAACCAAGTCTAGTGGAACTTTCAGTTTGTTATAAGTCTAGTGGAAGTTTCAGTTTGTTATAATTCTCAGGGTTGGTTAACCAAGTCTAGTGGAACTTTCAGTTTGTTATAAGTCTAGTGGAAGTTTCAGTTTGTTATAATTCTCAGGGTTGGTTAACCAAGTCTAGTGGAACTTTCAGTTTGTTATAAGTCTAGTGGAAGTTTCAATTTGTTATAATTCTCAGGGTTGGTTAACCAAGTCTAGTGGAACTTTCAGTTTGTTATAAGTCTCAGGGTTGGTTAACCAAAGTATTGAAACTTTCAGTTTGTAATCAGTCTCAGGGTTGGTTAACCAAGTCTAGTGCAACTTTCAGTTTGTTATAAGTCTCAGGGTTGGTTAACCAAAGTATTGAAACTTTCAGTTTGTATTAAATGTCAGGTTCATATAAAACAAGTCTCCTGTGGTGTCACATAATGTAATGGGAGTTTCAGAGAAGGATAGATGTCCATAGTTAGAATGATAAGATGAAAATGGTATTGATAGTAGTAATTTATCAAATGAGTGTTTCATATTTTCCAGTATTCTTGGTAACGAAGATGAGCCTGATGCCTATGAGCTACACATATGTGTGAAGGACTACTGCTTTGCCCGAGAAGACCGACTGATTGGTGTTGCAGTGATGCAGTTGCGAGACATCGTGGAGCAGGGCAGTTGTGCCTGTTGGTGCTCGCTGGGACGACAGATGCAGTTGAATGAAACAGGATGGACAATATTGCGTATTCTCTCACAACGAACAAATGATGAAGTTGCGAAAGAGTTTGTGAAGCTAAAATCAGAATGTCGACACGCAGAAGAGATGACATGATACCCAATTTGCTCCAATAGGTGAAGGTCATATCTAACTTGTAGTCCAAAGCCAAGGTCATATACATTGATTATGCTGAGAGATGTGAAGCCTGCTTCAACATCTGTGTAAGGTCACGGCCTGTCCTTGTATGCAAGCATGCAGTTAATATATACTAATGAAAGGCGTCAAGGAAAACATTGACAGGAATCTCCACTTTTGGCTTGTCTCTCTTCTTCATCACTCATCCCTTCATGTGGTAGATGTAGACTGTAGAAGAACCAAGTGTAGACTGCCCCCCCCAGCCCTTCCGCGTCTGAATAGTGTCACTCACTGTGATTGGCCATCCTGCATCTGACTAGTATCACTTGCTGTGATTGGTCCTCCTGCTTCTGACTAGTATCACTCATTGTGATTGGTTGTCTTGTTTCTGGTGGACAACTGATGTTGCTCAGTGATATACCGAGCTTTGTTTCAACTGATGCTGTGAAGACGGCTGTGATTGGCCCAGCTATGTTTCAACTGACGCTGTGAAGACGGCTGTAAATTGACCCAGCTTTGTTTCAACTGACGCTGTGTCCTCCCTTGCTGTGATTGACCCAGCTGAATTATCCATCAGAGACCATGTGTACAGATGTGTAGGAATTCATCCTTTGTTGTATAAAGAGCGCCAGAATATTTCTGTACATACAATTTGTTTTTCTACAATACTGTAGATGATTGTAAATCTGTGTACAAACTGGTTGTTTTTTAAGAGTTTTTTAGAAACAAATCATGCATGCATTTTAATTTGCCAAAGTAAGATTGAATTCCTTGAAGGTACTATATTTTTATGTGTATGTATATGGAACTGTGAAATGTGCTTCCACCCCAGGGAGCTTGCGGAGATGATTGCCATACTTGCAGCAGTAGCAGAATCAACAACCAGTATCTTATACACTTTGTATCTGTGATTGGTGATCAGAGAAATATTTTAATTATAGGTAGGTTTGCAATTTATAGATGGTTTTAAGCAAGATGGATACACATATCCAGGTCAGTTGTGATTTTTGCTTTGCAGTTACATTTACAAGGTAATGATGGAGACTTTGGTCATGATGTAACCATGGACCCATGTTTTAGATGCAAGTAAGGACCTTTATGTCAGATGTAACTAAAGACGTTTGTGTCGGATGTAACTAAAGACCTTTGTGTCAGATGTAACTAAGGACCTTTGTGTCAGATGTAACTAAGGACCTTTGAGTCAGATGTAACTAAAGACCTTTGTGTCAGATGTCAGATGTAACTAAGGACATTTTTTTGTAACAGATGTAACTAAAGACCTTTGTGTCAGATGTAACTAAAGACCTTTGTGTCAGATGTAACTAAGGACCTTTGTGTCAGATGTAACTAAGGACCTTTGTGTCAGATGTAACTAAAGACCTTTGTGTCAGATGTAACTAAAGACCTTTGTGTCAGATGTAACTAAGACCTTTGTGTCAGATGTAACTAAGACCTTTGTGTCAGATGTAACTAAGACCTTTGTGTCAGATGTAACTAAGGACCTTTATGTCAGATGTAACTAAAGACCTTTGTGTCAGATGTAACTAAGACCTTTATGTCAGATGTAACTAAGGACCTTTGTGTCAGATGTAACTAAGGACCTTTGTATCAGATGTAACTAAAGACCTTTGTCAGATGTAACTAAGACCTTTAGTGTCAGATGTAACTAGGGACATTTGTGTCAGATGTAACTAAGGACCTTTGTGTCAGATGTAACTAAAGACCTTTGTGTCAGATGTAACTAAGGACCTTTGTGTCAGATGTAACTAAGGACCTTTGTGTCAGATGTAACTAAGGACCTTTGTGTCAGATGTAACTAAAGACCTTTGTGTCAGATGTGTCAGATGTAACTAAGGACCTTTGTGTCAGATGTAACTAAGGACCCTTTGTGTCAGATGTATCTAAGGACCTTTGTGTCAGATGTAACTAAGGACCTTTGTGTCAGATGTAACAGATGTGTCAGATGTAACTAAGGACCTTTGTGTCAGATGTAACTAAGGACGTTTGTGTCAGATGTAACTAAGGACCTTTGTGTCAGATCTAAGGACCTTTGTGTCAGATGTAACTAAGGACCTTTGTGTCAGATGTATCTAAGGACCTTTGTGTCAGATGTAACTAAGGACCTTTGTGTCAGATGTATCTAAGGACCTTTGTGTCAGATGTAACTAAGGACCTTTGTGTCAGATGTAACTAAGAAAACTTTGATAAGTAACTATCGCCTGCTTCATGTCAAATATTCGCTGAACTATTACAGAACATTGATACATCCCTTCTTTCAATGTCAGTAGGGTGAATTGAGTAAAAGTCCAACTGGTGACATCCATAACAACATACTTTGACATACGCAGCAAGTATGGCCTTAATCTCCTCAGTGAAGCTGGGCTCTGGTTGCCATGGTCACATTCACTTAGTGTAGTTGGTGGATTCGGTTGTGTTACAATGCTGTTGTAGATGAGTTCAGTTACATCTCATTCTACCAACATTCTGTGTTTTGTGGAACTTCAGTATGTTTGGACTGTGTGTCATGTAATATGTCGGGACAATGATGAATCATTTAGCACCAAGATTAGTTATATTGGGGACTGGCAATATTATTTTGTGATCAAACTTTGGACGTTTTAACAAATGCAAATGTTTAAATGACCCAAGGTTACAGATGTTTTTTGCATACATAATACATAAATTATATCCCAGCTTTCATCTGGAAATTCAGATGTGTTTTGTTACTAAAGTGTTTCCAAAGACTCCAAAGCCGTGTGTATCAGATGATTAGCCCCAGCTGAAACCTATGGAAACTCTGAAACCTAAATGGTATATATATCAGACTTGCCATTATAACTTCATTTGCCATAAGTTCTTGTCACAGTGTATTTGTAAAACATAATTGCTACGTGAGACTATTAGAGAACAACAGTGCCCTCTCCTTCCCATGTACTGCCTAGTCTGACGAATAGACTGTAGATGCGTTACTTGGTAGGTGTGTGGTCCTTTGCAGTAGCCAGGTAGAGATAATGTGTACAACAGGCTCCAGATACCTTGTACAATGGTGTGCAGGTACCTTGTACAACAGGCTCCAGATACCTTGTACAATGGTGTGCAGGTACCTTGTACAACAGGCTCCAGATACCTTGTACAATGGTGTGCAGATACCGTGTACAACAGGCTCCAGATACCTTGTACGATGATGTGCTGATACCTTGTACAACAGCCTGCAGATACCTTGTACAACAGTCTGCAGATACCTTGTACAACAGGCTCCAGATACCTTGAACAATGGTGTGCAGATAATGTGTACAACAGGCTCCAGATACCTTGTACAATGGTGTGCAGGTACCTTGTACAACAGCCTGCAGATACCTTGTACAACAGTCTGCAGATACCTTGTACAACAGTCTGCAGATACCTTGTACAACAGCCTGCAGATACCTTGTACAACAGCCTGCAGATATTTTGTACAACAGTCAAAAGATACCTTGTACAACAGTCTAAAGATACCTGTACCACTGTCTGCAGACATCTCTGGGTGTACCTGTACCACTGTCTGCAGACATCTCTGGGTGTACCTGTACCACTGTCTGCAGACATCTCTGGGTCTACCTGTACCACTGTCTGCAGACATCTCAAGGTCTACCTGTACCACTGTCTGCAGACATCTCAAGGTCTACCTGTACCACTGTCTGTGACCAGTTCTTCTGTCTGTGTGTGCAGCTGTCTGTAGCTCCTGGCTGTTTTCACTGACAGCCATTGAAACCTACTGTGACCACGATATATATAGATATATATATGTTATCTAGTTATCTCTTGAAAACCTTTATCAGTGTTACAGTGTTTTTTTCAGTCTTAAATAGTTCAAACTAGCAGACAACATTAGTCCTGACTATTTGAGCCTGTCCCGAGGTGTGATGGCCTTATTTCCTCGTACAACACATGTCGGTGTGCATGAGAGCGTGTTGTGGTCTTGCAATGCAAGAGTTCAGTGTACAAAGGTTGTTTTCTACCTGTCATGTTATTCACACATTGTTCCTCATGTGATATCCGTTACCATGACAACAGAAATGATGTGTTATTGACAGTTTTCACTTATCTTGGTTCCGAGTTTGGCAAGCATTATTAAGTAACACATAAAGTAAGTCTTGAAATCTACCCAGCTTCTTACTCACCGACACCATGGCTTTTCATAGGTAACCTGACAACCTAACTCTGAAGCTAACAAGATAGAGCTTCAATCTAGGAGCTAAACAGGGATTTTTTCAATAGAATGCTTTTACAAATGTTACCAGTTGGAGGGGAAAGTATGAATGAATATGACATATTTAGGACAGTCATCTGCTGGAAACTGCAAATATGTTGTGCAAGGAATTTTGGTGACTTGTTACTGAACAGTTGTGGTGACATATTGAAGTCAAATTGAAGATCAATTTCATGGAGTATTTTTCCTTATTAAGGCCAGACCAATCTTTTTTCTTGTTTTATGGATCTGCCGGTCATATTTTTGCAAGAATAAGAAGAAAAAGAAAAATTAATTTTCCCCGCTCAAAAAATAAAATGTTAATATATTGGCCAAAAATGTAAATGTGCAAGAAACTGTTTTTAGATTGTTTTTTGCCCCATATACACTTCATAAATTGCCAAAAGTAAAATACTTTTAGTATTTGAAAGGAATATTACTTTGACTGGTGATTTAAAAAAAAAAAAAATTCCCTCTTGCCTTTAGGTTTTCTGAGGACAAAAATCTGTAAAACAAGAAATGAAATTGGTCTGGCCTAAACTCAAAATAATTTTGCATGCATGGATGTTGGATAAACAAAACAAGTGTAAATTTGGATTAAATTTTCCCAGTTTTGAAGAACGTTATGTAAGGAGAACGAGTATCCATCAATACATAAAATGGCCTTAGAGAACAAAATGTGTGAGGAATATCCCTGAGACTGCTCTCCTTACAGAAATTCACTCGCTCTAGTGCTGGATGGTAGCATTTCTACAATAGCACAGTGTTATTACATACCAGGCATAGCCTGTCAGTGTCACATTACGCAGCACTTTGGGAACCTATCTTATATCAACAAATGGATAAATTAGAAGTACACACCATTAATACTTACTGCATCCATTTACACTTGAATTAACCTCCATGTTATAGATTCTCATTCAGTTAGGTTGATAATAGGACCATTTAGGAGTATAAGATTTATAATAAAAATATCTAATCAAAATACTATTAAGTCTTTCAAATGGTTTGTAGAGACAACAGTCAACAGTTGGATGAAGCAGGAGAAAGCTGACCATAACACTTCAGTTCTGTTGTTTTGTTTATAAACATATTATTGTTCAATAATGGTAAAACTCCATGTATGTTGTTATACTTTTTACAAACATATTTTACGATTGTTTTCAAATCATGCATCCTCCCTGATCCCACAGCCTTCAAAATTCATGCAAGTCCGCAAGTCCGTATCTAGTAAATTATGCTGAAGACGAGAGAAATTCCATTGTATAGCCCCATTGACCATTAGCATCTGGGCACTGTAATACTGAAACAGTTTTTAACGCTTCCGTCAAATTGGAATTTTAAAAAACAAAGAAACTGGAAACACAGCAAACATTTTTCCTCCGACAGTGAGGGAAATCAGGCTTACGCTTATCATTTGGACTCAATGCGAAAAGTGAATTTCTAAGGCTGTCCCATGTTCATGTTTCACAGTATCATGTTGGCTTCTTGTGTCACATTAAACATCAACTCCACAACCCTGTCCACTCATTTCTCACGCAACTGGTGGAGCTACCTCCTGTCTGAGGGTACAGTGTGTACCCAGCTCAATCTACTGGTCTCATCCTCATCACGTCCATCAAGGCTTTAGTCATCACATTATGGCTGTCACAGCTGGCAAACACAATACATCTTCAGGCACACACTGGTCAGCGTGGCGTTACTTTATAGGTTAACCAGTGGTCCTATTCTAGGATAGTAATTCATAGAACAGGTTGATCAATATGAGATAAAAAATTCAATTATTTGGATTATACATGTATTCCCATGTTAGAAATATAGCGTCCTTGTTTAATCAGTGTGAGATTTCATGGACTTGGTATTTAAAATTAAGGACAATGTGGTCGCACTTGTTTAAAACAGGCACCGCATCACTTGCTTACTGGGTTAATAGTCACTGCAGGTGCCCTGTATAGACCTGTTGACGGGTAGTGAAAAAAACAACAGGTGCTCTATATAGACAGGATCATTTTCAGTTGTTTACAGGAGTAGTAATAACAGGTGCCCTGTATAGACAGAATCATATCCACCTGAGGTATAGGGGAAGTGGGTGCCCAGTCCCCACCACAGTTGACTGTGCTGTGCTGCGTCGGCAAAGAATGCAAGAAAGACGATCATGGGTGGGCTTGAAGATGGTCCAGTAACTGTCAGCATCCTTTCCATAGTGGGCGCAGTTATCACCAAAGTCCAAGACTTTCATCACACGTCTTTCAACCCACATCATGCTGACACATCATATGTAACTGAAATGCTTCAACCCCCGTTAAACGTGACTCTCTCACTGACATCATAGAGGGAATAGTGGTAACTGCAGGTGCCCTATGTACAGAGAGCCTCTTCAAGGAGTATAGTATTTACAACAGGTATTTCATCCTTCATATCATGCAATAGCCCTTACTGCATATATAATGGGAGCTGCTCCAAACAAGACATTAATGGTAACTGTAGTGAGAAATATAATCAACAATTATTGGTCATGAGGGTAGGTGGACTATACCTCTTAGTTTCAGATTACATGGTCACATTCCACGTGCAATTCTGTGCTCATCCTCTCGTCTGCCAGTGATGAGGCTGAACAGCACATTCACTCCATTGTTGATACCAATTTTGCTTCACATATTTACTTTATTAACTTCATTCATTACATGTTACCATTCCCTCACTCTATTTCACCCAGGAATCTGAATACCTCTTAGATACATACTGACATGTTGGTTCTAGTCAGGAGTTGTTATAGACAATGTATAGATTCCCAATATTTTGTCTTTAACCTTGGCATGTTTATCGTGGGTTACTACAGAATCTTCTCTCAACAGTGTTTCCCCTATTATGTATATAAAGTATCAGGTAACGGTGTTGCTGTTGGTTTAGGTGGTACAAGACAGGATTTACTGATGCCAACAGCTCTTGTAACAGCCAGTCTGAGAACACTTCATACCTATCTTTGTGGAAGCTGCAGTCTCCAGGCCGGGAATTCTTCATTACGACACAAATATCCAGTGATGGTGCTGTCTCCTGACTAGTGTCTCAAAATAAATTGTATGTTTTCAGCAGACATGTAGCAGAAATGGTGCTGTATACTTTGAATGGACCGACAATTTAGTATTCTGGCAGTGTTTGTAATTTGTTCTTCTGGTTTAAAAAAAATGTTAGAAACCATAATTTTCACAAGGGTTACGAATAAATAATATTGTTCATTGGATATGCTGAAATGGAAATCATGAAACCATACATTAAAAACTCCTCAGTCCCGCACTCTTTTCCTCTCCCAGTCCCTAGAACACTAAACGGTCGGATCCAAACAGGGTGGTCATCAGCAGAGTTGATGCAGTGTCTTCACACGTGTCATCAGCAGGGTATCCCTACCCTTCATGCTGTTATTGGACAAAGTAACAAACAAATGACAACTGTAAGGACCTCAACTGGCTTGTTAATCAGCTCATTCAGTAGTTTGTAAATAGAACAATTATATTATACATATAAATTCTAAATTACCTGATCCTGGAACTAATTGTTAGGGAAAAAGAGAGCCTTGAACAATTGTTTCATAAACCTGGAACAACTAGAAACTTATTCATATTGGAAAACCTTAGAAGGTAGATGAAACGATACACAGATTGTGTTAGTTTGTTAGTGTGTGTCCCCGGTGCCTACATGGTTGTGGATCACACTTGCTGCTGTTCCCATTGACTGTTTCACTTTATCTGTGACATCCTTCAGGATGACATGGACAACATTAAACTTTGATATAATACCATCTGATGTGTCTAGTTTTATTTTAACAGGTTAAAGACAGTGAATACAAGTAATATTGAAGTTGTTGAATATGAACTGCATCAAATGTCGCCATATTGTAGTTCAAACTTGCAGTCAAGTAGCTGCAAGACTGGAAATGGTTTCAAGAAATATGCACTCGCCCTTAACCCTGAGTATGGTTTATGTATATTGAATATAACAGACATTCGACAAAAAGAGTGAGTGAGTTTAGTTTCACGCCGCACTCCGCAATATTCCAGCTATATGGCGGCGGTCTGTAAATAATCGAGTCTGGACCAGACAATCCAGTGATCAACAGCATGAGCATCAATCTGCGCAATTGGGAACCGATGACGTGTCAACCAAGTCAGCGAGCCTGGCCACCCGATCCCGTCAGTCGCCACTTATGACAAGCATAGTCGCCTTTTGTGGCAAGCATGGGTTGCTGAAGACCTATTCTACCCCGGATCTTCACAGGTATCACCAACAAGAATGATATTTGTGTATAATAGTTGAAATGCTTGCATGTATACATACTGAAGGTTGAATATTGAAGCAGTGACTGAAACAAAATGTGGTCTTTTAAGACAAGAGTACCAGCAACTAAACTCTGATGATTAAATGGTGGGCATTTTCTGATGAGCATAGATACCTGTATATGGCCACTGATAATACACGAGACAAAGCAGACATTTCTCTGACAACCCTGTGGGTATCCAGTTCAACAAGATGACAAAGACAATCCCATCTTTCAGAGAGTTTTTATTGTTGACAGAGACAGCACAATACAAGTAAATGAAAGAATTTACATATGATCACAATACGAATGGCATGTGTCTGGCAGAAATGAAACTGGACAAATTGTAAGAAATGGTAACAGTAGTTGATAGACTGGACAATGTGAATATATACATGGCCAACCAATGGCTGATCCAGTCAACAGATCATTCTAATTCCCTGGATTGGCCAATAGCTTACCCCTCACCACCAATGAGAGAGTTGTAGGATGAGGATCTGATGCTCTGAGAAACAACCCTCAGTTGGATGGGAGCCACTGACAAGGCAGTCTTGAATGGGGTTTGATTAATATGGGAGCCACTGCCGAAGGAGACAGGTTCCAAAAAGGACTGAAGCCAATGCTGAAAGACATGAGCCTATAGTTCAACAGGATAAACACTGGCAGTCACTAATGAGAGAACAGCTTCATCAGTGAAGGTGTAATCTTCTGCTGACCATGCCAGGTTCACAACCTATTTCCCTGGTGGTCAACCCTCACACTGGCATCGATAAATGTGACAACTGGATTCCAGTCTGAGATAGCCATGCTAACTACATGCACCTTCGTTAAAAATTAGTTGTGCAAAACAATATCTTTAACCATTATTTGACACCAGCTGCTTCTGTAAATACTGGCTTGAGTTGGCTTCTTGACTGGCATAATGACACCAGCAGTCTCTCACTGACTGGTATACAGACACCAGCAGGCTCTCAATGACTGGTCAACAGACACCAGAAGGCTCTCAATGACTGGTACACAGACACCAGCAGGCTCTCAGTGACTGGTATACAGACACCAGAAGGCTCTCATTGACTGGTACACAGACATCAGCAGGCTCTCACTGACTGGCATAATGACACCAGCAGGCTCTCACTGACTGGCATAATGACACCAGCAGGCTCTCAGTGACTGGTATACAGACACCAGCAGGCTCTCACTGACTGGCATAATGACACCAGCAGGCTCTCACTGACTGGTATACAGACACCAGCAGGCTCTCACTGACTGGCATAATGACACCAGCAGGCTCTCACTGACTGGTATACAGACACCAGCAGGCTCTCAGTGACTGGTATGCAGACACCAGCAGGCTCTCAGTGACAGGTATATAGACACCAGCAGGCTCTCAGTGACTGGTATATAGACACCAGCAGGCTCTCACTGACTGGTATATAGACACCAGCAGGCTCTCAGTGACTGGTATACAGACACCAGCAGGCTATCATTGACTGGTATATAGACACCAGCAGGCTCTCAGTGACTGGTATATAGACACCAGCAGGCTGTCACAAACTGGTATATAGACACCAGCAGGCTCTCAGTGACTGGTATATAGACACCAGCAGGCTCTCATTGACTGGTATATAGACACCAGCAGGCTCTCACTGACTGGTATATAGACACCAGCAGGCTCTCAGTGACTGGTATACAGTCACCAGCAGGCTATCATTGACTGGTATATAGACACCAGCAGGCTGTCAGTGAGTGGTATACAGACACAAGAAGGCTCTAAATGACTGGTATACCGACATCAGCAGGCTCTCCCTGACTGGTATAAAGACACCAGAAGGCTCTAATTGACTGGTATACAGACACTGGCAGGCTCTCATTGACTGGTATATAGACACCAGCAGGCTCTCAGTGACTGGTATACAGACACCAGCAGGCTCTCGTTAACTGGTATAAAGACACCAGAAGGCTCTCATTGACTGGTATACAGACACTTGCAGGCTCTCATTGACTGGTATACAGACACCAGCAGGCTCTCAGTGACTGGTATATAAACACCAGAAGGCTCTCAGTGACTGGTATACAGACAACGGGAGGCTCTCATTGACTGGTATATAGACACCAGCAGGCTCTCAGTGACTGGTATATAGACACCAGCTGGCTCTCATTGACTGGTATACAGACACCAGCAGGCTCTCATTGACAGGTATATAGACACCAGTAGGCTCTCAATGACTGGTATACAGACACGAGCAGGCTCTCATTGACTGGTATACAGACACCAGCAGGCTCTCATTTATCGGTACAAAAATGCAAAGTCCATGACAACATGAACTGTAATTGATCACTTACTGCAAAATTGGTGTTGGGATAGAATAGAGATTCGAGATGAGATTGCCTCCTGACAGACTGGGACAGTTCCTGATTAAGTAGCATTGGGCTTGGAATGAGATATGGGCAGCTTGTAGCTCCCATCTGATAAATGCTACAAAAGAGGCAGCTAGTTGAGAACACTCATGAACATGGTTGTTTGACATGTTGCCATGCTTTGTAATGTACAAAGTTCCCTGCCTAAAACAACCATCTGTTACAGAACAAATAATGCAGTGTAATATGTACAAAGGAAATACATGTATATACAAAGATATTTACAATGAAAGTCATAATAAGATCCAGTACACATTAATATACTCAGCCAAGGCTAAATTTTACCACAGTATCACTGAACAAATGAAATAATCCCTGACAGAAGCAGTGAGCTTATTCCATTCAACAAGCAGAACACATGTAGTTTTGCAAACACAAATCTCAGAGGCTTAAAGTAAATGAATAACATACTTATCATTCTGTTTCACAGACAATTATGTCTGGAGGTATCACATTCTCATAGATTTTTAAATTTGAAATTTGACATGCTTTGCTTTTGTTAGATTTGAACATAAAAAATAAAGCTTAAATCATTACAGAGCCATGTTCAGCAAAATCAACCGTAAAAACGTTATAAAAACTTATGAATTTTGAGAAACCATATACAATTGTTGCTTAAAGTATAGGGATATGACATTACAACAAACACAACACACCAGCATGTTGCCAGTATGGCAGCCTGAGACAAGACAGATCAAGCATGGCATTTGTCAGCACTAGAGAGAAAGAAGAATAACAAACTTCATTCAAAATTTGCTTAAATCCTGTCCAAACCTGCAAGATCCTATACACTCACACTATTTATTTAAAATGTTCCTGTGGAGCTCCAGACTGTTTAACTTCCCTGTCCATGTTATATCAAATACATGTCCCCCACACAACTTCAAATACACACAACAGTATGGCAACTTCCTGCTGCCATCTTTAATGCCCAGTATCCCTGACCAGTCATTACTGTATTGGGCATATTTCAAGTCAATTTCCGAATTTCCATCTTCTAACACAGACAACCCAAAGCACTCGCTCAATGAGGCAATGCTGAGAACATTGATGTTTTCCAGTTGTCAAACCACACATACACAGGCAGTACTAGGAGTTGTCATCAGTGGATGCTAACCGTGGCATCTTACTGGGAGAGTTGCCTTCTGGGGTCTCAAGACTGGCCCTGGTGGAGTCACGCTTCTTGCTGGCATTCTGGAAAATACATTAACTCTGTAGATCTACTGAGGCGTAATCACAGCAATATAGAAACAATCCATCAGATATTTTAAATTGAGATCTCCCAGACTACAGAAAATATTCTCAAGCCACGGTCCTTTGCCATTTTACAGTGCTTTAGATGTCAAACCTTAATCCAATTCTCTTTTAACTTCACCCATATTCTGTTTCCAGTAATGCAGATGATGACCAAAATTCCTCATCTCCCTCCTGAACCCTATTTACCCTTGTCTCCACCAACCCAGACCATAACCTGAACTCTCCTCTCTATCCTGTACCCACCAACCCAGACCATAACCTGAACTCTCCCTCTCTATCCTGTACCCACCAACCCAGACCATAACCTGAACTCTTCCTCTCTATCCTGTCTCCACCAACCCAGACCATAACCTGGACTCTTCCTCTCTATCCTGTCTCCACCAACCCAGACCATAACCTGAACTCTCCCTCTCTATCCTGTACCCACCAACCCAGACCATAACCTGGACTCTCCCTCTCTATCCTGTCTCCACCAACCCAGACCATAACCTGGACTCTCCCTCTCTATCCTGTCTCCACCAACCCAGACCATTACCTGGACTCTCCCTCTCTATCCTGTCTCCACCAACCCAGACCATAACCTGAACTCTTCCTCTCTATCCTGTCTCCACCAACCCAGACCATTACCTGAACTCTTCCTCTCTATCCTGTCTCCACCAACCCAGACCATAACCTGAACTCTTCCTCTCTATCCTGTCTCCACCAACCCTGACCATAACCTGGACTCTCCCTCTCTATCCTGTCTCCACCAACCCTGACCATAACCTGAACTCTTCCTCTCTATCCTGTCTCCACCAACCCAGACCATAACCTGAACTCTTCCTCTCTATCCTGTCTCCACCAACCCTGACCATAACCTGAACTCTCCCTCTCTATCTCCACCAACCCTGACCATTACCTGGACTCTCCCTCTCTATCCTGTCCCCACCAACCCAGACCATAACCTGAACTCTTCCTCTCTATCCTGTCTCCACCAACCCTGACCATTACCTGGACTCTCCCTCTCTATCCTGTCTCCACCAACCCAGACCATAACCTGAACTCTTCCTCTCTATCCTGTCTCCACCAACCCAGACCATTACCTGGACTCTCCCTCTCTATCCTGTCTCCACCAACCCAGACCATAACCTGAACTCTCCCTCTCTATCCTGTCTCCACCAACCCAGACCATAACCTGAACTCTTCCTCTCTATCCTGTCTCCACCAACCCTGACCATTACCTGGACTCTCCCTCTCTATCCTGTCTCCACCAACCCAGACCATAACCTGGACTCTCCCTCTCTATCCTGTCTCCACCAACCCAGACCATAACCTGGACTCTCCCTCTCTATCCTGTCTCCACCAACCCAGACCATTACCTGAACTCTCCTCTCTATCCTGTCTCCACCAACCCTGACCATTACCTGGACTCTCCCTCTCTATCCTGTCTCCACCAACCCAGACCATTACCTGGACTCTCCTCTCTATCCTGTCTCCACCAACCCAGACCATAACCTGAACTCTCCCTCTCTATCCTGTCTCCACCAACCCAGACCATAACCTGAACTCTCCCTCTCTATCCTGTCTCCACCAACCCAGACCATTACCTGAACTCTCCCTCCTTATCCTGTCTCCACCAACCCAGACCATAACCTGAACTCTCCCTCTCTATCCTGTCTCCACCAACCCAGACCATAACCTGAACTCTCCCTCTCTATCCTGTCTCCACCAACCCTGACCATTACCTGGACTCTCCCTCTCTATCCCGTCTCCACCAACCCAGACCATAACCTGAACTCTCCCTCTCTATCCTGTCTCCACCAACCCAGACCATTACCTGAACTCTCCCTCCTTATCCTGTCTCCACCAACCCAGACCATAACCTGAACTCTCCCTCTCTATCCTGACCCGTATCGTTTCCTGTCTCCATCAACACAGACTGGAAACCCTGTCAACTGTCACCGTTGCCTACACCAATCACACCTCAGCTAGTCTCTACCGACCCCCCTACACCATTCTTGGCTGATTTACAGCTCCCTATATCTGTAACTGTGACACACCTTCTTATCCCACTGTTGGTGAAGATAGCGGAGGAGGATGTTGGTCTTCTCCGTCGTGATCACTGAAATTAACATTAGGCCTTCTCAGTAATGTTGACAAGACAAAGAAAGCAACATAATTAAATGGATTGTATGAACATTGTGAAAATATTGCTTAATCTAAAAAGTCAATGAGCATGTTGGGAACATAAAAATGTAATTTTTAGAGTAAAATTGATATTTTATACTTATCCTGACTCATGCTCTTTTGCTTGTCTTCTTCCTTTTGCGAACATAGTGGAACACTTGTATCTCCTTAATTGAAGCTCCCTTCAATGTAAAATCACTAATTGGTACTCACCAAGAGTTGCCTCCCTTTGCCGTTTGCACGGGAACAGGTGTCGCCACCCTCTGGCCTCATGCTTCACTCTCTCCTGATTTTGCGAGCCCAACACTTGAATTTACAGGGAAATCCAAAGTGTTATGTGGGGAGGATGGGAGGGCTTACCTCATGAGTCAGGATAAGTATAAAATATCAATTTTACTCTAAAAATTACATATTTTTCCTTATCCTTAAGACTCATGCTCTTTTGCTTGTAGAATCCTCCGGAGCGGAGGTGGGAAAAAACAGAATACTTTGGATTTATAATTAGTGATTTATATAACTATAGGTGTAATAACCCCTACGGGAACTTCATAAAGGTATTGACTTAGGATATTTCCTCTATTATAAGCCATAGGTTATATATTGGCATAACTGGGGTATTACAATACTAATATACTGATATACTAAGATATTATAAATAGATATAAAAGCAACTCTGATAGAGAAGCTGTACAACTGAACATAAACATCAGTATGAGCTTAAGGCTGAGTAAACCTAAGCTAAGTATATACATAGCCCTAGAACTCCGTAGAGTTATAAGCTAGATAAGGTATGTATAATAATACATAATAATCTCGTCGGGAGTAAATGTTAACGCCTACGAGGGACTGTCAGCTGCTGAGCGAGGACCAAAGGACCGAAATGGTGAATGCCAGAGACGTCCTCGGTGGTGATATCTCTCAGATAGTGATTAGCAAACACCATGTTAGATTTCCAGAAGCATCCTTCCATAATTGTATTCAATGAACAGTTACCGTGTAGGGTGAGAGTGGAAGCCAATGCCCTGATCTCATGGGGATTTGATGCTGTTGGAGGGTCCAATCCTGCTGCCTTGTAGGCGCGTAGAATGACAGTCCTTATCCATATAGATATGGTGGTACGAGAGACTTCTGTCTGATTTGTTGCCGATAAGGGGATGAATAATCTTTTGAGAAATCTTCGCCTTGTTTTGGAACGTCGTAAATAGATTTTGAGAGCTCGGACTGGGCATAGCGATAAGTCCAGTGTATCTTGAGATCCGAGAATCGAGGATAGTGCAGGGACGTGAAATAACCTGTCTGGTTGACCTGGTAGTTGATTTTTGGCGATGAAATCCCATCTTAATCCCAGGTGTGCTGTGTTTTGATTGTCATCAAACTGTATCCTCTAGAGCGTGAATTTCTGACATTCTGGCTGCCGTGGCTAGAGATAACAGGAAAAGTGTTTTCTGTGAGAGAAATTCAAAGGTTGTCGATTCCAACGGTTCATAATCCTCACTTGTGAGGTGTTGTAGCACTACATTCAGATCCCAAGCTGGGGCGTGGAACTTCCGCTTTTGGTCCTCCAATCGGAAAGCACGTAGTAAGGCCAGTAACTCGGGAGTTTTACTCAATTTGACACCCGTTCTCATAGTAATCACAGAACTAAGCGTGGCAAGATATGTTGACAATGTCGAGCCTTTTAAATGTTTGTTTTGGCGTTCGAATGCCTAGGAACTGCAGATCTTGCGATGGTACTAGGTCCGACTTGAGTAAGTTTACTAACCATCCTAGCTGTGTTAGTAGCTTTATGATGTAGTTTAACTGTAGTTTGAGACGCTGTGGATCTTGATCTACTTGTATCCCGTCGTCGAGGTAAAATGCACTGCGTAGCCCTTGACGATGTAGATAGGTGATAATCGGTTTCGTTATCCTCGTGAATAGCTAGGGGGCTGATGATATTCCGAATGGGAGTACTTTCCACTGGTAATGTAGCCCGTCTAGTGTAAACCGTAGGTATTTCCTGGATTCGGGATGTATTGGGATGTGCAGATATGCATCCTGTAGATCTATACTGCCCATGTAGTCCATGGGGCGAATCAACTGCCGTAACTGAGGTAGATGTATCATGCGAAACATCGGTGGTTTGCGTAGATAATTCTTGTTGAAGAAGCTCATGTTGTAAATGAGTCTGTATTTCTCCTTGGAGTTTTTCTTGGGTACTAGGAAAACTGGGGAGTAGAAACCTGGTTCGATGTTTCCTTGATCTATTACTTCTATGGCCTGCTTGGTTAGGAGTGATGTAACAGCCTCTCTTAACTTTGGTAGTTGTTGTGCCTGTAAGTCGAACTTGTGAGGGTTGACTGTCAGCGGAGGCTTGGCCTGTAGTGGGATACAAAACTGTTGAAGAATGTTGGAGACATAAGGGTCTTGTAACATTCCCCAGTTTTCCCAGTGTAGTTGAAGGCGTCCACCCACTTGTGATGGTTGTACTGGAACGGCTGGGGGTGGAAGACTCCAGTCGTTCCGAACCTGTCTTTCAGCGTTTATAGTTGCGGGAACCTCTGGGTGTCCTGCCTCTTCCTGACCCTCCTCTATAGTTGCCATATGGGCGACGAAAAGAATCTTTTCCCCTGGAGCTGGCTATCTTCCTGTCCCGTGCTCTCTGTAGACCAGTGAATTTAGATCTCCCTGAGTATCTTTGTGAAGTCTGTCGGATGACGCTGGCTAGTGTGTCCATCGATTTAATCATAAGGACTTCTCTGGAATCCTTAGTGACTTCCTTGGAGACTTTGTCTATTCCTCCGTCAAAGATGGATGGGGAAGACCACGGGGCTGTATATAGTGGGGCTGTAAAGTTCTCACCCCAGCTGCAGGAAGCGAGGAGGCCTTGACGACGAGCTAAGGTCAGTGCTGCTGAGACAGATGTGAGATGATCCGTTAGGAACTGCTGGTCCTTCTTTTGCATAAGTAGGGCCGAGTAAATCATTCTATCATCTTCAGAGGTCGTGTTACGAAATCTGGTGATAAGTGTCTCATTGATCGTTCTAGATCTATTTAGACCAAAGAACATACGTCTCGTCATGGTTTCTATCTGAACCAGTTTGCGATCGTCAATCTTGTAGTTCTTATTCTTGACATCGCTGATCAGCTTGTAGTTTTCATCGATGTCTTGAGCCTTGAAGAAGGGGTCCATGTTATGCGTGGAGAACTTCTTGGCGTGAAAGTTTGGCAGATGTGGTGTCTGAACTTTCGTGGCTTTATGGAATGCTGTGTCTAGATTCTGTGGTACCGCAGCAATCGGGTCGATCGGAGGTAGTGTGACAGCACCTGCATCGTCTTCTTTCATCAGGTATGTCTGCGCCGGATTGCCACTCTTGGAAGGTGATGAGAGATCTAGGTTGTTTACCATCCAATATCGTATCTCTGCATCTGAGAAAATAATTCCTCCATCATCTTCTATTCCAGCATCATTGATGAGAGGTTGGTGCTCTTCTGATGGTGGACTGTGTGGTTCTATCTCTATGTCGGGTGACGCTTGTGGAGACCTGGTTGTAGACTTGTGTGCAGACCTGTGTGGTGATCGACGTGGTGATGTACGCGGAGATCGGCGTGGTGAATGGCGAGGAGATCGTCTTGGTGATCTACGTTTATGGGTTGACCTTCTCGGAGACCTGTGAGGAGAACGTTGATAGCTTCGCGAAGCTCTTGTGTAGTCCCTCGATGTCTTTCTAGATGATGACGATCTGGGTTCAGGCGTCCTTCGCGAAGGCCTTCGCGAAGCTTCCTCTACGTCCGGTCCTGGGGAACGGTGATATGACCTTCGCGAAGGCTTTCGTAAGGTCTGGTGGTCTGAGTCCGTATCTGAGAATGAAGCCGAAGAAGGTGATGATCTATCCCGCCTTCGCGAAGGCTGTACATCTGGGTCCTTCGTCGAGGTGGTCTGTGACTTCCTTCGCGAAGGTGGCATCGTCGTGGCTGCTACGTTGACGGGGGGTGCCTCTGGGGTGCTGTCTACGTTGGAGCCTTCGCGAAGGCTCGGACCCTGGGTTGGCTGCTTCTCCAGTCTGTAGTGGCCCTCCATCATGATCATGATTTGCCGCATTAGATCGTCTGGGATGGTCTGCGACGAAGTAGACGGTGCCCTCTCTGCGATGTTAACGGTGGGGCCCTCAGGGATTTCGTCTGACATCAGTGTAGAGGCATCAGGCTGCATGGTGATCTCAGCTGAAGTCACTGTAGCTGTCACCGGTCGCTTCTTGTGGCGTATGTCGGGGATGATGATCGGCTGGTCATCGTAGAGGCCCAATTCTGCGGCTGGAACGATCTCGGCTGAGAAAGTTCTTGACGACTTCGTAGACTTTCCTTTGGAGGTTGACGCTGCCCTGGGGGTACGAAGTCTGCGTTGAGAAGACGTTGAGGCCCTCTTGGACTTTAGCTGCGATGACGGGATGTCTGGGGAGGCCGGTCGCTTCTTAGAGGTGACGGACTGCATCCCACGGCCCTCTTCCGATGGGGTCTCTAGCAGAACACCAGACGGGAGGGGGTCGATCGACAGCACCTGCCCGCATGGGAAATCCAATGTATCGGCCATGTCTAACCCTTGTTTGCGTGACCTATCTGCAGCACGTCTCAAGACGCTAAAATGGTCTTTATTAAAAGCAGAATTAGTTAAATTAATGCAGTAACTGCAACGTGAATCAAACGCACAAGGCGTAGAACAACTAGGGCATACTACATGCGGATCAGCAGCAGAAAAACGTAATCTACAAATAGTACAGATTTTCATCAACGTAATACTACCTGAACAATCACGAACTCACGTGAATAAACAGTAGAAATATGATTAATTATCAATACAAATTAATGAAGGATACTAGCTATACCTTTATAGTAAACTATAAGAGGTAACTAACTAAGAAAAACCAAAGGATATAGTGTGTAAGGAGACACAGGCGCTCTCACATCCTGCTCACTGGGCGAAGAAGGAGAGAGTGAAGCATGAGGCCAGAGGGTGGCGACACCTGTTCCCGCGCAAACGGCAAAGGGAGGCAACTCTTGGTGAGTACCAATTAGTGATTTTACATTGAAGGGAGCTTCAATTAAGGAGATACAAGTGTTCCACTATGTTCGCAAGAGGAAGAAGACAAGCAAAAGAGAATGAGTCAGGATAAGGAAAAATATACAAATCGCTTTTCAAGACCAACTGCAATTGTATGAAAAGTATGAAAGCAATAGTGTACATCATAAATTCGTGCATGCCATACTGACTGACTGACTGAGTTTAGTTTTACGCCGCTTTTAGCAATATTCCAGCAATATCACGGCGGGGGACACCAGAAATGGGCTTAACACATTGTGCCCATGTGGGGAATCGAACCCGGGTCTTCGGCGAGACGAGCCAATGCTTTAACCACTAGGCTACCCCACCGGCCCCATGCATGCCATAAATTAATTAATAATAATAACATGTATACATAAAATCAGTTCCCTATGGGTTTGACAGCTTTTGAAAGGTTCAAGCAATAACACTGTTAAAGTGAGGAAGCTTTGACAGTTTGACTTCAGTTAAGTTACCGACTGAAAACATTTGCTGAAACCAGTTCTGCTTGATGTGTCAGTGCAAACTCCATCGGTAATTACATTGGATGTGTTGCTGGAAGCAAGCTGAAGAAGCTTACCTTGCTCTGAGGGGTAGTCTTTGGTTGAGATGTAGACAGTAGGTCTACCAATCTATGGAGAAATCATAGAAAGAAAGGTGATAAATAGCTGTGTTGCCACAGAATAAGGTATTAATGACTTAACAAAAGCAACATGTTCTGAGTGATACATGTTAACCCTATGGAGCTCCATCCCACACTTCCACACTATCAATATTACAAGTCAATTAAATTATTTAATTAAAGCCATTAAAGTTTGTGCCATATTGCCTCATTCCTACCCACTCAGGACCCTGTGGTCTACATAACTAGACAAGTGTTAGTACTGTTACAAGATGAGATCATGACCGTGCATACATATGTCTTGCACATCTTACTAAATGCTACACCACAGCTACCCTAATGTCTGTAAGCCCCCTTTAATCTGCTATTGTCTTGCCAGTCATCATTCCCTAGTGAATTTGTAAGAGCAACAACATATGCTTGACAAATAAGATGATCACTTGCTGCGATCAGGCTGACTGGGCTCTGGCGAATCGTTAAAATAGTGCAGTACATCAAACACGAGAAACCTGATTTGACCCAAGAGCAGGAGAATACCATCAGCTGCAGATTATTTTTGTATGAGGGTCAATTTCATCTGATTTTATAGTCATTTTACTCTACCTCCCCTTTTAAATTAAATTTTGTCCAAGCTTTTTGTGATTAAACATATGTAAAGCTGCTATGTTGAGTGTACTTGCCCATTTATGCTTCATTTTAACATATATATTGCATTGAATGCTACCTTAAAAGAAATCTAAACTTTTAACCCCAAATATTACCATCCATAATCTCTTAGTATTGAATCCTTATTGAATCCATGTTAGTCAAATTTAGAATAAATGTTAAGTGTTGAACATGTGTGTTGTCCTGGACAGCAGATAAGCATTACATGGCGATCTAATATTAATGTGAATAGGGCAGTTCATCATGTTCATGCTTGGTGCCACTGGTGGAGAAAAGTTGTGTATGAAAACCCATGAAGTATGACAATGTTACTGCCTATAGCCAAGTCTTTACTGGATTCGAAATGTGCTTCAAGAAATAATAATGACAACCTCTAAATAAGCTACAATAGCACTGCCTGGCAGCGTTCAATCGTATTATTTGCTTGAAAGACATTTTTCGTAAAGTGACGGGTCTTGTAGCTTTTTTCAGCAAACACTGAAACACTGAGGCGTCATGCAGGCTGAACAAATTGAATATGAAACAGATCGTGATGGTAATGTAAATATCTGCATAAAATTCATACATACGCTGCTTTTGCAACCCGAATCTGTGTGGAATTTAGCAAAATTACTCTCATTGTAGGATGGGAGACCTTTCAAAAAGTCCGCCTGCAAATAAAGTACACAATGAAATATTGATCAAACATTAACCAACATGATGCATACTTCAATTAATATTACATATTACAATCAACTAGCATCATCTGGGCGCAAATTTGATTTTGACAGCATAGTTAGCTTGCCTACCCACCATTTTGGCTCAAAACTTCCTGTCCATTCAGACATGCGCAACCGGAAAACATTTTTGTATTACTTGTGTTAAGACATATTTCTACTGAAACCATTGTTATAAGTGGAGGCAAAATAGAACAATCAAATATGACAAAAAAAATCCAAATAATAATTTTGAACATCTTATGTTAATTTTAGGTACGTTTGTTATTGACAATGTTGTCTTTTATGAAATAAAAGAAATATTATATGCTTCTTATTATAAGTCGTTAAAGGCATATCACCATCAGTTCAAGATGTCGGACGATGATTTTATGTGCGATGACGACGAAGAGTATGATTTGGTAAGTAGAATTTGACAATTTTATGACATGAACTGCCATCAGTGGTTCCCCTTCCTCTGTGGCCAAAGCTTTTTTGAATAAAAATGCCGAATCCTATGCCTGTCAGCAGGATGTCAACAGCAACTCAGTTCAATCATGAGTTGGGTTGCGAACACAAAACACAGTAGAGAGTAGTAACACTAGTAATAAATAGTAAGAATGTTCTGCAGCTTATAACTACAAGGTGTAGCTTACACCGATATTTGGCTGCAAGCTCTTGCTCTCGCTTTACTGATCTCAGGGGTTTCTCCGATCCTTAAGGGTAGTTACGTTTGGTAAGGGCAGGTAATCCAGAATTTAATCCCAAGAAAATCTTTCCGGTCAAGCTCCCATATGACCTAGTAGTAGTAATTAATATAATAGTTATTTCATTCATACACCATTTGGCAACAGTGCACTTTAGAGTGGTGACTGGGGTAGCTTGCAATATCGCAAATTGGCTTAGGGTGCCAACTGGGCCCTCAACAGTCTCGCATTGTAGAAATTTTATCGTTTTTTGTCATATTTGGGGTCAATTTTGTTTGTTTTAAGGTAGGTTATCCTAAACTTCATCCTTAGCTAATGGATGCCCTATCCGATCAAGCATCCCATGAAAATCATCAGCATTCATCTGATCAGATGCCCCTTCACGAACCTTGGGTTAGGCACCATTGTTTATTAATCAAATGACCATTTTCAATCCTTAGGATTAGTTGAAAAGTAAGGTAAGACTACAAAATACCGGATACCTTCCGCCATCTTTGAAAGCATGCGAGTTTACTTAGGGTTAGGGTAAGGTTTAGGGTTAGGGTGACGTGACACTAAACAATATGGCTGGTCGGTATCCTGTATTCTGTAGGTGTACCAAAAGTAATATATGAGTTATTGATGAATAAATACAATGTAATCTGAGGAAACTTTGAAATTGGTTTTGTTTATAAAGTTTTTCAGTTTCATGTAGAAAATGTCTACTTTACAAGCACAAAAGTGAACATCTGGATGCTGATGACTTCGCCAAACACTATTTGTGATAGAGCCCATGGTCCCGTGTTTTGGCTCATACCATTATATCATCAGCCCAGCTGATCTTAAGGCAGGTAGGGCGGTGGGGTAGCTTAGTGGTTAAAGCGGTCGTTGTGAAGCCACACGGAAGACCCGGGTTTGATACCCCTCATGTGTACTATGTGTGAAGCCCATTTCTGGTGTCCCCAGCCGTGATACTGCTGGAATATTGCTAAAAGTGGCATAAAATTCAACTCACTCACTCATTCTTAAAGCATTTCAGCTCAAGTTTGATCCTCAGTAGCGCATTAATTGAAATCGAAAAATGTGCAGTACTTCCAATCTGGATGCAGCAATAGAAACATTTTTACCTCACTATCCAAAAATGATAAGATAGCCAGCCCTTTAAAAAAGGCATGTTTCTATGTGTCCTTATGGTAACTTCACTAATGTGACTATTAGGTAATTTGGAATGGACTGTACGACTAGTACCAGTTTCTATCACTGCACATGAATTGGGAAGAAATTCACACCCACTACTACTTGATTACTTTCCTAGTAAGCAATCCCTTGCACACGGGAGACCTCATCTTGTCAAAATTTTGGGTTTGCTGTGTATTTTTTAACCATAAGTCAGATTAATGTTACCAGTTTTCAGTGCAGCCTCAGTGCTGATTGTTCTAGTTGCAGTCGTTGCAATTATTACCGAACTTATTACCTACCCGAAACCACTAACATAATAGAGCCACAAAATATGTTTTATACGTTTGTCCAATTAAGAAAATATTAATTTTACAGAGCTACAGATAACTTTTTGGGTCATTGAGTTATGTACTCGCTTGTGTTCATCTCAGTTGGGTAACCTACTTTTCCTTTAAGTAACCAAATAAATTGTACTCACCTCACTCAAACTCAATTGGGTATTTTGCCATTTTCCATTAATTTTTAAAATAATCATATAGTTTAAATGTTAGTGTTTGTTATTTATATTTGATCTGTAATATGAGAAACGATAAGAAAGACTGCAAGTTGTCATGTTCATGTCCTGAAATACAACCTCTCAATATACCTAAGTTATTTTATCTATCCACTGGTACCCAAGCTAAGATTTGACGTGTTTGTGTGTACACAAGTAAGATCACATTTATTGAGTATTTACAAAAATTCAAGCGTACTTGTACGCAACAGACTTAATAGGAATTGAGTTTTCACATAAATATTTTCGTAATTTACGCAGATATGCAGCTTATCTGTACCTCTGATTTTATCTTTTGGAAGTGTCCTGAGACATTCACAAACGAAAGAGTCATATGAGTGAAAGAGAAACATTGCATGTGCAGGGGTGGAAATAAGCCATTGGCCGACGTCCGAGTCCAGTGTTTTTTTCTGTCGGGCAAGCAAATTGTATACCAGACTGTACCATTGTCCAGTTGACTTTCCAATGTTGATTATGTTGTTTATTTAAAAAATGAACAAGAAAATCGGCTGGTATAGTGGAAAACTTATCAGGGCAAGTGATTTTATATGTGCCACTGTGCCGGAGTACACTAGTAATTTTAAAGTTATTTCCATCCCTGATGTGAATGAAATTCAACACCGAATGCTCTTGTCTAACCCTACATATTACAGAGGTGGTGGGCAAGCTGGTACACATGCACTTGACTAGATACATGTCCACCTTAATTGCTTAGTACCTTGTATTTGTTACAAACTTATATTACTTTTACTTACTCATTCAAAACCTTTGTGTTGGGCACAGACACTTTTATTCAATATCAAAGCCTGAACCACCAAATAAATAGTCATGCACAACCTGATAGCAACTTTCATGTTTCTAGTTTTTCGCAGACCCGTGAAGGTCCAGGTTAGAATGAATCTTCAGTAACCCATGCTTGTCATAAGAGGCGACTACCAGGATCGGGTGGTCAGACCCATGTTATCGGTTCCCAATTGCGCAGATCGATGCTCATGCTGTTGACCACTGGATTGTATGGTCCAGACTCGATTATTTACAGACCTTCGCCATATAGCTGAAATATTGCTGATTTCGGTGTAAAACTAAAACTTAAATCCAATGTTTTTTGGCAGATTTAAAGAAACACTGCAACTTTGTTTATATAGTTTCATTACTGGTACCAAATACTTATATCAGGTTTTTGTTTTGGTGAGAAGTAAAGACCATGATGACCCTCCACTTGCTAGAAAGACTATTGTTATGTTCGACACATTCTGCTGCTGTAGGAATACTCCGAAGAGAGTAACTCAGAGCCGGATGTGGACCTAGAGAACCAATATTACAACTCAAAAGCTCTCAAGGAAGATGATCCTAAAACAGCCCTGGAGAGTTTCCAGAAGGTGAGTCATAAACACGATTAGTACCATGACTACTGTCAGCAGCCCTGTCAGGCATAGACTGTCTTAGGGTAGTACTGTTAGGCGTACATTTTCTTGAGGCACTACTGTCAGGCATAGACTATCTTAGGGTAGTACTGTCAAGCGTAGATTTTCTTGAGGGAATACTGTCAGGCATAGACTATCTTACGGTAGTACTGTTACTGTTAGGCGTAGATTTTCTTGAGGCACTACTGTCAGGCATAGACTATCTTAGGGTAGTACTGTTAAGCATAGATTTTCTTGAGGCACTACTGTGAGGCCTAAACTACTTCAGGGCAGTACTGTCAAGCATACACACATTATCTTAGGGATGTGCTGTTCGGTATAGGGCAGTGTTGTTAAGTATAAATTATCTGTGAGCAGTATTGTCGAGAATAGATTATCTGTGTGTGGTATTGTCAAATACAGAATATTTGTGAGCATTATTGTCTAATATAGTTTATGGTACATGTATAGATTATCTGTGAGCAATATTGTCGAGAATAGATTATCTGTGTGTGGTATTGTTATGTATAGATTATCTGTGAGTGGTTGTGTCAATATCTGAGCATTATTGTGAAATATAGTTTATCACTGAGCAGTATTGCAAAGAATAAATTATCTGTGAGCAGTAATCCCAAGAATAGATTATCTGTGAGCAGTAATCCCAAGTATAGATTATCTGTGAGCAATTTTGTCAGGTATAGATTATCAGCTAGCAGTATTATCTGGTATAGAAATGGATCACATACGATGATACAGGACATTGCCTAGAACAAAAATGTGCTGTAGCAATTGAATGATACACTCAAGTCCTGAAGCATGCTAAAACACCTGCTACACTTATCTGATCTCTGTTACAGGTGCTGGAGTTGGAAGGCAAGGAGAAAGGGGAATGGGGATTTAAAGCCTTGAAGCAGATGATAAAAATCAACTTCAAACTGGTAATAACACTGTTTGTGTGTTTTGCAAGGTCTCAAGGAACAAGAAATGGACTTTTCTGTTATGTATCATCAGATGATCATAGATGAAATTGTTAATTATTAGTTGTCACAAACATATAGATGTGATTTGTTTCCCAAATTCAGTGACTCTGCCCCTTTAGTTATTGCTTATCAAGCACTTTTGTGAACATTCATATGTTGACCTTGTTCCTGAATTAATGAAATTACATGTGAATTTGACTTTTTATGGACAGAATTATCCTTTTCTGCAGGATATATTTGAGTGAGTTGTTGTATGATTCATCTGTTGGACGTTGCAGGGCAACTACGATGAAATGATGAAACGATACAAGCAATTGTTGGCCTACATCAAGTCAGCAGTGACCCGGAACTACTCTGAAAAGTCCATTAATTCCATACTGGACTACATCTCCACATCCAAACAGGTCTGAATATAACGTCTGACTAAGTCAAGTTCTTGGATGCCCTTGTACAAAGTGATCTTAGTGTTTAGACGATCGTAACTCCTATAGCTTAACATAAACTAAGGACAGTTGTAGCTCTAAGATTGTTATATACCACAGCACCCTGATGCCACAGAGGCACATTTGAGTCAACGACAACAGGATTAATACAGTTTGATTCATAAGGTAAATCTTCAGCAATTGAATAGGATGTTACCACTCTTACTGAAGTGAAAGAAGCTTCCCATATTACAACCACTTATTATAGGGCTTAGGTTGAAATGATATTTATGAAGTATGAGGCTAGATGAGAAGTATTCTCATTGGCTGTCTTAATTCCAATGAGCACACCTGTTTGTGCCGTGTGACACACAGTACATGTGTATCCTTGGTGTCCCAGATGGAGCTCCTGCAGGACTTCTATGAGACAACACTGGAAGCCCTTAAGGAGGCCAAGAATGAGAGGTTGTGGTTCAAAACTAACACTAAACTTGGCAAGCTGTACTTTGACCGGGGAGACTACACTAAACTACAGAAGATCCTCAAGCAGCTTCATCAGTCCTGTCAAGTGAGTAGCATTGTGGTCACCATTACATACAGTTTCAGTCTGATTCAAAGTAGCATTTTGAATGCAATTTGAGGAAACAGTTTTGAGGAAATGTAAAATTCTGTTCTACAAGTTATCAATATTATTCAGTATGGCGAACAGTAAACCAATGAATACTTTGTCAAGTCACTATAGAAAGACCTTTATTAGCAATGGATGTAAGTGTTCATTGTTTGACAATATATATCGTTAACCCTAGTAGAGAACACAAATGATTTTCTTTTCATTAGACGGATGAAGGGGAAGATGATCTCAAGAAAGGGACACAACTCCTGGAGATTTATGCACTAGAGATTCAGATGTATACAGCACAGAAAAACAACAAGAAGCTGAAGGTAGGAATCTGCAATCCCCTGTGCTATGTGATCGGGTATTGCAGATCAACACTTTTCTCCATGATATTGCTCTTCCAAAGGTAGTTTTGTTTGCTCCTTTACTGCTGTAGTCTTCTTGTTATCCCTTGCCGCAACGTGGAACGGGGGACTTTGTATTCAGCAGTCCCAATTCTTGTTAGCGTGATATCTCATGAACTGTTGTACCCAATGTGTTCAAAGCCTACCTAGGGGGATTACGCAGACACCAGTCGATTTGGGTGACCTTGACTTTGACCACTTTGCAAACTCTTGTTAACGCGATATCTCATGCACTGTTGTACCAAATGTCTTCAAATTTGGTGACAGCCTACATTGGGGAATTACGCAGACACCTGTCGATTTGGGTGACCTTGACTTTATCTTCAAGGTCACCACAACACTTTGACCACTTTTTTTACTCTTTTTAATGCAATATCTCGTGCACTGTTGTACCCAATGTCTTCAATTCTTTTTCAGAGAGATCGTCCTTGGGGTACATATTATGCATTTTCCGGCTGTAAAATGTCCTGTGACAGTTGTATCAATGTTTTTTGAATAAAAAGATTGTACAATAAATAAACTCTTTTACTTATTATACGGACCCTACCTCACGGAGTTACCTCCCTTAGCGCATGCGCACCAACTGGGTAGGCTCCTAGACCCGTATCATCATTCCTTCTGCTGTCACGGCCCTGAACAGACGCTCGTTCAGATTACCTTTCATGAGCCGTGACGCGCTTCATTTTAAGATGTCTGAGACACCACCTGTATGTTTGGTTTTATTTGTCTAAAACAATAACAGTAAAGCCTTATAGTGGTGGTTGTTTCATAACTGTGACTTTGTATAAGTACTATCAAAATAGCACGCAAACTTTCCGTGGTTTCACGCAAGTTTGCTCTGCCATGGAAGTTTAAGCGTGCAGCGTGGTCGTAATAATATTGGCGCTTTAAAACCAACTATTACTTTCAGGGTAACCTTCACGTATTTTCAATGTTTTCTACGGTTTCTCTGCTTCTGGCCACAAGTTAACTAACATGTTTACGTGTTTGTTTCAGGCTTTTACCTGTTGTTCGGCTCTGTGGGGAAGTATTCCCGGCTGACAGTCACTCCTAACGCGGCCTGTCTGGAGAAGACGGGCCATGTGGCTGATACATGTTCAATTTGTCTGGCCTTTTCCCCGGCACAGAAGAGGCGGGCGCCGACACCCTGTTTTACCGCGAGATGCGTGAGGCGGAGGGGACCTGACGCAGGTTCCCCGCCAAAACCTAAACGGGCGCCCAAAAGGAAAAATCCCGCGGCCCTTCCCCCCTCCTACCACTTCGAAAGTGGTTTTGACATGTCTCTAATGGAGTCGATGTTTCAGAAGCAGATGGACTCAATGAAGTCCTTCGCTCGAGTCGGGTTGGAGGTCTCTCGCCAGGAGTTCTCGCCCTCCCGACGGGGCGAGAGTCCGGGTGGGATCGCCGCCCGGCTAGATCCTCAGCCTTGAGGCGTCTGTCCATCCGCTGCCTCTGGCTTCGGGTCCGACGCCGGGTCTGCTGCCCGGGAGAGGAGGTGCTCCCAGTCCCTCTCTCGAGCTTGGGCGCTTGGGCCGCTGAGTATTCCTGGTATTCCCGTCCCTCGCACACCCGCCTCCCATGAGAGCGGAGGCACCAGTTCTGCCTGGCCTGCCTCCCTGCGCCTCGGGACTGGGTCCACGCACGCCGGGCTGGCGCTGACGTGGAGCAGTCGGTCTGTTCCTCCCTTCCTGTGGTGCCCAGCTAGGCAGTCCACCGGTCGGGTTAGGGTCCTCTTACGGAGGAGACCCAGCCTCTGACTCGGGCTCGGACGCCGAGGCAATGGAGCTCGGGAGGTCGAGGAGCATGACGGCAGCTTCCGCTTTGCTTGCGCCTGCGGGAGGTCCGGCAGAGAATTGCCGAGGGCCTACCCCAGGCCGCTGGGTGCCTGCTGGTGGCGTGGACTCGACTGAGTTCCGCTTGCCTGGTGAGGCGCTTGCCCCTAGGCAACCCTCACAGACGCAGCTCCGCATTCTGCCATCGCTGGTCGCGACGGGTCGCATCCCCTCTTGTCTGGTACCCGAGTCAGGTTTGACTTACCTGAACTCGCGGCGGCGCTTACCAGCTTGGGGAGGATTCCCTGTTCGTCAGACCCCATCGTGGACGCAGTGTGTTTTCACTCCGCCGCCTCTGGGAGGCTCGGCTTCCTCCCGAGCAGCTCCGGCTGCTCGGGCAAGGGCTTCACTCCACCTTTTGCCCTCGCGGGCGCCGCGGCGCGGCGTGCACTCGACCCACGAGGAGGTCTACCGGAACGCGATGCAGCAGGTGCGGTGGTGGTCCATGAGGCCTACCTCTCCTCGAGCACAGAGGTCGGCCCTGGAGGCGGAGGGGCATGCTGGCACACGGTCGCCGCGATGTCGGCTACTCCGCCAGCTGTCGGAAGTTCAGGCTCACCTCGCCACTCTTTGGCGGGTCTGCTGCGCCGACGGTGATGTGCGCAGTCATCAGGGGATGCGCAGGCTGTGGCTGTCGACGCCTAGGTACTCCGGCAGCAACACAGCAGACCTTGCTGGCTCTCCCTTTTCCGCCTGGGAGCCACCTCTTCCCGGGCACAGCAGGTCATACGGAGGCTGCCGCTGCAGCTACCTCCTTCAAGGATTCTAAGGCCTTGTTGGAGCACCCGCCGGGTGTCTCGCTTCAGCCCCGCGCCACCTTCCTCCGCCGGGTGCAGCCTACACCCGAAGTCTGCCGGGCTGGCTTCGCCGCTTGGTAGGGGTAGGCGGAGGAGTAGGTCCGCTTAAGGGTAGGGGCAAGGAGCAGTCCTCGACTAGCTCCCAGCCTTTCAAGGGCGGAGGTCTGCCCCCACCTCCGTTAACCCAACAGGCTGCCGCCAAGCCGTGTGTCACACCCAGTCAGCTCCGCTTACTAGGGTCCACGACGCTTCCTACCCCATATCCCAGTGGGAGGTCAGCTTTCTCTCTATTCCTGCCGGAATGGGAGAAGGCTACCAACAACGCTGGGTGCTGGCCACGGTCAGCATAGGCCATCTCCCACTGTGGAAGCGCAGGTCCGCCTCGACTTCACCGGGCATACGACGCACTCCGTGCCGCCATGCCAAGCCAGGGCGGACATATTGCGCGACGAAGTTCAGGCTCTGCTGGACAAGTCCGCAATCGAAGTTTTATTCCACCGAGAGGAACAGGCGGATTTTACTCCATCGCACTTCCTCACCCAAGAAAGACGGCGGGTTCCGTCCGATTCTCAACCTCAAGGGGTTGAATCGCGATGCTCGGTACCATCCTTCAAGATGGAGACACTGCGCCGGTGATCTCATCTGTTCAGCCCGGCGATTGGCTCACGCCAATCGACCTAAAGGACGCGCGATTCAGCATGTACCCATACATCCCTCGCTCAAGCAGTACCTCCGCCCTCTCTTACCACGGGATGTATTACCATTCAGGGTGCTCCCCTTCGCATATCGACTGCCCCAAGGGTGTTCACCAAGCTCATGTTAGTCCCAGCTACCCTAGCTTCATCGCAAGGAAGGCGTTGTTACCCTTACCTAGACGACTGGTTGCTCGGAGCACTAATCGACAGCCAGCTTGAAGTCAAGATGCTACTCACACAGTGATAGACATTCTAACTTCGACTGGGGTGGATCATCAACCTCAAGAAATCCGACCTGGTACCCACCCAGGACTTGGTTTTTCTTGGAGCCGCCGATTCCAAACGAACAAGGATCTCGCTTTCCTTGTCGCCCGACCGGGTCACCAGAGTTCGGGAGATGGTATCTTCATTCCTCTCTCCAGCCCCAGGCACCAGCTCGGGACTTGGGCTCGTCTACTGGGCCATATGGCGGCGACGCATCTCTGTAGTGTGGGCGGGCGGTTGAGGATGCGCCCCATACAGCAAGCTTTGGCTGGGCTGTGGACTCACACGGAGGATCTGGAGCGCCAGTCTCCACAGTCCCCGAAAGTGGTTGACACCTCACCTTCAGTGGTGGACAAATGTCGGGAATCTCACCAGGGGTTCCCTTGGAAATCCCGGACGCCAGCTCTCACAGTTCAGACAGATGCGTCCCTCACGGGCTGGGGGCGTTCTGGGCAGTCTGTCGGCTTCGGACTCTGGTCCGGCGAAGCTCACCTTCACATCAGCGTGTTGGAGCTGAGAGCTGTGCGGTTGGTATTCGAAAGCCAGAGAGCATGTCCGTGGCCAGGTAGTCCGCCTTCAGTTAGACAACCAGACGGCCATGTCGCGACATCCTGAAGCAGGGAGGCACGGTGTCCCCAGCGCCTCCGAAGCGTGGGACTTTCTCCTCTGGAGCCACCAGTGCGCATTGTCAGGTACTCCCTGTTTATCTCCGGGCTGGAGAACGTATGAGCAGATCGGCTCTCGCCGGATCCTGGCCCCGCGACGTAGTGGATGCTCGACAGGCAGATATTCACAGTAATCTCCCAGTTGTACGGGTCGCTCGAGGTGGATCTGTTTATGCGCCCGGCGGGACGCATCAGACACCCGTGTTCTGCTCTCGGATACGGACCAGAGGCGCTGGCTGCCGACGCCTTCCTGCTGGATTGGACGGGCAAAGTGCTCTGGGCGCTCCCGCCGTTACCACTCTCATTCTCGCCGTGTCCTTTCACAGCTGTCCACCCAGCCAGCTCGGCTACTTGTGCTACTGGCACCGCTTTGGCCGTCACAGAGCTGGTTTCCGTAATTCTCAGGTTTCTGGCTCAGCCTCCTGTTCCCATTACCTTTGCTGACCGGACATTCTCACTCAGAACGGAGCCCACCCAAATCCACGGATTCAGTGGGTGGCTTGGCCTCTGTCAGGTCTAACCTCGAGGCACGCTGGAATTCCTGCAGCAGTTGCAGACACAACCCTGGCTTCGAGTATGGATTCGACAAACGCTCAGTATGAGGATAGGTGGTCCCGCCATGCCGCTGGTGTTCAGATAGGGGCATTGCAGATCCCCTTTTCGCGGATTTAGTCCGAAAGTATTGGAGTTTTGCAAGCTCGCTTGGAAGAAGGCCTGGCGGCTTCACCATTCGTGGCTACTCCACCGCTATTTCCACTTTTCACACCCCTGTCGATGGTGCTCTTCTGGGGCAGCACCCTCTCGCATAGCGCTTAGCTGGCGCTGAACGGATTCGACTCTGCTCTCAGGCTAACCAGTCCACCTTGGGATTTGTCGATCGTGCTCGATTGGCTGTCCGTCCCACTTTCTCACACCTATCGGCTATTTCCATTCAGTTGTTGACCTGGAAAGCTGTGTTTCTGGTGGCGGTAACATCTGGTCGAAGAGTCGGCGATATACATGCTATGTCGCCCGACCGGGCGCTGACTGTGTTTCACACGGATCGTGTCAGCATTCGCCTCCCAGATACTTACCGACCGAAGGTCGACCACGCTTTCCATGTGACAGCTCCTATCGAACTTCCTACTCTTACCCAGCCTTCCACATCGGGACCACTCCCCACGCAGCACTCACCCGCTGGATGTCCGTGAAGACGCCAAAGTCTATATCAAACTAACGAGGGGATCCGTGACGGGTACCCAGCTGTTCTGTTGTTACGTATGGAAGAAGGTTGGTCTGCCAGCGAGCAAGCAAACTTTGTCTCGCTGGCTTGTTTCGTATTTGTGCCGCTTTATCAGGCTAAGGGCAAGCCTCCCCTGAGGGGTTGAAGGCTCACCGGTCAGGGCAGTAGCCGATCAAAGCTTTTGCAGCCGCACTCCCCATTGAAGAGATCTGCTCTGCCGCTATTTGGAGCCGCCAAGCACTTTTATACGCCATTATCAGCTCGATACACATTCACGCTAATCGCGGCGAAGCTTTGGTCGCATCGTTTTCCAGTGGACAGTGTCCTGCCACCCTGACCAAGTGAGTCTTGGTTTATTGGTTTGTGTTGACGCTACTGTACAATGATTCCATTATTGACATGTCTGCTACGAAAGCACTCAGAGAACCTGTACCCCTTCGATTCTCTAAGGAGTTACGATATCGCTAGTGAGTGGTATTTTTGTTTTCCCCACGGTGCTCTCAATGAAGAAGCCACTTAGTGGGTCGGATTTCACTGACATTCGTGACCACGCGGCAATGTCTCATTATGCTAGAGGTCGCCTTTGAGCACAAATCCTCCCTGTCAGTTCCCTCCCATAATGCCTCTCTCGAAGCTTAAACTGGGTCGAGTGACAGGTGAGTGTTATGGCTGCCTGTTCAATTTTTTTCCATGATACGATCGCTATATTTTGTGTGTGCTTGACAGAATTCCCTCCTCCCTGGCCTCCGGGTCTTTGGGAGTCTGTGTTTATGATAATATGTACCCCAAGGACTATCTCTCTGAAAAGAATTTTCCAAACCTGCAGAGGTTTTCAATTCTTTGAAGAGAGTCGCCCTGGGGTAGGGCCCACCCACCTCCCCGCAATTCTGTTCACTGATGAGAATTCAGCAGAAGGAATGATGATACGGGTCTAGGAGCCTACCCAGTTGAAAGCATGCTTAAGGGAGGTAACTCCGTGAGGTAGGGTCCCAGATAATAAATAAAAGAGTTTATTTATTGTACAATCTTTTATTCAAAAAACATTGATACAACTGTCACAGGACATTTTACAGCCGAAAATGCATAATATGTACCCCAAGGACTCTACTCTCTTCAAAGAATTGAAAACCTCTGCAGGTTTGGAAAAATTTCAAAATCTCATCCGTCTCAATACCCGGACCGTTATGATCATGTGACTAATAGATTAAAACATTGTAATATGTTATACTTTCTTGATTAAAAGGTTGTATTGTCTTTGAAGATTTAGACATAATTTACAGTCACCTGTTTTGAATATAATTTATGGTTAAGATATTGAAAAACTCGAAATTTTAGCCTCCGGGCTGAAGAACATATTGCCATTTCTTACAAATTTGATGTCAGGAATTAACATGACGGGTAACAGGGTAGGGTAGAGTTATAGGGGGTGGGGTACTCAAGTAGAAAATTTTGACCTGACCCAGCCCTATTACACACTGATACTGACAGTGGATATGTGCATCTGCATCTATACATTCACATCTACTATATTCCTGAAATATCTTCAGAGTTGGGAGAAGATTCTGAGAAGTGACCATGACTAAAAACTACATCACACAAAAGATAATGTACTATGTGAGCAAAAGATAAAAACTAGTAAATATGTTAGATTTCATTCTTCTTTAGTGGCAGGGGACATTGCCGTGTTAGTGGCAAACACTGGTTTTGCACTGCATTCAACCATAGTCATGGGAAGCTGTAATTAACTGTCTGTGGCAGACAAATCAGTGGTTGATGTTATGAGCGACATTTCACACTTACAAAGTATGAGGTGTGTAATCAACCCTCTAGACAGGGATCAACATTGTTAGCAATCTACCACTGGTTTGTTTGAGCAAGATCTTCATTTCAGGTCCTATGTGCATCCTTAAACGTAATATGTGTCACAGATCTGTGTATGTAATGTGTTCATGTTTCAGGCATTGTATGAGCAGTCGCTGCACATCAAGTCTGCCATTCCCCACCCTCTCATCATGGGAGTCATCAGAGGTGAGACTTTCCTGTAACAATCATTTAAGAACAGTCACTCTATGAGTGAAATAGTGTTGATGTGGCTAAATGTTTCACTCATCGAACATGCCCTGAGCTCAATATTCACAACTTGAACTTGGCTATCAAAGACAACAATCACACAATAAATTGTTTCCTTTACTTTCATGCTTTCAGCATTAAATTGGCATTTTTCTGGTTCCAACTCAGCAGTCTTAACACTTTCAACTATTGTTCCTACTATAAATAGCTTCCAATCAAGTACTGTTACAAGTAGTATATAGGGGTGATTGGGTAGCCTTGTGGTTAAAGCGTTCACTCATCACGCTGAATGGGTACGATGTGTGAAGCCCATTTCTGGTGTCCCCCTGTTGTGATATTGCTGGAATATTGTTAAAAGCCGCGTAAAACCATACTCACTCACTCAGTAGTATATTACTATTATTAGTGCTTACTCTATTTGGGGGTGGTGGTGGTGGGGTAGCCTAGTGGTTAAAGCGTTGGCTCGTCACACCGAAGACCCGGGTTCGAATCCCCACATGGGTAAAATGTGTGAAGCCCATTTCTGGTGTCCCCAGCTGTGATGTTGCTGGAATATTGCTAAAAGCGGCGTAAAACCAAACTCAGTCAGTCAGTCTATTTGGGTGATCAGAGTGATCATGTTCATTCCAGAGTGCGGAGGCAAGATGCACTTGAGAGAAGGGGAGTACGAAAAAGCCCATACTGACTTTTTTGAAGCTTTCAAGAATTATGACGAGTCTGGAAGTCCAAGGTAACAAATACTTTCAACATGTTTTAATTTTAATGTCTATCTCATTATTTCGAAAATGTCTCTTGCTGCCGATAGGCGTGCGCTCGTCACGCTGAGGACCCGGGTTCAATTCCCCACATGGGTACAATGTGTGAAGCCCATTTCTGGTGTCCCCCATCATGATATTGCTGCCATATTGTTAAAACAGCGTAAAACTCAACTCTCTCACTCTTGCTGCTGATATTAGCCGACAGACTAGATAAGATTCATCAAGCTAATGTCATGTTTACTTTTTGTTCATATTTAACAAATCTGCAGAATTTCCTTTGTAAGTGAGGTCTTATTGGTTTCAGGAGAACGACTTGCTTGAAGTATCTGGTGCTAGCAAACATGTTGATGAAGTCGGGAATCAATCCATTCGACTCCCAGGAAACCAAACCCTATAAGAATGATCCAGAAATCTTAGCTATGACAAACCTAGTTAGGTGAGTCTGCCGGCTTATGAACATGATGAAAGGGAAAGTAGAACTTGTTTGTAAATGATGGTAGAGGCATGGCATCAAGACATACAGACAATCTCTTACAGATAATAGGCCACTTATATAGGGCAAGACTCCATGCACACCAGTGATGCATACTTTTTAAAACATATCACTTTAATACCTGGTCAGTGGTTGCATGAAGTTGCATTTTCATCTCATGGGGATTCAAGGTATGAATAGAATCCCCTTCCCTAAATGGATTGGTTGTCAATCTCAGGGACTTGCTTGAATGCATGTCGCTGTGTCGTCTCTTTGTCCGTCAATGCTTATGATGTCAGTCACTGAATTATCTAGTCCACATGCAACTAACATGTGCCTTGTATATTACTGCATTCAACATATTCAGTAACAAAATCATACTCAGCTCCCTGAGAATCATACCACCTTTTCACTATTAATCAACACTGTTTATCCATATCTGAAAGATCTTTGATATACTTCTGTTCACAACTTGTGGTTTTCTTTTTCAGTGCTTACCAAAATAATGACATCAATGAATTTGAAAAAATATTGAAAACAAACAGGAAAAATATAATGGAAGATCCCTTCATCAGAGAACATATTGAAGGCAAGTACTGCTCTGTATTACGATTATGGCGTGTGGCCTGTGCAGAGAGCTCAGGCCACAAATCAGTTGAAGGTAAGCAACATCGAGTTCAGACAGTCCTTGGATGGGTGACAGTGTTTGGCAGCTTGACACCTGAGAGTTTCTCGGACTTCAGTCCTGCCCCACAATGAAGCACATGTGATACATGTGGTCTCACCTTAGGTACATGAGTTTGTTAAAAATTGCCTCTGTTCACTCAGCAGAAAATGGGTACCCGGTTGGATAAAGTCATGTGACCATAACCTTCTAGCGCCTAACAGGCAGCTTGGGGTATCCGGAGTAAGATTCTGATTAAGCATCGCGAGCAATCACTTGGTGTTTGGAGACTGTGCGCTATAGAAGATGACTCATTATTATTATGTGTTTCTTATGTATGCAATGCAAAAAGTGTAGTGTACAGAGCTATGTTTTGTATGTTGAGTACATCAGACATCATGCATGTGATAGCATCACCAGTAGAAGGCCTTCACTATGTCATTTGATGTCATTTTGTTTTCAGATCTTCTTCGGAATATCAGAACACAGGTTTTAATCAAGCTTATCAAGCCTTACACACGAATTCACATACCATTTGTATCTAAGGTGAGAATACAGTCTTACACATGAAAATGTGTATACACAAAGTAGCTTTCTCATTATCAGTTGCATTTTGGGAGATCAGAGTTAGTTTTTGATATTGATATGGTTTATATGCCTCGATCTGATATTTCTGAAACTGTCATGTGTTTGTGTGAATGGTGATTGGAAGGGCACAATGGCTGCTGATTGTAGGCAGAACATGGAATGGTGACCACCTCAGTGGATTAGGTCTCAGCTCTGATGAAGCTACTGAATTGTCTTGGAACAGCATTAAGTTGGAGCTGAGAGGTTTTACTTGCTTGTAATTTGTAGACTGTGATTGTCACTTGTACCTCAAACGTTACCCAAAGTAACTCACTCACTCACTGTACTTACAGGAACTGAATATTGATGCCACAGAGGTAGAGAACCTCCTTGTCTCCTGCATCCTAGACAGGTGAGTTGTCTTGCACTAAGACAGATGGGTCAGTTGTCCGCCCAGTCATTATACAACTCTTCAGAAGACACCTGGCTAGCTATTCTCGAAACGTTCGTAGCCCTACGAACTTCTTAAGCCCATTCTTAACACATTGGCTACGATCAAAGTTAAGAATTCTTAGGGCTAACGTTCGAGAATAAGTCTAGTCTCATGTTCAAGAAAACGTTCATGATGGTACCTATTGAAAAAAACTTTGGATGTGACAAACTCCACCAAATGCCTTAATAAAAAAATGTTTGTCAAAAAAACAAAATTGTTCAAATGGTATGAAATAGCACAATAAAGTCATCCAAATTTCTATATATAACTTTTTACAGGGACAGGTCACAAGTCGAGACATCAGTTTCACTTGGCTTTAGTCCTGAGTGGTTCAGCACACTGATACCAATGTGTTTGTTTTGGCAGCACCATCAAGGGGAGTATTGACCAGGTGAACCAAGTGCTGGAGTTGTCCCAGGAGGCCAGCAGTCTGGCAGCACGCTACTCCGCCCTGGAGAAGTGGACCAGCCAGCTCCACAACCTACATCAAGCTGTCATCAACAAGATCGCATGAGGCGCACACTAACTGTGCTGCATGGCTACTTAGGGACTGGCTGACTAACAAACTGAAACCAGCCATGTTGTTGTGATTCCAGGAACTGAGATAGATGTGTCATCTGTGACTGACGTAATTTCATCTAGAGGATTCACTTACAATAACAGTTCTAACTTCTGGAAATGAGTCTTTCTGGCTTGATTTCCTACTTAAGCACACAGAATGTGACTTTTCTTTGTCCTGTAGATACAAGTGTCATGCACGTCACCAGGTATAAGTGACCTATTCTGGCAGTCTGTTATGGACATGATTCTGCCCAATACTACTTGCTGCTTCTTCCAGAGTTTTCTGTGTATGAAGAAGAAACACAAAGGCGAATAATTGGATCTTTGTTGTGTACCCGGTACAAAGAATGTTTCAAAATATTGGATAACGCAAGGGAATAAAGTGATGTTTTCTATTTACAAATATCTTGTGACTTGTTGGGGAGTTTCATATTTGGCTCTTGGATTAATCATTCATTTATGACAGTTTTTACCACACTAATCGCTTTTTGTGAGTATTATATTATGTACATATACAAGATTAAGTATTAATATATCACACAGGTGTTTTGTATTAATTACCGACCTGTTTGGAACAGCTTATGTAATGACACATAATACTAATGTGAATAGAACCAGGGTATCTCACACCGAATATGATATAACAAGACTTTAGTTAAGTTTTGACTGCCATTTTCAAACATAAATTCCTGAAAGCGTGTGAGATCCATCCTTGAAAGTATGCTGCCAGTGTCAAGCAGTTTTATAGCAGATGTCTCTGTCTTTTTCACAGCATGGATGTTGCATGTGTTCCATGCTGTGTGATGGGATGGGTCATGTAGTAGGTACACCCATCTGCCGTGGCAGTCTGCTGGGCTGGGAGGAAGGTCAAATCCACTCTGCTGATGCGGTGACTCCGCCCCTGGGTTGGCTCCAGTTGCAGGTCTTCCTTGACAAGATGGCCAACATGGTCGGCAATACCCAGACATCCAGACAGGCCGGTGGAACGAATTCCACCAACTGTGATCCACTGTCTGGAACATAGAATAAGAGTCATATCTATTTTCTATGAATTAGTGGTTGGATGTCTGATCAGGCCAAATGAGACTCCACCTAACATAGTGTTGACTAGGGTCTCAGTCTCAGCAGACAAATAAAAAGAGGTAAATGTTGTTTAATGAGGCAGTAATATTTCAAGTATATCACAGGAGCCTGTAAATTGAATACCTAGCTACTACACAAAAAGGTGATGAGTGACTACCTTGTTTGGTCGCTGGTGATCTGATAATCCTTAAACTGGGTGGCAGGCCTCACACCAGTGTATTCTCCGATGACATCACAGCCGATCAGGTTTGGAATTGTCTTTTGGGCATGATGGAGGAGCCTGGCCTTAATGAGTGGGTCAGGTGCTGGAATGGAGCGCTCCACCACATCCTCCGCTGTGGGGCCGATGATTAGATTGTTGTACACTGGAAAACAACGCAGGTACATCTGAGAAATTTATGACATAAATAAGTTGTGTGATTATCTAACGGTATGTAGACGGAGTAGGGTTGAGAGTATGTTGTAGGAGAGGGAGGTGCAAAGAAGTGGAGGCTGCTGGTGGGGGAGGAAGGGATGGGGAGTCCAAGCAGCTGGTTGGGGGGTTCGAGTTACTGGTCAAGGGGGAGGGACAGGGGTGTGGAAACTGCTGGAGGAAGAGTCAGGGCTACTGGTTTGGGGTGATGGGGGGAGGAGGAGGAATGGGCAAGTACAGGCTACTGGTTTGGAGAGAGGAGTATAGAGTACTGGGGGAAGGGAATTGATGTGGGCGATAAGTAAGTGAAGCACCAGATATTCAGTGAGAAAGTTTCAAATGTACTGAACTTACCAGATTTGAAAGCTATGACACCTTTCGTTTTGTCTGTTGGAACTGGGAGAATGCTGGAGTTGATGAGACTCCCTTTGTGTGAGCCATACACAATGTACTGCCCCTTCCTGGGCCTGATGCTGGAACAGTAGGGATGTTGCTCATGATTCCATCACAGTTATCACAATATACCATATATAACTGCAGATGCATGGATCAATGTGGATTTGTTGACTTTCTACTTCCGATGAGGAGAAAATGAACAAAGGTTGTTGCTTCGGCTTTTGTATGGAACATTTTGAGTGATATGTCAACAATAATACTTGGACTCACTGGAAGTCATGTTTCCCTGCCAACTTGTCCACTTCATCACCATGGAGACCAGCACAGTTGATGACAGCCTTGCACTTTAAGGTGTTTTTATTAGTTGTGACAGTCCAGGAGCCATAGCTTTGTCTACTGCATGAAAGAACCTTGCAGTTTGTCCATACCTACAGAAATTGACCACAACAAACTGAAACCTTTCCATCTGTCCACACTGACCTCATTATCCAGTATACTGGCTGTCGTTGAAAGAGTGTACACTTAAGCAATACCAAATTTCACAAGAAAACAGGAAGTGGTCCTAAAATATATTGTGTATGTGTAAAATTTCGGATTTTTAAGGAGAAATATTTACATCGTTGAAATGTGGAAAATGTGATCATGTAGTTTTAATACTAATAGTGCAAGAGCTTTTGGCACTTCAAAGTATGGAGATAAGTGGTTTCCAGTTCTGTTTACATCTGTGTATCCACAACTGGTATGCTCCTTGCATCATGTCAAATCACAAATAGTCATGCAATAATAGTAACAATGATATTTCTCAAAACACTTTGCATAAAGGACTTCAGTGTGTAACAGTTCACTTAAAATATTACAATCAACATAACTGACATACTGTTTTGGACACTGTTGAGAGGTGTGGTTACACTCACCTGAGCCCCCTGCCTGCGGGAGTGATGAAGAAGAGCTACAGGCACATGCCAGGGATCGACAATTGTCTCCCCTGGAATCCACAGAGCTGAGTGGGCTTGTCTACAAAGGTTGGGTTCCATCTGGTACAGTTCGGAGGCTGTGATGTTGTAAATGTCAGGAATATGTTTGTCTTCAGACATTTTCTGTATCTCCTGGAGTTTCTGCCCCTTTTACAGAAATATACACTTGTACATTTCTCCATGACGTCATGGATATAGCTGCCCCTATCTGGTATTACTTCCCCTGTAAACACTGGTGTCCCTGTTGGACTTGAGCAGTGTATTTTTTACCATCCCTGGTAGTACCTGTATATTATCCCATGCCATTATTGGTAGTGCCTGTATATTATCCCATGCCATTATTGGTAGTGCCTGTATATTATCCCATGCCATTATTGGTAGTGCATATATATTTTACCCCTTGCCATTACTGGTAGTGCCTGTATATTATCCCATGCCGTCCCTGGTAGTACCTGTATATTATCCCAAGACATTATTGGTAGTGTCTGTATATTATCCCATGCCATTATTGGCATTACCTGTATATTGTCTCGTGTCATCCCTTGTAGTACCTGTATATTGTCCCATACCTTTATTGGTAGTGCCCGTATATTGTCCCATACCTTTATTGGTAGTGCCTGTGTATTGTCCAATACCTTTATTAGAAGTGCCTGTATATTGTCCCATCCTTTTATTGGTAGTGTTTGTATATTGTCCCATACCTTTATTGGTAGTGCCAGTATTTTGTCCCATACCTTTATTGGTAGTGCTTATATATTGTCTCATACCTTTATTGGTAGTTCTTGTATATTGTCCCATACCTTTATTGGTAGTGCCTTGTATATTGTCCCATACCTTTATTGGTAGTGCCCGTATATTGTCCCATACCTTTATTGGTAGTGCCAGTATATTGTCCCATACCTTTATTGGTAGTGCCTGTATATTGTCCCATATATTGTCGTATATTGTCCCATACCTTTATTATTGGTAGTGCATACCTTTATTATATTGTCCCATACCTTTATTGGTAGTGCCCATACCTTTATTGTTGTCTCATACCTTTATTGGTAGTGCCTGTATATTGTCCCATACCTTTATTTATTGGTAGTGCCTGTATATTGTCCCATACCTTTATTGGTAGTGCCCAATACCTATATTGTCCCATACCTTTATTGGTAGTGCCTTGTATATTGTAGTGCCCATATATTGTCATACCTTTATTGGTAGTGTCCCATACCTTTATTATATTAGTGCTTGTATATTGTCCCATACCTTTATTGGTAGTGCTGTATATTGTCTCATACCTTTATTGGTAGTGCTTGTATATTGTCCCATACCCCAGTATATTGTCCCATCTTATTGGTATACCTTTATTGGTAGTGCTTGTATATTGTCCCATACCCATATATTGTCTCATACCTTTATTGGTAGTGCCCTTCATATATTGTCTCATACCATTGGTAGTTTATTGTTGGTACCTTTATTGCTCATGTCCCATATTGTACCTTTCATATATTGTCCCATACCTTTATTGGTAGTGCCTGTATATTGTCCCATACCTTTATTGGTAGTGCCTGTATATTGTCCCATACCTTTATTGGTAGTGCCAGCATATTGTCCAATACCTTTATTGGTAGTGCCTGTATATTGTCCCTTACCTTTATTGTTAGTGCTTGTATATTGTCCCATACCTTTATTGGTAGTGCCCATATATTGTCCCATACCTTTATTGGTAGTGCTTGTATATTGTCCCATACCTTTATTGGTAGTGCCGGTATATTGTCCCATACCTTTATTGGTAGTGCCCGTATATTGCCCCATACCTTTATTGGTAGTGCCGGTATATTGTCCCATACCTTTATTGGTAGTGCCCATATATTGTCTCATATCTTTATTGGTAGTGCTTGTATATTGTCCCATACCTTTATTGGTAGTGCCAGTATTTTGTCCCATACCTTTATCCCATACCTTTATTGGTATTGCCCATATATTGTCTCATACCTTTTATGGTAGTGCCCATATATTGTCTCATACCTTTATTGGTAGTGCTTGTATATTGTCCCATGCCATTATTGGTAGTGCCTGTATATTTTCCTATACCATTCCTGGTAGTACCTGAACATTATCCCATGCCATCCCTGGTAGTACCTGAACATTATCCCATGCCATTCCTGGTAGTACCTGAATATTATCCCATGCCACCATGCTTGCCCCAAGCCTTGTATATGGCACCCCCAGCTTGTCCAAGGTGTGGTAGATCCTCTGCTGACACAGTTTGATGCAGGTCAGCTCCAGGCTCCCTTGTGGAGCATCAAACCCTGTGTGGAGCATGCCGCTGACAGCATCAGGGTTGTTAGGATCAAATAAATATAAAGTTAATAATTGCAGATTTCTCTGCTGAGAATATTTACACATGATTATGCCTACTACATTACTGGATTCAACCTTAAAAGGGACACTGATCCCGAAAGCAACTAATGTTTTGCTCCAACAATCTTATCACATCATTTAGCTGCCAGGTGGTCAGTCCCTGCTCCCTCGAACATGATGGACACGGGGACTGGACAGCTGTCCACATTGGCAAATTTCTTTAACCTAAACAATGGAACAATAACAACAGTTGATGCCCATCAGATGGCGTTATTTGAAAATATCCCTGGTGGTTCCAGTCTGATTGTGATAAAGTATCCCAGCAGTGTAAGCTTTTCCAGATTTTCTAATGTGTGGATGGTAGGATAACTGATCCAATTTGATCCTATTAGCATTTCTATGTTTTTACCACGTTATTTAATCATGTCACGTAACAATGTGATGTCTATTGAACTATGATATTTCATTTGTTTGAATCCCTAAACTAAATCAACCCCACTTTGCCATTGTAGAAAATTCTGAAAAGTGACTAATAGGTAAATATAGGTATACTGGCTAGCGAACAGTTATTGCCAATACATCAGTATCACACGTGCGCAGTTCCCATCAATTACAATGATGGTAATTTTTCCCACGGTATTTGATAACTTTTGATAAAGGAAAGCAAAAGAACATTCTTCATGGTAAGTAACATAAGAGAAAAATTAAAGGTAAAGTTATGGACTCTATAAAATGTTTTTAACTCAGTCGGTGGGTTGTCACACTTTAAGCAAGTTCAAGTTCATAAGTCCTTAATTGTTTCATTCCCTATCAATCTACTGTAAAATAAACACTCAAATAGTCACACAATCAATGATTTGAGGTTGTATGATATAAATATATATATTACTTCACGAATACAGAGACCATATATGGTCTCTGACGAATAGCATGAGAACTTCGGGAATGGCGATAACTGTCACAGTTAGTTGTGAGAAAACATCTATTTATACTGCCATGTTTACCTTCTGCCGCGTTTTATAAAAACTTGATCAGCGGCAGTGACGGGCTGGACACATCGGTGAATAGCTAAATTAGTATCCTAATTAATTCTGATTCATAATTTAACGAACGGTGGAGTAATTTTATAAATACCGATAAAATATGGCGATAACTGTTCGGTAGCCAGTATACAGTTTAACTAAGCACACAGCAAATGCTTATATATGCATTTTTATGCAACAATGAAGTTGTGTTCGTATCCTCAAAACAGTGTTGACCCCTACGATTTTGTAGGCAATCTAAATTGCATGCAATAGAGCCAGCAGCTGAGGTCGCGACCCAGTCAAGATTTCTGTGATATCATCCGGGTAGTTGCGAGGGAAGAAACAATAACAAAAGCAACAACCAGTCACGGGAATGGCTCTGGATCAGTGTCCCTTTAAATTTCGACGTAGTGGACTGGATGGATTCGTTGACCAGTCATATACATTCCACACTACAACCGATCTTACCTACCTCTGTTGGTCACCATAGTGTAAATGTAATGTATCAACGTATTTTTAAAACGTTTAGTGTATAAATGACTTGTTACGAGACTGTACCTGTTGCCGGAGCTGGCTTCGCTGAGGACGTTATCATTCTTCTCAAGTAAGGCGCAGCTGTATCCCATATTCGCGAGGTGGAAGGCTGTAGCACAGCCCACGACCCCACCCCCAATTAGGATCACGTCAAACACCTCACCTTCTGCCATGTTGCACACACTTATATTCGTATCTGAACAACTGCGTCGCTTCCACGCCGGGTCACGTGACACAGTTTTTTTATGCGTAAACATACAGAGGAATGGAAACTCGTTTCCGCTATAATTACTATTATAAACTCGAATTGATTCAGAGAAATGCATGTATATCGTCATCGTCTAAACAACTCGAGGCCGCCAAAAGACAGTGGCAATGAGCATGATTGTCGCTGTGTGTGTGTGTGTGTGCGTGCGTGTGTGTGTGGTGGGGGGATGATACATGTCTTAATTGCATATATACTTTCATTCTGTTCGGTCCGGTCCTCCAAGCTCAACAGAAAAAAATACTGAACGAAATAAACATGCTATGAACCTCAGCGAAAACATTGTTTCACATAACAGTCACCATTACGTCATAATTGATCAATAACTTAATATCAAGACTTGGTCTTGTTATTATGAGGGGGAAGGTTATTACATTTCAAGCCACGATGTGATGATCATACCCTGGATATTCCCTGCTTTGCCCTTTCTCCAGTTTGGATTGATAGGGGGTGAATATTACCACCATTGCCTTTATTGATACAATATCTACTCTCTATATATATTACTTCTGAATTTGTACTGCCACACAATTTTATACTGCCATAATATGATATCATTGAAGTGATTTGTGAACTTTTACTTTTAAGTTACTGTTAGAATAAAACTGTTAAGTATAGCACATTTCTTTGTTGTTCGTTGGTTTCACCCGTAGTTCTCTTACGGGATGATTCCTGGTTTACTTCACACGTAACAAAATGACAACAAGAATACCAGTTTTCAGCTAGTACTTATAATGTAATTATGTAAAATACAGTGTACACAATAGCATATCCATTCAAAGGCTTGGGTTTTCTAAATGTCAATCAAAGCCAGCAGAGAGTCCAACTCCCGCGACAACTCCTCCTGGGCTGCACGTCGTGCCGCCCTGTCCATCACTGGCCCAGCACTTGTTCCCCTAGCAACCTGGGAATCAGACTTACATTCAGTTCCAGAAATAATGTTTTCTTGGTTAAAAATAGGTTGTATATCTAGAAAAAGAAAATTTAATGAAATCCAAAAGGAGATGAGAACCAACACTAATCCCCTAGATTAAAGGAAATCGAGACTTGCCCAAGCATTCTAGATTTGAGTTGAACTCCTTTTAAAATATATCCCTTGGGTCTGGGAAACCTCGTGCCCTGACACGCCCTGATACTGTAGGCCCAGCAGGCCGGGGGTGGCTCTGAAGATGTGGTGGGTGACACTGCTGCAGACAGTCATGCAAAATGTGGTCGCTACGTGCATTTCTCTCCTCTATTCCGCATTATCCGCCCTAAGGGTACGTGGTACTATTCTGTAAGTCTGACTTTTGCATACATTCCCGTATACAGAAACGTACCTGAGGTACATATCCGCAGCAATCGTGCCGACAACAACCCATCCAGTCCTAACATTACACAAGGTTAAATGTCCCTGTTTCTCTGCGAAGAGAAACCTTGTGAATAGGAGTCCCAGTTTACTGAACCAAGGATATATGATATCTTTATATTTGCAAAGGCGTTTCCCTGCCCATGGAACTGAGAGAATAAATGTCAGCAGAAAGAGAGAAAGTAAGCATACGAAACTATTTGTTGTCCACATCCGTCTCAAAACGGAAACTGCAACTAGTTCTGGGGGGCAATTTCGTTTGTGTCAGATATAATACAATATATTTGCATTATATACTAGGCACATAAAGAAACTGTGCATACAAAAATTTAAAATCTAAATTTATCAAACCTGTGTAGACACATAAGGATTTAAACTCAGAGATTAGTGTCATGTATCCAACATGCATGCACGTGGGCCCTTGCGATCGTTCAAAAAATTAAACGGCTATTGAAACGCATAGCATGCCAAGGCTCACGTCTGCACAACGTCATGAGGCCATTGGGATGGTCCGTGGGGGAATGTCTCAACGACAAGTGGCTGCACATTTCCACTGCCACCGGAACACCATTTCTGCACTGGTGAGACGCTACCAGAACACAAATGACGTCATCGATCGGCCACGTTCTGGACGTCCACATGCAACAACGCCAAGACAGGACAGATGGATAAGGGTGACCCATCTTCGCCACAGGTTTCAGACTGCAGTGATGACTGCCCGAACCATCCCAGGACTTCGCCGTATCAACCCCAACACAGTTCGAGAACGTTTACGTCATCATGGGATCAGACCACGACGTCCCGCCATACGGCATATCCTGACACAACGTCATCGACAAGCTCGCCGAATGTGGTTCCGAAATCATGTCCGCAGACCCTTGTTTTGGTGGAGAAATGTTGTTTTTACAGATAAGTCCAGGTTAAACATTTCCTATAGTGATGGAAGTCAACGTGCCTATAGACGCGTGGGAGAACGTTATGCACAGGCCTGTGTCTTGGAGAGGAATCGCTTTGGTGGTGGTTCCGTGATGATTTGGGGTGTAATAACAGCACGCCAAAGAACTTGGTGATTGTTCAGGGCAACTTAACTGGTGTGGGCTACAGAGATCAGATTCTTCGACCTGTGGCACTTCCTTTTCTGCAACGTCCTGGGTTAACATTCCAACAGGACAATGCCCGCCCTCATACGGCGAGGGTTGCTATGGATTTCTTGCAACACCACAACGTTGACTTACTGCCTTGGCCTGCAAATTCACCGGATCTCTCCCGATAGAGCATGTTTGGGACGAGATGGATCGACGTCTACGCCGTCTTCCTCATCCGCCAGATAACGTCCTTGACCTTGCAACAGAACTTGAGAGAATCTGGCGTGGCATCCCACAAGCCTTCCTTGCACGTTTGATAGGCTCTATGCGTCGTCGATGCACTGCTGTTCAAAATGCCGTTGGTGGACATACCCGTTATTGAGCTTGTGACATGGTCGTTTGACCCCTGTCCCGCTTGTGGACTCGTGACGTCATTGTGATTGACTTTTCAATTGAAATTCTCTCGACTTGTTATGGTCTCATGATCCCTCCATTAAAGTTTATATGTACCTTTGACATTGTTATCGTACTTATCAACTGGGATAATATTTTGACAATGCACAGTTTCTTTATGTGGCTAGTATATTTCGGCTTGCAATTTCGACACGCAACACACATCTCTGTTGGTTGGAATATTGCAGATTGAAGAACAACATTCACCCACCAAACCCAACCAAAGCGGGTCAATAATAAATCATGGTGTATTGGGCTCACCGATGTTGAGATCCTCGCTGAATCCTGTGCTGCGGTGAACTTTTCTAGAGTCTTATCGACAGCTGCATCGCCATTTTGGAGGGCCCTTCCGTCTGAAACACAAGTTTCAATCCTATCTAATATATTTGTAATTTTTATCAATCATTCTAATTTCTAAGTGTTTATCGTATCTTATTTATTGCCTGGCTAAAAAATTGAAACGATTGAAAATACCCGCTTCATTCTGCTAATTTCTGCGTTCCGTGAAATTATGAGGTACCCTCATTCTGCAAGCCAGGTAGATATTGTAATGCCCCATAGTTATAAAGCATGTACCATTCTGCATAGCTAAAAGTATATTAAAATGACGCACACGTTTGCTGAAGTCTTCAAATATAACAAACACCAATGGTTAATCGATGCTGATTTATGCGCATTCGATGCGTATAATTTAGACGGGTATCACAGTTGTGTATTAGTTGGTAATGTTGGATTGTTTCGGCGACAGTTTCCAGCCAAATAGGGTCTTATAAATAACGTTTGTATAAGTTTTAAGAGACATTTCTGCTTGCGTCTTGCTGATATAATTTTATCGTCTGCTGAGAGTTCTGCTCACATTGACTTTGTTGAAGTCCCATCTTGCAGTTCTCTTCCGAGTCCTCTCTTACATGGAACTTCCTCCGCGGCTCTTCCATGGCCTCCAGGTCCTGCAGCAGCTCCTCCAGTCCATCCAGAGGATCTGTGGGATGAGTCAGGATGGGCACGGTTTGTCCACGACTTCCACAGCCATCTTGACCAAAATAAAAACGTAATATTCTCTTTGCTATATATTATATGGGGTAACTGGAATTTGGTACAGTTTATGAATTCGAATACAAGGTAGAATGGAATGGGTTTGGTCCAGATATTCCACTGACCTACCTTTGGGTACAGTTGTTGTCTTGGGTATTTGACATGTGGTGTCTGTATATGTATTTACTTGGATTATAGGTTGTACATACATTTAATTTGTTTCTACCATAGCCATGCCCCAAACGGTCAACATACCCTGTCCAGTGTTTCTGGCTGTAGTCATCCTTTCTGTTGTCTTACTAGGGGATATTAGTAGGTCCCCCAATGAAGTTTTCGTTTCCACGGTCCTCGAGGTGCATGTATGGGCCCTGACCTTCCCTTGTGTTCCCGCACGTCCCGAGCTACATGGACCCGCCTCCACCTCGTTCTCGCTTCCACTCGTCCTCGTGCAGAAAGGAACTGATACCAGGACGTTTTGCTTCCTGTTATTTTTCTCGTTTCTGATACAGTCGTTGTTCAGCAGATTTACATTTCCTGATGAACAATGGCTCTTTGAGCTCCGATCAGTTTCCCGAACACAAGAACGTCCTACCAATGAACGTATAAGCCCCATTTCATAGTCCTCACGATTGTCAGGTGACGATGAACCGGATGCCTTGGACTTAAGAAGGATCTTGGGCTCGACACAGGCGGAATACTCTAGGACGGTATCATTGTCCACTGCTGTGACCTCTGATAGCACAACATCCCTTCTCTTACTCATACGCAAAGATTCCCTAGTCGGCAGTGTGTCATTTCCGGGGATCTTCGACTCATCTGCTGAGAACCCTTCCACGTCAATCTTCTTCTGGACACATCGCTTCCCACACTTCTTTCTTGACCTCTTCCGACAATTTTCACCTTTGTGTTTGGACGAACCTCTCTCTGGCACTATACACACGACACAAAACAAACACCGGTGTAAAGGAGTAGCTGGAGTCGTACATGCTGTGTATGAATTAATTTTGAAAGGTCACTGGCCAGGAGGGCTAGTTAAATAAAAATGTTGCTAGCCCACACCATACTTCAAAATGTATGCCCTGCAAAATATCAATAACAAAATGCACATCGGTCAGAATTGGTGTGATGTCAAACGTTACATTTGTATTGCAATGGTTCCTGACCTCTTTTGCGCAACGCTATTAACATTGTTTATATACCGATCTTCCTGTGACAAGAGATAATAAATGTCACGAAACTTTTGCAGACTGACTTTTAACACCTTAATAATTCACATCATCATATTCATGTGCATTAAATAAAGAACAAATTATCTGAGATTTTCTGTTGGCCAATCGGGATTATATACTGAAAGGCAAAAGAAATGTCGTAATATTGGAAATGACATTTAAGTATCAATGGAACATTTGAACCTATTTTTTAAATAATACGCCACTGAAATGCAGTACCGACTTTCATCAGAGAAGAAAACCCCTCTCCATTGTCCCCCACGACAGTTTTGCCGCTGTTGTGTCCACTTCGATACGTTCCCGGCGGTGACGTTGGGTGAATATTGGTCTCCTGGCAGGACATCGACAAAACAGGTTCCTGGCTTGGAGACGTCGCCGAATGGTAGGTCACTGTCTGGTCGCTGGTGGTTTCCTATGGTCACCCAAGCTGTGTCTCTGGCCCTTGCGAATAGGTCTTGCACGTGTTGATGGACGATATGACGGTCCTGGCGACGTGTTGTTACACGGGGTTGACCACTACGTGGACGGTCATCAGTGCTGCTGGTGGCGTTGTATCGCACTCTAAGACGTTCTATCGTTCGTACGCTGCAACTGAAGTCATTAGCAATGACTCGAGCATGTTGACCAGCGTGCAGACGTCCACTAGCTTGTTGTGGTTGATCTCTCGTTAACCTAGTCATAGCTGCTGTGTTCAGAAAACAAGTGAACGATTGCCATTCAAGCCGGCAATTTATGCCTGAATGCATTTATGATGCACGTGCATCTCGATTTCAATGTTGTGTTTGTGGGAACTTTTCCCTCTCCAAAAAACCAAAACATTTCTAACTTCAATCTCAAACAATACTTTATTGGGCAATGCAGGCTATACGACCACGATTCATGTTTCCTCAAACTTGACTTCTGGTGTATATTTAAAAAAATAGGTTCAAATACTCCATTGATACTCAAATGTCATTTCTAATATTACGACGTTTCTTTTGCCTTTCAGTATATTACTGGCCCGATCCACAATCAGCTAGCATTTGGCTAGCGGGCCAGTAGCTATTTCGAAAGTACATGTCATATGCCAGGCCACATGTTACGTCAAAACATGCTTCACTAGCATTCCATACATTATTAACAGTTATATTAGCCATTTATTTATATACCTCCCTCTCTGATATAACTGGACTGTTGCCTATAAAGCGGTGTAAAAAAACATATACCCACTCACATGGAACGTTCACGGGAAGCGTTGAGACCATGACGTGAGTTGTACCAGATACATACCACTGATGCCACTGTCTCTGTGTAGTTGTCTGTAGAGGTCGATGGCTCTATTCCCGGGTTCGGTATATGCATGGACGCCGTTCAGGTCGTTGTGAGTCGTCACCAGACTCCGAAACTGATCAACATTTGCACATGGCGTTTCAAACATAGTAATGTTAAAGATGGTGTACTCTTCGTGAATTAAATCTTAAGTGATGCCCATCGTGATGTTATTTTCAAGTTTTTCTCACTAATTATGTCTCGCCTTTTCTTGGTGTCTCCCACCATGATATTGGCGGAAGACTGCTATAAGAGGCGTTAAGCCATCATCAGTAGCTCACTCTTTCACTCATTGACTTACTGCTGAAGGGATCAAATACAATCGTGTTATGTTTCAGTAACATTAGTTGTGCACAATTGCCGAAAGAACTCACTACTTACAAATGAGGTCACCTTGGCTCCGACGCTGGAAGTCGACCTTGGCCTTGTGTGACGTTGTTGACCAGGCATCTTTTTTCACCTGTAATATACATCCATTATCGTGTTACCACCTTCGTATCTTGCAGCCATTCCGTAGCTTTCTATTATGTTTCATGTCTCCATTACTCTCCGTTTAGTTGTGTTAATGCACGACTTTGTATAACACGGTTTCTTAAAGTTATAATTTTTATGTAAACGGTGTGAACTTTCTAATGGACATAATGTTTACATGGGACACACTTTATTTTGCTTGAGATGTTGTTTATCCGCTGTACAGACATCCACTCAGCAATATTCCAGCTATATGGCGGCGGCTAAATAATCGAGTCTGGACCAGACAATCCAGGGATCAACAGCATGAACATCGATCTGCGCAATTGGGATACGATGACATGTGTCAACCAAGTCAGCGAGCCTGACCACCCGATCCCGTTAGTCGCCTCTTATGCCTAGCTATATTACCCGCGTGGTTTGGGAGCTTGTTTAAATAATTCCGTAGGGAAGTAAATAGAGAAAATACGACGTTTGGAATGGATGCGGCGCTAAACAGACCTTACCTCATGATGCCGTTTTGCGTTCATGTATAACTGTATTATGACGTCATTCGTCTGTCTATCACAGTCACGTGCTATTTTAGGTTGTATCACGTGGTTTCTCTGTTACATTTGTTAAAAGTTTCGCGTGTCATCGAGAGCTAATTAGGTTCATACATAAAAGAACCCAACAAAATGTTTGATAATAAAGTTCGGAGAATAAATTTATATTTTGATTGTCTTTCATAGATGAAATCCTCGCATGTTTACAGTGAGTGACTTTGGTTTTACGTCGCTTCACATGTTTACAAAACACACATATAACAATCATGTTATGGTGAATGCTGACTATATACTGATAGTGCTATTGGTTTAGGTAGGGGTTCAGGTAGTCTGTCATATAGACTAACAACTAGCCTCTGAAATGAACACATTTTACAGAAAAAAAAGCTCATAGTAAAAAAACTTAAAAATATAATGAAAAGGAGGCCTGAGACTTTCTTCATTTTCAGAAACTGGAAATCTTGACTTGCTACCAATTCTAGAATTGCGTGGGGTTTCTTGAATGTATTTGTTTCTGGGTCTGTAGACTATCTGACAGACTATCCGGCATACAGACTCTGAAAGAAAATATCCCAAAAAGTCTATGCAAGTCTAGAATATGTGGCTAGTCTAGATTACCACAGTTTCTGAAAAACGGCATCATGTCCCATGTAATGTAATGATGAAAGTCTCTGGGCTCCTTTTCATTAAAGTTTATAATTATAATTTGTGAACCGTTCTTTTTGTAGAATATGTTCATTTCAGAGACTAGATGTTAGTCTAGAGTTCAGGGATCCACACCCCCAGTGTATATAGGAATTAACACAGCAAGACACTTCTCGTCTGTTCTTATACCATTTCTAATTAATTTTAGTTATTTATAGATATCGTACAATATCACGCATGGGTATAAAACTAATACCACATAGTTTATTTATTTCATTTTACATACATATGTTTCACTTGTATGCATATTAACAATTTAGCAAAGAATACCTGTAAATAACGCAAGTCCTTCAGGAAACTGTTGGGTCGCGGTATGTATCACCTGGAGTAAATGTATTACCTCCCCTTGAAAAGGGCAAGTAATCCCTCATTACCAAAATGCCAATGCCAAGATGTGTTGATTCACACAGCTATTTTAAGAGGAATTTCACATCAGTTAATAATTCGTCACCACTGAATTTTGACATGAAAATTAACTGTATTATTTCAACGATGTGATTCCGAGGAACACACCAGCTCAAAGTTGGTAAGCCAGACGGAGGACATGTAATTTGATATGTTCATGATGTTCGAGATTGTTTATCTGTTTATCATGTCTGCTACTAGGGCTGTGTAGGAATCGATTCTCACTTTCATTCTCTGACAAACTTACACTGATAATATGCGGATTGTTACATCCACCAATAGGAAGACAAATATTCAAAGGCGTTAATTTGATCAGTTGAATCCATCTCTTGTTGAAAGTTTTGACAGCTCGATTCAACATGGTGTAATGACGCATGCCGGTGAGTGTTTAGGAGAGTGTGCATAATAATCATGCTACTTATCTATATCTAAATGCAAATGTGAATGGGGTTTAATTTCATATCCATGCTTAATTTGTGACTAATGAGGTAGTTTCACTGATAGAATTGGCTGAAATTTAGCACAGTCCTGCTTCCCTTATTCTGCCCTCTGGTCACTAATATATTGTGCAGCTTCTAGTCACACATTCATAACGTTCTGTAAACGTTCTGATGCAGATTTGGGGTGTGGGTAGCCTAAACGTTCGAAGACCCGGTTCGAATCCCGTTCTGGGCACAATGTGCAGCCCATTTTGGTGCACAGGCAGTCAGTCTGATGCAGATTTAGCACAGGCAGACCTAATCTTAGCCCTTCTGAACAAAAGAATATGATATTTGTTCACAGGTAGCTGTCAAATATTGTCAGTAATAGTACTACTTAGTGGAATGTTCAAGATGTTGAAGTGTCTTTGACTTAGGGGTGACCATTAGAGTGTGTGTACGTGTGTGGGGGTGGGATTTGTGTGTGTGTGTGTGTGGATTTTTTGCACCTTAAAACTTTACATTTGTCTTTATATGTCTAATTGCTTTAGACATGTGGACATGGTAGACACCTGACTAGTCACTATGTTAAGTGTACCCTTGTTTAGATGTTGAAATATGTTAAAGGTTCTATGTATTTAAAGTGTTTCAGTGACTAGTACACTGAGCTTCACTCAGCATGGATGTGACTGGACTGAGTCACATTGGGGATCCAGCCCAGCTGCCATCTTTCAAAGCTCTTCTTCGTGATGGTCCCGTGCCATCTACTGCTGCACTTGATGTCTTCATCACTGATCTGGATATTAGGCTGGACCAAAACTCAAAAGAGTAAACAAACTGTTTTTCATTTAACTTTCATATTTTGATACTCTCCTTCCAAAAGAAAAACCCATGCCCAACTTTGCTTGTGTTCAAAGAATACCTTGTGAAACATGTGAAGGGTCACTTAAAGTGTTATGTTAAATGTCATGTTATTGTCAGTTTGTGAGGTCATTACTAAAAAAGCCATTGTTTTGGACTACCCACTAAAACCTGCAAGATGTCTGACTGAAGACAGATGGACTCTGACAGTTATAAGTATCCAGCCATGCATGTGAGGGGACGTACTACACACCATATCTTCTGTCCATCCATGGTCATTTAATCATGGTTTTAGGTTGGGAAACACAAAACCCAACCAAATTATTCCTCAAGTTCATGTACATATTTGACTTTGTATGTTGTTGCCAGGGACAGAAATGATGGCCAGTTTTGAAAGAATGTTTTTCCACCTGTGAAAATATTTTCTGTGCTTTTCTAAACAGTTTTACAAATGAAATATTGTTTCATTGGTATCCTTGTAATGGTTTTCTGACACGTAAGAAACATACATTGTTTACTCGCTGACCTAATCAATTGTGAAACATTTCATAAACTTATGAAAGACAACACAATCATAAAAACAAACTATCATTCAAATATTTTCATGATGCAACACACCTTGTTACAACTGAAATAAACACTGCTGTCAGAAAACACATGATAACTGAAAACATAATTGTATGATGTGTGCTGCTCCAGGCTGGATGTGTGCCTCCAGTCTGTGCTAGACTTCACGAATGACCTCCCAGGAAGCAAGTGTTTCACGTCTCCCAAGGAGGGCCTTGCTCACATGCACAACAGCCATGTGTTAGAGAAGGACTCCTGCTATGACCCAGAGATGGAAGATGTAATGGCAATGCTCACTTATCTAGTAAGTCAGTTTGACATGGAACTCAATAAATCTTCACGGATAGGTGACATGCAGTAGCGCATGCTGGGATGTAGTTTGGAGTTGTCTGGTGTTTCATATTGTTTATGAATATTCAGTTGGGTACATATAACAGCAAACTTGGTGGGATCATGCTTAGCCCCACTCCAGTCATCACCCCTGATTACCGTCTTCTACAATATGAAACAAGTGCCCCATGCTACATGCACTAAGCTCTCAAATGTACATGACAGTTCATATTTTCTTGTGTATTCAACGAATTGTTTCACTGAAAACACAGCAAAGGATGATATGTATATGCATGATATAATTGGCCAGTGCCTGTTATCAAAAACATCTGAGGGGCGGTGAGGTAGCCTAGTAGTTATTTGCTCATCACGCTGAAGGCCCGGGTTCGATTCCAAACATGGGTACAATGTGTGAAGCCCATTTCTGGTGTCCCCCACTGTGATGTTGCTGGAGTATTGTTAAAAGCGATGCAAAGCCATACTCACTCACTCATTCAAAATCATTTCAGTTTCATTGACATTTGAACCAATTTTTTTTTCTGACAAGAAATCTAACTTGTGTGTATTTTAAATAATAATTTAAATAATTCAGGGTGCTTATTGTGCATACATGGTATAATTTGTTTGACACTGTCCTTGGGGAAGCAGGGGTGAAAGACCAAGGCCCTTATTCTCGAAACGTTCTTAGCCCTAAGAATTCTTAACTTTGATCGTAGCCAATGTTAAGAATGGGCATAAGAAGTTCGTAGGGCTACAAACGTTTTGAGAATAGCTAGCCTGGGCCCACAAAGCGATCTTAGCACTATCACTCTAGTGATCCAGTGCTAATGTATGAGAGTTCTGATTACATTAGCGTTTGAATTGTTTTGTGGAACAGGGCCCTAGTGTTGATGTTTGATATGTTTTCCTCTTGCAGCATAAGACTCTAGAGCAGTGTCCTGGATGTGAGGAGGCCGTTCTTCAGGAGATCCTGACACTGTCCTCGATAGAAGGTCTCTCTCTTCCTCTGAAGGCCTCAGACACAGACTCTATGTCCATGTCCATGGTATCTCTCAATATGGTGGTGGACAGCGGGGACCAGCTCATTGAGCAAAAGTGGAAGAAAGTCACACAACTTCTCAAGAAACATTTTGTGGACCGACTGCTGCAGCTTCCAGTCAGTAAGATAGACAGCAACCTCAACGTGCTGGTCAACATGAGGCTCAACCTACTGCAGAGCCTGCGAGCCATTGCTCCCGATGAGGATGTGTGGAACAGGTTGGTAGTAGGATGATAGAATATGCTGCACATATTTCACTTCTTCCAAGAAGGGATCCTGAGTTTTGGGATAAACAGGATCTTAACTGAAAGTGTTCCTGTGTACATAATAATAAACCATATGCATTGTATGAGGTGCTATCCAGTTGTTCCAGCCCACCAATGTGTAGACATATTTGCAAGTATCATCTTGTAAGTGCTCCTGCGATGACTGAACATTGACATGAGAGTCCATATTTACTAATGTAAATTACACATGTTTTTACACAACACCGCACTGTAGAAAGGGAATCACTTAGAAATTAAAGTTTTAGTTTCATTGACATTTGAACTGCCGCTTCATCTCTCACAACCGACTTGTGTGTTGTTTTATGAGAGCCTGCTAACTGATTGTTGTGTTCCCAGGTATCGGTCTCTGCGAACACAGCAGCTGGAGAAATGTTTCAGCGACATGTTGCCTGAGCAGCAGTCTGAGAGCACAGACTACAAGGCGTTCAGCCATCACTGCAATGCCATGGCAGACATTATCATCAGCATGCTTGACGAAGACTTCATCGTCCTCAACACAGGCATGTTCACAAAGGTCACCGGGGTGTTCAAGGCCCTGCATGATCTGTACCTGGAGAAGTATAGTGACGAGATGTCCTTGCTTGTGGAGGAAGTGTGTGATGAGATCAGTGATATGAAAAGCAAGGGAATGGCTCAGTCACACAGTGAGTTCACCATTCAGAGTAACCACCATAGCAGTATGGCTAAAAGTGGCCTGGCTCAGAGTCTGGACAGCATGGTGGCCACATCCACGGCGGTACAGGCTGCACCAACAGAACCCAAGTCCTATATCCCCCAGACTTGCATGAAGTCTTTGCTGCAGATTCTGTGTTCCATCCTGAAGATTGAGGAGCATGTTGACCAACTGCTGAGGAACACATCGTGGGATGTGTGTGGTCTGGCAGGCAAGAAAAGCAAGAGGAAAGGCAGTCTCAGAGGTAACATCTGTGTATGAATTGAATGTTAGAGGTGGATAGAAGGTGTATTCACTGTAGATAATCATGAAATGAGATTATATTAGATTTTCATCAGTAATGCAGGTCTCATCACTTGGGTGAAGATACAAGTTAGTGTATCAGTTAGTTAGAATTTCTTCTAATTCTGAGTAATTTGTTAACATGACCACATTTAATGCAATCTTTTGCACCATGTGTTTTCCTTACATCAAACAGTTTTGTGGATGTATTGTTTTTGTACAACAGGAGTGTTGAAGCCGAGTTCCAGCCCTGAGATGAGTCGCCACTCAATGAATCTGAGTGGCCTGAGTAACAGTGAGACGAACCTTGATGGCTCAGTATCGTCCTCCGTGTCCTCACTCCACAGCAGTACAGCAGCTCCTAAAGGTCAGTCATCCCTGGACTCTGTCCTTGCTATACAGCGTGTCCTGTTTTGTACGATATCAGTATTATGAGGAAACCTCATAACTGATTGGTATCAGTGTTCTGTGTGGTATTTATCTTGTAAGTCCTACTGATCCACAACTTGGGTACAATGTGTGAAGCCCATTTCTGGTGTCCCTTACTGTGATATTGCTGGAATATTGCTAAAGGCAGCGTTAAACAATACTCACTCACTCACTCACTCACTCACTGTTCCACAACTACTGCTAACTAAGGTATTTCTCCTACATCTGCAGTGATAGAGAGAACAAAGACAGAGGATAGACTTCACTGGGATTGGAAGATCATCTTCAAGAAAGTGTCATCTGATTTGACTCATGCAGTAGAGAATGACCTTCATGAAGTCATGTCAAATGGCCTTGACCTTGACCTCAGGCAGTGGGAGCTAAGCAGGAAGTTAGAGACATGCAATGTTCCAGAAATTCTACATGGAGGAAAGCTTGATTATCCCAAAGTTGTTTCCAAGGTAGTGAATGAAATGAGTTTACAGGTTACATCTTATATATGTCACTGTTTTATGTGCAAATCGTGTCAGAATGCTGTTTTCTGTCAGTGTCTCTCTACTCTGAATTCTCAGTGGGACTGCTCAGTTGAACCAGTATAATGGTATGCAGCAGTAAACTTTGTGATGGGTATTGCATTTTTTATAACTCTGAAAAGCTACACCAAAAAATTATTTCCAAAATTTATTTCCCTTTTGAAACTGACAAAATGGCAGAAATGTGGAAGTGAATTTTTCTCAGGTTGCTATCTCCCTTGTATCCATGACCAAAAACATTTTACCTACTGACCAATAATTACTGACATACATAGAATACAGGAATATAGACTCTGTGTGTATAATTACTGTCAATCACTATCAGACACTTTAGATCCTGATATATTGCAATATGGATCACAATACAGATTCCTGGATCGCAACATAATGAAATGCAGACATTTTGCCAATGCACCTTTCTCCCCAGATAGAATAGGGACACAAATGACTTGTTTGTTGGTCTCTGTCCAGGCTGTGTTTGACTTCTTCTATGCCGCTGACAACTTGCTACCCCTGGCACGAGCTGGCCGGGATGGCACCTTCCAGACTGTGAGGTCAGCATTTATCGAAGCCATCAATCTTGGGCTCAAGAACTTTAGTGTGCATTTTACAAAGGTGAGAATGATTTGTCATCAATTTGACCTAATTATCTGTGCTTGAAAAATGTAAGGTCTGGGTTAGAATATTGATCTTCAGTAACCCATGCTTGTCATAAGAGGCGACTAACGGGATCAGGCGGTCAGGCTTGCTGACTTGGTTGACCCATGTCATCGGTTCCCAATTGCGCAGATCACTGCTCATGCTGTTGATCACTGGATTGTCTGGTCCAGATTCGATTATTTACAGACCGACGCCATGTAGCTGGAATATTGCTGAGTGCGGCGTAAAACTAAACTCACTCAGTCACTATCACAGCTCACCTTGAGTTTGCTGTGTTCCTTTCCCAGTTGGGTGCTCTAAGGGAATGCCATGTTAGTGATGTCATTTCTCTATTCAGGGTTAAAGAAAACCATGTCCTGATGCACATATAGCACATGCAGTGTCTCCTCTAGCATATTTGAAATATGACCCTGTTCACCCAACACTGAATAAGTACACAGTTCGCCCAACACTGAATAAGTACTCAGTAGGATGAGATGTGGCTGATAACCCTCCAGCGCCTCACAGGCAGTATTTGTTGTATACTACTAGGGCTGTTAACTCCTAAGGAGCTGAGAAAGAAAATTCACATTTTAATCTACATACTGAGATAATAAAGGTGTTAGTAGGAGTCAGATGGAATATTGAGCATCACAAACGTCCGCTTGGGCGATTGAGAAGAGAGTGAGGATAAGGCGTGCATGGGTCACGTGGGTGCCTTTTGGTGCCAAAAGGGAGGTAACTCGAGGGTGAGTGATTGTACGTTCGCTTTAAGGGATTTGAAGGGATTCAAGTTCCCAGATAGCATTCAGACGTTGGCCCAATGTTGGCAATGGGCCAACGTCCAAATGCTATCTGGGTTTCCACTTGACCGTTCGGAAGAGAGGATTGAGTAAGCAAAAAAGCATGAGTCAGGATAAGTATAATATATCAGATTTTTAAACTTATCCTATCTCACGGTATGCACTTCTCTCTCTTGATTCGACATTGAGTGGAACGATGTAAACTTTTTTCCCTAGGCCTCTCTTGTCCATCCGCCCAAGCACTCCATGCTACCGTCATTATAAGATAGCTTCCTAGCTCTCATGCAAAGCATGCGGCATGCACCACTAGCTGCCCACAAGACTATCTCCGAATCATCATTCTCTTTCTTGATGCACAGTGTGGACGTATTTTGTTTTGCTCAATGTTTTCAACTTAGTATACAACATGGGGAAAGTTGACCAGCCAAAGAAGGGGAAAAAATGCTCCCGTGTAATAAAGCGTTCTCCGCGAGTGATCCACATGGATATTGTATTGACTGCATGGGACAGTCATTGCGAGTGACTACACTCGGGCTTGCGCTCGTCATGTTGCTGACAGGGCTTGTTATGCTGCTTCACTTGACGGACCCAGTCCCTCCAAGTAAGGAAAGTTTGTGCGTCCTACTTTGTCTGCTTGGCGGTCACAGTCCCCTCACTCGAATAAAGAGGACCCATGAGAGCGTTGTCAGATTACTTATCGGAAGACATTCGGCATTTGTTGGGCTCTCAACATTCCAGCCCGACCAGTTATCTCGGCATGCTTCTAGCATGACCATTCGACTTGGCTCTCCAGATTACTTATCCCAACTGGTACCCCCTTTCAGCTGATTGAACAGATGAAGTAGGTATGTCAGTAGCGCAGACATTTAGATTACGCTGGCACTTCACGCTCTGACGATCCCAGATCTCCCAGACTTAGACTACATGACCAGAGCTCATATCATTCTGGATTTATCTACCTTCCGATCTTCACTTGTTGGATGATTTGGTTTAGGAATCTACCCTTTGGTGTAGATATCAGCTCCACAACCACTCGTCTGTGCATTACTAGACAGGCTTGCTATCCAGGAATTTTTTCGACGCTTCACTAAGTCCAGTTACTACAAACTACTCGTAACAGCGTTATGGTGTAATCATGGCCTGTTCCCTTTACATCAGCAAGCTTCTGGACAGATGGGTCAAGTTTCTGCGCATGGTACCAGTACTGATGTCTTGTCAAGTAGCTATCATCCAGTTGTGCCTCGCACGGTTCACCGTAGACTGTGTTGTCCGGATTTTTGTCACTGTTGCATTGTGGGTACCATTTGCAAATGGCGGACTACCCCTTGTTTACCGGAGAATTATGATATTTAGAGTCACTATGAAGTACACTGACAGATCTGTCTGGGTCCTACAAGCGGATAACAATCCCAGCTTTTATTGCCAGTGACGATGAACAGTGCCATTCCCGGTAAGAGTGATTCGTCAGCCAGCCGAGAGAGACAGTTCACCAAAAGTTACTCGGCTTTCAACTTTAGCCCAAGCCCTCAGAGGTCACTGCAGTTCTGCCCGCATGGTCCATAGGCACCTATTTTACTGCCTTCATCTCCCAGACGAACCTTCCCTGACGTCGCCAGGATTTTTTACCTTCGTCATTACAGCAACTTGACGAATGTTTCAGTATATTTACGATCTCCATGCATCGAATCTACTAATTTTATCACTCCATCTGGCGGACCAATACTTCATTTGGCGAACCAACTTTCCTGAGTTCACTGATTTTACGACCTTCATCACTTCCGTGCAGTGTGAACGTTCCTGAAGATTGACTGACAGCCTCTATGCGCCGACTCTACTACATTCAGCACTCGGTCAGTGCTGCCATGGTAGCTTGACTATTTAAACGTTCCTATCTCAGGAGAGATATCCCTACATCAGTGACAAGAGTTGCTAGGTCTCCTTACCTCAGCACTAGCCTTCACCGACAGGGGGCGGTGGGGTAGCTTGGTGGTTAAAGCATCCGCTCGTCATGCCAAAGACCCGGGTTCGAATCCCCACATGGGCACAATGTGTGAAGCCCATTTCTGGTATCCCCCGCCGCGATATTGCTGGAATATTGCTAAAAGCGGCGTAAAACTGTACTCACTCACTCACATCACTTACAGAGGTCAACTTTAGGCGCTACTTCACCTTCGAAGCTACATTGATGATTGCATCCAGGTACAACAGGATTCATTCGTACTTCTTCGCCAACTGCAGTTCACCACCATGCTGCTCCGGCAGTTAGGGTGGCTATTGTACATTGTGGAATCGATCCAGAGACTCCACTTCATCGATCCATTGTTTGACATCAGTCAAGGGATGATGTTCGCCCTTCAAGACAGGTGGATCTCCAGTGCTATCTCAGTGGCAGGAGCTACTAATCTTTCTGACGTCAGATCAAGCCCAAACGTACAGAGTTCAGCTTCGCCGTTACAGCACTTTTTGTGCCCGTACCTTTAGGCCGACAATCCCAAGGAACTGTTTCATCTTCCCGAACCCGTCATGCTGAAGACCCGGGTTCGAATCCCCGAATGGGTATAATATTTGAAGCCCATTTCTGATGTTCATGCGTAATACAGATGCTGTTGACCACCAGCAAGATTCTACTGCTTTTGGTCGTGCACTAAGTCCTGACCAGCGAGAAGTTAGTTTGTTGACCTAAGAAGCCTGGCAGAGCCAAACCCAGTACCGCTTCCCGACCGGGGCAACCTGCTTTCTCACCCTCACCCGGAACTACGCCTCTGGTCCCCTCAGACCCTTAATCTACACTTGGGCATCTCCAGAGATTACTCATAGCTCATGATTTCAGCTGGATAAGGCTACTCTCATCAAGTAGCCACAGCTATCACTTCAGTTCATCCTTATTTCGACCCATTCTTTCTACGACGATAGTGGAAGAAGTTTGAAGGCTGTTGTAACATTAGGGAAATCCATCTCCCAATCTGCCTCTACTCGCGGGTCATTTCTGTGTTCCTGCAGCATCTCCGTGCTACTAGGGAACTCAAGGGTACTACATCGGCTACCTAACTGGCTGCTATCAACTTGGTTTTGGCTACTAACACAGGCTCGAAGATCTCCACTCTTCCAGAATTGCAGAGTTTTTTTCACTTCTACAACTCACCGACCAGTCCAGAAAGTTCAGACTTCTGGCCTGTGAACTGTCCGTTGTCCTTCATCATGTGATTCTACAGACTACAAACCTTTAGAAGACAGGGACTTCGAGTGAAGTGACGTTCTTCTTCCTGGTAGCATGGCTACTGCTGCTCGTATATCTGAGCATCATGCGCTTGTTGTCAATCGTGTGCGGTTCGAGCGGAAGAAGCATGGCAAGGTTTTTTACTGGGTCTCCACTGAGACTTCATCGTGAAAAAACCAACTGCCAGGGCAACCGGACCGGATGTTTACCATTCCCCCATTGTCCATCTTTGGGCCTGGTGATACTGAAAATTTGACACTCTGCCCTGTTAGGGCTGTACACCTTTACCTTGCTGCCTCCAAGGATCGTCGATGGCTACAAAGCGCCTCTTCATACCCTTGTCGGCCGCTTCAAGAGCTGAGGTTTCCCGAGCCACATTGGCTTTCTGAATTCGTGGCGAATGCGTGCAGGGTTGCTGCCACCAATCCTCATGAGACTCCTGCATTAGCCTTGACGATGGCCTTCTGTAGCAACTGCTCCTTGACTGCTCTCATGGAAGGTTGCTTCTGGCGTTCAGATACAGTCTTCTCTTCACATTAACTGCGAGACCTGTCTGTCACAGATGTCCTGGGACTACACTAGTTCGGACCTCAGCAGCTTACATCAGCCCACCAACGCAGTTGAGGGACAGTTCCGCTTGCGTGTTACTGCTTCTTTCTACATACGGAACAAAGTTGAACAGGATCTCAATCATTGTTCTCAAGTTATGGGTTTAAGAACTACTTCACATGGCTCTCATACCAAGGCATGGATCTGAGACACAATTAGTATGACGATGCAGAGGTGTTTGACATTCACGCTTACTGTCCTCTACTCCACGGAGCAATTACGTCAGTGAAGTGTGACGCTCCCGAATTCCAGTGGATTTCGTTGCGTTCCGACTCCGAAGTTGCCGGGCACATCCTTTGACTAAGCTTATGCAAAGGAGTGAGGGTCAATTTGATGCTGTCCCGGAACTGAACGTTAAAACTTTGAGTTCCCGAGTTGTGCTTCTCTTTCACCCGCCCCTGGTTGGTGTCTGTGGGGGTCTTCTCGAAGCAGGGGCTGGCCCGATTATTGTCAACCGACTTTAATTTTTCGGGGGTACCTTGAAAATTGTGGCAAAGTGACATCCTTTCTTGTTTAGCTGCGTCCTTATTCGGAGGTTATTGCCGAACACCACATTGCTCAGGAGCACCCATCTCCCTGGGAGACGTTGTGCTTAGTAAGCCAAGGAGTTCAAGAGAACTCAGCACAAGCATAGGAGTTGCGTGCATGCCTAATAGGCCTCCCTTGTGCATCGCCAGTCTACACAGTTCCTGCTGTTCGCACTGTCAAGACACAGGGTATCTGCGTCCCGCCGTCCGACTGTGGGATAAGTGCATACCGTGAGATAGGATAAGTTTTAAAATTTTAAAATTTTACTATAAATTGTATATTTATATACTTATCATATCGCATGCGACGGATTCCCCCCCATCCTTCCCACTATGCAGTCTGGTGTCCCCCGCCGTGATGTTGCTGGAATATTGCTAAAAGCAGCGTAAAACCAAACTCAGTCAGTCAGTCAGTCCCGCTATGCAGATTCTCCAAGATGGATATTATCCAGTGGCTCCAAGAATGAGGGCAGCTAGTGGTGCATGCCGCATGCTTTGCATGAGAGCTAGGAAGCTGTCTTATAATGAGGGTAGCATGGAGTGCTTGGGCGGATGCACAAGAGAGGCCTAGGGAAAAAAGTTTACATCGTTCCACTCAGTGTCGAATCAAGAGAGAGAAGTGCATACTGTGAGATAGGATAAGTATATAAATATACTGACTGATGGACTGACTGAGTTTAGTTTTACGCCGCTTTTAGCGATATCCCAGCAATATCACGGCCGGGGACACCAGAAATGGGCTTCACACTTTGTGCCCATGTGGGGAATCGAACCTGGGTCTTCAACGTGACGAGCCAACGCTTTAACCACTAGGCTACCCCACCGCCCCATATAAATATACAATTTATATTAAAAATTTCAATTTTATCATAAAAATTACATTATTTTTTGTTAATGTTATATCATTTTTGTTATTAGTTGTATTATGTTGAGAAACGAGTGCATGACATGTTCTGTGTGCAGCTGTGCAAGGATGTCCCCAGCCAGGCCCCTTTGTTCAGCATGTATGTCATCCTGTCCAGTGCTGCCTACATCAGGAACCAGCTGGTTCACTATGAGAAGGTCCTGGTGTTTGACGAGGCAGGGTGAGTATAGGCATGAATGAATGGTTCTATTACACATGGGACTCATAATCATATCTTGATAAACAATGACATCAACACATACAGATAACACAACTGCTACTGTTGTTATTTACAAAGAGCTGAAATGATCAGACATACTTTCTTTGAACGTGAAGGCTCTGATTTGCATCCCTTTCATTAAGGGATTGTACATGAAAAAGAGATCTGGCATGTTTTGTGTGTGAGTTGGCATAGGGTGATGGGCAGGGTGATTTTGTGGTTTAGATTATCAGAGACAATCTTCCATATTGAAAATATTGCTAAAATTATGTCCATGTAATTTCTGTGTTTCCAGGAAGAAGCCATTTAATGGTCTTTACAAACAGTTTGTGGAGCTGACAGAATCGCTGACTCAGCAGGTTATCGAACTGCACACTCAGCTAATATCCACCAGTATTTTACATGATGCTGACGGGGGTGACTGGGCCAGTATGAAAGATTTCTATGAGGTGGGTGTAAACTGCATTAAAGATATTTAAATACTTCAGTATCACTTGCAGTGAAGGAGGTATAAACTTAATTCTACCTACCAAGCTTAACATGTAGATTATTAGTGTCATTCAAGCCAATCCAGGCTCTAGTGTCCTGACAGAACAAAATACTGATTGTAATTAGAGAAAGCTTGAGGACCATAATACAGGACAAACTGTTTGGTTAGCCAATCAAATCCCTTACAGTGTATTGCTACCTGACAAGGTGTGGTGCTGTAGTCATGAAGAGTATGTGATGTCTGCTACAGGATGAGCGGTGCTCCTTCACCATACAGATGTGGAACTACCATCTCCGGGCATTGCAGAGTGACCTGTGGTCAGTGGCTCCCCCACAGATGGCTCAGTACATCTTCAGCATGGTCTTGAAGGAGTCTTTGACTGTCATTGCTCACAGATATGTGAGGGTCAAACCCAGCTTTAAAAGAGTTAAACAGTTCAGGTAAGACTGATATGGCCTACTCTCTTACTATGGCTGTTCAATGATAATACCCAGTCCCTGATTATCTCAATAACTGCAGTGTTATGTAGGCCTGGTGTCTGTGGATGTCTGTACTGCATTGTATAACAGGTATCAACTGACCAGTGTTTTTATAGCTAGCTGTGTTACAAGGAGGACCTTATGACTGTGGGGTGCAAGGGGTGTGGCATAATGGTTGTGTTTGCTTACAGGTATGACGTGACAGCTGTGTTGTGTTACAGGTATGACCTGATGCCTCTGTTGAGTTACAGGTATGACCTGATGCCTGTTTTGTGTTACAGGTATGACCTGACAGCAGTGTCAGAGTTACAGGTATGACCTGATGGCTCTGTTTAGTTACAGGTATGACCTGACAGCTGTGTTGTGTTACAGATATGACCTGACAGCTGTGTTGTGTTACAGGTATGACCTGACAGCTGTGTTGTGTTACAGGTATGACATGACAGCTGTGTTGTGTTACAGGTATCATCTGACTGATGTGTTGTGTTAGAGGTATGACCTGACTGATGTGTTGTGTTTTACAGGTATGGCCAGACTGCTGTGTTGTGTTACAGGTATCATCAGACAGTTGTCTTGTGTTACAGGTATGACCTGAATGCTGTGTTGTGTTAGAGGTATGACCTGACTGATGTGTTGTGTTTTACAGGTATGGCCAGACTGCTGTGTTGTGTTACAGGTATGACCTGACTGATGTCTTGTGTTACAGGTGTCATCTGACTGATGTGTTGTGTTACAGGTATGACCTGACAGCTGTGTTGTGTTACAGGTATGGCCAAGCTGATGTGTTGTGTTACAGGTATGACCTGACAGCTGTGTTGTGTTACAGGTATGACCTGACACTGTGTTGTGTTACAGGTATGACCTGACAGCTGTGTTGTGTTACAGGTATGGCCAGACTGATGTGTTACAGGTATGACCTGACTGCTGTGTTGTGTTTTACAGGTATGGCCAGACTGATGTGTTGTGTTATAGGTATGACCTGACTGATGTGTTGTGTTACAGGTATGACTTGACTGCTGTGTTGTGTTAGAGGTATGACCTGACTGATGTGTTGTGTTAGAGGTATGACCTGACTGATGTGTTGTGTTTTACAGGTATGGCCAGACTGCTGTGTTGTGTTACAGGTATCATCAGACAGTTGTCTTGTGTTACAGGTATGACCTGACTGCTGTGTTGTGTTAGAGGTATGACCTGACTGATGTGTTGTGTTTTACAGGTATGGCCAGACTGCTGTGTTGTGTTACAGGTATGACCTGACAGATATGTTGTGTTTTACAGGTATGGCCAGACTGATGTGTTGTGTTACAGGTGTCATCTGACTGATGTGTTGTGTTACAGGTATGACCTGACTGATGTGTTGTGTTACAGGTATGGCCAGACTGATGTGTTGTGTTACAGGTATGACCTGACAGCTGTGTTGTGTTACAGGTATGGCCTGACTGATGTGTTGTGTTAGAGGTATGACCTGACTGATGTGTTGTGTTACAGGTATCGTCTGACTGATGTGATGTGTTACAGGTATGGCCAGACTGATGTGTTGTGTTACAGGTATGACCTGACAGCTGTGTTGTGTTACAGATATGATGTGACAGTTGTGTTGTGTTACAGGTATGACCTGACTGATGTGTTGTGTTACAGGTATGACCTGACAGCTGTGTTGTGTTACAGATATGACCTGACAGTTGTGTTGTGTTACAGGTATGACCTGACTGATGTGTTGTGTTACAGGTATGACCTGACTGATGTGTTGTGTTACAGGTATGACCTGACTGATGTGTTGTGTTACAGGTATGACCTGACAGTTGTGTTGTGTTACAGGTATGACCTGACAGCTGACTGCTGTGTTGTGTTACAGGTATGACCTGACTGATGTGTTGTGTTACAGGTGTTGTGTTACAGGTATGACCTGACAGCTGTGTTGTGTTACAGGTATGACCTGACTGCTGTGTTTTGTTACAGGTATGACCTGACTGATGTGTTGTGTTACAGGTATGACCTGACTGATGTGTTGTGTTACAGGTATGACCTGACAGCTGTGTTGCTGTGTACAGAAGAGTTCCTACTTCACACCAGCAGCTCGGTGTCTCACATCCTCGACCCAGGACACACAGACCAGCCAACCTACACCATTCACAATCTTTGCTCCACCATCTTCTCAGCCATAGCCATCGTCAGCTCACCTCTTGAAATTCTCTACAGGTCAGTGTCAGCTACAATGTTTAGAGGATTGTTTCAGAATCCCCGACCGCGTCATACTAAAAGACGTTAAAATATGGTACTTGTTGGTCCCTGCCTGGCGTTCGGCATTAATGGGTACAACAAGGACTGGTCGGCTCGGAGTCAGTATAATGTGTCTGAGTGGGGTATTCATGCTTCACTGCGGCATGGTATCTCAGTGAGCTAGCACTATAAAACCAGCTTAAGTCTGGGCTAGTACAAGCAGCCACACATACACATACACGCATGCATGCACGTCATATGAGCGAAATATTCTCAAGCACGACGTTAAACCCAATTTCACCTCACCTCACCATTTACATGGTCTATCTATTTCTCAGTCCATGGGACTTTCAGTAATAATTTGGGGGTCCAGTGCATGAACCAAGGTCTTAAGGTTGCATCATTTGGTTTGCTTCACTTGATTGCCGGGGTTCACATGGACACAAAGTTATCAGTTTACCTGCTATGTATCTACTAGAAGTTTCCCAGTAGGGATTTTAGTGTGAGGTCATCCATTGATTGTCAGAACATTGCCCTCCTTGTGGATATATCACATCCTCCATGGGTCACAAAGGAATTCTGCAGGTGTTTATCTGTGTGGATTTGGAAAATCTGTACAGTCTTTTCTCCATAACCATTCAGAGTATACAAGAAGGGATATGGTCGACGGCGTGACAGCCATGAAGAGTTCTCACTCCATCTAGCAACATCTTACACTGGTTCCAACACTCACTGGCTCCATTGGATCCGCCCAGAACTCTATCACACCAACCAAAAGCAGTGAGTATATTTCTGGAGCCTAAACTGGGAAGGTAGCTGTCATTTAGAATAGCTGACGGTGATGGCTAGATAGGATCTCATATTACATATATACAGTGATGGCTAGACAGGATCTCATGTGACATGTAGACAGTGATGGCTAGACAGGATCTCATGTGACATGTAGACAGTGATGGCTAGACAGGATCTCATGTTACATATATACAGTGATGGCTAGACAGGATCTCATGTGACATGTAGACAGTGATGGCTAGACAGGATCTCATGTGACATGTAGACAGTGATGGCTAGACAGGATCTCATGTGACATGTAGACAGTGATGGCTAGATAGGATGTCATGTGACATGTAGACAGTGATGGCTAGATAGGATCTCATGTGACATGTAGACAGTGATGGCTAGATAGGATCTCATGTGACATATAGACAGTGATGGCTAGATAGGATGTCGTGTGACATGTAGACAGTGATGGCTAGATAGGATCTCATGTGACATGTAGACAGTGATGGCTAGATAGGATCTCATGTGACATATAGACAGTGATGGCTTGACAGGATCTAATGTGACATGTATACAGTGATGGCTAGATAGGATCTCATGTGACATGTAGACAGTGATGGCTAGATAGGATCTCATGTAACATGTAGACAGTGATGGCTAGATAGGATCTCATGTGACATATAGACAGTGATGGCTAGACAGGATCTAATGTGACTTCAAAATATAGCCGCTCCTACAACATATAGACAAAGATGGTTGTATATTATCGTATGTGACTTGTATATATTGTAGCTATGACGACATGCAGACAACGATGGCGGTGTATGTGCAGTTGCAGCTGTTGTTGCATCAGCCAGATCCTCACTGGGGGAAGCTCATACAGGTCAGTTCACACAATCAGGTGTCCGAAAACATAGAATCCAGTTATACTTGTTAGTACGCCATGATTCATTTAACAGATTCTGATGAGTTCTGTATGGGAGTTGTTTTGATTTCAGTTGCTGATAATGAAGGAATACACAGTGTCTATCCTGCTGCTCACTCGAAGCATGGAGAGGATACGTGCCACAGAGGAACTTGTCATCCAGATTGAGACAGCCACAAATAAGCTGGCAACAGTACCCACCATCGACACCAATCAGTTAACTGTGGCCAAGACGCTCTTCCAATCTATAGTGAATATCCTCTCTCTCAGTCAGAGCTTCCCTGATGCACTTGCCAAGTCACTCATCCCAGTAATTGACCGGTTAGTGGACTTCTGTGTGTGTTGTCTCGTGGAGATAAAAGAAGGGTGGGACCCAAGGTGGCTCCTCTGTGTGTTATCTTGTGGACATACAAAAGGGTGGGACCCAAGGTGGCTCCTCTGTGTGTTGTCTTGTGGACATATAAAAAGGGTGGGACCCAAGGTGGCTCCTCTGTGTGTTGTCTTGTGGACATACAAGAAGGGTGGGACCCAAGGTGGCTCTTCTGTGTGTTATCTTGTAGACATACAAGAAGGGTGGGACCCAAGGTGGCTCCTCTGTGTGTTGTCTTGTGGACATACAAGAAGGGTGGGACCCAAGGTGGCTCCTCTGTGTGTTGTCTTGTGGACATACAAAAGGGTGGGACCCAAGGTGGCTCCTCTGTGTGTTGTCTTGTGGACATACAAGAAGGGTGGGACCCAAGGTGGCTCCTCTGTGTGTTATCTTGTAGACATACAAAAAGGGTGGGACCCAAGGTGGCTCCTCTGTGTGTTGTCTTGTAGACATACAAGAAGGGTGGGACCCACGGTGGCTCCTCTGTGTGTTATCTTGTGGGCATACAAGAAGGGTGGGACCCAAGGTGGCTCTTCTGTGTGTTATCTTGTGGACATACAAGAAGGGTGGGACCCACGGTGGCTCCTCTGTGTGTTATCTTGTGGACATACAAGAAGGGTGGGACCCAAGGTGGCTCTTCTGTGTGTTATCTTGTGGACATACAAGAAGGGTGGGACCCACGATGGCTTCTCTGTGTGTTGTCTTGTAGACATACAAGAAGGGTGGGACCCACGGTGGCTCCTCTGTGTGTTATCTTGTGGACATACAAGAAGGGTGGGACCCAAGGTGGCTCTTCTGTGTGTTATTTTGTAGACATACAAGAAGGGTGGGACCCACGATGGCTTCTCTGTGTGTTGCCTTGTAGACATACAAGAAGGGTGGGACCCATGGTGGCTTCTCTGTGTGTTGTCTTGTAGACATACAAGAAGGGTGGGACCTAAGGTGGCTCCTCTGTGGGTTGTTATGTATAGATTCAAGAAGGGTGGGAGCCAACATGGCTCCTCTGTGTTTTGCTTTATGCAGATACAAGAAGGGTAGGTCCTAAGGCAGCTCCTCTGTGTGTTGTCCTGTGGAGATTCAGGATCATAGTAGGGCCGAATAAGAAGGGTATCTCTCTGTGCATTGCCCTGTGTAGATTCAGGACTAGGGAAGGATCCATCATGACATTTCTATGGGTTGCAGGGTGGACAAGTAGTTGGTACAGTCTTGTTCAGTATTATTAGGTTTCTAGATCTCTGTCTTTGCATCTGTGTGTCGCTGTCTGTAGGTAATACAGTTTTGACTAAAGATTTGTTTCAAGAAGTGTTCTTATGGATTTCTTACAGATTGACATTCAGTACAATTATTGGCTTATTTTCTTCTTTCTGCTGTAACCTTTTTGTTTGTTTTCCCTAACAGATGCAGTGACTGGGACTGTCTCAACATTAAAGGTCTGGCAGCTTCTCCTGATTTTAAGGTCAGTATTTTTCACTTGATTGTTTCACTAAGTATACTCGCAGAGATGCCAACCTCTACGATTTTATTGTAGTCGCTACAAATTTTAGCCTCAAACTACACCAATACCATTGCACTAGAAATTCTATGAAATTTGAAGAAAATTGATTAAAATTTGCATACATAGACAAAAACATATTTTTTCATAAATTAAATACATTTTCGCTTAAAAGAGACGACAAGAAGAAATGTAATGCTAATAATTTGGAAATCTGCTATTGGTATGTGAAATTAAAGCTTCACTCTTGATTAGTGTCATATTATCTTTATCAGAATACATTATGATTTTAAGTATTTAGTTGACGACTAATTTTATGGTCAAACTACTAATTTTGATCCTTGATACTACTATTTGCAACACTTTGGGGTTGGCATCTCTGTACTCGTTACAAACAAAATTATTTGGGTACAAGAAGTCATCTAAACTTGTCCAGAATTGAGCAGAATCTGTAAAAACTCCAGAACCTACTGCTTTTCAATGTTTCTGACATGAAAGTAATAATGCAATTTCTCCTTTCAGCCTCCATTTTGGATGGAAGCCATATTTTCTGTGATAGAACCCCTCATACAGAGGTAAGTCAGAAATCCTTCACACCAGTAGTAACTTCCAAGCTTGTTATTTCCGAGTGCAGTGTTGCCAGATGTTGAGATGTGTGTCTTGTCCCCAGAGTGCTGGGCCCAGTGTTAGACTACCTGATGATGCTGCCCACCAGCACAGCCTCCCTGGACCCCCTCATCATGAAGATCAGTGAGCTGCCTTGTGGGTGCCCACCCTGTCAGCACGAACCCAACAACAACAGGAAGCCCCCAGGTAGGTCACACAAGCACCTGCCGCAGCCAGCATTATGCTGATTGTGTGTTTGGTCAAATTCTTGACAGGACATGCAGAAAAATAATAATGACAAGTGTCTTTTGGAGATGTATATGTTTATAAAGCCTGTCACTTTAAAGTTCATGGGTTTATCAAATTTGACTGTTTTATTTAAAGCTCAGTTGTTCTAAGTTCAGAGTGAGTGAGTGAGTGCATATCTTTTTACGCTGCTTTTAGCAATATTCCAGCAATATCACGGTGGGGACACCAGAAATGGGCTTCACAAGTTGTACTCATGTGGGGAATCGAGCCAGAGTCTTCGGCGTGACAAGCGAACACTTTAACCACTAGGCTCCCCAACCGCCCCTTTAAGTTCAGATGATATAAGAGTATTCATGATTTAGGTTCATGCTTTTGAAGACTATTTGTGTTGAATTTATCAGGTTACAAGTGTGTGCTGTTTATGGTTCACAAGATTATTGAGTTTGTCTGTTGCCAGCCTTGAAAACTGTGATGGACGGGGCACTGAAGATCCTCATCTCTGAGCTGAGTGAGAGCGTCCTGTGTCTCAGGACTCCAGTGTGCCTCATGTTCAATGTCCTGCAGGAGGCCTGTGCAGAGCGGAAAATCAAGACAGGGCACAACTGTGTGGGCTTGCAGGTATGTGGCTTCTAACAGAGGACTGATGCTGTAGGGTACTAGGATTTATTTAAAAGTTTGTTTCTTCTTTGAAAAATCCCCATTTATAAACAACCCTCAAAATGTATCTGTAATAGGTGGTCCCTTGTATACCTCCCCTGAGATAGTGTTACCAGTGTTACCATGGTCGGCATATTAATATGGTGAAGAAATCTTCCCAAGACGGAATTGTTTTTGGTATATGTTGTTGACAGGTTACATGTTGTGAGAAAGTTAAAAGGTATTTATGTATTTGTTCCTTCTCTGGGATTGGACCTGCTTTCATATGTTTTTTGGTAATATATTGCGAAGGTCAAGGTCAGGGTTTAGGTTTTCTAAAAACGCTTTAGTGTAATTGAAGCAAGGCTGCTTCCATAGGCATGGGGCTTTGTACATGAAAGTTTCATAATAAATTCACTTTAAGTGTCAACTACACTTATGTCAACACTCAAAGTCATCTTTGAGGTAATTGTCCAAGTAGTTGTATTATTACTTATCTTAAATTTCATGAAAACAATTTTGAAAATAGATCATGTCCTCCTATAGTCTTATTCCATATCATTGTGGAAAATTCACATCCTGAACAGGCCAAAATATAATGGCCAAGGTCATCAAAACCTCAAGAATGGCCAAAGGTCAAAGAACATTTTTTGCGTCACTGTTCTGAGCAAGATTACCTCTAGATGCATGGAAGTTCAAATGTTTCTAATTCTGTTACCAATTCTACACATTACATCTTGTTGGCATATCTATCAAAGGCCATGGTCATCATTGAGTTTATTATGAAACATGGTTGTTTGTCTTTTACCTTTACTTGTATAATTCTGTTGCTTGGTAAAATGTTGGATGATGTATAAAGCCTTGAAGTAAAGTTTTTTGGACTGAACAGAAATGGTGCTGTTATAAGACTTTAGATAACTGTGGCAATGGAGTTATGGGGCTGCTTCTGTTCTTGCTCATACACACAAACAGCTCTGGTTCGTATGTGTGGTAGTGCAAGTCTGTGTTTTTAACTGTTTGTATTTTCCCAGTATTTTGATTTTTGATTGTTGTCCATCTGTATCAGCTGATTGCAGCCAGTCTGAAGTGTAAGCTTCAGGATACAGAGTACCTGGAGAAGGCTGTTGGGCTCAGCTTCCACCCTGAAATGCTGAAGCAGATGGCCTCCCTAGCCGAGTGTGTCTACTATGTCCTGGCTATAGGCAGATGTAAGTTTGGGGTACAGATGTGGACATATTTCATTCACTTGGAAGATGTGCTAGAGATACAGTAAAGCTCATTGTCAGATGGTTAAGATTTTGCTCTTAATGTAGTCATGCATCTTGTGTATGTTTCACACCTTTTTTCGACTGTGTTGAGGACATTTCATATTTTACATGCAGATAATGATTTCTTTATGTGTTATGCCAATAAGTGTGCAGTGAAGAGGTACAGTTCTAACATTGTGGTAGCACCTGGCATCAGTTCTGTGTACAGGTGGCTACACAGGAGATTCATGTACCTGACAGCCTGGGGACACTGTGATGTGTTGTTGATAGTGTAGGATCAACTTTCCTTTATGCTCGCTCTTCAGTAACAATAACTCAAGAAGGGCCTGAAAGTGCCTGATATGAGAACATATGTATTGTTTCAGCTAAGAGCCAGAACACCCCTAAATTAGCTTCCAAGTTCTGCAAGTCCCACAAGGAATGGATGGCTCAGAAGTTCCACGTAATCACGAGTCACTTCATGAATGAGTGAGTTTCAGATCCTGCTCTACCTGTGTTAAGTTAATCTTTTGCTTTTAGGTATAGAAACCAGATCAATATTTTTATTACTCACCCATTGAAGATATCCCTGTTTAATAATTTTACAATGTTATTACACATTGTGTAATAACATCACTTGATGCCGTACATATGACGTCAAAGTGGTTTATAGTTATGACGTCAAAATGCTAATACCTCTTTCACAATAGTATTAGACCTTGCTTGACTCGGAAAACTGAGAGTCATCACACTCGTTGAATTCTTAGGAAAGAAGTACTTTGCTCGATATTATTTTGCTAATGTTGGGTGAGTAGCATAGAAAATACTAAACTATTTCCCCTTGTAATACCATATTTATGAAACTCACTTTCGCTCGTTAGATACCAAACCATTCACTCGTTTCATAAATATGGTATTACAAGGGACATCGTTTAGTATTCTCTATATATCACCTTCAAATTATCAACAGGAGTTTATTTCTTTGCTTTTTGCCTGCCATCTACTCTTTATTGAAAGATGTTATGAAGATGAAAGGGCTGTACATGTTACAAGTTAGACTGCTTTTCTAAAACAATTCATGTAAAATATATTGTATCTAAACTTATGACATACAGTAAACAGTGAGACTAGAATATGTGTGTATGTATGTATTTTCAGTAAATCAAAATGATGACTTTCTGTGACGTTTTTATTTATAGAAAGAAAACTGCATTAATTACAAAGACCGTTATCTTATTAAAGTAGTTGTAGATTACAAATATTTGTGAGCAAAGCTTACCTCTGTTCATCAAATGGCACTAAGAAATCAATGAAAATATATGTACCAGAGTGAACCACATTGACAATTTCTTTCATTCAAGCACTAATGTAAGCTCCTCTTTTGCATGGTGATTTGCTTTAAACCCTCCTTAAACCTCGTCTCTCTGTAACGGACAGCAATGGTGTTTCATGCATCACATCAGTGTGTTGTCGGCACACTGATTACATGCAGGAGGTAAGTAGCCGTCAACATGACATTCTCAGTTTCCAAAGCCATGCTGATTTCTTTGCAGTATCTTCTGTATGCCAGACAGTGATATCCTAGAGGGCGCCACCACAGCGTACAGTGACGATGTGTTCACAGCTATGGCCAGCAGTACTATTGATGCAGCCACAGGTGAATACACCATATTCTCATCTCCTGCAATTCTGTTGCTAGTCAAACAATCCAGGACAATATCTGGCAACCAACACTGCAACCTCCGCCTTCAAAATACACAATAGTTCTCAGCCTGAGACAAATAAAAATTTTAAGCACAATTAAAAATCCAATGATGGTAGACCTTGCTAGTTTCCTTTGAGGGATATGATAGTGAACCAGTTCTCAATAGTTAATAATGCTTCAACTTAGAGCGGAGTGTTACTGACAGAAATTGCAAACACAGTAAATATTTGTATGTGGTTCAAACATGACTAAAGGACAGATTGTCAGTTATCATTTGTTTTTGTGCTGACACAGTAGTTGTGCCAACGCTGTTGGTTGTTGCAGGCCTGTATGACCTTCAGACAATACACGACATGGTCCACAACAACGGAGAGTGGCTGCTGCAGCAGATGGACGTGAAGCCAGTTATCAGCAGTGAGGGAGTGGACCCAGTACAAAACTTCACTTTCAACATCACAAAGCCAAAACCTAAGCCCTTCATCCCAGTCAAGGAGTTCTGTCGGCTTGGGGACTGTGTCTTCGATCAGGTAGGGAAGGCACAACATGTCTCTGTGATCTAGTATTTATGGTGGCACATGTTGTTATGTTTCCGTTGTTGAAACAGAAGATGTCTGTTCCATTGTTGAAACAGAAGATGTCTGTTCCATTGTTGAAACAGAAGATGTCTGTTCCATTGTTGAAACAGAAGATGTCTGTTCCATTGTTGAAACAGAAGATGTCTGTTCCATTGTTGAAACAGAAAATGTCTGTTCCATTGTTGAAACAGAAGATGTCTGTTCCATTGTTGAAACAGAGGATGTCTGTTCCATTGTTGAAACAGAAGATGTCTGTTCCATTGTTGTCACAGAAGATGTCTGTCCAGAGTAGTAATGACAGTCATCTGGGTCTTTGTGTGAGATGCAGTATCAGTTGGAACTCATGCTATCAACCACTAGGTCCATTTGCACAAAGCAATCCTAGCATTGCGACAAGTCTGTGTTAGAGTTTGGGAGTTATGATTTGTGCAAGTGGGCCATGTACTATTGTTTAACATGCTGCTGTGATATAGTTCACTCACTCAATAGTCACGCCGAAGACCTGGGTTCGAATCCCCACATGGGCACAATGTGTGAAGCCCATTTCTGGTGTCCCCCGCCGTGATGTTGCTGGAATATTGCTAAAAGCGGCGTAAAAGCAAACTCAGTCAGTCACTCACTCACTCAATATCCAGGACAGTGGAGTAGTCTAGTGGTAAAATGTTTGCTCTGCTTGTCAAAGGTTTGGGTTTCATTTTCTTAAACACTATATTTGAAGACATTTTCACTTTTCTCATACCATTATATTACTGAACCATTGCTAGACGTGGTTTAAAATTTAAATCACTCTCTGGCATAACATCTAGGTGTTGGAGATCATGCAGATGACAATGCACACTGATGTCTATCTGATCTGATAGATCACAACAAAAGGCTGTCTTGTATCAGGGCTTCGTGTAGTGATTCTAACAGTGTTGAATGGAAGCGTTGCATGCTGTCATTGTTGAACTGTACTTTCCAGGACTACCTAATCCACTTCCCCTTCAAGTGGTCCGAGATGCTGCAGAGTGACTTGGGCTTGAGTGAGCACGGTTTCCGCTCTCTCCTTTTCCACCGCCAGGAAATGCAGGATGGGGCTTTCCTAGAGGATGTGGAGAAAAAAACCAGTAGAAGTCCTTAAAGCAAAGTTTGACTCCGAAATGATTTGATCACCAGCAGTGTTTTGTGTTTGAAATCTGAAAATCTATTTTGTGAAAGCCATTGAAGGCAGTGTTTAAATTTAGCGGCATGCAATTTATTGTTTTAGTTTGTAAGCACACACGTGTGCACCTTTTAATGAAGGTATGTGAGACAATCATGATGAAATATCAGCTTCCTGATCTCTGTAAGTGTTAAGTCTAACCCATTACCAGTGCCCTATAATTTCCTTGCGCGCACATCACTCGTATTCTGATATTTCCTTGGCATCAAACACCATCCTTTCTCGCCCGCCTACCTGGTGTTTCTTTGACAATCCACTACTCTCACACGTTAAGTGTCTGTACCACCTACCCACATTCAGTATTCTGGTAGTGTCTGGAACATTCACGCATCCATCACAAGTATCATGTTATTTCTGACCCACCACATGTATGCTGGGGTAGCTGATGGTGTTTGATAAGAACAAGACGATCAGAAAAAGGGTTGTACAAAAGCAAAACTGGATAGTTAGAAGTGTATTATCTCCAATAGTCGCTGCCTCCAGACATACAAACAACAATGTTGTTATTGTTGTTGAAACTGCCCTGTCTGACCGCTCATCTTCCTCTGTGTATCAGTATTTTGTCAGTGCATTATCCTCATACTAGCATTTAATTTATCAAAGCGTATTTGTGATCCTTTTTTTGTGAGTAGATATTGCTGTTTTACTGTCAGGTTATCAAAGGTTTTTTGCATGGCAGAAGACCAGTGACTGTCTGTTGTCATTTTCTGTTGTCTCCTCTGGTGCAAGACCAGTGAGTGTCTCTTGTCATTTTCTGTTGTCTCCTCTGGTAGAAGACCAGTGACTGTCTGTTGTCATATTCTGTTGTCATCTCTGGTACAAGACCAGTCACTGTCTCTTGTCATATTCTGTTATCATCTCTGGAAGAAGACCAGTGAGCGTCTCTTGTCATTTTCTGTTGTCTCCTCTGGTAGAAGACCAGTGAGTGTCTCTTGTCATTTTCTGTTGTCTCCTCTGGTACAAGACCAGTGAGTGTCTCTTGTCATTCTCTGTTGTTCATTGTCTCTTCATTGTTTCCCAGGAAATAATCACAGTCCCTGATATCATAGACAAACAAATATACCTATCATGTCAAGATCTGCTTGAGCACAAATCTACTTGAATTTAGTACGAAGAAACTGTGATATACCTACTAGTTTACACTGTATTGGAAGCATGACTTAAAGCAGTACAATTTATACACATATAATGTTCTGTAGTTGCTATCTTCAGGAAGTACAGTTGCTTAGCTTCATTGTTATTGTTTGCCGTCCAAACCCCTGTCCACATGCTATTTTACACATAATTGTTCTTTGTTTTTTTGTTGGAATGTTTTATTCTTACCACACATATTGTTATCACCCATAATTTATGTTTACGACACGACCTTACACAATAAAACGTGAACAGTACTGGAACACTAGCTTCTGTTGTCATTCCTAGTTAGAATTTGTCTTCAGCAACCTTTCCTTGTTCCTTGTCAGACTAGGTTTCTGGCTGGTAGCATGTCAACATACTGCTTTGGCTAGGATTACTGCTTACAAGGTAAACCAATGACTGACTTGTTATAGCAGTTGTCAAATAGTTATTGATGCCCTCATTTAATTATTACTGAGCATGAACTTAAACCCAGTTTTGGACAGTATTTCAATAGTACTAGCATTGATATGGTGCTAACAAACATGAATGAGGGATTTCAACCCATGATCATAGATTTCTAGGCCACCAAAGGAATGTAACTCTGCTTACAGAATTATAGCATGCTTGAGAACTGGGCCACGATGGTCCTACTTGGGATGTATGGTACACACGGACTACTGTAGATGTGACTATTGCTGCGGTTTTTGAGATCTGCAACATGGTCCAAATTTATTGTCTTTATTGCGAGTTATACATGTAATGATTAAAGATCCACTTCTGAGATTCATCCTCTGGGAAACAGGCGTTCATGATGAGCCCCTGATCGTCCATCCCAAGACACAGTTGGCTGGCCTCGTGTCGAAGCATACCACCCTGGAGTGAAGGAAATATGGAATATGGGTGAGCCACAACAACTGCAGCTGTCATCATTAATGGGCATGGGACCTTCCACTGACACTCCATGCAGGTCTGTGGTTCAGCCATATAGAAGGATTTGAATACATGACATGATTTATGGGTAACAACTTCCTTTTTATTCTTTTCAGGACGTTTCAGAGCTAATTCTTGCTCAAATCTTTGAAGGGCATTTAAAGTGGAATACATAAGAAAAGCAAGATTTATGGATGTCAACTTCTTTATTGTGAATAACACGGCGTTTGAGGTATGCTTGCTCCTTCACCAGGTGAATGAAGGAGCAAGCATACACTCCGAAACGTCGTGTTATTCACAATAAAGAAGTTGACATCCATATATCTTGCTTTTCTTAATTCTTGCTCCTTCATCAGGTGAATGCTGAGTCAGTGTACAGGAGCAAGAATTAGCTCTGAAACGTCCTGAAAAGAATAAAAAAGATGTTGTTATCCATAACACGTGTCATGTATTCATGTTCGTCCAACTTCTAAATGCCTTTCAAAAACTTCATATAGAAGGATTTGTATAGCATAAGTTGACTATGAACACTTAGAAAGCTACTGTTAATGTCTTGTTCACTGAAAGCACAGCTGTCAAAGCCAAAATATGGAATTGTGCAGCTCTACCAAGCTAAATTTCCTTTTTGAAGTGGTTTATGACAATTATGCCATTTCGTAGTACAAACCTTCACGTGTGACCACTTGTCATGTGATCCAATGAGACAGTCCTCCAACATGGGATGCCCCCCGACCTGCACCTCCTTCACCACCACACACTGCAGGGACGTTCGCAACAACCCATCCGTCGTCCACGTGAAACCCTGCAGATAGTGGGTTAAACACACTTTACCCTCAAACAAGTGAACCCAACAAGTCAAACAAGTGAACCCATACTTTATCCTACATCAATCACGTGCACACACACTCTAACTTACATGACACACCAAACCCATTCTTTACTATACATAAAGCACGTGAACCCGACCTTTACCCTACACAAAACACAGGAACGGGCACTTTACCCTATATCAAACACGTAAACCTTCCCTATACTTTACATCAAACACATGAACCAAAGCTTTACCCTACACCAAACGGAAAAAACGGTCATCGAATAGTATTTCAGCAAAAACCAATATACAAACGGTAAACTTGAAGCCCTACAGGGAATGCAGATATCCAAACAGTAAACGTGAAGCTCTACAGAGAATTCCAATATCCAAACAGTAAACGCGAATCTGTACTGTGTATACAAATATCTAAACAGTTAACGTGGAAACCAAAACAAACATCCAAACAGTACTAAATGTAAAACCCTACACAAATATCCAAACAGTAAATGTGAAACCCTACACAAATGTCCACAGAGTAAACGTGAAACCAAACACAAATATCCAAACAGTAAACACGAAACCCTTCAAAGAATTCAAATATCCAAACAGTAAACGCGCAACCCAACTGATGATTCCAATATTCAAACAGTAAACGCGAATCTGGGCCCTTATTCTCGAAACGTTCGTAGCCCTAAGAATTCTTCATTTTGATCGTAGTCAATGTGTTTAGAATGGGCTTAAGAAGTTCGTAGGGCTACGAACGTTTCGAGAATAGCTAGCCAGTAGCGTGTACACAAATATCTACTCAGTTAACGTGAAACCCCAAAGAAACATCCAAACAGTAAATGTGAAACCCTAATCAAATATTTAAACAGTAAACGTAAAACCCAACACAAATATCAAACAGTAAACGTGAAACCCAACACAAATATCTTACACAGGGGGTAAACCCTGTCCATGCTCAACCGGAATTTGGTCGTCATCAACTACCATTTCCCCGATAGACATTCGATCCCGGTAGAGAGAATACCAAACTTTGTAAGATTTTGATATTTCCAAGAAGTAAATGTTTATGAAATCGACGACTTTTAAGCTGAATGGTCATGGATTATAACCCCTACACGATATATATACTGAGTCAAAAAAGAAACTTCACAAAATGTAATTTGAAAAAATAATGAATAATTTTTCTCTGATGATACATATATGTATCCGAAATGGGATCCCTATCTTTCGACTCTAGAAAAACGTTAGCAAAACCCACTCAAACCCATCCATTCGTCGTGCAAATGACGTTAGTGCCAAATCAGGTTTTGCACGTGCAGTCGATCACGTGATCTTCGCATCGAAGTTTTCTTCATATGCACGTGTTTGCATTGGCCTCAAGAATTAAAAAACACTTTTAAACCACAGTTCTAACTGTACTTGAAATGCCACGATTGTCAAATGAGCAACGTGAACGTGCCGTTGGCATGTTGCAAGCGGGAAGATCAGTTATTGACGTCGCAAGAGCAATGGGATGCAGCCGTCGTACTGTGTATGACTTGCGAGGTCGTCTACAACAAACTGGCACCACTTCTGATCGCCCAAGGTCGGGTCGTCCACGTGTGACTTCACGAGCAGAAGACCGTCAAATCGTCCTACGTCACCTACGTGACAGACTTCTGCCGGCTACACGAACCAGGGCTGAGATGTTTAAAGGTCGATTGTCCTCACTTTCGAAATCGGTTGCGGGCTGCCAATCTCCATTCTCGACGTCCATATCGTGGGCCAATATTGACGCCGTTTCATCAACGTCAACGTCTGCTGTGGGCCCAACGTCACCTCCGATGGACCCAGAGAGACTGGAATCGAGTCGTCTTTAGCGATGAATCCAGCTTTACCCTCAGATTCGCGGACGGCAGGCATAGAGTCTGGAGACGACGTCGTGAACGGTATGCCCAATGTTGTGTACAGGAAGTCGACAGATTCGGGGGTGGCAGTTGCATGGTGTGGGGTGCTTTCTGTGGGAACAGCCGTTCCCGACTTCTGGTCATCCGCGGAAACCTCACAGCTGCTGCTTACCGCGACCAGGTGCTCACCTCTGAACTCGTTCCTTTCATGGCGGCTCATGGCCTAGGTCTACAGTTCCAGCATGATAATGCTCGGCCGCATACCGCGATGTTGACACGAAATTTCCTTCAAAACGCTGGAATCAACGTCATGGACTGGCCATCGAGGTCCCCTGACCTTAATCCAATAGAGCACGTTTGGGATACACTTGGGAGAAGGCTTCGTGGTCTTAGGAACCAACCTCAGAATTTGCAGGAACTTGGCGCTGCCTTGCAAGAACAATGGCGCAGAATCCCCAACCACGTGTTCACAAGCATCAGGCAGTCGATGAGGAGACGGTGTTTGGCAGTGGTGAATGCGCGGGGCGGCCATACATGATATTGAACTGAGAAATTTCGCATTTTTATTCTTGTGACTTGACATTCTGTATACCCATGTTTTGGAACGGCGGTGTAGCCTAATGGAACTGATTACGGCACTGTCAGTGTATCGAGTACATCACACAGATCTCAGCAATGAAATAATAACAATTTAACCATCTTACCATCTCTTGTTCTTTTATAGTGCCCTGAAGAAAGAATGTGAAGTTTATTTTTTGACTCAGTATATATGTTATTTACATTTGAAGCATTTCTTGACACGCCTTGGATGTTGATGTCGACCAACTTCCGGTTTAGTATATATCCAAACGTTAAATGTGAAACCCTACGCAAATGTCCAAAGAGTAAACGTGAAACCCTACACAAATATCTAAACAATAAACATGAAACCCAACACAAATATCAAACAGTAAACGTGAAATCCAACACAAATATCCAAACAGTAAACGTGAAACCCTACACAAACATGTAAACGTGAAACCAGTGTACACAACTATCTAAACAGTAAACGTGAAACCTACACAGATATCAAATAGTAAACGCGAAACCTACACAGATATCAAACAGTAAACGCGAAACCCTACACAAATATGTAAACAGTAAACGTGAGACCTACAGTGTACATAATTATCTAAACAGTAAACGTGAAACCTACACAGATATCAAACAGTAAACGTGAAACCTACACAGATATCAAATAGTAAACGCGAAACCCTACACAAATATCCAAACAGTAAACACGAAACCTTACTGAGAATTCGTGAAGCCACAGGAAACTGAATACACAGTGAAAACAGTAAAATGTCACAGGTTATAGCTTGAAATTCAGGTACGCTTTAACCAGGTAGGCAACTATAACACCATGCCACAATGGCCTCAAGAGCTGTGTTAGTAAACACGTGGCACTACGGTTAGTTATGATTTGTTTGTTTATTTGTTTGTTGTTTGGCGCAGCTCTCAGAAATATCCCAGCGATATTATGGTGGTCTGTAAATAATCGAGTCTGGACCAGATAATCTAGTGATCAACAGCATGAACATCGATCTACGCATGTGTCATGATACGATGACATGTGTCAACCGAGTCAGCGAGCTTGAACACTCGATCCCGTTAGTCGCCTCATACAACAAGCATGGGTTGCTGAAGACAACTTCTAGTCCGGTTCTTCACGGGTCAGTAAGTTATGTGGAAGATAAACTACTACAATCCATGTATATAGTTCAACATAGTATGAAGTTGACTATCCCATAAATGGAGAAAGTAAATTTTCTTGTAGTAGTGACAATGAACCTGCTTTATTAGCATTTATGGTTGAAGTTCAACGACCTGTGTATCACATAAAGAGAAAAAATGACTTTCATTCAGGCGATTCGGGTGAGGTCACAACGGAGAACTGGGGACACCAGATGAAGAACCTTGAGGGATGTTTCTCAAAAAGTCATCCAAAGATTGGCTAGACTGAACTAGCTTTACCAGGTGGTTCTGGTTCTGTCGATGTCGCCTATCCAGCCCACCCAAGGCATATTGTGATGTTACCCATACCATTACACTTCCATCCCAGAAAAATGACGACGTTGAGAATTGCAAGCGTCGCTAAACCGATCTCCTGGACACCAGAAGGCCCAAACACAACCTTCAGAGATGTCCAGATGACACTTGAACTAAACTAAAGTATACTGTCCCACTCTTGTCTTCTTATGCTCTCATCTACCTGCCTGACGGGGAAGCCAAATCGGGGCCGGATGTTGCTCCAACGACTGGTTACAAACTGTTCTGCAACTTATTGGTCTTATACGGGGAATTGTCGAATGTGTCGGGTTGGTATAGATTCCGCTATTGCAGAATATGGATGTCTGGTTGACCGCTATTGCACTAACAGAAAATGGATGTCTGGTTGACCGCTATTGCACTAACAGAATATGGATGTCTGGTTGACCGCTATTGCACTAACAGAATATGGATGTCTGGTTGACAGCTATTGCACTAACAGAATATGGATGTCTTGTTGACCGCTATTGCACTAACAGAATATGGATGTCTTGTTGACAGCTATTGCGGTAACAGAAAATGGATGTCTTGTTGACAGCTATTGCACTAACAGAATATGGATGTCTTGTTGACCGCTATTGCACTAACAGAATATGGATGTCTTGTTGACCGCTATTGCACTAACAGAATATGGATGTCTTGTTGACCGCTATTGCACTAACAGAATATGGATGTCTTGTTGACCGCTATTGCACTAACAGAATATGGATGTCTTGTTGACCGCTATTGCACTAACAGAATATGGATGTCTGGTTGACAGCTATTGCACTAACAGAATATGGATGTCTGGTTGACCGCTATTGCACTAACAGAATATGGATGTCTTGTTGACCGCTATGGCACTAACAGAATATGGATGTCTGGTTGACAGCTATTGCACTAACAGAATATGGATGTCTTGTTGACCGCTATTGCACTAACAGAATATGGATGTCTGGTTGACCGCTATTGCACTAACAGAATATGGATGTCTGGTTGACCGCTATTGCACTAACAGAATATGGATGTCTTGTTGACCGCTATTGCACTAACAGAATATGGATGTCTGGTTGACCACTATTGCACCAACAGAATATGGATGTCTGGTTGACCGGCCTGTGGCACCAACAGAATATGGATGTCTGGTTGACCGGCCTGTGGCACCAACAGAATATGGATGTCTGGTTGACCGACCTGTGGCACCAACATAATATGGATGTCTGGTTGACCGGCCTGTGGCACCAACAGAATATGGATGTCTGCTTGACCGGCCTGTGGCACCAACATAATATGGATGTCTGCTTGACCGGCCTGTGGCACCAACAGAATATGGATGTCTGGTTGACCGGCCTGTGGCACCAACGGGATATGGATGTCTGGTTGACCGGCCTGTGGCATGTTATAAGTGTTGCCCTGCTGTAGTATAATAGGTTCCAAAGAGATAAATATGTCCGCATACTCATGGAGGATAGACGTACACCCCGCGTGTGTGAGCATCATGTTTCCCACAAATCGCCGTGCATGAACATGCACGTGAAAATTGGCAATCACGACCATCAAATTGAGGAGATGTCTCAATTCAAAGATGCATTATTTTATTTCTGAATGTCTTATTGAACTTCATATGAAGCACAGTTGCTTGTTTACAGTTAATATATATACATATGGAACTTAAATAAGCACACACACCCCCCCCCACACACACACACCCTGTTTTTTCATATTGTCATGAAACTGAGCAACTATTACCATTGGTATGTATACTGGAAGGCTTCAACGCTATTGTTTCCTGGAAGTTGACATTTCAGACTAAACAATAACAACAAATTCATGACAGTTTGCAATATGTTAATTTACTAAATGACATGAAAACGTCAACGATGTTTTGCGAACAAAATATATCCCTGTACAACTATGGGGCAGCAGTTTCAAAATGGGAGAGGTGAGTGTCTCTCAGTCTGAAAATGTTCTCTGTTATCTTCAGACAACAAATACATGAAAAATGTTAATAGCGTGCATATCCACCTTGTGCACGGATGGCTGCTTATGACCCCCTCCTCATGCTTGTCGCGAGTCTCCGGATTCGCTCCAAAGGCAGCTGCTGCCACCCCCGGCGACAAGTTGGTTCCAAACATGCCAGATCTTGTACAGGCGGATTCAGCGCTTGCACTCGGCGTCCAAGAATGACCCAGACAGGATCCAATGGGTTCAGATCAGGGCTCATAGCAGGCCATGGAAGATTGGTTACAGCGTTGTTGGAGTAAAACGTCACAAGTCGGGAACGATGTGGTCGGGCGTTGTCATCCATAAATACAGGGCGAGTGATTAACGGGTGGTTATCAAAATGTGGCACAAGAACAGGATCCAGATTGCCCCCGATGTCGGTCGCCATTGAGATTTCCACGAACAGTTACCAAGTCCAGATTACAATCATGGCAGAGACACCCCCAGACCATGACAGATCCATCACCGTAAGGAACTGATGCTCTGATGTTCTTAGGCTCATAGGCACTGTTCTTGGTCCTCCAGATTCGCTGGCGCCCGTCTGTGACGAGCAATAAAAGTGACTCTCATCCGACCAATGCACCTTCCTCCGTGACGTCAAATTCTAATGACGTCGGGGTAAACACCACTCCAAATGACCTCTCTTGTGAAGATTGGTCAAGGCGGGACGCTTGATCACCGTTCTTGCCGTCATCCCATGTGCCTTTATGCGGTTTTTAGTCCTATTGCACAGACGTCTGTTGGGGAGCCATAGGTGTTTCAGGACGCCATTTGTAGTGAAAGCCTGACGTCTCACAAGGCTTGCTAAATCCCGATCCTCAACTTGAGACGTCTTTCGGGGTTGTCCTTAACCTTGTTGGTTTGACGGTGTTTTTGATCAAGTCGACTTATGACGGTGTGGTAAATGTCAAGCTGTCGCCCAATAGCCCTGCATGGCATCCCAGTGTCGTGCATTCCAATACTTTTCCATCCTCTTGCTTCTGGTAGTCTGATACGTGTCATTGTAACATATACTGGTAAAATCATTAAAACGTTTTGGCGTTTTATGCACTTAGCCGCATTGAGTTAATAGTGCTTTTTGAGATAACCATGGGTAGTGTCCTTCAATTGCATGCTGGGATGTTTTCTGACGATTGATTTAACAAAACCCTTAAACAATATTGAAAGGGAATACAGTTCAAATAATAGTCATCTTTACAATTCAAGATTTATCATTAGGTAAGTCAGTAGCTTAAAATATGTCAGGGGGTGCTTAATAACTTCCATGTGCATACATAGTGAACTTACTTTATTACGGTGGAAGCTAACCTGTGTGGGTGTGGGTGAACTCACCTTTTTATTATGGTGGAAGCTAACCTGTGTGGGTGTGGGTGAACTCACCTGTGTAGCATAGTGAAAGTGACACTGTTCTGCAAACAGCGGCTGTGCTGCTTGGAATAAGTACTGGTGGTTGTCTAGGCAACGGTTTGAAGCGGGATTCCTGGCCTAGGAATGGACAGAAATACAATGACGGGGATTATATAAGTAGCAGTATTTTCAATGGTACTCTTTCATCGTAAGACTTAGTTATATTTGTCTCCATATACTTACCGACCCCCAAGCCACCGCATTCTTATCATAGACGTTGAGTTCAGGCCAGTGATTCTCTAGGAACCATGTGAAACTCTTGCATCCTAGCCTTTCCTTTAACGCCAGACGTTCACTCAGGTCTCCGACATCCATAGACTGCAGATCAGAGGTACAATAATATTGACACTAGTACACAATCACAGATTATCCGGGTAACAACAGTGGAACCAGCATCACTACGGATGTTTTTGTATTTTTTTCATAATTATTGGCGTAAAGTTTATCGTAAAATAGAACTAACGTCAAGGTCATAATATAGAAAAATACTAAGTACTGTAGGAAGAGTGTTAAGCTAAACTCACGCCATGGCTGAAATGAACTTAAGTCAGGTAACACTGAAGCTATCTTTCAAGGGAATTTGCGAATGACACTCCACGGGGGCAAGACAGTCAAGACGAAATGCCATGCGTTTCTCTTTGCCTCGGACGTAAGTATATCTGGACCCACTTTCACAAAGGGATATATGGTAGAAGGAAGCCTATGCTGTTGTATGCGGGTCACGATCACCTTGGTGCTAAGATCGCTGTGTACAAGTGAACCCTGATGTCCAGACGCCTTATTGTACATGTGAAACCCGAGATTCGCAGCTTACCTCCATCTCAGGGAAGTAATCGTAGATGAACTTCTTGTAGGGCGGGTCTATCCACACGTCCACAGCCCGCTTGTAGTTGAACACCTCTGTCTCTCGCCGACCCTCCGGGAACTTGTAGGGCTGGACCCGGGCGATGTGCCCCACCTTGCTGCAGGGGAGATGCACGAGCCGCCCGCCGCACATCCACACCTGTCATTATCAACATCCTGTTTATTTGAAATACTCCCAATAATTTTGCATTCGTGAAGATTCGGATCAGAATTGGTCTTCATCAACCCATGCTTGTCGTAAAAGGCGACTTGTTTGACACATGTCATCGTATCCCAATTGTGTAGAACGATGCTCATGCTGTTGATCACTCCATTGGTCCAGACTCGATTATTTGCAGTGAGTGAGTGGGCGAGTTTGGTTTTACGCCGCTTTTAGCAATATTCCAGCACTATCACGGCGGGGACATCAGAAATGGGCTTCACACATTGTACCCATGTGGGGAATCGAACCCGGGTCTTCGGCGTGACGAGCGAACACTTCAATCACTAGGCTACCCTGCCGTCCCGATTATTTACAGACCGTCGCTATATAGCTGGAATATTGCTGAGTGCGGCGTAAAACTAAACTCACTCACTCAAAGAAATGGAATATTGCTGAGTGCGGCGATTTTCACCAAAGGTCGAAAACTGTTTGTCACCACGAAAACCTATACTCTAATAACATATTCTGAAAATTGTGGTTATTTCAGTTAGTAACACTGAACTTGTATAAACATATAATACTTCATGTTTAAAAAGGCCTTTACTATGACAGGTATTAGAGGATAGTCCTTTCAATACATTCTCTGTACACGAACAACCTTCTCTATATGGCGTTGAGACTGTAATTTGCTGACAATTCTCTTTGTACTTCGAGCGTATGTCGACGTGATTAGCTATGAAGGCTTTCTATAAGTTGCATGTACTCTTTCGTATGTAGAAATTATGTATGTAGTTTGCTCCACATTATGCAGGTGCGATACACCCCGTGAATTACTCTGTGCACTATGTTGGGAGTTCTATAGACTATAAATTATTTATACACCCTTTAGCGTGTACATATGCTTTCTATAAAATATAGGCCATCTTTACACTGACAGGATAAAATCCTTGTACTGAACTTCACGCCGCATACAGGCCCTGCACAATACTCGCTATGTGTATCCTGAAGTCACTCACAACTGAGCATGCGTACCCGCCAGGCAATCTCCAGGTTCTCGCCTCCCCAAACCTTCATTTTCTCATCAAAGCCGCCGATTTCCGCGAAGTATGTTTTGTCCACGGCATAAGCCGTACCCACCATCACCGAGCCCCTGAAAGGAAAAGTTCATAACGCATATATTATTGTATATATCAGGTGTCACCATCACCGATCCTCTGTAAGGATAAGTTCATAACGCATGTAGTGTTGTATATATCAGGTGTCACCATCACCGAGCCTCTGTAAGGATATAAGTTCATAACGCATGCAGTGTTGTATATATCAGGTGTCACCATCACCGAGCCTCTGTAAGGATATAAGTTCATAACGCATTTAGTGTTGTATATATCAGGTGTCACCATCACCGAGCCTCTGTAAGGATGTAAGTTCATAACGCATGTTATTGTATATATCAGGTGTCACCATCACCGAGCCTCTGTAAGGATATAAGTTAATAACGTGTGTAGTGTTGTATATATCAGGTGTCACCATCACCGAGCCTCTGTAAGGATATAAGTTCATAACGCATGTAGTGTTGTATATATCAGGTGTCACCATCACCGAGCCTCTGTAAGGATATAAGTTCATAACGTGTGTAGTGTTGTATATATCAGGTGTCACCATCACCGAGCCTCTGTAAGGATGTAAGTTCATAACGCATGTAGTGTTGTATATATCAGGTGTCACCATCACCGAGCCTCTGTAAGGATATGAGTTCATAACGCATGTAGTGTTGTATATATCAGGTGTCACCATCACCGAGCCTCTGTAAGGATATAAGTTCATAACGCATGTAGTGTTGTATATATCAGGTGTCACCATCACCGAGCCTCTGTAAGGATGTAAGTTCATAACGCATATATTGTTGTATATATCAGGTGTCACCATCACCGATGTAAGTTCTGCAAGGTTGTATAAGTTCACCATCAACTGTAATGTAATGTTGTATATATCAGGTGTCACCATCATCGAGCCTCTGTAAGGATAAGTTCATAACGCATGTAGTGTTGTATATATCAGGTGTATATATCAGGTGTCACCATCACCGAGCCTCTGTAAGGATATAAGTTCATAACGCATGTAGTGTTGTATATATCAGGTGTCACCATCACCGAGCCTCTGTAAGGATATAAGTTCATAACGCATGTAGTGTTGTATATATCAGGTGTCACCATCACCGAGCCTCTGTAAGGATATAAGTTCATAACGCATGTAGTGTTGTATATATCAGGTGTCACCATCACCGAGCCTCTGTAAGGATGTAAGTTCATAACGCATGTAGTGTTGTATATATCAGGTGTCACCATCACCGAGCCTCTGTAAGGATGTAAGTTCATAACGCATGTAGTGTTGTATATATCAGGTGTCACCATCACCGAGCCTCTGTAAGGATATAAGTTCATAACGCAGTGTTGTAGTGTTGTATATATCAGGTGTCACCATCACCGAGCCTCTGTAAGGATGTAAGTTCATAACGCATGTAGTGTTGTATATATCAGGTGTCACCATCACCGAGCCTCTGTAAGGATATAAGTTCATAACGCATTTAGTGTTGTATATATCAGGTGTCACCATCACCGAGCCTCTGTAAGGATATAAGTTCATAACGCATGTAGTGTTGTATATATCAGGTGTCCCCATCACCGAGCCTCTGTAAGGATATAAGTTCAAAACGCATGTAATGTTGTATATATCAGGTGTCACCATCACCGAGCCTCTGTAAGGATGTAAGTTCATAACGTGTGCAGTGTTGTATATATCAGGTGTCACCATCACCGAGCCTCTGTAAGGATGTAAGTTCATAACGCATGTAGTGTTGTATATATCAGGTGTCACCATCACCGAGCCTCTGTAAGGATAAGTTCATAACGCATGTAGTGTTGTATATATCAGGTGTCACCATCACCGAGCCTCTGTAAGGATATAAGTTCATAACGTGTGTAGTGTTGTATATATCAGGTGTCACCATCACCGAGCCTCTGTAAGGATATAAGTTCATAACGCATATATTGTTGTATATATCAGGTGTCACCATCACCGAGCCTCTGTAAGGATGTAAGTTCATAACGTGTGTAGTGTTGTATATATCAGGTGTCACCATCACCGAGCCTCTGTAAGGATAAGTTCATAACGCATTTAGTGTTGTATATATCAGGTGTCACCATCACCGAGCCTCTGTAAGCCCGAGCCTCTGTAAGGATAAGTTCATCATAACAGGTGTGTGCAGTGTTGTATATATCAGGTGTCACCATCACCGAGCCTCTGTAAGGATATAAGTTCATAACGCATATAGTGTTGTATATATCAGGTGTCACCATCACCGAGCCTCTGTAAGGATATAAGTTCATAACGCATGTAGTGTTGTATATATCAGGTGTCACCATCACCGAGCCTCTGTAAGCATGTAAGTTCATAACGCATGTAATGTTGTATATATCAGGTGTCACCATCACCGAGCCTCTGTAAGGATGTAAGTTCATAACGCATGTAATGTTGTATATATCAGGTGTCACCATCACCGAGCCTCTGTAAGGATATAAGTTCATAACGCATATATTGTTGTATATATCAGGTGTCACCATCACCGAGCCTCTGTATTGTATATATATAAGTTCATAACGCATGTAGTGTTGTATATATCAGGTGTCACCATCATCGAGCCTCTGTAAGGATGTAAGTTCATAACGCATGTAGTGTTGTATATATCAGGTGTCACCATCACCGAGCCTCTGTAAGGATGTAAGTTCATAACGCATATATTGTTATATATATCAGGTGTCACCATCACCGAGCCTCTGTAAGGATAAGTTCATAACGCATGTAGTGTTGTATATATCAGGTGTCACCATCATCGAGCCTCTGTAAGGATGTAAGTTCATAACGCATGTAGTGTTGTATATATCAGGTGTCACCATCACCGAGCCTCTGTAAGGATAAGTTCATAACGCATGTAGTGTTGTATATATCAGGTGTCACCATCACCGAGCCTCTGTAAGGATGTAAGTTCATAACGCATGTAGTGTTGTATATATCAGGTGTCACCATCACCGAGCCTCTATAAGGATATAAGTTCATAACGCATGTAGTGTTGTATATATCAGGTGTCACCATCACCGAGCCTCTGCAAGGATATGAGTTCATAACGCATGTAGTGTTGTATACATCAGGTGTTACTGGTCTCTTAATTAGAAGGCAGGACCTATATATGTACGAAGAGTTTAAAATGACTACGTGTGATAAAGTGCCAATGGCAGGCTTAAATACACAATGACTCGGTTAACAAAAAGTCCTGGGCCTCAAGGGAACACTCAAACAAATACTTTTGTTAAAAACGCATACACTCAGATTTTGATAAGTCAGTGATAATTGTACTACCACACAAGATACCTAAACAAACCAGTAGGAATAATGAACATAATACACGCTTAGGGAAAGCTAACTTTCACATGACTTATTTCTTATTTAGATTAAAAGCATTCTTATGATTGGAACACTTCAATCGAAAAGGACAAACCTACAAATCCACATATACTCACCTATTCCTCGTGTGACACATTTATTCCTCGTGTCACACCTAGACATCTACATTTATTCCTCGTGTCACAAAAGACATCAACATTTATTCCTCGTGTCACACCTAGACATCTACATTTATTCCTCGTGTCACACCAAGACATCTACATTTATTCCTCGTCTCACACCTAGACATCTACATTTATTCCTCGTGTCACACCTAGACATCTAAATTTATTCCTCGTGTCACAAAAAGACATCTACATTTATTTCCCGTGTCACACCTAGACATCCACAGGTTTTCCCCCTGTCACGCCTTGATATCAACATTTATTCCCCGTGTCAAATCTAGACATCTGCAGGTATACTCTGTGTTACATCAAGATATCCACAGGTATTCCTCGTGTCACACCTAGACATCTACATTTATTCCTCCTGTCACACCTAGACATCAAGATTTATTCCTCGTGTGACACCAAGACATCAACATTTATTCCTCGTGTCACACCTAGACATCGAAATTTTTCCTCGTGTCACACCTAGACAATAACATTTATTCCTCGTGTCACACCTAGACATCAAGATTTATTCCTCGTGTCACAAAAAGACATCTACATTTATTTCCCGTGTCACACCTAGACATCCACAGGTTTTCCCCCTGTCACGACTTGATATCAACATTTATTCCCCGTGTCACATCTAGACATCTGCAGGTATACTCTGTGTTACATCAAGATATCCACAGGTATTCCTCGTGTCACACCTAGACATCTACATTCCTCCTGTCACACCTTTATTCCTCGTGTGACACCAAGACATCAACATTTATTCCTCGTGTCACACCTAGACATCTACATTTATTCCTCGTGTCACACCTAGACATCTACATTTATTCCTCGTGTCACACCTAGACATCAACATTTATTCCTCGTGTGACACCAAGACATCAACATTTATTCCTCGTGTGACACCTAGACATCTACATTTATTCCCCGTGTCACACCTAGACATCAACATTTATTCCTCGTGTCACAAAAAGACATCTACATTTATTCCTCGTGTCACACCTAGACATCAACATTTATTCCTCGTGTCACACCTAGACATCTAAATTTATTATTCCTCGTGTCACACCTAGACATCAACATTTATTCCTCGTGTCACACCTAGACATCAAGATTTATTCCTCGTGTGACACCAATACATCAACATTTATTCCTCGTGTGACACCAAGACATCTAGATTACCCATGTCAAATCTAGACACCCACAAGAATCCTTATTGTATCAAATACAGCGACTTTCTGGCATACTCTTCATGTCTGCTAACAACCCATACAAGAAACAGAGAAAAACCCACATCAAATATCTATCGATATCACTAAATAGAGTTATATACGCATAATACATCACCTCAATTTCTGGATATAGTCAAAATACTGAAATAATGACCTGAGGCATGTCCCTCCATCAGGAGGAGTAAACGTACGGTTTTGGGCTGTGGTTTCCTTCTCCATAATGGTCAGGCCGGAAGAAAGTCTCAAAGAAGATGAGTCTCCAGTCAAAGCCGTAGCGGGTGACGTAGTTTTCATGCCACGTGTACTGCATGGTGTCCGCCTGTATGTAGTCCAGTGTTCCGAGAGCCACCGTCTTCCGGTCCTTCTTTATCTCGGTCAACAGGGGCTGTAGCCTGGCGGAATCAAGGGCCGTTACACAAAACTGTACACATGGGAGTTTAGACACGGGACGAAAAGACGGATTTTACATCACGGAACCAAATGCAAATACAGTTTGAAAACCATATTTTGGCCGCATTTGTGTATTTTTCCTAAAATTAGCTATTTTTATTTCATATGAAGATACACATTCGGAATATATGATCAACGTTTATGACTGTATGCAGATATTACGAAGCATGAATTCAGAACTTTGATACCTCAGTAAATACTTGATCACAGAGTATTTCCAATACATTCCTTTTATTTATAACCTGTACATATCCGATTCCAAGCTTATCTGGGTTTAAAATATATTTCCGTATTGAAATGAGTTAATGCCATAGAAAATGATATATAATTCCGGATATTAGGGGTATGTATTTGAAAGTTTGTATATAATCATGTGACCGGTACCAACACAGGAAGATCATAGATAATGTGAAATATAAGGTTCACATTGATCTATTTTCTATATTCGGTTACTTTTGCCATTGAGCCTCACATAAGGTCATTAAGCAACACAAGTTATACAAGCTGACATGTTTCAATTAGGCCAAGAGCTTAGTAACTTCACATCAATCGGTTGCTAGTACTATAGACAAATGTGAGTGTAGCAGAAAAGGGCTCCAGACAGTCAGTGACTGAGTTTAGTATTACGCCTCTTTTATCAATATTCAAGCAATATCACGGCGGGGGACACTAGAAATGGGCTTCACACATTGTACCCATGTGGGGAATTGAACCTGGGTCTTCGGGACTCGAGACAGATTTTGAGCCATTTAGCGTATACCCACATATTATCACTCACGTATTAAGTTGCAATGAGCAAGAATTCCAAAGATGTAGCTGGCAACTAGGACCTAGCATAAACCACATTCACTCACTGAAGCCAGGCAATAATCAACACGACTGGTTTCTGTCCGTATGCGAATGCAGGAGTCCGTTAACTTGGTAGGACTGGGGGACAAGACAATTCACAGCATACGAAGCGGGACGACGTAGTCTAACAGCATCTTACCAGTAACGTATGTTACTAACCAGTCGATATTCACCTCCATGTGACTATCAAATATGACAATAACGTCACCCTCAGCCATCTTCCATCCCATTTGTCGGGCCTTGATAAGGCCCATTCTCCCGGGCATGCGCACGACTCGCACCAGACCTTCGGGGAACTTCTCAGACACATATGTGCTTAAATTGCCTTTAAGTTCTGCTGAAAACAAGAAACACCTACGTTTATTTCTAAGATATTTAAGGCACAACTAAATATTCCGCCAGATAATGGACTACGGTTGCCTGATTCCCGATTGTTTGGGGCTTGTGTTGCATTAGTAGGGCCCGTTTTAGGTCACGGCACCTTAGTACTCCCGGTGACAAACGACGTACGCTTGGTCCGGTCTAGTAAAGTCATATATGGCGGTCGCGCAGTTTGGATCCAGAACTGATTCTTGAATATACGCTTCTCACCGGAAATCTGGTACCGGAAGTAAGCTGAGCCCCGTCTCGCATATCGCCATTTGGCCCACGCAATCAGCTTAGCACCGGCAGTTGCGCCTCGCGAGATACTGGCCCTATTGCCCTAAAGATGTCACTGATTGCTCTCAACGTTTGTCTTTGTAGGTAATTCAATGATCAACCTGTACGTATAGCTGACATATTTATTCATAAGAATTTACTGCTTTATGTTTTAACGTTCATTGAACTATGCGGATGCGTACCTCTTTACGTTAATAACTGCATTAACGCAAACAATGGAAGTCATTTCTTAATAAGCAACGCTAATTAAAACATGATGACCTCATTCATACTTAACTACGTCACCTCACACATATCCCTGTCAACTCATCCGTCATTGTCAACTCACACATGCGTCGATCAACTCACACATGTCCCTGTCAACTCACACATGCTACCATCAACTCACACATGCTACCATCACCTTACACATGTCCCTGTCAACTCACACATGCGTCGATCAACTCACACATGTCCCTGTCAACTCACACATGCTACCATCAACTCACACATGCTACCATCAACTCACACATGCTACCATCAACTCACACATGCTACCATCAACTCACACATGCTACCATCAACTCACACATGTCCCATCAACTCACACATGCTACCATCAACTCACACATGCTACCATCAACTCACATGCTACCATCAACTCACACATGCTACCATCAACTCACACACATCAACTCACCATGCTACGGTCAACTCACACATGTCCCTGTCAACTCACACATGCTACCATCAACTCACACATGCTACCATCAACTCACACATGCTACCATCAACTCACACATGCTACCATCAACTCACACATGCTACCATCAACTCACACATGCTACCATCAACTCACACATGCTACGGTCAACTCACACATGTCCCTGTCAACTCACACATGCTACCATCAACTCACACATGGTACTGTCGTCATCCAGCAGCAGGATCTCCTGCAGCAGGTGCCTGGGCGTCCTGTTGATGATGCTGTAGACAGTCCTCAGCAGGATGGAGGGCCACTCGTTGTGGAATGGGATGATAATGGAGGCAGTGGGGAGGTCGTGGTCATAGGAGACGTCCTTGCATCTACACACACACAAACAAACAAACACAGGGGCACTTTTAGAATCAGCTGTACATAAATGCACACAAACGTAAAAATATGCAGGGGCCATATAAATTCACAATTGAAGAATTTTCAGAAATATAACTATTGTTCCAGTCTGTAGATTTTAAAAAAATTAATAGATATAAACAAAATGTCCATAGAAATATGTATTGTGATTAAAGAAACACTTACTCTTGGAACCGCGAATCCGGCACAATCCTGTTGAGTGGAATTCTGTCACTAGCAAGAGTATTCACTCGATGCGTTTCGAGAACATTTCGAACCTTCTCCATGTCATCGGACTCGAACGCAACTCCCCGTCCATTTTCTCCCACCGCCCGGGGGTCGTTTTTTCCATAATTATCAATTAATGGATTTCCAATTTTCAAATCAGAATTTTTTCTGAATTCTTCTGCGGTTACCATACGTCTTTTTACACACACGCATATTGGATAAGTTTGATATGTTTGCCAGTCCCGTCTGTAGGCGTCCTCTCATGACGTACAACGACAGCAGCGCCAGCTGCACGAACAGACACGTCACGAGGTAGCGCTCTGACAGACGCATCGTCAGTCTACGTCTTCACGGAGTCACGTGATGTCTAGAAGCCCCAACAAAATCCCATTCGTAATGGACAACTTCTGGCTCTGTGACACAGCAACTGAAATGTACGGAGTGGTACGCTATCATGACACACTTATCCGGTATAACTAATTTCTCTATATGTCATAACCCGTGAAGGTGCGGGTTAGAATATTGATCTTCAGTAACCCTTGCTTATCGTAAGAGGCGACTAACGGGATCGGGTGGTCAGGCTCGCTGACTTGGTTGACACATGTCATCGGTACCCAGTTGCGCAGATCGATCCTCATGCTGTTGATCACTGGATTGTCTGGTCCAGACTCGATTATTTACAGACCGCCGCCATATAGCTGGAGTATTACTGAGTGCGGCGTAAAACTAAACTCACTCACTCTATATGTCATAAACAATCTATATCTATAATTGTGTTTTGTTATTTGATCGTCATGCATTAGCTACGGGTGACACAGCTGCAGCTTGAACCTTGTATTTTGTAACGATTTTCAATGGAACCTTTGTGTATAGTTTCTTTTGTTTGGTATCATCATCCCACAACGGTGTGTGGTCCATGCCTGGCTGCCCCCGTCGTGATGTTGCTGACACATTGCTAAAACGAACTTATACAAACAACCAGTCACTCCTCCCAGTATATAAAGATGATCCAATGACACACACACCTTTAACTTTCTTGTCTATCTTTCACCTGGCTGATTTGTAATGAATTACAGTGCCTATCTAATTTTGAATTCGTACTGACGTTTTTTTGCTGCTGAGTATATATAGCTTTGCAACCTATTGGGCTTACACGAAAAAAATGGCTTGCTACGCGCCTGGAAGAAGTTTTGATATAAGAACATTAGATCTACTCCAGCATACGTGTCTCGTATTGATGACACTATTAAGGGATCGGTTACTAAATTACCTGGCAAAAGAAGTCCATGGCTGTGAAGTCCATTTCTAGTGACCCACGCCGTGATATTGCGGTAATATTGCTAAAAGCGGCGTAAAACTACAAACACTCACTCAGTCGGTCGATGATGTCAGCAGGAATCCTGTTCCATATGTCCAAGAGAGTCTGTTCACGTTCCTGTCGGTTGTTTGGAGGTGGTACACGCTGTCCAAGACAATACGTTGACGTTAACGTTGTGCAGGTATTCTCGAACAAGTCTGGCGGCGTGAGGCCTTGTGTTGTCATGCTGCAAAATGACTCCTCTTGGCTGTTGTCGAATAAAGGGCATCACAAAAGGTCTCAACACTTCATCCCTGTATCGCTGGGCATTCAGATTTCCTCGGATGATAACCAGTCTTGTTGTTCTCTGTAGTCCTCCTCCTTCTTGAACGCTGTTTGGCGCCAGTCTCCTCTACGTCGACAAACTCGCCATCGTTTCTGAACCGACTTTCATCTGTATAAAGGACTCTCTCCCAGTCACGTCGCTGCCACCGACGTAGAGTTCGAGCCCATTGCTGTCTGCGTTGACGGTGTACACGGGTCAAGGCCATTCCACGGAAGGAGCGGTAGGCTCGTATACCAGCCATACCAAGTCGAAGGACTGTTCGTCCTAGTTCTGTCGCCGACGTTGACGCCGCCGTCACGAATCTGTTCCGGAGGTGGATCTTCCGGATGTAGCGGTCTTCGGCCGGTGTCGTGACTCTTGGACTTCTTCATTTGGGGCGGTCTTGGGTCTGACCTGTTTGCTGGTAGCGGTTTATCAATTTGCCGATGATTACCTGGTTGCAGTTGAACGTTCTTGCCAGCTGACGATGTGAAGCCCCCATATTGGCCATACCGATCGCGTTGACGTATGTCTTATTCGTGGTGTTTTTTTGGTTCCTGCATGCTTTGCTCTGTCCAACATCAGTATTTATGCCACAATAATGCACGTGCATTTGTACTAACGTCCCACAATTATGATTTTCACGTTTTGAAAAAATGCACGATATGTACTTAGTGTACGGACAGCTGCATTGTTATCGAGACCATGTTGCGTTTTAGCGAATGCTTCCTGCGTGGGTTCAAACCTGTACCAGCGTTTTTGGTTTTTATACAATTACTTTAAAGTGATAACTTTCTTTAGCCCGGTAGTTTAGTAACTAGGGAATGTCGTTATCAACCATATGCTACACTTCCGTGAACATGTTTAACATGCTCAAATTTAGGGGATGTTCTGAGATCCCAGCCTTATTCATCTAATAGACCATGAACGTGTTCAGTAATTTAACAGCGACAAAACGCTTTTCATGACCATCAGATCTTCATGCAAAAAGCTGAGTCTACTGTACGATATCGACATGGGCGAGTCGTTATGATTCTACATCAACAAGAGAATATGCCAGGTGTTCAGATGGGACTTCTGTTGATAAAGAGAGAGCTATGTGGGTGTATAAAGTCCTCGTGTTTGTGAAAGTCTTTCGATTCAATAAATAAATCCGGGTGTTCGTGTGTCTATCTTGCTTCAGTAAACAAATCAGGGTGTTACTGGGTCATCGACATCCACCCGTAAAGACTCGGTTTAGAATTGGTCTTCAGGAACTCACGCTTGTGGTAAGAGGCGACTGAGGTGGATCCAGGTATATGTTAATATACCAAGTGTTTTAACAGACAGTTAGTGCGTGGTGTTTGCACAAGACTAATTATCAATTGTACTTGAGAATAGTAGATCTAAAATCAAGTGCGCTTCAATAACATATTCATATACTCACTGTTCAACCTGCTACAATACTTCAGAAAGTTTCCCAGCTCTTATCCATGCTTCCAGTCTTCTGGAGTAGACGACCAGCATGCCGTCTCACCCGTTCCCGATAACGCCTCCCTAACAGGTGTCTGGTCTCACAACATTGCACGTAACAAGCAGGTCACTGATTAACTTTACTCTCGCCATTGTCGCATCAAAACGTGTTGTACAGTCGATGCCGCCATGTTTTTGATTATACACGCAAGAGTATTTTGCACACGGCACTAAACATTTAGTCTTTGAGAACATCAGATAACTGCTTCTTTTGTCACGTATGATAGATATGTTTTGTCGCAGAGTTCATGGCACTATCTACAAGGGTTCCCACTGCTGCCACATTAACACTGACGTAGTATAACACGTTATCTTTGGGAGTTTGGGAAAGTGTAAGTGTCAACCCAAATACGTGTTACCATTTGACCAAATTCTTCAAAGGCATCTAGAAGTTGGTGTAGTAATACAAGACAAATCTTATGGATAACAACTTCTTGATTTCTTTTGTGTAAAAGAAATCAAGAAGTTGTTATCCATAAGATTGTCTTGTATTACATTTGACCACTTTCAAATGGCAGTGTGTATTTATTGACGTAGTAGAAGTACTATGCGTAGTAGTAGTGGTTGAAGTAGTTGTAGTAGTAGTCCTGCTGAAGTAGTAGTAGCAGCAGCTGTAGTAGTAGTAATCCTAGCAGTAGCTGAAGTAGTAGTAGTAGTAGTAGCAGCAGCAGCTGTAGTAGTAGTAGTAGCAACGCAGCAGCAACTGTAGTAGTAGTAATCCTAGCATCAGCTGAAGTAGTAGTAGTAGTAGTAGCAGCAGCAACAGCAATTTACAGCAGCAGTAATAGCAGGAGAAGTAATCAGGCGCGTAGCAAGCATTTTTTCGTGTAAGCCCGATAGGTTGCAAAGCTGTATATTCAGTTAGTATTGAGGGCTTGCCCAACCTTTTTAGCAACAAGCATGTGTAAGCCCGGGCTTTTTGGATAATGGTAGTTACGCCACAGCAACAGCAAAACAGTGGTAGTAGTAGTAGCTGCAGCAGCAAATCAGTAGCAGTAGCAGTGACAGCAGCAGCAACAGCAGTAGCAGTAGTAGAAGTAGTAGTAGTAAAATAAGAATTCATTCTATGTACACAATGACTGACTAGAGAAACGTGAAAATTAAAAAATGACATAAAAAAGAAATCAATATTCTTTTTTTAAAGTAAATAAATGCTATTTTTCACAGAAAGAACTACTATATACGTGTGTGAGTGAGTGAGTAAGGTTTTACGCCACTTTTAGCAATATCCCAGCAATATCACGGCGGGGGACACCAGAAATGGACTTCAAACATTGTGCCCCTGTGGGGAATCGAACCCGGGTCTTCGGCGTGACGACCGAAAGCTTTAACCATTCGGCTACCCCATGGCCCCAACTATATATAAAGTAACTTCTCTCTCTTTTAGCTCCATGTTAACATTATGCTTACATAGATACATCATTAAACATTCAGTTGTTGGCTTCTACGGGTAAGTGTTATAGGTGGTGTAAGCGCCTTGTGCAAGCATCATCACCTGTGTCAGATGCTCACTTGTGTAGTATCTTTGTTTGTTTATGTGTTTTTCGTGGTCACTGATAAATACATAAAGGTAAACTTAAATAGGAGTAGGTACACATTTAACAGGTTTATGGAGAGAGGAAAATGGAAAAGATATGAGTAAAAGTGTGAAACATTCTTCATCTCAATACACCCGTGAAGATCCGGGTTGGAATTGGTCTTCAGTAACCCATGCTTGTCGTAAGAGGTGACTAACGGGATCGGGTAGTCAGGCTCGCTGACTTGGTTCACACATGTCATCGGTTCCCAATTGCGTAGAACGATGCTCATGATGTTGATCACTGGATTGTCTGGTCCAGACTCGATTATTTACAGACCATGTAGCTGAAATATTGCTGAATGTGGCGTAAAACTAAATTCACTCACTCATTCCTTTCGCAACATAGCAAATCTGGGTAACCATGTGGTATCGAACTACTGCCGTCATTTGACAAATGTCATTTATCGCCTATGTACGATTATGTAGTTTTGAAACTGATTAATACATTGTTAAAATTTCTACATTGATGAACTGTGGCCATCGTTTCAGAGTGAGTGAGTGAGTTTAGTTTAACCCCGCTTTTAACAATAGTCCAGCAATATCACGGCGGGGGACACCAGAAATGGGCTTCACACATTGTGCCCCTATGGGGAATCGAACCCGCTTCTTCGGCGTGACGAGCGAACGCTTTAACCACTAGGCTGCCCAAATACCCCCATTGTTCAGAATGGTTAAATATTCATCTGACGATGCTTAGAATATCTGATGACGTATGTGGTTTTGAATGTTAAATTTTTGTTTCTGTGAATACCTTTCAATTTAATCATTTTCGCCTATGACATCTGGAACTTGGTCAGAGATGAATGATTAGGTTTTGTCACGAAGCACAAAGCCATACAAAACCCGTAACCACTCAACAACATTGATCCTGTTTCCCGACATCGATAGTATGTCTGATGGTAGAATGAAGATGACCTTTGGAATAATTGGAAATGTCAAAGAGGTCCAAGCTGGCATGAATGTATTGGATATAGTTCACGGGGAAGACGAATGTAGAAACAGCAGGAAAATTACTGAAATCTTTCAACGCGTAATTTCACACTGAAGACGCCTTAAGAATTCATAGGTACTTTGTCTTAGAAATATCCAAATCTCTAAAGTTTGTTCGTGTATTTTAGGAATCTAGTTCCTGAAGCGCAGGCTTCTGTTTCATGTTCCATTCTACTTCTTAAATATGGCTTGCTAATCTTTTTACCTATTGATAAAGGTTGATAAATGTTGGGCGAAATTACCTCGTTTCCCGACTCTCTAAAAATAACAAAAAACAAAAGAAAACCAAACCAAAATTAGAATAGATAAAAAACGAAACCGAAAACAACAAAACATAAACAAGTGTTATAACAATCGAACTGGCTCTGTTATGTGTTATAATACGCTTTTGAGAGCAAATCTGAAATGTCTCTAATAATTTTTTTGGAAAAGATGTCTAATCCCTGTGGATCCCTGTAGTTTATGTATTTTATTTAGAAGGTTCCGATACCCGGCATTCATTCAGGTTCTTTGTACAATGAGTTTTTACATGTACGGATGGGTCTTTAGTGACACTGTATGGAACCCTGGAAGGGACATAAAAAGTGCATAACGTAACTAAAAATTGTGGGGTTTTTCAAGGTAACTATTCATTTAAAGCTGAGTCGTGAGATCAGCCGGGTGTTTACGAGTCAAGGTAGCGGTTTGAACCATAGATATATACAGGTGTGGTAAGTGGGGACCATATAATGAAATGCAATAACAATTAAATAAGTATCCAAAGAAGTATTAAGTGTAGTTACTGGAACATACAACTGAATGAAGTAGAAAGACAAACTGTGCATGACAAGGTTATAGGAGAAACATAAAATATTAATAAACACCTTACCGATCTGAAGTCTGTCGAATGTTTCTGCTTCTCTATATACAGATAACCTGCTGCGTCACGGTGGGTATGTGAGGGTGTGAAACAGGTCACGCTTCATGACCATCTTCTTTGTGAACAGACGACTGTCACGTGGTACCGCCTTGGCGACCTGTATGGGTATAACGTATCGGTTTCAATGATGTAAAAGTCCACACCTTTCTTTTTCTCAGGTGGTATGCTAACTTTTACTACAGCCCGTACCCATTTGAACTAATTTGCTTGCTTACCGGATATATCATCTAAGCTAGATCAGTTTAGTTCATCACGTTGGGGATTCACTGAGAGACTGCCTGTGATATATACTGTCATGCGTCTAATATCTGGAAACTTGGGCAAAGTGCGCTCTATGTCGGGAAGTCTCTCAACATAACAATTGTAATCTCCATGTCCATTAAGGCCCCCATTCTATTGTTGATAGAAGCCATGAGGTAATTAAGTATAAAGTTGCCTGTTCATTGAAGTAAATTTATAGTCACACAGGTGATTTTTTCCACCTAATAGGCAGCTAGTTTTAATTAGGAGTTTTGCAGTTGATATTTATTAAAAAGCTTCCTTGACGCAAGCTTTGTCACAATCACGAGCTTCCCTTCAGCACGTGGCCAAGTTACAGAATACGGTCTGTATTGGAGATGTACAAGGAATACAATGGTACCATCCAAACTCCTGGTAATAGGTTCTTGTAGACTACATCAGTTGATCATTGCCATCACCCACCCCCTCATCAGTATGCCTGACATTTCTCTGATGGACTGAGCAAGAACACAGAATACAGCACCAATCTATGACGCTGACATCATCTGTGAGGTAGAATCGTCACCTCCTACCCAACGACTACATGTTCACGAGAGGCTTTACTTGCTCCCAAAGTATCCCCTTATTTGTCAAAATTACAGACAGCAGCAAACATTTTCTGATAGGATGAAAGAAATAAAATATGTCAACGCTATTTCCCTGTATTGTTTTTACACGAAGTTGGTTCTTGGAATTCAAACAAGACGAATGTCTCTGCGTGACTTATTAAACCAAACTGTCCCACTTGACAAAACGTGTTTAAAGGTCTCTCGTGTTGACGAAAGGTCTGCCCATTGTTCTTGCTGGCTAAACCTGTACGCTCAGTTGGCTACCAACTGATGTCGGTCACTAGCCTAAGATGACGTTTTCAAGATGTGCTTCAGCTTCAGTTAGCGAGAAGCTTGGGTTGACCAGCTACCCATGTACTGGTGGGTGAGCTCGGATCGTGGAGTCGAGTAGTCCGGAGTGTTTCAGACTGGTCAAGAGTCGTGTCAAGAGTAATTGCTTTATTGCATGAAAACAAGGGACCCCTCCTATACCAGACCGAGGGATCTCTCACTACTTGTCGATTACTACAAGGGTATCGCTAAGCCTATTTGTAAGGGCTCCGCCATTCTAGGACGTCACAACACCAGGCTCCTGTTAAATATGAGCAGGTAGAATGGCCAATGAATTCGTTGCCAAAATCAGACATAAGAACGCTTTGACGTCATCAGTATTGTCCAATAGTTGTTTCTAGGCTAATTATTACATTACTAATCCTTTCACAGAAAGTGATATTATAGCTCTGTAATTTCATGGTCGCGCTCCCTGTTAACGAGTAAAGAGTCCACGCGAAATGAACAGTTGGTGGTATGTTTATTAATGATCAAGTAGTCACCTGCGACCCAAACTGCATTAGTGCCACCAGCATGCCATGTCAATATACATCCCACCTGCGTTTCTACAGTAATCAACTCTTAATTGTCACGCGTGCTATAAATGTGAACCTGGTAGCCAGTCACCCGTACGGGGAGAGGTTAGGACACTAGACACTAGGCAGTTGGTAGAGATGTTGTGCGAGGGTAAGGTAGTTCTAATAACAGGCGCTGCTCAAGGACTGGGGAAAGCTATCGCCGAGCAAGGTGCAAAGGTAAAGTGTCTGTGGAGTGATCACCCGTACTGGACACTAGACAGTTCCACCAGCATCCATCAAGGCGTAGAGATGTTGTGCGAGGGTAAGGTAGTTCTAATAACAGGCGCTGCTCAAGGACTGGGGAAAGCTATCGCCGAGTCACTTCTCGCCCAAGGTGCAAAGGTAAGTGTCTGTGGAGTTAGCCAGATCACCCGTACAGGGAGAGGTTAGGACACTAGACACTGTTCCACCAGCATCCATCAAGGCAGTTGGTAGAGATGTTGTGCGAGGGTAAGGTAGTTCTAATAACAGGCGCTGCCCAAGGACTGGGGAAAGCTATCGCCGAGTCATTTCTCGCCCAAGGTGCAAAGGTAAGTGTCTGTGATGTTATACAGATCATGTACAGTGAAAGATTTCCACTGATTCATGTATCTAGACCTTACAGAGCAGGAACTGACACTTGACTTTACAAAGCTTAACTCCCACACCAAATGTACATTTATATCCATAATTTTGAAAATGTATGAATTACTCTCTCTCTCTCTCTCTCTCTCTCTCTCTCTCTCTCTCTCTCTCTCTCTCTCTCTCTCTCTCACACACACACACACACCACACACACATTTTGTCCTACCTTTACAGTCAATATGGCTTTACTGATACATCCTGACAGCGATGGCTACATGTGAACATGCATCTGACATATAGAATATAGTGATCAGGCTTGGTGACTTGATTGTTTGACGGAAGCCACATCAGCCACTGATTCATGTGACTCGTAAATTTACATACCACTTTCACATAGCTGTAATACTGTTGAATGCAACGTTGAACCTCGTCCTAGTCTCTCAAATATTTACGAGTCCAACACGAACGATCGATACCATATGGTGACGATTGTGTAGCTGGGTGGAAACTGTTGAGGTCCCCCGTTAGATGAGACGCCTTACCATGTCAATAACTTATTCATGGACACTGTGATTAGAATCCCTCGATTACGTAAACCCATTGTACAAACACTATTTCCAGTAGGCTACCAAAACATCACATAACACACTGTCATTAAAATGTTTTAGTTCACAGGATTAAAATTCTGTTTTCATTTTACACCAGGACACAAAACTTCACCGCAAATGTAAGAAGTGAGGAGCGAGGACTCATCATTTAATGGCAAATCATTTTCGGGCAAATAAATGCATTATTGGCCGGAAGCCTGCTATTTGAATACATTCTGCCTGGTTAATATTGACAGGTGTGTGTATGCGATGTCAACGTGGACATTGGGGAAGTGACCGTAGCCGGATTACAGAAGCAACATGGCCAAGACAGAGTGTTCTTCATGAAGTGCGACGTGCTGGTAGAAGCTGATTTGGAAGGTAGATCATCCAGTGGAGAGTCATGAGTAATGGGATCCATCAGCAGCTATATCACCTGCAGCTCTTTCTTTAACATATCCCCTTGCTATAACCTATAACACCTATAACATATGGGACAGCAAACCAAATTTAAGGTGAGGTGAGGTGAAATTGGGTTTAACGTCGTGCTTGAGAATATTTCGCTCATATGACGACGTGCATGCGTGTGTATGTGTATGTTCAGCTGCTTGTACTAGTTCAGACTTAAGCCGGTTTTATAGTGCTAGCCCACTGAGATACCATGCCGCAGTGAAGCATGAATACCCCACTCAGACACATTATGCTGACTCCGAGCCGACCAGTCCTTGTTGTACCCATTAATGCCGAGCGCCAGGCAGGGACCAACAAGTACCATATTTTAACGTCTTTAGGTATGACGTGGTCGGGAATCGAACTGCGACCACCAGTTTAAGAAATTTAGTAACGACATATTAGCAGCAAATGGTGTATTTTGTTTCATTTCCCAAATAATAGGGCTACTTCCACCAGTAAACAGCCCAATCAATGCCATGTGTGCTTTTTGGCATGGGACCGATTTCCAGGTTGAGGACAAGCATTAATATCCTGAAGATCGGGGCATCTCGTATAACGACGCATGATCCTCATGGATGATGCCATGCAGGTGTCAATATGTCTCGTGCGCCACGAGATTTGATGTGTGGCTGTGTCAACGAGCAGTAGCACTTCCTCAGATCATTATTGAACCACTACCAAATCAATTATGCGTCACAACAGAAGAAATCCTCAACAATTCATGGCACTAGCCTCCATGGAAGATAATCCCAGTGTTCCAGCTACATGACTTTACTCATCGAGTCTTGACCAGTCAATCCAGTGACTGGTATCGTAAGGGACGACCCACGCTATCAGTTTACAATGACACACGACATGGCGTTTATGTCGAATTTCTGAATATTCAGAACAGAAACCAACAGGACGGGAATCTGATTAATGTGGTCTAGATAATAAGCGTGTGTGTCATTAACGCCCCCATCCCTTGGATGTAGGTTTATCAAGTTGCTATCCCACCTCTGTGGCTCTAGGACGTCCTGGTTCAGTATTTTATACCGCTGCCACAGTGTCCGATAACACGCTTAGTGACGCCAACATTGCTGCAAACTGATGTCGACTGTATATGGTGGAGAACTAATGGCAACAGTACAAAGAAGTGAATGATCATAATGCAGCTATCGCTAAGGCGAACATTTGCAATGTCGAGAGTTTGCGCTTGAACGAAATATCCCATTCGCAATGAAATTTCAGGCATGAGTGAGTGAGTGACTATGGTTTTACGCCGCTTTAAGCAATATTCCATCAATATCACGGCAGGGACACCAGAAAAGGGTTTCACACATTGTACCCATGTGGGGAATAAAAAACCGGGTCTTCGGCGTGACGAGCCAATGCTTTAACCATTAGGCTACCCTACCGCCCTTTCAGGCATGAACAGCGGATGATGGACACAGAAGCCAAATCGTGTGCGCCTCTAATCACCGATCACAATCATTGATGCAGTTGAACTAAGTGCACAACTACAATGCCCCAGAGACAGTGTCACAGTGATAGGGCTTCAACGAGTCCATTTTCTTGGACTCGAGTACTCGAAGGGTGAGACTCGACTCGGACCCGAGTACTCGAAATTCATACCTTTCAAACAAACGATAGCGTAACCGGCATGACATGTGTTCCGATCACACAAGTGAACACTTACTTCATTCCGACTTCATATCGTCGTGTGACTAACATTTCCTATTGGTCAGAATCAGTATTTGGATGTTTACTTGCAATATGTTTTTTTTTCATCGTACTGGTTGTACTGCCTGCATAACGCAGTGATATACCGCACAGGCGGAATTTGGTTATTTTTCTCTTTTTACTATCCAGATCAAGACACGCCCATACATTTGATTTTTTTATCGTTCTCCATGTCTGTTAAGATAGTTACCTTATCATTTTAAGAAGTGAAATCCAAACCATGTATAATATTTACTCTCATCTGCAGACTTGTAACAACTAATACCATACAGCCACACCGTGTGAGGAGTAAACTATTTAATCTAGGTGTTAATAAAAACATTATCAGATGGGTTAAAGAATTCAGGGTACATAGAACTCAGATATCAGATATCAATAGATATAGATATCAATCTTCTTTACTCTCAACCTCTACTGGAGCTCCACAGGACTGTGTTCTTTCATCCGTACTCTTCGTTTTGTATACCAATGACTGTTACTTCTCATTAAATGACTTGTTTACTGTAAAATTCGCAGATGACGCCACTGTTACTGGCCTAATTTCTGATTCTGAACCTTATTATCGTCAAGGCATTGACAAAACCGTAATGACAGTTTTTATCAAACCTTTATTCAAAGTGTGTTGACCTACAATTTTCTATGTTGGTATGGGGCCTGTCTGATCGCAACAAAACATTTCAAAATTGTTAATACTGCCGACTAAATTTCGAGTATATTCCCTTTATCTATGAGCGCCAGATTGTCAAAAAGGCAACTAAAATTAGATTTGATAGTTAACATATTTTATCTCATCATTTTGAAGTACTTCTTTCTGGACGCTGCTGTCGATTACCTTCCCTCAAAACAAACAGAGCTCGACAGTCTTTCATACCCTCAAGTATTCGTGAATGCAACAAATATTTTGAATTATCACCATGTGATAACAACTAGAATAATTCAGCCTCTTTACCTATGTGGTTAATTGAATAATATCATGTCAGTTTTACTGTGTAAATAGCTTTCGTTTTGTGCATGTAATTATTGTGTATATTTTTGTGAATTGTGTACATATTCATTTTGAGACAGTTTGGATGTATAAGAATTTCCTCCGGGATAATAAAGTTATATCTTATCTTAATATTAGACGTTAACGGTGGCTCATGCTCAGCACATGGCAGACAGTCTGTCAACGTAACCCAATAATTCGAGTTATCTCCCCCTTTTCTAGTCCTCGAGTCCTAGAAAATGGACTAGAGTCCAGCTAAACCCGACTCGTCCTCGAGTACTCGAGTACCCGTGGAAGCCCTACACAGTGAACAGAAAAAGTATGGAAAGGACAAATACGGGACAAAAATAATGTCTTCTCATTACATTAATTACGATATTTCGAGACATGTTGACGAAATTTCGCCCCTGTCTGTTTGCTAGAAACATCGACTGAAAAGTTGAATTTCAAGTTAACAATGCAAGATCAATCGTGTCCAGGACGTCACCGATTACGCCCGACGAAAAGGCATATGGTGATTGGACTGGCCCTGTACTTCACCTAATAAAGCAGCTATGGGATGTTCTCGGACATTAATTGTACGCCATCCCCAAGAGCCCGCAAAAGAGGCCCAGCTTGGAGAAGCTCGTGGGGTGGAATGGCGGGCAATACCATGGGTAACCGTATATCAACAGAATGCCCTCAAGGCGTCGTGCACGTATTGATCCACATGATCCACACGTCCGATTAACGTACGCACACTCATACAGTCATTATACCTTCACTGTATTTCATCAATTCCCCTTTTCGTCCGTAGTGTATTTATCTATGTGTGGTAATCATGCCAAAGACTTCAGATATCAACGCTTTGTGTCAAGTTTCGTTCGTGTCCATACCGGGATCTTTCAATAGCTGTCGAGTATATACACAATACTTATACAGTTGTTACCGGATATGCGAATCATTTCATCACACATATCATCCGGATATAGGGGTTTGGACCCGGGCTAGACCATACATTTGATGAGCAAACCTGTGCTAATAAGATGCACCAAAGTGATCGAGTGTTCAGGTTCGTTTGATTACAGATCATCGCACCCTGACCCCTTGCTCATGATATCAATCACTAGTCTATCGGTCGAGACGCAGTTATTCAGCCGCCCCCGGCCATGCATATAGAGTGATGTTTAGTGCGGTATTAGACATTGAACAGCCACACAGCCACATTATATTATAATATCATGGTTGACTATCGATACTTCCCATATAGCTAGTATATTCTGGGGCGTAATACAACAAATAAATAAAAACAGTGTAACAAAATCATGCCACCATCCCTTGCAGGCGTGTTCGTCGCCGTGAGAGAGCGATATGGCGGACTGGACATCGTGGTGAATAATGCTGGTATAGCTGACGAGAAGAACTGGTCAAGGATGATAGACATCAATCTGGTAGGTAGTCATGTCATGGAACTCCCTCTAACCCAGGTGGAACTATTCACGTTGTAACTGTTCGGATCAACACATCTAACTGATGGGGCGGTGGGGTAGCCTAATGGTTAAAGCGTCCGCTCGCCACACTGAATACCCGGGTTCGATTCCCCACATGGGTACAATGTGTGAAGCCCACCTCTGGTGTCCCCCGCTGTGATATTGCTGAAATATTGCTAAAAGCGACGTAAAACCATACTCATTCACATATTACTGATAAACGAATCATGTAAATGCGAAATATCCACTACATATTTTGAACTTCTCCGTAGTTCATCTTCAGAAGGAGCGGTTCCAGACTATCGATTGTGCTTTCTTTGGTCTCCTTACCGACTCTTTCCTCAGACAAATACTTTGTTAGTGCACATCAATGTGTGATGGTGGCTAAAAAGACACAAAGAAGAGTGTTTATTCGATGCTGATGTGGAATTGTATGACATAGTATGCCAAATGATGTTATGATTGTAAAATATCTATTTAAACTTTTTGGGAATTCAATTTTGAACAAGCATACATTGCATCTATGAGTGTAGTAATGTAAAGGTAAGACATGTTATGTGACCTTATTTTTACGTTTATCGGATTTTGACTCCACGTTTGTTCGATTAGTTTATGCCAACCATAACACTATCCCTAGATTATATATCAACGGGTTTCCTTCCAGAAGTCGGTGATCAGTGGTACCCTTCTGGCCGTGGACGCCATGAGTGCAGCAGGGAAAGGCGGACTCGTGGTCAACTTGGCGTCTCTGTCAGGTATTAAAATATGTATCATTTATACTTCTTAATCATTCGTGAATCGCATGAATACCAGTAATATCTGAAGCTCTCACACCTGCTTGTCACTTCCAGGGATGGTGCCCACCTACCATCTGCCAGTATATGGAGCTTCCAAACAGGCTGTCATTTCCTTCACTCAGAGTTGCGCTGTGAGTATACTCCCTTCCCAAGTTTTCTGTCATCCATATGGCATAGGCTTTCAAGATAGTGATCCGTCATGGTATTTCGTTTCTCTGGCAGGACAACCCACACTACAAACGTGCCAACCTAAGGTTCGCCTGTGTGTGTCCCGCCTTCGCAGATACCGCCATCTTGCCTCAAAATGACCTTGACCCTCGCTTTCCCTACCCAAGACAGGAAGCGCAGGCCCTTGTTGACATGTTTGGTGTAATGAAGTAAGTATACGTTTCACCAGAAATAATGAGACTTAGAATTTATATCAGAATTGTCAAAAGTCAAGTGGCTTGTTAATACAAACCTTAACCCATACCGCTAATTATCCACACTGACGTGTTGTTTATGATCATACACAGTAATATACTATTCAAACTTTGCTAAGGATCAAATCATTGATTCAACAGAAAACTAATTTGGTTTAAATATCTAAGCTTATTGTAAGCGTGGATCCTAGGTTTCAGTATGTCATTTCATCTGGTGGATCCAACACCTGCTATTGACAGGTATTGTGTACTTGTCAATGACCCATGCCATGATTTGCAAAATGGTTGGTTGGGGCCATGAAAACCATTTTTATGGTTACTCATGTATCAAGTACACAAGGTTAGAATAAAGTGGCTGTTTGCCTAAAGAAGGGTTACCATATTATTGTTTATCCAGTTTTAAATTGATACAATTTAAAATTAAAAATCTATGTTTAAGTAAAGTTGGCAATTTTTGTGATCCTTAGCAAAGTGTGAGTAGTATATGTTATAACTATCAAGCGTTATCGTTCAGCCAATCGATGCTTTTTTTGTCATCTGGCTGAGACAAACATGAACACTGATGTAATGGTATCTGAAAGTGGGTATACCATGGATTGATGCTGTTTTACTTTACTTTACCGCACCCGTGAAGGTCCGGGTTAGAATATTGATCTTCAGTAACCCATGCTTGTCGTAAGAGGCGACTAACGGGATCGGATGGTCAGGCTCGCTGACTTGGTTGACACATCGGTTCCCAATGGCGCAGATCGATGCTCATGCTGTTGATCACTGGATTGTCTGGTCCAGACTCGATTATTTACAGACCGCCACCATATAGCTGGAATATTGCTGAGTGCAGCGTAAAATTTAACTCAATCACTTACTTACTTTACCGCTGTACTCTACTGGGAAAGTGTAATCCCAAATGTAACATACGTTACATTAGACCCCTTTCTCAATGGCGTTGTGTATTCAATTGGACATGATATTGCCAAGTTCCTGTATGTTTGATGTAAATCACGGTAGTCGTCTCTCTGTTCCTCGTCAATCCTCCTCACCCTTTGGCGTTACATTTAGTCTGAAAGAATTACTAGATTTTGTTGTGCCGTTGAAGTCAATATTAATGATGGTTGCAGTCTTATGTGAACCTTTTATCGTGTTTGCTGACAGCCCGAGTAAAGTGGGTGAGGCGTTTCTGGAACTACTGCAGGAGGAATCTCTCGATGGTGCTCTCGTCACGGTCAGCGAGAAGTTCGGCACCCAAGTCAAGAAATGGAGGCGTTAAACACACCCTAGCTCTGTATCTGTTTTAGCCGGGTGTCAGGTCATGCTCGGATATAACACTTCACAGGGGCGGATACAGGATTTTCGTTGGGTGTGTGTGTGGGGTGTGGGTGTGGGTGCACCCCAATCCTCGGAACCCAGGGCATATATTATAGACTATACCTATTCCATTACACATGATCGGAGGCAGCGGAAATATATACAATGCCCTCGGTTCTGAGGATGGTGCACTTGACTTGAGTGTCTTACATCTCGTTTATATGTACTAAAATGATCACTTTGGATTGAGGAACGTTTGTACAGAGCAGTCAGCGGGTACCATGTGGACCATGCCTGATATTGTTACATGGAGGACATTTATCTACTCAGAATTGAAGTGATTAATCTTAAATACTTCAGTTTGATTTTCAAAGTTGCATACAAAACACGTTTGCTTATAACTGGACTTAAAGATATAAATTATGTGTTCAAATCCAAACTTTAAGGTTACTTGTTGAGCTTAGACCATATATGATGCTAAGGTTTTCAAATAAAGCTTGAATGGACAGTAGTCAGTGAATGTGACTTGTCTACATAACCCATGGAGCATCTTTGAATCTACTGATATAGGATGCACCCTTGGAACAGACGCCGTCTGTGTTTCTGAATGTACATCTGAACAACACTTTTAAGATCAACATCACATGTTTGCATTTTAACAGTGTGAGTCCAGCTAGTCTTTCTTGACCCATAGTTGATCGCAGGTGTGACTTGACCTGCCTTAAGGAGGAAAATGTTCTCTCTGCCTCTACACTCGTGTTGCAGCATCTCTCAATAGCTGTTTGATGTTCGGGTAGACCGGGATCGGGTGGTCAGGCTCGCTGACTTGGTTGACACACGTCATCGGTTCCCAATTGCGCAGATCGATGCTCATGCTGTTGGTCACTTGATTGTCTGGTCCAGACTCGATTATTTACAGACCGCAGCCATATAGCTGGAATATTGCTGAGTGCGGCGCAAAACTAAACTCACTCACTCACTACGTCAAGAGGCGGTAGCAACTCCACCTTGGCCTGCCAAGAGTATGTCAATCCAAAAGAGCATGTTTTGGACATTATGGGTCGCAGAATACGCCAGAGTAATCCTCCAGTACCAAATCTTGATGCAATATAACAATCCCTCCATCGATAATACGTTGATTGAATATTCACTGTTATCTTGCACAGTGGGTTTGTCAAAAACATTTATGCATGTAGGTTTACCATAGCAGACGGTATACACCCCTACAGTGGCAACTGTAAAACCAACATACTTTCTTCGGGGGATTGGTCGCTAATACGTTCATCGGTTGCTGATTGATCTCTAACGAAACATATTTTTTTAAAGAACCGTGGATATCATTAAAATAGATGTGCTGTCTTAGCTGACCAATGAGACATTACACCGATTTGTAAAAGCTGAAACAAACTTACTTGATCAGTTGAAAGACGAATATCCTGAAACATTGGGACATTCTTAAATAGTGTTACAAAGCCACGTGACATCGAACAGGTTTCTATGTACAGCTTTCGATAGGATATTGTTCCTATTTGTGGATATTAATACATTCATCGAACAGGGTAACTGCCTGATATACATATAACTTGTTTTGGTTGTAATTACAACATTTGCATGTTGCTTTCATTCAATGGCTGTAGCAGGAACGAGGCCTCAATGGTTACCGATCAAAATGTACCATACGTGGAAAGCAGCTAGCAATTATTGCAAAGTGCTATTATATTTTAAATATATTGTAAAAGCTGCAACTAACATCATTCAATATTGATTTATATAATTTCTGACAAAAAACCAACAGTTTCATTCGATCATCCCGCCAAAATTGTTTGAAGTTATGTAGAGGTTTTTAACCACTGGTTGATTTGATAAAAATGTGCGTTCAGCTGACGGCTAGTTTACGGCTTATAGTCTGTTTGCAGTGAAAACGCACCAATGAATTTCACTCTAAACAAAAAGGTAAATCGAATAAAGTGAAATTAAGATTGCGAATCCTCATAATTTTACCTTGCCAATTGAACATTCAAATCTCAGAATTTTATTCAACTTAGGATAAAAGTTGTTTAACAAACGATCATAGTTTCAAATCGCTGTTATAGGTTTGCATTACAAGGGGGTATGCACTTTAAATGAAACATCGAGAACAAGTAGTGTTGGTTTAAGTTAACGCTCATCACGTACCGCACGTGCATGTGTTTCACTGTTCCATCTACTGCGCTCACCCCTTGTAATACGAACCAATAATATCGATTTGAATCTATGATCGTTTGTTAAACAACTTTTATCATACGTTGAAAAAAATTCTGAGATTTAAATGTTCATTTGGCAAGGTAAAATTATGAGGATTCGCAATCTTAATTTCACTTAACTTGATTTACTTTTTTGTTTAAAGAGAAATTCATCGGTACGTTTTCACTGCAAACAGACTATAGTAATTATGAGAAGATAAACACAGTCGTCTTGATATCTATAAAACTATGCCTTGCAGGACCAAAATACGAGTATAATGGGTAAACTTTCATGCCTAATGGTAATTTATCTCAGATTTCACACACATCATTCATCAAGTTAATCCCCTTTTCGTTCACCAGAATAGGGATACTGTGCTTGATAATCATGGTAGACAAGTCCCGTTAGTATTAACAACAAACTCATGTCAGTCTGGATGTACCTCTTTATTGCATATCCTTTGTTATGATAGACAGCTTCTCGTTCTTTGATCATCCGATAGGTGTCGCTTCGCGCAGCGCAGCGAGAATATCGCTGAACACAAGTAGAACCTATCGAAATTAGTCCATGATGAGCATATTTATATTCCGCGAAGAAACTACCAATCCATATCTCGATGCTTTGAAAGATGGCGTTTTGTTTCCCTTTAAGCTTATACATCTTTTATTAGTTGCTGTACAAAATTTACCTTCATAAAAACGAAATAACGATACGTCCAGGTCAACCGTGTTTCAGAATTTGGTGTGGTGGCATAAAACAATTAACCACATATATATATAACATATTGGTGTTTTGCAGGGTTCAACATTTCTATGACAATTCCCCTTCTCACCTTCCTTACAGTTTATGAGGCATGAGGGAGAGAATAGAGCTTCATATTGCATTAGCAATCTTTCAGTTATTGCACAGGGGCTCCTTTCACGAAGCAACCTTTACTAAGGTTAACCTTAACTCCCATACTTTAACATTGCACTAAGGTTACCTTAGTGACTTACGTTCACCTTAGTGCTTCGTGAAAGGAGGCCCGGGACAATATAAGAATCAGTAATCACAAGACAGATAACATTAATGGTGTTCCAACATCTGATACAACCAGTAGGAACCTGAAGTACTCAGAACTCCATGTAAATTGTGTACACCTTCTTACTATCAAGCATTGTTCTTTACATAGATATGTGACATTGAAGATATTTCAATAACAACTACAGATAAATGTGCTAGACCAGAGTGAATACATTCTACATCAGTATTAGCTGATACTGTAATTAATAAATGACCTTGAAATGTTGGTGTGGTATCAATAATTCAACAGCACTGATCTACAGATACATCTTCTCATACATTCAAACATATTCTCAATTTTATATGTTTTGCAATGGGACATCTACTGACCCTGACACAGAGGAAGAGGTAAGGTCAATTACATCCAGCACAGCATCATCCCTTTAAAAAGTCACTGTGATCATACACAATTTATTTTATAGTGCCCTTGACCTTTAATGTCTGAGAATATTCCAGATGTATTCCCTAGGGATACATACAATACAGATGTACATAGTCTCTAATACACACAGCATGCATACATAATGATAAGGCCACAACTCTCTATTTGCTTCGCAGGGCTCGATTTAGTGCTTTGTTACTTGCACTGATGCTAGCCAATATTACAAAGTGCAACGTAGTTATTAGTCTAGCTTGCACCAGGTGCAGGTCAATTTTTGAGTGGGTAAACTTCTGAATAAAACATCTAAATAATTCAATAGCATATTCCATTCATTACATATTACCATAAAAGCAGTGCAACTGGAATTTGGCTGGTGCAACTAGGTTTTTATCTCAGGTTGCACCTGGTGCAAGTAGGTTAACATCTCTTAAATCGAGCCCTGCTTAGTATAACAGATTTGTTTGTCAAAGTAAGAAAAGAAAAAATATTATAAACATGATGAGTTCAACATGAACTCTATTTTTTTAACTTGAACTGGATCAAAGAATGTTATTACCTATGAGGTGGGGGCCATCTTTTGCTCAATTGTCTAACTTTCTTCTTGTGTCATCATTCTCAGTGGAAAAAAGGAAGCTAATTTCTGCAAAATTCATCTGTCCAGGACGAAGGACATAGCTCTAGATATGTTGTGAAATGAGCTGAACTATGACTTGTCGACTGAACCATTTGGTGAAAAATTTCTTTGATCAAATGTAGCACAACATGTTTTCTGAAAGACTGGGTATTCCCACTATAATTGGGTATGATGTTAAGGTGGAAAAAGGTGTAAATCTGGAATATTATTTTTTGAAGATAAATAAGTAGGCAGATCCATCATCTAACAACTAGAGAAATACTGGCCCAAGAAAACATACTTAGTGGTTCGAATCAGTGGTAAATACAGTAACCAATGTGTATTACCAACTTCCATTTATACAGTTTGAATATATTTCAGTAAAATATACAGTTAGGAACATGATAATCACACTAACAATGGAATGAAGACACACAGGCCTACAGTCAGTGGAACTGTCACTTCAGCATACCTTGGTTCATACACAAAACACTGATTTGGTGTACATAATCTCATGCAGGATACAAGCAAAAATTAACAGCCATACTATTATGAGGTGTACCACACTAAACCAAGGAGTAGCTTTTCCAGATACATAGAATACAATACCTTAACAGGGAAGATAAAATTGCCACTAAGAAATGATAATTCAACAATGCCATAATTAGGGAAATAGATGTATGTAAAACATATATTTGTGCAAGATAAATAATAAAATCTTTCACCTATAAAAATATAACATAAAATTAATTACAGCTGGTTCCTACAATGTATAAAACTTCTGCATGAACTTGCAGAGCCAACATTCAGAGGAACTGTAGCTACAGTTTACAGGTGATACACTCTGGTGTATAATTCCTGTATCTTGTTGTGTCTGTTAGCGCCAACATTTACAGAAACTGTAGCTACAGTTTACAGGTGATACACTCTGGTGTATAATTCCTGTATCTTGTTGTGTCTGTTAGTGCCAACATTTACAGAAACTGTAGCTATAGTTTGCAGGTGATACACAGTGTATAACATCTGGTTGTGTCTGGTGCCAACATACACTCTGGTGTATAATTCCTGTATCTTGTTGTGTCTGTTGGTGTCAACATTTACAGAAACTGTAACATACAGTTTACAGGTGATACACTCCTGTATAATTCTGTATCTTGTTGTGTCTGTTGGTGCCAACATTTGCTGTAAATACAGTTTACAGGTGATACACTCTGGTGTATAATTCCTGTATCTTGTTGTGTCAGAAACATTTGTGAAACTGTAAATACAGTTTACAGGTGATACACTCTGGTGTATAATTCCTGTATCTTGTTGTGTCTGTTGGTGCCAACATTTACAGAAACTGTAAATACAGTTTACAGGTGATACACTCTGGTGTATAATTTGTATCTTGTTGTGTCTGTTGGTGCCAACATTTACTGAAACTGTAAATACAGTTTACAGGTGATACACTCTGGTGTATAATTCCTGTATCTTGTTGTGTCTGTTGGTGCCAACATTTACAGAAACTGTAAATACAGTTTACAGGTGATACACTCTGGTGTATAAATATCTTGTTGTGTCTGTTGGTGCCAACATTTACTGAAACTGTAAATACAGTTTACAGGTGATACACTCTGTATAATTCCTGTATCTTGTTGTGTCTGTTGGTGCCAACATTTACTGAAACTGTAAATACAGTTTACAGGTGATACACTCTGGTGTATAATTCCTGTATCTTGTTGTGTCTGTTGGTGCCAACATTTACTGAAACTGTAAATACAGTTTACAGGTGATACACTCTGGTGTATAATTCCTGTATCTTGTTGTGTCTGTTGGTGCCAACATTTACAGAAACTGTAAATACAGTTTACAGGTGATACACTCTGGTGTATAATTCCTGTATCTTGTTGTGTCTGTTGGTGCCAACATTTGCAGACACTGTAGCTATAGTTTACAGAGTGGTTTGTAATCTGTATCCCACTGTGTCTGCTGGTATCAACAAACACCGGACTGTAGCTACAGCCCTATAAAAGAGCAGATATTTAATACCATTAATTACGTCTTTGGAACAGTTCTTATCCAACCGGATAATTTCATTCAAGCTGGTTCCACTAGAGAGGAAATATAGACATTTGGCATTCCAAACATCCAAAGAATGTGTAGAATTTACATTGACAGAGAAAGCAATACAAATAGAAAGGTAAGCCACCATCCAATATATTGAATAGCTGGATAGGATTTGTATGGTCTTATTACAATTGTTTCTATTAAAGCATACATTTGATGGAAATATATACATTCATTGTGCAGAAAGCTGCCAGCAGCCATATGTCATTGTTAAGGACAATTTGAATATAAAACATTCTAAATCTATAAAACCATACCCCATTCACGTATTTTCAGTCCTGAACCCTTTTGGCTACATTAAACATTCAGATAGAGATGCCTGGGTGTGACCTGAATCACCAACACGTGCTGCACAACACATTTCCCTGCCTCTTTCACACTGCTAACTGTCTTTACTCAGGTTTAGAAACACCTCATTTCAAAAGCTGCTACTCAGGTAAAACACTATCATGTTGTACAATGTTTTCTTAGCAGAAACATGCAAGGTGCTGACAGTATTTTATCCCATGATAAACTAGACTTTTTGAGTTATATTGTGATGGACTGATGTAATGACACTGTTCGAATAACTTCCTCTGTTTTCTTTTATCAAAATGGGAGTACATTTCTTTCATTCTTGTCAAGATGGTGCCTCCACAACAATTATAAACAGGTTAAACAGTTTCTCTTATTCAAAAGAGAAACCTTTCGAGCAATGGACAGCAGTATGATAAAACCTATAATGGTGTTGACAGCCATGAGAAGGAAAAACAACCATGTATGTATCAAACACAAATTAGTGACACCAGTCAAGGCCAAGATACGCTTCGTTACCCTAAACAAGGGGTTGGAGCAAACATCACTTCTAAAAGACATGTACATGTTGGTAGTACCAGCCCCTGTTTTTGACCACTGTGTCTGATGCTGCATTGACCAAAGTGTACTGCAACTGTTGCCAGGGTGAGTGAGTGAGTGAGTGTAGTCTTACGCCACACTCAACAATATTCCAGCTATATGATGGCGGTCTGTAAATAATCGAGCCTAGACCAGACAATCCAGTGATCAGCATGAGCATCGATCTGCGCAATTGGGAACCGATGACATGTGTCAACCAAGCCAGCGAGCCATTCCATCCGATCCCGTAAGTTGCCTCTTACCACAAGCATGGGTTACTGAAGGTACATTCTAACCCGGACCTTCACGGGTAGTTGCCAGGGCGATACAGTACTGAAAACCAGTCTTATGACCCTGCACATCCTGATGTATAAATACCAGCTTGTCCTAGTGTTGTCTCATAACTAGTGCAAGAGCAGGACTGTTTTAAAACACCATGAGATCATGACGCACAATTCCCATATCACAGACATACACGCTTGGGAGTACGCTTGTGATGAGTCACTACACACATGTCCATCTTGTACATCTCAGGCTGTTACAGGCTGATGTTGATATTGATGTTGATGTTGATGTTGATGTTGCTACAGGCTGGTGCTACAGAGAGTGCTCTTACATGACAGATCTTTATAATGTGAGACACAGACAACTAATGACACATTCTTCATGGAAACCCATCAAGTTGACTCAGGCATCAACAACACAAGCAATCACTAGGCATATCACAGACATCTTTTTCCTTGGTACAAGATGACACAGATGGAAGTGACTGATTGATTGTCTGGGCATTTTGGAGATGGTCATTTGACAGAAAACACGTTGTTCCAACTGTAAATGTGATCGATTCCAAAGCAGAGGATTACCCCTACAGAAGACAGTATGTTATGACACTGCATGCTGCTGTTGTCGTTGCTGCAAGCAGCCCTGCACCCACTCGGCAATCATCACTGTATTACTGTCAGCATGGCGTTGTACAAACTGATGATTCTGCAAACAAACATTACACGCTTTTGGATTTTATGAAATAACAGAAATCACACCATTTTATCCACGTCAGATATATAAACCTATTTAAGAATACCGACAAGACTTATCATTGAACAATAATAGGGCAGTAGTACTGATGAAAGAGGACCATAAACCAGTGGTGCGGGAAAACCCCAGGGCAAGGCTGTCAGGACAAGGTTAAACACTATCTCAGAGCTCAGATAAGATTTAGCTCATGTGGGTACTGTGCCCACTGCATTTTTTTAGTGGGTATTTCATTTTCCGTTACCCACTGCTTTCAAATATGTGCTTATTTCAGTCATTTTACTCACCTAAGTAGTAAGTAAGTTTACTAAGCAGGTATATTCTGCCTTATGTCATACCTAATCAACACCAACTTAAATATAATGGAAATGATTTCATAAAAATCACTAATCCTAAACTGGTATTACAACTTGATAGCAATCGATGTCTTTTCATTCAAGCGGTTTTATAAATATATTCCGTGCAGCATTTGTTTTAAACTTTTTGCATATCTAACCCCAAATGCATAAGATACGCATAACAATTATTTTTCAATGTGTAATTTGAAATTTTCAAGGTATTTTACCCGGAACACAACTTATCTGCCTCTGCAATCTGAAGTTCAAGTCCACTGGTCAAGGCTGCAGGACTGCTCCTACCACATGATGGCTTGGAGGGACCCTTAAGTGTGCTTAAAAACACTTGGCATTTGCCTTACATTTTTCAGGACCATCAAGATCCATCTGCTCATTAGGATCCCCATTGTTCCTCCTCTACTACGTGTGCCAGGATCATGTGTATGAATAATACTCTGAGCTATTGGTTTCTCAGCACCATGTTCTGTGACTGGTAAAATACTCACTGCAAGTTCTGATGGAGTCAGTCTGCGAGCTGGATCCCTCAACATACTGAAGAATAAACAACAATCACAACTGTTACATCAAGGCTGTGGGAGTAAACAAAGCAAGCAGATACAGTTGGGGGTGAGTACTCTGTGGCAGTGTCATCCAGAAGTGGTCACTTTCTCCATGGGCCTCTCACTGACTTCAATAGTGTTATTTTTGCAATCAGATCACCCTTTTCTTATTTACCCTTAATGACATAGCATACTTTAGGACCCTCGATCATGATGAGTGAAAGCTTTAACCATCTGGGTACCCTACAGCCCTGAACTGGGCCAGGTGTTGTATGGTCATTGTTTGATGCACAATCAGCAATGTCCCTTCCTTAATGGGACATTGTGACAACCAAGTTTTCTGCGATTAAGACTGAAGACTGACTGAGTTTGGCTTTACGCCGCTTTTAGCATATTCCAGCAACATCACGGCGGGGGACACCAGAAATGGGCTTCACACATTGTACCCATGTTGGGATTTGAACCAGGTCTTCGGCGTGACGAGCCAACACTTTAACCACTAGGCTACCCCACCGCCCCTGCGATTAAGAGAGTTTAAGTGAGTAGAGTGAGAGAGTTGGGTTTTACGCCGCTTTTAGCAATATTCCAGCAATAAGAGAGTTTAAGGGTTACTATAGCAACTGGTGTGATGCAAGGAGAAGGGACTGTGGATGTAACAAAACTCACCAGCTTGCTGCAAAGCCGACAAACTCGGGAGTGAAGAACTCTTGTGACAACATCAACGGTGTCTGGAAATACAAAACATACAAGGAGTAATAGAGATTAACTGTGGCTGTTTTCTAAAAGACTTTTGTTGTCAGACTACCTTCTCTCTGAATGTAGTTACTGTTATGGAGGTGATTTACAGATCCACTAACCACATTGATCAAGACATTACATCAGCAATTACTATTTGTCTGTTGTCTTCTATATATACTCACCTCCTCTATAATACACTGCATCAGTTCAAAGGGCTGAAATACACAGGAGAATGGAATAGAAACATGCACATAATCAGATGAATTCAGGATTTGGCCGCAAGATCAAGGGTTTGGATTATTTCATCATCACTTTATGTTCTGACACTGGAGATCAAAAGACAGTGATCTGTCCAGTAATTTCAGGCCAGGTTACAGCCTCTATTTCCAGATGAAACATCATACACTCTGAAGACTCACTCATAGCCATCATACAGAGAAAAGAGTGGTTTGGTGTATTTACATAGCCCTGTATGCTCAGAGACTATATTCCAGCTATATGAGAGAGGCTTGTCATCAAGCAAGGACCACACAATCCAGTGATTGATATGAGAAATCACCACATGCAATTTACCATGTCACCAAGCTTAACATCCTGATTAATTCTGTTGCCTGTCAGGACAAGAGTATAGGCTGTTTGGGATCTATTCTAACCAGTAATCTAATAAACAGTATTTTCTAAATATGCTGCTCTGATAGAAACGACAATGTTACTTACCTTCATTTCTGGATTAAACTGAAAATTGACACATAAATTGTGCAGTTAACCAATACAGGTAACAAAATTATAGAGGCAAATACATCTTGCTGACAGAGTGTAGGCTATTCTCAAAACTGGTAAACAAATTGTAATTGAACGGTGGGTAAAAACTACATTACCGATGCTTTAAGGATTCAACAAATAAATAATGCAGACAAAAGCTGCCAAACATAACAGATATACTACATGTAAACATTCCCTACAACACTCACATTAGAATCTGAAGAGGCATGTTTGAAATATAAAGGTATGCTGCATAGACTTGCTGAATTAGATACACAATGTAAGTCATGTTTCTTAATAACAGCATGGCTCTACTTTTCATCCTCAAACATCACAACACTTACCGACTGAAAGGGTATCTTTCCTGTAGCCAGCTGCAACAGAAATCACATCGATCAATTTATGTAAACCTCATGTGACCCACAGGGGTCTATTGAGTGAGTGAGTATTTAACGCCGCTTTTAGCACTATTCCAGCAATATCACGGCGGGTGACATCAGAAATGGGCTTCACACATTGTACCCATGTGGGGAATCGAACCACCACCAGCGTGATGAGCGCTTTAACCACCAGGCTACCCTGCCGGCCCGGGGTCTATTGAACACCATCCAAACTGAAACATTCCTCACAATCACAGTATGTTCTGGTAAAAACACATCTGTTACAGGGAACCAGAAAACCTCACAAAATGTATGAAGAATTTGAAGTGTAATTGCCAACACCTAGAGTGACAGTGAGGATGCTGCTGGCTGCAACTGCATCAACAACAGCAGTCAGGAATGTGAAGACAGATGTTCTAAAAGTAAGCATAATACTGAATGTGAGCAAGGGGACACAACAAGCTACAATGTCTTCTGTGAGTTTGCTAAAATTGCCTCTGTTCACACAGCAGATAATGGGTACCCGGTGGGATAAGTAATATGACTATTAACCTTCTAGAGCCTCGCAGGCTTCTTGGGTTATCTAAGGTAATAATGTCCATTACCTTTCATGCACTTGAAGTTCAGAGTTATATAAGTGGCCTTATTATCATTATTATTATTATCTAGTGCTCATGCGTCTACACAGCATGGTGGAAACTACACAGGTTCCCTGACTCAATGTTCAATGAGATCAGAAGTCTTGTGCATCTGACCTACCTCAAACAGGGTGATGCCCAGGCTCCACACCTCCGCTGGGATCCCATAGTGGCTCCCTTGGAGCCTCTCCGGCTGAAACATGAGAGTAATCATAGCAACTACATACACCATCTTCAATAAAACACTTTTGGTAAAGTGCTGTTATGAGTGCAACCAAGCAAAGACGCTGGAATGTTAAATTTCATATTCACATTTTAAACTGATAACTAACAACAGCCTGCTAATCAGATTTATAAAAAGGGTAGTGTTTCTGATCAAGCATATACTTGAATTTAACATATTAAGATATCTACACGTTCCACCATTTACTGACTGAATAAAATCATGAAACTCAATCTATTAAAGCTTTCTGTAAAATTACATACTACGAAATTGACTGCCATAAAGGCCCTAAATGTAGTCTACCAACTATCCCCACCATGCCCCTTATGTAGGTACTTACTGCCATGTACACATTAGTCCCCACAAAGGTCGTGGCTATAGACTTGACCAGCTGAAACATCACATCATTTACATAGCGTACCAGTTTATGGCAACAAGGTAATCATCTGAACCATTATCACACTGTGCTTTACATGTCCTATGTATTTGGCACTAAACCTAACAGATAAGTGCAGTGGTTGAGGTACCATGAATGTATTTGCTGACGTGTGTCACCATGGTTACATTATGGAACAACACTTTATTGCTAGGGATACTACAGCTTGAGATCATTATAGTTTAATTAATGGCAACACTGTAACAATATGGTAATAGTTTATAGCAACACTGTAACACATAGGTAATGCTAAACAGAAAAACTGTAACACTATGGTAATGCTACATAACAACACTGTAACAGCATGATATTACTACACATCAACATTGTAACTTTATGGTAATATCACATAGCAACACTTTAACACTATGGTACTATCACACAGCAACACAATGGTAATATCGGAACAGTACACTGGTACATTATATAACACTGTAACACTATGGAAAACTTGAAACAACATTGTAACACAAATACAACAGTGTATAAGTGTGTGTGATGCAGAAACTGACCTGTGTGCTGACCCCAAAGTCGCACAGCTTGACCTCCCCCTGAGTGTTGACTAGAACATTGTTTGGCTTGATATCTGAAACCAAGCAATATTGTTTGCTGAATTTAAGGATCACAGTTTCAATTTTCTTATTTAATGCTGTGACGGTTATGTCATTTTTTCCTAGGCATAGCCCAAATCAGTAGAATATCATTTGATAAAAACAAGACCCTCCTGAGAATCTTTACCCATGTTTGTGGGCATGTTTTGTTTCTGCCCTGCTGTTCTGCCCTGACACCAGGTGGAGATGTTACCATACCTCTGTGAAGGATCTTCAGGTTCCACATGTATATGAGGCCCTCCAGGATACACACCGCCATCCTGCCCAGCACGGGTTCCACAACCGGCATGTAACGGTCCAACGACCCACCTGAAACATAGCAACATACACAAACTGATTGTCACATATACTGTAGACTGTATACTGACATGAAACAGTTGTGTACAACGTAGAAAAGTCCAAGGTCACTTAATACTTCTGAAGAAAATTGATGAACAAATTGGGGACTTAGTACTTCCGCTCTGGTATTTTCACCAATATTCACTGACTATAAGTTATTGATATCATCATCCACTGAGAATGCAAATTGCTCTATTTCATGGGTAGTATCTACAGTAATATCTACAGACTTGATGTAGTTATAAATTCAAAATACTACTCAAGTGGTTTGGTTTTCCAGCTAACCCAGAGGTTTCTATTTGGTGATGACCAGACAATCCAGTGATCAACAGCATGAGCATCGATCTGCGCAATTGGGAACCGATCTACACTGAGGAAGGTCAGTCTTTCAGTTATAAGACCTTTGAATCAGAAAGTTGCATAAAACTCAAGTGATCAGTGGAATATACATCATTTAGAGCTCACTTAGTTGTAAATAGGCGAGGGGAGGTGAAATTGGGTTTTACGTCGTGCATGGCATTTATAGTCATAATATTCACATTATAGTGCATAATATTCACATCCATCTTAATTCTTAATAAGTTTGTCATGAGTTTGGGATGTATTGCTTTGCATCTGGTGAACACTGCTTCACTGGTACATAATGTTACTTTATTTTCCAGGAAGTGATCTGCCAGGTGGTACACAGTGGAACAATCACAGCATTTGAGTGTAAGTCATCACAGAACTAAAGCTGTGACATTCATACTCCTGAAAAGTTTTATGCATGATTTTATAACACACAGAACTGTGAGGTGAAGTGAGGTGAAATTAGGTTTAACGTCGTGCTTGAGAATATTTCGCTCATACGACGACGTGCATGCGTGTGTATTTGTATGTGCGGCTGCTTGTACTAGCCCAGACTTAAGCTGGTTTTATAGTTCTAGACCACTGAGATACCATGCCGCAGTGAAGCAAGAATACCCCACTCAGACACATTATACTGACTCCGAGCTGACCAGTCCTTGTTGTACCAATTAATGTCGATCGCCACCAAGGGACCAACAAGTACCATATTTTAACGTCTTTTGGTATGAGGCGGTGCGGGATCAAACCCGCGGGCCTTTCGCTCTCCGGGCGGACGCTCTAACCACTACACCACGGAGGCGGTCAGTTGTAAATAGGATACCAATGTTATCTTGTATAATAATTTGCATACCATCCATGTACTGGGTGCACATTGAGATCCGGTTTTCAACAAAGAAGGCACCATAGAAGTCGATGATTGCTGGGGAATTGCACTGTTGAAACAAGAAAACAAAGTGCGCATGGTGCATATCCTGCAATGTATGACTTCTAAGGATTAACTGTTAAGTTTGTTCAATTCATTGTGGTAACAATACACAAAAACTGAGTTACAAACTGTATGAATCTGCAGTTGTTGGAATCTGCAAAGTAAAACTATGTTGACACACCTTGTGAACTACAACATTTATCATTAGGTATTGCTATTGTTGATGTACAATAGTCATTAAACATGTACTCATCTTACGGTGGACCCACACAAGGCAGACCCCACACCAACTAATTACACACTAAAAAGTACCATGAAATAAGCAAATATGTACATGGCCACCACCCAGCCACACCAAGGGTCTCCACCATGTATAGGGCAACCACACCAAGGGTCTTCTATGTGTATAAGGCAACCACCCAGCCACACCAAGGGTATCCACCATGCATAGGGCAACCACCCAGCCACACCAAGGGTCTTCACCATGCATAGGGCAACCACCCAGTCACACCAAGGGTCCCCACCGTGCATAGGGCAACCACCCAGTCACACCAAGGGTCCCCACCGTGCATAGGGCAACCACCCAGTCACACCAAGGGTCCCAACATGTGCATAGGGCAACCACCCAGCCACACCAAGGGTCCACACACCATGCATAGGGCAACCACCCAGCCACACCAAGGGTCCCCACCATGCATAGGGCAACCACCACCCAAGGGGTCCACACCAAGGGGCAACCACCCAGCCACCATGCATGGGGCAACCACCTGCCACACCAAGGGCCCCACCATGCATCAGGAAACCACCCAGCCACACCAAGGGTCCCCACCATGTTTAGGGCAACCACCCAGCCACACCAAGGGTCCCCACCATGTATAGAGCAACCACCCAGTCACACCAAGGGTCCACACCATGCATAGGCCAACCACCCAGGCACACCTAGGGTCCCCACCATGTATAGAGCAACCACCCAGCCACACCTAGGGTCCCCACCGTGCATCAGGCAACCACCCAGCCACACCAAGGGTCACCACCATGTATAGGGCAACCACTAAGCCACACTAAGGGTCCCCATCGTGTATGGGACCACCAAGGGTCTCCTGTGTGCATAGGGCAACCGCTCGACCACAGCAAGAATTTCCACCATGCATAGGGCAACCACCCAGCCAAATCAAGGGTCTCTACCCTTTGTATAGGGCTGACACTAAGACAGCCAACTTGGTCCTACCTTGCACAAGGCAGCCATCCCAACAGGTGCTTTAGGTTCAGTTCCCCACCTTGTATTGGGAATCCACCCCGTTTAGAGTAGCAATGTTAGTTACCCCTAGGTTGCCCACCTTGTGTGGAGTAACCACCTGTTACCCCCAGGTTCCCCAGCTTGTATAGGATAGACACCTCAGTCACCCCCTAGGGTCCCCACCTTGTGTGGAGTAACCACCTGTTACCCCTAGGTTCCCCAGCTTGTATAGGATAGACACCTCAGTCACCCCCTAGGGTCCCCACCTTGTGTGGAGTAACCACCTGTTATCCCCAGGTTCCCCAGCTTGTATAGGATAGACACCTCTGTCACCCCCTAGGGTCCCCACCTTGTGTGGAGTAACCACCCTAGGGTCCCCACCTTGTGTGGAGTAACCACCTGTTATCCCCAGGTTCCCCAGCTTGTATAGGATAGACACCTCAGTCACCCCCTAGGGTCCCCACCTTGTGTGGAGTAACCACCCTAGGGTCCCCATCTTGTGTGGAGTAACCACCTGTTATCCCCAGGTTCCCCAGCTTGTATAGGATAGACACCTCTGTCACCCCCTAGGGTCCCCACCTTGTGTGGAGTAACCACCTGTTATCCCCAGGTTCCCCAGCTTGTATAGGATAGACACCTCAGTCACCCCCTAGGGTCCCCACCTTGTGTGGAGTAACCACCTGTTACCCCTAGGTTCCCCAGCTTGTATAGGATAGACTCCTCAGTCACTCCCTAGGGTCCCCACCTTGTGTGGAGTAACCACCGTAGGGTCCTCACCTTGTGTGGAGTAACCACCTGTTATCCCCAGGTTCCCCAGCTTGTATAGGATAGACACCTCAGTTACCCCCTAGGGTCCCCACCTTGTGTGGAGTAACCACCTGTTATCCCCAGGTTCCCCAGCTTGTATAGGATAGACACCTCAGTCACCCCCTAGGGTCCCCACCTTGTGTGGAGTAACCACCTGTTATCCCCAGGTTCCCCAGCTTGTATAGGATAGACACCTCAGTCACCCCCTAGGGTCCCCACCTTGTGTGGAGTAACCACCCTAGGGTCCCCACCTTGTGCGGAGTAACCACCTGTTATCCCCAGGTTCCCCAGCTTGTATAGGATAGACACCTCAGTCACCCCCTAGGGTCCCCACCTTGTGCAGAGTAACCACCTGTTATCCCCAGGTTCCCCAGCTTGTATAGGATAGACACCTCAGTCACTCCCTAGGGTCCCCACCTTGTGTGGAGTAACCACCCTAGGGTCCCACCTTGTGTGGAGTAACCACCTGTTATCCCCAGGTTCCCCAGCATGTATAGGATAGACACCTCAGTCACCCCCTAGGGTCCCCACCTTGTACAGGATATCCAGCTCACACAGGATCTGCTTCTGGACTTCAGGAGAGATGTCAACCTGTATCACCTGAAAATTATACACAGCTCAGACTCTCATGTTTGTCATCATCTTTGGTGAATGAATAATTGTAGAAACTCTGCTTTTTAGAGCCAATCTGACACACATGAACTACGACCAAGGATACCACGATTAACTGGCTGTATTAGAGCTGCCGGATAATAGTGCTACATCAACAAAGTGTTCTTATAACAATAATTATCACTATAACATATTCTAAATAGATAAGGCATGTGAAAAATATTTAATCCACCAACAGAAACATCCACCTACCTTGACAGCAATCTGTTTCCCTGAGGGCACATGCACCGACCTGAATGGAGAGAACCAATGTTTACTTGTCAGTGAAATGAGTGTCAGTAAACTATCCGTCTTTGTTTGGGTCCAAGATACTAAATGGTGTGTCATGTGTGTTCTCCATTACAGCAGAAAGACACTGTCTGGCAACGTGACCACTGCCTCCACCAAGATGTTCAATGGTGGGTACGGTGTGACCACTGCCTCCACCAAGATGTTCAATGGTCGGTACGGTGTGACCACTGCCTCAATCAATATGTTCAATGGTCGGTACAGTGAGACCACTGCCTCCACCAAGATGTTCAATGGTAGGTACGGTGTGACCACTGCCTCCATCAATATGTTCAGTGGTCGGTATGGTGTGACCACTGCCTCCATCAATATGTTCAATGGTAGGTACGGTGTGACCACTGCCTCCATCAATATGTTCAATGGTCGGTATGGTGTGACCACTGCCTCCATCAATATGTTCAATGGTCGGTATGGTGTGACCACTGCCTCCATCAATATGTTAAATGGACGGTATTGTGTGGCCACTGCCTTCATCAATATATTCAATGGTTAGTACGGTATGACCACTGCCTCCATCAATATATTCAATGGTTAGTACGGTATGACCACTGCCTCCATCAATATATTCAATGGTTAGTACGGTATGACCACTGCCTCAATCAATATGTTCAATGGTCGGTACGGTGTGACCACTGCCTCCATCAATATGTTCAATGGTCAGTACGGTGTGACCACTGCCTCCACCAATATGTTCAGTGGTCGGTACCATGTAACCACTGCCTCCACTAAGATACTCAATGGTCGGTACTGTGTGACCACTGCCTCCACCAAAATATTGAATGATCTGTACCATGTGACCACTGTCTTCACTAAGATACTCAATGATCTGTTCTGCGACACTCACCTGTAAACCCTCCCTCCAGCACCAGCACCAAGACACTCAATGGTCTGTATTTGGTCTTCAGTAATGTGGCCATCAGTGAGGACACGTTGGAGGCCTGCCGGGGACATCTCAGTGGACGTGCTGAAGTCATGACACACAATAATCACAAGAAGAATATCTATTTCAATGAGCTCAGTTTTCATTTATTAGTGTACCATTGTGTTTGAAATATCATATTGTTCAATCTAAATCAGAAAACTCATACTTCAAGCAAAGAACTGTAAGTTAGCATAACTGATCCTTACTCCTGTGAGGACAATTTGGTGTGTAAACTAATGTAAGATTTACCTCACAGCCATCTGAGACAGGTGTGGCCCAGGTTGAAGGGGTGTGGAGGTGTGTGGGGTGACAGTAATTGGCCCCTGAGGTGGGGAGTTGGTGGGAACCATCTGTACAGGTGTGTTGCCCGGTAGGTCTGCGATGGATGGAGCCTCTGGATCGACTGGACTGGGGCTGCCTGGCGACTTATTGAGTTGTATCTGCATCAACACACACTGGACTTCAGAGAGGACATCAAGATGATGGCCTAATCCACACAATTCTAAGAAAATCATAACTGTGTGTTCACAAAAAGAGCTACAAATGGAAAATGCTCAAACATGTCATCGCTTTGCTGATGACAACACACTCCCCTGAAGGCCCTACAGCTTTCTCTCAACACACTCACCTTATCACCTTAAGGCCCCACAGCTTTCTCACAACACACTCACCTTAAGGCCCTACAGCTTTCTCTCAACACACTCACCTTATCACCTTAAGGCCCCACCGCTTCCTCACAACACACTCACCTTAAGGCCCAACAGCTTTCTCACAACACACTCACCTTATCACCTTAAGGCCCAACAGCTTCCTCACAACACACTCACCTTAAGGCCCTACAGCTTTCTCACAACACACTCACCTTATCACCTTAAGGCCCCACCGCTTCCTCACAACACACTCACCTTAAGGCCCAACAGATTCCTCTTCTGGGCAGTCTTCCCAACTACAACAATCAGTGAAAACTTCTGATAATGATTATGGTGGATTAACTGTAGCAGTATACTGCTAATGTAAGTATGGTTGAAGCAGGACAAAGTTTATGTTAGTTGGATGTAGCAGGATATTTTGTTGATGTAAGTATAGGTGTAGCAGGATTATGTTGATGTAAGTATAGCTGTAGCAGGATGTTGATGTAAGTATAGGTGTAGCAGGATTATGTTGATGTAAGTATAGCTGTAGCAGGATGTTGATGTAAGTATAGGTGTAGCAGGATTATGTTGATGTAAGTATAGGTTTAGTAGGATTATGTTGATGTAAGTATAGGTTTAGTAGGATTATGTTGATGTAAGTATAGGTGTAGCAGGATTATATTGATGTAAGTATAGGTTTAGTAGGATTATGTTGATGTAAGTATAGGTTTAGTAGGATTATGTTGATGTAAGTATAGTTGTAGCAGGATTATATTGATGTAAGTATAGGTGTAGCAGGATGTTGATGTAAGTATAGGTGTAGCAGGATTATGTTGATGTAAGTATAGGTGTAGCAGGATTATATTGATGTAAGTATAGGTTTAGTAGGATTATGTTGATGTAAGTATAGGTGTAGCAGGATTATGTTGATGTAAGTATAGGTGTAGCAGGATTATGTTGATGTAAGTATAGCTGTAGCAGGATGTTGATGTAAGTATAGGTGTAGCAGGATTATATTGATGTAAGTATAGGTTTAGTAGGATTATGTTGATGTAAGTATGTTGTAGCAGGATTATGTTGATGTAAGTATAGGTGTAGCAGGATTATGTTGATGTAAGTATAGCTGTAGCAGGATGTTGATGTAAGTATAGGTGTAGCAGGATGTTGATGTAAGTATAGGTTTAGTAGGATTATGTTGATGTAAGTATAGGTGTAGCAGGATTATATTGATGCAAGTATAGCTGTAGCAGGATTATGTTGATGTAAGTATAGCTGTAGCAGGATTATATTGATGTAAGTATAGGTGTAGCAGGATTATATTGATGTAAGTATAGGTTTAGTAGGATTATGTTGATGTAAGTATAGCTGTAGCAGGATTATGTTGATGTAAGTATAGGTGTAGCAGGATTATGTTGATGTAAGTATAGCTGTAGCAGGATTATATTGATGTAAGTATAGGTGTAGCAGGATTATATTGATGTAAGTATAGGTTTAGTAGGATTATGTTGATGTAAGTATAGCTGTAGCAGGATTATGTTGATGTAAGTATAGGTGTAGCAGGATTATGTTGATGTAAGTATAGCTGTAGCAGGATTATATTGATGTAAGTATAGGTGTAGCAGGATTATATTGATGTAAGTATAGCTGTAGCAGGGTGAAGTCAATGTGAGCATAGTATCAGGATAATTACTCACGTTTTGGGAAGATAATGAGAGGTGGGAAGAGGCCCCGGTCTCGGTCCTCCTCACTCATCTCACGGAAATACTGAAACAAAATATGGCTGCACTGCACACACCTAACACAACATGGCAGCACTTGCAAGAACTGCAAAAAATTCTTTCTCTGCCCTAAAACATAGTTTAAATAGGAAAGTGTAGACTTCTTGTTTTCTCTCAGTAAATTCAACGATCAGTTAGACTAATCTGTTGCTTGTGCCACTTTGATGATTGGACAATAGGCTTTTGGATTAATCAGGATCAGGTCTGGGACAAAATCACAGACACGAGGTATTTGTACATTTGAACAAGAAAACAGAAGTTAATGAGTGTATCCCGCCAGCAGACTTGGACAGAATGTCACTTATATCACAGCGGGTACTGAGGAGTGAGTGAGTGAGTTTAGTTTCACGCAGCTTTTAGCAATATTCCAGCAATATCACGACAGGGGACACCAGAAATGGGCTTCACACATTGTACCCATGTGGGGAATTTAACGCGGGGGTTCGGCATGGCGAGCGAACGCTTTAACCACTAGGCAACCCCACTGCCCCTTGGGTACTGAGGAAAGCCTAAAGTGATACAGGTACTAAATGTTGAACAGTTTGATGGACTCCACAGGCTTGGCCACAGTACAGACAAATATGTCAGGATAGGATTCTTGCAGGTCAATGGCATGCAACTCTACACAGTAAACCACAGAAGAGGAAGAAGGAAGTGGCTAAGCACACTCCTGAAAGTATCTTACATTGTCAATCATGCCTTTCATTTCTTCCTCGCTGCGAACTGTGATGTGATCCCCATCCTCGTCTTCATCTGACAACAGAAAGCTCAAAGCTCAAATTGTGTGATGTGCCAAAATGATAATACAATAAGGTAGTCATATTCTGAGATATGGCCAACTGCCTCCAGAAAACTTCTTTGAGTGGCATGTTTAGAAGTTGGTGAATCAGATAAGGAACAAACTTTATGGATAAACAACTTCTTTATTTGGATGCGATTCTTGTATCAGTTAGGATTGGTTGATGAGGCATACGATGACCTCATCAACCAATCCCAACTGCTTGTATACTTGTATAAACATGTCCTATCACTCCTGCTCTGTACACCCCACAGGCTTCTAATGTATCCATTGTCACTGGCTTCCACATGGACCGTCTCCGTGGTGTAGTGTTTAGAGCGTCCACCCGGGGAGAACGGAAGGTCGCGGGTTCGATGCCTGATCGCATCATACCAAAAGACGTTAAAATATTGTACTTGTTGGTACCTGCCTGGCGCTCGGCATTAATGGGTACAACAAGGACTGGTCGGCTTGGAGTCAGTATAATGTGTCTGAGTGGGGTATTCATGCTTCACTGCAGCATTGGTATCTCAGTGGGCTAGCACTATAAAACCAGCTTAAGTCTGGGCTAGCACAAGCAGCCGCACATACACATACACACGCATGCACGTCGTCATATGAGCGAAATATTCTCAAGCACGACGTTAAACCCAATTTCACCTCACCTCACAGTTCTGTGTGTTATAAAATCATGCATAAAATGTTTCAGGAGTATGAATGTCACAGCTTTAGTTCTGTGATGACTTACACTCAAATGCTGTTATTGTTCCACTGTGTACCACCTGGCAGATCACTTCCTGGAAAATAAAGTAACATTATGTACCAGCTGAAGCAGTGTTCACCAGATGCAAAGCACTACAGGGGGTGGAAATAACTTTAAAATTGCTAGAGTACTCCGGCACAGTGGCACATGTAAAATCACTTGCCCTGATCATTTTTTCACTATACCAGCTGTTTTCTTGTTGCATTTTTAAATAAACAACATAATTAACATTGGAAAGTCAACTGGACACTGGTACAGCGTGATATACAAATTTGCTTGCCCGACAGAAGAAAGCACTGGACTCGGACGTCGGGCAATGGGCTATTTCCATCCCTGCAATACATCCCAAACTCACGACAAACTTATTAAGAATTAAGATGGATGTGAATATTATGCACTATAATGTGAATATTATGACTATAAATGCCATTGAATGCAAATGATTCTGGAATGGTTGAAGCTTATTGAAGCACATATGTAACATTTATGAGATATATCTGTTCTGATGAAATATGTATCTATTCATCAGCAAGTCAAATACAGATTTTCTTCAGTCAAACACACAAGGATATACCATCTTGGCATCTATAACAAGCATGCAATGAGCATAAGCAGGGGTGGAAATAACCCATTGCCCAACGTCCGAGTCCAGTGAATTTTTCTGTCGGGCAAGCAAATTTGTATATCACACTGTACCGGTGTCCAGTTGACTTTCCAATGTTAATTATGTTGTTTATTTAAAAAATCAACAAGAAAATGGACGGTATAGTGGAAAAATGATCAGGGCAAGTGATTTTACATGTGCCACTGTACCCGAGTACACTAGCAATTTTAAAGTTATTTTCACCCCTGATAAACGCATGACACTTCTACAGTTCTAGTCATTACATTGTTGGATCGGATATATGTACAATGGTCAGTTTAATGTTATCAATTCACACAAAACTGTTATGGTGGTAAGTGTTTTCCATATATGACACCATAGCATTTTGAGACTTTGGCAGAGTAGATAACAACAGCACACAAACTTCTTCTTTCAGCTGGAAAATTTACAAAATTATACAAACCTATAAACTACTCATTTTAAAAACTCTTAACATAGACAAGCAGTCACCATGATAATCCCTAAACATAAGTCACAACTTCATGAATCAAAGACATAGGCAACCTGCTAGCATGATAAGGCACTGACATCAAGTCATAAAAACTGGAACTTTGCAAAGTGGGTAGGCAAGGTATGCATCAGTTTGGCTATCACTGTTCCACTGTCAAAATGACTGGGTGCCACTATTGTTTATGTGAAAGTCAGTGGTCCTTGCCTGTGTTACAGTCAAGATACTACTGCAACCACATGAATATTCACTAAGTCAATGACCATGAATACCTGGAGTTGATGCTACCGTATATCTCCAAGCACAAGACTTGTTATAAAACACAGGAAGGACCAGCTGCATTTCAAAGTGAACAAAACTTTTACCATTAGGTAAAAGGCAGCTCTGTAGCAAGGCTTGGTACATTTTGTAACCACTTTTACCCTTTGCTCTCAAGCATATGATTCTTGTGAAAACATAATAAATTTCTAAAGTTGCCATGATGTCCCCCTCATTATTCACTGGCACCATGAATGCCTACCAGAGTCTGTCTGAAGGTGACTTCGTCTGGCTGGACCATCCAGTCCATATCCTGATCCTGGTCATTCCGGATGCGGATGGTCAGTGGCGGAACGTTCATGTTGGTGGTCAGTTCTTCACAGGAGAGTGACCTTGGTCACATGTCAGCAGGAACCTAAGACAAGACAAAAAACGACTTATTATGACAAGTAAAATATCTCACTATCACGCTGTTCCTCTGTCTGTAGCAAATGTGGAACAGCATCAACAATTATGCTGGCTCCAGGAAAATGTTCACTGTTGGCAAATACTGGACCATGGCGGGCCTCTGTCAGATATTTAGTAGAGATAATAAAGCTTCGCCGAGTTATGAAATGGATTAAGCATGTATAACTAATTATATACACTCTAACCAAGTTAATATAGTTTGGACTCGGATAAATTTGCCATGTGCCAAAGAGTCCCATATTTGGACTGAAATAGAAATCCAAACAGGCCATGTAGGACCCACTTAAAATCAGTATACAAATTAAACCAAGAGATACTCATCATGATGTCTATTATACATTGTGACGATGGTACATTTCATAGCAAGCATGAGTTTAAGAATGCACCTATATTTTAAACATATTATACATTTTGCTTTCAAATGAACTTAAGGATTACATATGGAATCTAATATACATATATATTTTTACACACAGTAACTTGCATTGTTATCCACAGGAATGGTGTTTATTGAGAATATTAACTGATGCTGCACACATCTTTAGCAATAAATCTGTTAGGCTCCAGTTTTGTAATCAAAATGAAGAAAAAGACAAATGCTGGTACACAGATAATAACCATGTGGATGTAGCTTCATCAGTATCTACGGGGCTAACAATCCGAAGGTTCCAAGTTTGCTTCCAACAAACTAACAAAACTGGTTGCTGTTTAAGTGGCATGTGTCCTATGGCAGATATCGCCCTCATGATAGGTTGTTGTGCTTAGTTCTAAATGTGTTCCTTGGTGATACTGAGGCTAGGTGACAGTGGTTAGTGAATGATCAAGTAGACAACTTGGGGAGTAGTTTGCTTCCAACAAACTCAAAACAAAACTTTTAATGGCCATAACTACAAATATTAATAACTGATCATATAACAACTCGAGCCAACATTTCATGATAACCAAAGCGGAGACAAAAACAGCAGGAATGTCAGTGATTGCTGATGTCAAAGTGACCTACTGTCAGAAGTGAAAATTCAAACGCCAACATTGGACTAATAACGGATGTGCAGTAAGCACGTTGGAAGAAGGCTTGGGGTATTGTCTTGTGCAATGAGATACTGGGCCAGTTCTGCGGTTGTTTCCTATGGCACGGTGTGGTCGGGCATTGCCACCTTGGAATATGGATCCACGCCAGTCATATAGCGATTTTGGTCGACATAGAGAGGTGTCCTTTGATGAAAGGAAAACGCACCCCAAACCCCTCCTCCTGGAAGCCAATCATGAACTGTAGAGTAAACCTAGACTCGTTGGAGATAGGTGCCAACTGAGCACGCTGCCAATGAACATGGCGCCTACACCAGTCATGTCTTGCCGTCGGTGTCGCTGAAGGAAGCGGTGGTGCTGGTGAGTTCTAAGATTGTTCCTCGCCAGTCGGTTCCTGACAGTCTGATCAGATACCAGGGTACTTGTGGCAGTTCTCAGTTGGTCTGGTATCTGCTGGGAGAGCCATATTTGTCAAGTATCGATCTTCTCTAGGAGTTGTTGATGGAGGTGCCCGAATAGTCAGCGTTCCAGCGACACCTAAACCGGTACCATAACTTTCCAATGACATCTGACTCACATTTAGTCTCTGAGCCACACTGCGTTGATGTTAGGTGTCATCTTGAAGCCATGCAAAGAGCTCTTCCTCCGTCTGTCATGCTCAGTTGACGCCTTGCCATAGTTGAATGATCAAGTGACAATAACAAGACGAATTACAAGTTTTATAGGGAAAATAAGCATGCACAGCACTAATCCTACGAAGAACGCGTGCACATGTTGTTCGTGATGAAACATCATCTTTCACACGCACAGTGGTGGCGCTTCTGTGAAGCACTCAATGTTTCAATTTGTTCATTTTTTAACACCCTACCACATGATGACTATTGGCACCACGGTTATCTGCAGCCTTTATCCAGGTTCTGCATTGGTTTTGAATAAACTGCCATACACGGAATGTAAAATTTATTTAAACATAATGCAATCAGCCTCATCAATAACATTACATGATGACATCGCATGACCCTTAACTTGTTTTGAGTAGTATATATTAGTCGGTACGCTGACTGGAGAAAAGAACACCGTTTCTGTACTGACAGTGGTACTAACACCTGTATCCTTATTTGTATTTATAGATTCGTACTCATATTGGTTTATTACTTTACGCTAAGATGCCGATGGGTGCTATCCTTAATCTTCTTAGAAAATATTTTAAGAAATCAGTTTGAGCAAATACTCACAGTTTGTATATATTTCGGCGTATATTTCCTCTTTAATAATCTGATAGAATGTTCAAGATCCGTGAATATATTATTCATTGAAACCCCGATAAGCCAGGATGTCTGTGATGTTTGTTTCGCACTTTCCTATGGGCGCGGCCATATTGGTTTACTAACATCTCGAAAATTCTCACGAAATGTGACAATTCGCGAGACCCGTTCATTTCAACTGGGTCCACTGTTGATACGCGCCACAAACACAGCGCTCACTCTACCAAAGGCTGGTTTTAGCAGCGCGTGATCGTACCTTTCTTGTTGGTCGGCGTAAGAGAAATGAGAAAATAACAAAAGGTCATTCAGGCAGCAAAGATTCCTTATTCTTCAAACTACTATTTGTATGTGTAGCGATTAATCTGCACTGTGTCTAACAGTCAATATCCTCTGCATTATGTCGATCAATCTATACTATAAAAAAGTAGGGGATGTTAATTGCATGGGAACCAAGTTGTAAGATTGTATATGGATTGGGAAAATAACTCTTCCATTCACAACGTGTGTGAATTTCGTCTGGTTATGTTTCACCATTTTAATTTATTACTCACCCAACATTAGCAAAATAATACCGAGCAAAGTACTTTCCTGAGAATTCTACGAGTGTGATTACTCTCAGCTTTCCTCGAGTCAAGCAAGGTCTAATACTATTGTGACAGAGGTATTAGCATTGTGACGTCATAACTGTAAATCACTTTGACGTCATACGTACGGCATCACGCGATGTTATTACACAATGTTTAAAATGATTAAACAGTGATATCTTAAACGGGTGAGTAATGAAATATATTACATGTGCATATGTGCCCATATCACTTTTGCCCAGCAACCATTGTTTCTGTATTTCGTCGTCTGTGACGTCATTATACAATTGAACGTGACGTCAGTGAAGGGGAACGTCACAATTGCTTACCGTGTTTTACTGCACAAATGTACATGAATAAAATGGATAATAACGAAATTATTACACTCGAGCAAATGTGCCATCTGACCTCTACGAAACTCGTGGAAAATTATGTTTACAAAATTTCACACTCGTTTTGTATAATTCGTATGTTACACTTGCTCGTGTAATAATCTCTATATATCTCGCCGTCTGCGTTATGAGAGTAACGTGTTTGTGCGATTGCTAATATGTAGACATTGATGGAAATATTGCAGAGTAAAGAATCACAATATATACTGTGGTGTTCCTGTATATTGTTTACAGTCTTGACAGGGAGCATAGCGCTAAGAAACTCAATGCAGTCGCGACTTTCACTGGAGTGTTCCTGTATATCGTTTGTTGTCAGTGCAAAAGTCCTGATAGTGAGCATAGTCTTATAAAAGGGTCATCTCTATCACACTGCTCCTGGGAGTGACGATTAGAAACTCAATGCTTCGACCAACAAACGGTTGGGACACGTTAACGACGTCGCCCTGCAGGAATCTGTGACGTCATCACTATGGCTACGTCATTGTTTATTGACTGCCACAAAGTAATGACGTCGACATCACAGACACATTACGTCAACAATCACTTGACGTCACAGAAAATGACTATATCGGCACTGTACCTCGTTGGCGGGTATGTAGCTTTCGGTGTTTACAGCAAAAACGGGTTTTCGTGAGACAGGAAGTGTGTTTGCGTCAGGTGAGTCAGCGGCTTCATTCTTTGATGTGAAATCCTTTTTAGTTTAATGCTGAAACAAGGCCCAAGTGTCATCAGCTGAACAACACTGCCGACGACTGTGTAGAATTGGTGATTGTATCTTCTCGTGACTTATCATTTAGTATGAACTGACAAAGCCAATAGTCTTGAGGGAACTGTCCATGGCAGCTTGGCATGCTTGTCGTAAGAGGCGACTGACGGGATCGGGTGGTCAGGTTCGCTGGCTTGGTTGACACATGTCATCGGTTCCCAACTGCGCAGATCGATGCTCATGCTGTTGATCACTGGATTGTCTGGTCCAGACTCGATTATTTACAGACCACCGCCATATAGCTGGAATATTGCTGAGTGCGGGGTAAACCTAAACTCACTTACTCACCTTATTGTGAAACTAAAGTGTCTTTCTTATAAATTTTGTTTTAAAGGTGATGGCCAACTGGGCTATCGAGCGTGGCAACTAACATATATATATTTGTTTTTCATTCAGTAATTTGCACCATAACACAGGATTAAGTTTTGAGTACATTTATCTACCGTCACATCTAGCATGTGACATATTTTTGCAATACATTAGTTAGTTCATTAGGTTCCACTGCACTAAATCAGAATCACATGCTCCCTGAGCGAGCACGGTATGTAACAACTGAAGAGACAGAGACATGTGACAGCTGTGATTGGATGAAATAGTGTAAGATGTTTATGTCTTTTAAAAGCACATCCATCCAGTAATTAAAACTGACCACAATTTTAAGTATTTAGTGCTGTCATTTCTATCACCATGACTTGTGCTTTTTGTGTGTACAGATATTTTCCAGTAGGTGACATTTGGTGCGGAACTGGAGTTGATGCCGCTTCCTGTGCTCGGAAAATGAGCCGCACAATTTTGCCAAAAGTAGAGTTTTATTGTAGTTTAGAGGCCAGACTGTATCCATGTGTACCTGGAATGGCTGTTGAAAGCCTGGATAATTTTTAAAAAATAATAAGGTTAATATAGAAGACTATGGGAAACGTTTGGTGTTGTGTAACCTGTAGGCTCCGGTTTTGTCAAGTGGTTGAAATATAATTCTTACGGACTGTGTAGATTTGTTAAGTTTATCTTCAGGTTGAATTGACCTCGAGGAAACTGTCCTTGACACCGTCCGGGAAAACTGCTGAGTTCAGGGTCAACCGCTGAACACCGGAATATCTGTGTACTTTAGTGACTATCGTTTGCCTTCATGAATAACTTGAATATGCGTGATTGGATGAGATTGTAAAAGACCGAAGTAAAATACCACTACTGAAACACGAGTGAATTTGCCAGATCGTTTCTCCTGCAGCGGAGTCAGTGAGAAAAATGGGTCAAGTCGTGTTAAATACAAAGGTTATTTATTCAGATGTTACTCATTTTACATGGAAAATTCATAGGCATGTCGCTGACGCCCGTTGTACCCGTCAGTAAGTATTGCTTGTAGATCAAGGGCGGATTATGCCGATGCATTGCTCCATCTGACAGGTATTTGCCACGGTAGTGCTTTAGACAGCGAAAGGTTAACGTTGGGAGCTCGAGGGAACTACTACAAGACGTACCATTCATCTATTCTCACATGTCTTTGTGAAATATTCCAATAAGATTAAGAAATCAACAAAATGACAATAAACTTAGACGTTGAATTTGGATTGAAAAAAAAATGATCCCGGTTTTATGTCCGCTTCACAGATCTTCAGTTCTGTACGGCGACACACTTCATTCGATTCCTAAAGGGTTTGATGTTTCTCAGAAGTAAGCTATTGTTTATTTACAGATTAGTAAATGACGATTACTTTTACGTTATCCTTTTGCAAAAGCTTCAAGAAATATCTGCCATCTATTTCACGGACAGGGTTTCGCTTCTTGTGCCACTTCTTGTGTTCTGAAATCCTGATTTCAGTGTCTAGTATATGTCACTCATTGAGGAACAACAGAGTAAGTAACAACGAGTCTAGCATCTTCTAAAGTCACGGGCGGCGGTGGGGGTAGCCTAATGGTTAAAACGTTGGCCCGTCACGCCGAAGACCCGGGTTCGATTCCCCACATGGACACAATGTGTGAAGCCCATTTTTGGTGTACGCCGCCGTGGCATTGCTGGAATATTGCAAAAGTCAATAATAATGTGGCTGATAAACTGGTTATTCCATCTGTCGAGGATACGGCGAGTTACTAACCGTTTATGAAATCCAATCTCAACTGGTCTATGCACCCTAATGTTTGACATGAACAGCCTCCACACAGTCCAGAAACTCTGGACGATGCCAACACTTAGTCAATACACCAAACATGTCCATACAAGAAAATTGAAAAATACAAATATTTATGCTTAGACATTGACTGAGTTGACTCTTCACTGTGAATTAAATTCTGCATTCAATGCAGGGAAACGTGTTGAGAGAATATCTATAGAAGAAATCTGTACCTTGAACAATTGATATTTTTTAGTTTTAGAAGTATTAAAATCAGTTTACCCTTACAAGTAAATCGTTTCATGGCAAATGACTGATGATGAATAAACGTAACACGGAGAGAAGCAACTGTTTGGTAAATCAGCATCTCCAACTGACTCACCAGTCTATATTCCATGCACGGAACAATTCAAAGGCTTGTACGCTCTAATTGGGCATAACAGTCGGCCTTATAAACATACAGATAGTATATTCACCGACAGGTCGTGTAACAGCATCTCCGAATGGCTGCTCACGACTTGAAACAGCCATGGTTCTACACGCCGACGCTGGAGCATTAGATCAGCCGCCCTAGCCCATTCTCCAAGGATTCAAAGGGGGACACTACCACCTGCTCTTTAAAATCATCGAACACATTTCACAACAAGATGGGTAAAGAGGGAAATGCTGCTGACACAGAGCCTGACTTTGATGAAGTCATTCATGCAACGGGTTACTTTGGTCGGTACCATGCCTTGCAGGGGACGCTCCAGATGTTGATAGGCTTCTCAGTTGCATACCCCCTGCTCTCCATCGTCTTCACGGGTAATATACCACACGTGTACCGTTATTGTCTTATATACCACATATGAACAGTTATTGTAATTTATCTCCGTCGTGTTCACGTGTAATTAACCACACGTGTACCGTTATTGTAAAGATTTTCACGTTTACGTCTTATATAACCCATATTTACCGTTTTAGTAATTTACATCCTTCCCATTTACGTCTTATATACCACTCCGTCGTTTTTACGGGTAATATACCCCATGTGTACCGTTGTTGTAAAGATCTTCACATTTACGGGTTATATCACACATATTTACCGTTTTGTAATTTAAATCCTTCATATTTACGTCTTATATACCACTCCGTCGTTTTCACGGGTAATATACCCCATGTGTACCGTTATTGTAAAGATCTTCACATTTACGGGTTATATAACACACATTTACCGTTTTGTAATTTAAATCCTTCATATTTACGTCTTATATACCACTCCGTCGTTTTCACGGGTAATATACCCCATGTGTACCGTTATTGTAAAGATCTTCACATTTACGGGTTATATCACACATATTTACCGTTTTGTAATTTAAATCCTTCATATGTACGTCTTATTAACCACTCCGTCGTTTTCACGGGTAATATACCCCATGTGTACCGTTGTTGTAAAGATCTTCACATTTACGGGTTATATAACACACATTTACCGTTTTGTAATTTAAATCCTTCATATTTACGTCTTATATACCACTCCGTCGTTTTCACGGGTAATATATCACATGTGTACCGTTGTTGTAAAGATCTTCACATTTACGGGTTATATAACACATATTTACCGTTTTGTAATTTAAATCCTTCATATTTACGTCTTATATACCACTCCGTCGTTTTCACGGGTAATATACCACATGTGTACCGTTGTTGTAAAGATCTTCACATTTACGGGTTATATAACACATATTTACCGTTTTGTAATTTAAATCCTTCATATTTACGTCTTATATACCACTCCGTCGTTTTTACGGGTAATACCCCATGTGTACCGTTATTGTAAAGATCTTCACATTTACGGGTTATATAACACATATTTACCGTTTTGTAATTTAAATCCTTCATCTTTACGCACTATACACCACATATGTACGTTGTTGTGATTCATTTCGTCTTCACGGGTAATATACCACTCCAGCGTAAGATCCACTTCAGGCCGCTATGTGAGGCGTGAAACCTTCGCCACAAGGACACTGCGTGCCTCACAGACGTTTGTCAAACAAGACCGTGCGTTACCGTCTCAAGGATCATCAGGAGTCAAACTCTGACTCATGTTTTGTTTGCTCGACGTCGCTGGAATCTTCGAACCATTGGTCACATGTTTACGGATGGTCGCCTGATAGTTTGGAGGCACACTGATACTGCTGACATGCCCATGAACATTCCTCCTACTGTTCCCTTTGGTGGAGGCTCAGAAATGGTGGGGGGATGTATGCCCCACGACTGTAAGATGACATTGGTGACTGAACGTAGAAATCTTAATAGCAAGTGTCGCATCATGGACATTCTTGATTAAGTTGTTGTGCATCATTTTGATAACCACCCATTGGCTATTCGCCCGTATTCATGGCCACGTCGTTGCCGTGCTGTGGCTGTTCCTGTGGAATAACGCTATTGAGACTCTTCCTTGACAAGGAACCCTGAGCTGAACCCCATCGAGCACATTTGAGACAGTCCTTGTCGTCGTTTGCAGGCAAGGGTACTTGCTGTACAAACTGTGGGTGAACTGGAGGCAGCATTACATGAGGAATGGCGGCAATTGCCTCTGGAACGCATCCGCCGGCTGACTGGTGGGATGAGGAGAAGGGTGGAGGCTGTCATCCAGGCACGTAGCGGATACAGGAGCTACTGATGTCAAACATCTCGGCAGATTTACAGACAGCGAGGGGCATTTACAGACACCATCTCATCGTGTGTCGTGCCAGGATAATACTTTTTCAATGAACTACTTTTCCACAAAATCAACAGTGTTGGCATTTCTCACGTACAGAGCATACAAATACACATATTGCATATATTTTGTAACCGTAGCCAGTTATTCCACCTTCCATAAGATAATCAGGCATTACTGCCCTTTTAGAAGCAGGAAAGTTCTGACCTGTCTGTTCATATTACTGTTCTAAAACATGGGGTGCAGAATTATGTTCCGTGTGTGTATTTCAACACACTGTCAGTGTTATTTAACGACTTCTAGAATCTGTCAAAACAATCTTCATTGTTTATTGCCATTTGGCAACCAAATCATGAAGCGATTTATGAAACGTATCTAATAAATTACTCACAAGCTTGAGCAACTCAAGTTGCAGTAAAGAGCTTTTATCAATGTATAGTCGATTGATGATCCAGTTACATGGTTTCAGCCCTTTGAATTATGTTCTTTCATTATTTACACATATTACCAATTTTGCAATTTTGTTAACTTGTTCACTTTCTTACTTTATCATTTCAGGCTATGAAATTCCTCACAAATGCAAAGAACTCGTCAATATTACAAGCATCAACCTCCAACATGTCGTCATTAACAATTCAACAAGTATTGAATATGGAGAGTGTGAAATAAAGGTTGAAAACAACATTTCGGGTGTTGTGAAAAAGGATTATCTCCCTTGCGTCGCGGGACATAATTACAGTCAGCCCATATATGTGTCATTCGTTGCGGAGGTAATTCACGACGCGTTACTTCTGACATGAAGTGCGATATTCCGTATATTCCACTACTTCAAAGATATGCAACCGCGATGTTAAAAAACATGTCAGTTCTAGTTAAAACTGATCATATTGATGAGCAGAATGTGTTAGGCTAAATTAGATCGGCGTCCAACATATTTCAACAGTAGGTGTCAACTCTTTTCCATCAGTAGGTGTCCAGCATATTCCACAAATAGTGTCCAACATCTTCCAGCTGCAGATTGTTCATCAGATTCCACTACTTGGTATTCTACTTATTATCAGTAGGTGTTCAAGATATTCACTCGTAGGTGTCTGTATACTCATCCAGTATGTGTCCAACATATTGCAAGTCGGTGTCCACCAGCAGGTAGGTGTCCAGCATGTTCCACCAGCAGGTGTCTAACATTTTCCACTGGTGGGTGTCCAATATGTTCCACTGGTAGGTGTCCAAAATGTTTCACTGGTAGGTGTCCAACATTTTCTAACGGTGGGTGTCCAAAATGTTTCACTGGTAGGTGTCCAACATGTTTCACCGGTAGGTGTCCAACATTTTCCATCAGTAGGTGTTCAACATGTTCCACTGGTAGGTGTCCAAAAATTTCTAACGGTGGGTGTCCAACTTCTTCAAACGGTGGGTGTCCAACATGTTCCACTGATGGTTGTCCAATATTTTCCACCGGTAGGTGTTCAACATGTTCCACTGGGGGTGTCCAACATGTTCCACCGGGGGTGTCCAACATGTTCCATTTGTAGTTATCTGTCCGTACTTAGGGGTAGGATGCACCACCTTATTAAGTTTATAGGTATGGTTCTAAACAAAGCTGTGGAAGCAGTTGCTAGTGGATTTGGGAATGGTGAGACCACTGTCAGAATGCCATTGAAAATGACAAGTTTTGTCCGACCAGGAGATGTGACGCTCACCCTTAACATAACGCTTTCGCCACCAAACTGTCAACGTTGAACAACGCACGCGTCAGCATACCGTTAACCTCGCCGTCTGTACACCCTTGCCCTGTCATCCAGATGAAACCTGTCTTGTCTGCTGATTCTTGTCTCCCAATCTTGTGCCCTGTACCGTAGATGCTGCCGGCACCAGGCAAGACGTACCTGTCGGTGACGTTGGAGCAAAATTGGACGTATATTGCAGGCCGTCGGTGCTGGATGTTGTGCTCACTCAGTCAGTTCCCTACAGTCCTGGAACGGATTGGACATAAACCAGGAATGGTCCAAGCACTCAAACTGGTATTCTGGAATCGATTCCTTCGGTGGATCAGCCGAATGTGGTTGTCTTAATTGCTGACGAGACGCCACGCGTGACGAGACACTGGTTTTCTGTAAGCAGTGGCATGACGTACGCGCAGTTTAGATTGAAATTAACGTGTTTTCCACAACATTCAGAGGCTAGAGAATAATCAACCGTTCTTCAATTTTCAATATCAGGTGTGTGTACAAATTGTGCACATAGCGCAATACGCGCCATCATATTTCATGCGAAGTGCTTTGCTAATTGTTTATATAGGACTAGTTTATGGCTTTTCAATAACGTTTATTTTATGCAATGTTATGTTATGCACAGTTACATGTTTATATGTACGGAGGTGTATCCTTGGTTGCAGTGGGGCCTAAAAGTGTTTGTTGGTTATAGTGTGATGTGAAGGTGTTTGTTGGTTACGGGTGTGTGTGAAGGTGATTGTTGGTTACAGTGGGGTGTGAAGGTGTTTGTTGCTTACAGTGGATCGTGAAGATGTTTGTTGGTTGTGTTACAGTGTGTTATAGGTTACAGTGGGGTGTGAAGGTGTTTGTTGGTTACAGATGGATGTGAAGGTGATTGTTGGTTACAGTGGGGTGTGAAGGTGTTTGTTGGTTACAGATAGATGTGAAGGTGATTGTTGGTAACAGTGGGTGTGAAGGTGTTTGTTGGTTACAGTGAGATGTGAAGAAGGCGTTTGTTGGTTGTGTGAAGGTGTTTTGTTGGTTACAGTAGATGTGGGGTGTGAAGATGTTTGTTGGTTACAGTGGGATGTGAAGGCGTTTGTTAGTTGTGTACAGTGGGGTGTGAAGATGTGAAGAAGGCGTTTGTTAGTTACAGTGGGGTGTGAAGATGTTTGTGTTTGTTGGTTACAGGGGTGTGAAGGTGATTGTTGGTTACAGTGGGATGTGAAGGTGTTTGTTGGTTACAGTGTGATGTGAAGGTAATTGTTGGTTACAGTGGGGTGTGAAGGTGTTTGTTGGTTACAGTGGTATGTGAAGGTGTTTGTTGGTTACAGTGGTATGTGAAGGTGTTTGTTGGTTACAGATGGATGTGAAGGTGTTTGTTGGTTACAGATGGATGTGAAGGTGTTTGTTGGTTACAGATGGATGTGAAGGTGTTTGTTGGTTACAGTGGATGTGAAGGTGTTTGTTAGTTACAGTGGATGTGAAGGTGTTTGTTAGTTACAGTGGGATGTGAAGGTGTTTGTTGGTTACAGATGGATGTGAAGGTGTTTGTTGGTTACAGTGGGATGTGAAGGTGTTTGTTGGTTACAGTGGGATGTGAAGGTAATTGTTGGTTACAGTGGGATGTGAAGGTGTTTGTTGGTTACAGTGGGATGTGAAGGTGTTTGTTGGTTACAGATGGATGTGAAGGTGTTTGTTGGTTACAGTGGGGTGTGAAGGTAATTGTTGGTTACAGTGGGATGTGAAGGTTACAGTAGGATGTGAAGGTGTTTGTTACAGTGGGATGTGAAGGTGTTTGTTGGTTACAGTGGTATGTGACGGTTTGTTAGTTACAGTGGGATGTGAAGGTAATTGTTGGTTACAGATGGATGTGAAGGTGTTTGTTGGTTACAGTAGGATGTGAAGGTGTTTGTTGGTTACAGATGGATGTGAAGGTGTTTGTTAGTTACAGTGGGATGTGAAGGTTTGTTGGTTACAGTGTGATGTGAAGGTAATTGTTGGTTACAGTGGGGATGTGAAGGTGTTTGTTGGTTACAGTGGTATGTGAAGGTGTTTGTTGGTTACAGTAGGATGTGAAGGTGTTTGTTGGTTACAGTGGGATGTGAAGGTTTTTAGTTACAGTGTGATGTGAAGGTAAGTGTTGGTTACAGTGGGGTGTGAAGGTGTTTGTTGGTCACAGTGTGATGTGAAGGTGTTTGTTGGTTACAGTGGAATGTGATGGTGTTTGTTGGTTACAGTGGAATGTGAAGGTGTTTGTTGGGTACAGTGGGATGTGAAGGTGTTTGTTGGTTATAGTGGAGTGTGTAGGTGTCTCTTCGATAAAAATGGGTGCGAAGGTTGCTATTTACTGTTGGAATGAATTTGTTTGTTTTTTATTACAGTAGGATGTAAATGTGTCTGTTTGGTTACAGTGGGACTTGGTGTGTGAGAAGGCCGGACTAGGCGAGCTATCTCAGACAATAATGATGCTTGGTCAAGGCTTTGGAGGACTCATCTTTAGCATCATGGCCGATAAGTATGGGAGGAAGCCCATCTACATCGCCACCCTGTACGGTCTGGCCGCACTCTGCTTCGGAATGGCGTTCTCCAATGGCATCCTCGTATATATCATCATACGGTTCCTCATTGGAGCTTTTCAGCAGGTGCGTGATATTCTTTAATTTAGCTTTCATTCACATTTGGAAAGTACTGTTTTCATTCACACTATTAATTTCACCGTTCTAAACATATGGAATTAAGTGGATGGGGTTCAATTATATGTATATTACAGGGGTCGGGTCTTACAGCGTATACCATACTTGTGGAGATGCTGACGACTGAACATCGCCCTCTTGCGGGGACTATTGGTGGTGTAGTGTGGTCCCTCTCCGTCATGACATTGGCCCCGGTTGCATACCTGATGCAGGACTTCAGCTGGCGATACCTGCAGATCGCCCTCAGCTGTGTCACTCTCTATGTCTTCATCCTTTACTGGTAGGTGCAAACAGCCGTCACCTCCACTGTGTCTCTCTAAGTCTTCACCCTTTACTGGTAGGTGCAAACAGCCGTCACCACTGTGTCTGTCTAAGTCTTCACCCCACTGGTAGGTGAAAAAACCCGTCACCCCCACTGTGCCTCTCCCGTGCAAATACTCCTCTCGTCAAATGTCGGCATTAATGGGTACAACAAGGACTGGTCGGCTCGGAGTCAGTATAATGTGTCTGAGTGGGGTATTCATGCTTCACTGCGGCGTGGTATCTCAGTGGGCTAGCACTATAAAACCAGCTTCAGTCTGGGATAGTACAAGCAGCCGCACATACACATACACACGCATGCACGTCGCCATATGAGCGAAATATTCTCAAGCACGACGTTAAACCCACTTTCACCTCACCTCACCTCACCTCGTCAGCTGTTTGTCTTTATATTTCCACATATTACTGGTGAGTGCAAACATTTCTTAAACTCTGTCACCATCTTCATTTTCCATCGGGGCGTCGGGGTAGCCTTGTGGTTAAAGCGTTGGCTCGTCACCCCGAAGACCCGGGTTCGATTCCCCACATGTATACAATGTGTGAAGCACATTTCTGGTGTCCCCCGCCGTGATATTGCTGGAATATTGCTAAAAGAGGCGTAAACCAAACTCACTCACTCAAACATACTCATTTCCACAGCTGTACAATTCAGTCACCTCAACTTTAGATTACTTACCATGTATGTGCGTTCTGGTGACTAAATACCTATTTCTTACACAGTATACATTCACAATCCTTGGCCACACCAGCTGATGACTTCTATCAGTAATACTTTGTAGTTTGACTGTGAACACTGGTGACCGTTATTGCAATCATTGTGGCCCTGATTAAATGATCGCCAGTTCATTTGTCTTTAAGCTGAGGTAAAACTCGTCTTTTGCAGCACGCTGGACGAATCACTACGGTGGCTACTTACAAATAACAAAATAGATGACAGTAGGAGGATCGTACGGAAAGCCACGGCCATGAACAAGTCTAACGTGAGCAACGCTCTCAAAGTGCTAGAGCGAACTATCAGGCTTGTTTCTCAGGTAGTAGTAGCTGATGCACCAAACACCGCTGACAAAGTGAGTGGAGGAAGTTCCTTGTTGGTGAATGAGGTCAAGGTTGGCGGCGAGAGTGAAGGCCGGGTTGACGGCAGTGTGCAGTATTCCATCCTTGACCTGTTTCGACACAAGGCCATCCTGTATACTTCGGCTATCACCTGGTACATCTGGTAAGATTGGGCGGAATAACAACTGAACAACTCAAGTGAAAAGCATCAGTGTGTATCTTTACAGAACAACTGTAATTTAGAGGTTTCCTCGGGATTGTTTCACTTTAGTTGAACTAATATGTCTTACACATATGTTACCCTCTAAAAGACTCTATTTAGGTCTTGCGTATAATAAAACGGTAACAACTGCCTGTTTGGATTCTAACGAGAATATTACAAAAGCACCATACATAGAGGTGTCTTCTGTGACGTGGTGATACACATCAATGACGCAATTCTCCTATTATTTCTACCATAATCATATTCCTGTGTTTATTATACTCAACATTTGACTTGACGTTGTCTGTGGATGGAGGCATCTTTACGGGAACGCCTGTAATCATCTCTATTTGATACTGATTCATAAATCCATGCTTAGTACATAGTCGGAAGTGTACATCGGTTTTGTTTTTAGCAGATATTTATATGATCATCAAAATAGTTATGTCGCTTTTAATTAGCGCCCAAAACAAAACAAACACAACAAATTTCAAGTATAGAGAAGTTCACTGCAATATGAACTGCCCTGACACTTAACTATGTGCATTTTCTGTCGTTGACGTTGTAGGACAGTTAACAGTCTGACGTACTACGGGTTGTTCCTGACTGCGTCGTCATTGGCAGGGGATCGGTTCCTCAACTTTTTCCTGTCTTGCGTGGTGGAGATTCCTGGAACGATCTCAGTATACTTTATGCTCAAACGGTAATCACGACACGGATGTTTCACTGGTCTCACCCTGTTGGCATAACACAGATGTATTACTGGTCTCACCCTGTAGGTATAACACAGATGTATTACTGATCTCACCCTGTAGGCATAACACAGATGTATTACTGACCTCACCCTGTAGGCATAACACAGATGTATTAATAGTCTCACCCTGTAGGCATAACACAGATGTATTACTGGTCTCACACTGTAACACAGAGTATTACTGCATAACACAGATGTATTACTGGTCTCACCCTGTAGGCATAACACAGATGTATTACTGGTCTCACCCTGTAGGCATAACACAGATGTATTACTGGTCTCACCCTGTAGGCATAACACAGATGTATTACTGGTCTCACCCTGTAGGCATAACACAGATGTATTACTGATCTCACCTTGTAGGCATAACACAGATGTATTACTCACCCTGTAGGCATAATACAGATGTATTACTGGTCTCACCCTCACCTTGTAGGCATAACACAGATGTATTACTGGTCTGTCACATAACACTGTAGTACATAACACAGATGTATTCCTGGTCTCACCCTGTAGGCATAACACAGATGTATTACTGGTCTCACCTGTAGGCATAACACAGATGTATTACTGGTCTCACCCTGTAGGCATAACACAGATGTATTCCTGGTCTCACACTGTAGACATAACACAGATGTATTCCTGGTCTCACACTGTAGGCATAACACAGATGTATTACTGGATCTCACCCTGTAGGCATAACACAGATGTATTACTGGTCTCACCCTGTAGGCATAACACAGATGTATTACTGGTCTCACCACTGTAGGCTGGTCTCACCCTGTAGGCATACAGATGTATTACTGGTCTCACCCTGTAGGCATAACACAGATGTATTCCTGGTCTCACCCTGTAGGCAACATAGATCATATATATATCATATATACAGATTTGTATTAATAGATATCCAGCCCGTCTCAGGCATCACAAGGCGCTTTACTTTTCTCTCGTTCACTGGTAGTCAATCAATCGTGCAGGATGCGTTACTCAATCTCAACTCCCTGTGGGAGCATACAAAGCTCGTTGCAGTCTCACCAGGTAGGCATATGAGCCGAGATTATTATGGTTCCCATCCTTACGAGGCATGACATGTATGTACTACTAATACCAACCTGGAGGTGTAATACAGATGTATTCATAAAGAAATCCCAATTTCTATAGTATCCTGTAATTGCTAGTAAATGTGGTGTACTACTGAGTACTGTTTGATACATTGCAGACAAAACACACACTTTATTAGACTCACCTTGTAGATATAGTACTGTATTAATAGCCAAACCATTTTGAAGCCACGGTGCAGTGCAACTTGACAGCAATACGGTGATGACATGTCCTTAATGCAGCCCTGCATGGATACTTACAACATCATTCCTCACCTTGAACTATTCATGTTTAGGTTTGGACGACGTCAGGTGGCGATGATCTACCATTTCATGGCGGGTACCTCTCTCATACTCTCTGTCATCATCCTCACTACCGCAGGTAAGCTATCTGTGATTACCCTCTCCCGGTTAGGTGACACCTGTAATGTCCGATGTCCATTATTGGTCGAACACACATTTATGTTCAACCAGAGACCATATAATAGAGGGACGGCCCTCCCCAACAGTTTATCACCGACCATCAGCGCTACGGCCTGGCATGTAACCAAATATTTCGGAAAACATCATATTTCGTCGCATTGCAGGAGCCAAAATAAGGAATGACGCGACCGCCCTAGACTTATAAATGCCACTATACCAATCTTTATCTTATCTTCTTTCATTACACCCCGGTAAGTAAGGATTTGTATTGAGAATTAGTATCCGTTATTGAAAATCAAAATCGGAACTTTCGCCGATTTTTCACCTCCGCCATTGTTCTCACAGAACAACGAGCACACATGACAGTATTCATCAAATACAAAGACAAATATATGCTTTAGCACCCCTAATACACCTCTAATGCACTGTTGCAAATATAAGTATATGCATGAGAATACATGAAAAACATCAAATCTTACCTTTGCAATGAAAATACGCGAAATCGATGACTGAAGTCAACACACGTTTTTGCCAGCTTCCGGACAGGCTGCGCAGTAAAAGCCGTAGCGCTGATGGTTTTGCGCACTGGCTCGAGGGCCGTCCTTCTATTATATGGTCTCTGGGTTCAACCCATGAAAATGAACATACACTCGTGTTTGTATCCCAAGTCACACATATGCAGGTGGGTCAGCAGCTACTGCACTCAACATGTTTGGGAAGTTCGCCATCACTGGATCCTTCAACGCTCTCTTCATCTACAGCCCCGAGCTGTTCCCCACAAACCTCAGGTACAGTGACCGCATCACTGCTGGATCTGTAGGAAGGGATCACACATAGGCAGAAATTACGTTTTCAGATTCCGAACAAACAGTACACACCTTCAAGGCTGTACAAATATTGATGCAGAACTTGTTAGATACATGTAACGAAGACAATCACGAATCTGACTATAATGCATGCCCATTCATTCCCACCTCGGTAAATATATTGTTTTCATCGTTAGTCAAGTCTGACAAATCATGGCGTCACGTATGCGGCATATATTCAAATTAATTTAAAGTGGAGCAAATGTTTAATGATCTCAGTTGCACGTACAGAGTATAGCTTGATGAAATATGTAGACGTTGTTACGTTGGTTTCAGGATGGCAGGTTTAGGAATGGGGTCGACTATGTCGCGGGTAGGTGGGATGACGGCACCGTACTCAGATCGACTGGTGAGGCCAACCATCCATTTTGGATATTTATCCACTGTAAATATCACCCCCACCCCAAGCCATTCCTATCCACCTAACCTCCCCTTTCCACGATCCATCAAAAGACGTAGACTGATTGTTCACTGTACAACAAACGCGTTATCGGGGCTAAACACAGCTCTAGGGAGATCAAACATGGTACGTGCTGACATGCAGTACCCCTGCAGTTTACTCGACATTCTGACATAGACACGTGTTGTATAGAGAGTGTTCCACACAGATAGTCGCGATTATTTTCTGCCAACAGATACAATTGCTTTCGTTTCCACAGCCAGACAGATACAACCTGCGTTACTGACATCAGATTCGCATCTTTTTCAACAGGCTGCGAAGGTGATATGGGGTCCAGGGGCTCTGTTTGGGACACTCTGCCTTATCGCTACGTTCCTCATACGATTCCTCCCAGAGACAAAGGGACGAGAACTCCCCACAACAATAGAGGAAATCAATGAGATGTACACAAGGAAACGAAAACCAAAGCAAGATGAGAAGCAGGATGACAGTTGACCTTCACATTGGATTGTTCTGAAAACATTGTTTATGTTGTATGTTTTCGTTGCTAAGTAATAATACCAGAAATAAAACTGTGTTTTATTGGTGTGTTTTCTGTAGATCACGTGTTTATCACATGTGTGAGAACGTTACGCCTATGAGTGTGGTAGAATCGGGAGACAGCAATCTCAGTTAGGTTGGTGTATTGACCGTTTCTGATTTCATGACCACAAATATTCCGTAAATGTTGAAATTTGGTACAGTAGTACATTTGAGAAATAGACCTGAATCGTCCTGAATAGTCCCCCTTCATAGTATGTTGACGCTCCCCACAGACGATGGGTATATGGCGGCGGTCTGTAAATAATCGAGACTGGACCAGACAGTATAGTGATTAACAGCATGAGCATCGATCTACGCAACTGACATACGATGACATGTGTCAACCAAGGCAGTGAGCCTGGCCACCCGATCCTGTTAGTTGCCTCTAACGATAAGTATGGATTGCTGAAGATCAATTCTAACTCTGATCTTCAGTGGTTGAAGGTAATGAGATTTACCCAGGGAAATGAAACCGAAGAAGACGATGAGAAGCAGGGTGATAGCTAACCTTCACATTCTATCACCCGGTGGAAAATGATCTTATTGAACGTTTACGTCTCTATGTAAGACTGCGAGAACTGTTGAGTAATTACTTTAACCAAGATATTGTTTGAAGAACTTACTCTGGACTTTTTCTGGACTTTTACGAAATGTAAAGCCCCATATTTCACTGCCATAACATGCAATTGGTGCAAGTTTAGTATCAAATATGGACAAAATAACCTTCAGCGAAAGATCTGGGTAAAATTTCATTTGCTGGTAAATAGGAAAACAAGCTTTTGATGCTTGGTTTGCAAGAGTTTCACAGGCTGTTGACCAACACAGTCGTGATGAAAAGATCACACCTACATACTTATAATACGTCACAGTTTTCAGTTGGTTGCCCTTATAATACCACTTCTCAACCGTTTTAAGCTTTCCGCCATTACGAAAAATAAGTGACACGATAAATTCGATGTGATACCTCCGTATTATCTTACTGAAGCCTCACATGATAAATACCACTACACATTGATACGTTCAATACAGGACCGAAACGACATCTGATAGAATACCAACTATGTCATCAAGATAAATCTGAAAATACTCGGAAACTAGTCGGGGTCATGAAGCAATTATTGCAAAATATCCTGCAATCGGTCAAGCACTGTGCTTCCGTTAAGAGATACGTTTTAGAAAGGTCTGCTACAGGAGTATTGAGCAGTGCCAACAGACAGATACTCGATAGTTGTTTCGCTACAGTTAAACCGTTATTGAATGTTGTCTTGTTCCGTCAGTTTGCAATGTTCCAGCCATATCATGACTAACCTATTCAAGGGATTTAGTTAGCGAGTCTGTTCAAATGATGGCAGAATGCAAACAACCAGCAAAGGAATTTGCTTTTTGAAGACGTATTTATTATTGCAAAAGAGTAAACATCTGACGAACAAAGACCTGTCCTCAGTGGAGTTTTGAATGAACGTCTTATGCGCAGATGCAGACAACAAAGAATACAGGCCCAACTCTCCTGAAACGCTGAGGGCAGTAGTCGGTGTTGGAATGATATTTGTCCGCGTTGTAAACGCAGTAGTGTGTGATATAATAGACGCAATAACTCGGTGCGCCTAGTGGCCGCAAGAGTTGTATGATCCCCAGGGAGATGAGATTGATAATATGACATCCACTGATCGAGGGAAAACAAAGAAGCGCTTTGAGCATGCAATTGGGATGGACTATAGCGCTAAATGAATACCCATATAATAATAATAATATAATAATAATAATTGATGGTGTTGAAGACGGAGTAGTTTGTTTTGTATAGGCAGCAGTTGGCGTTGTAGGTGATTTAAATGGTGTTCTAGAGGCAGTACATAGTGTTGAAGCAGCAGTAAATGGAGTTGAAGAGGCAGCAGCTGGTGTTTAAGAGGCAGTAATTGTTGTTTTAGAGGCAGTAACTGGTGTTGAAGAGGCAGCAGTTGGTGTTTTAGAGGCAGTAATTGGTGTTGAAGAGGCAGCAGTTGGTGTTTCAGAGGCAGTAATTGGTGTTTTAGAGGCAGAAATGGGTGTTGAAGAGTCAGTAATTGGTGTTTCAGTGGCAGTAATTGGTCTTGAAGAGGCAGCAGTTGGTGTTTTAGAGGCAGTAATTGGTGTTGAAGAGGCAGAAATTGGTGTTGAAGAGGCAGCAGTTGGTGTTTTAGAGGCAGTAAATGGTGTTGAAGAGGCAGTAACTGGTGTTGAAGAGGCAGTAATTGGTGTTGTAGAGGCAGAAATTGGTGTTGAAGAGGCAGTAATTGGTGTTGAAGAGGCAGAAATTGGTGTTGAAGAGGGAGCAGTTGGTGTTTTAGAGGCAGTAATTGGTGTTGAAGAGGCAGCAGTTGGTGTTTTAGAGGCAGTAATTGGTGTTGAAGAGGCAGAAATTGGTGTTGAAGAGGCAGCGGTTGGTGTTGTAGAGGCAGTAATTGGTGTTGAAGAGGCAGTTACTGGTGTTGAAGAGGCAGTTACTGGTGTTGAAGAGGCGTAGAGGCAGTAATTGGTGTTGAAGAGGCAGCAGTTTTGTGTTTTAGAGGCAGTAATTGGTGTTGAAGAGGCAGTTACTGGTGTTGAAGAGGCAGTTACTGGTGTTGAAGAGGCGTAGAGGCAGTAATTGGTGTTTAAGAGGCAGCAGTTTTGTGTTTTAGAGGCAGTAATTGGTGTTGAAGAGGCAGCAGTTTTGTGTTGTAGAGGCATTAGCTTGTGTTGAAGAGGTAGTAGTAGGTATTAACTGCCGTCGAGGAAGGCAGTAGTTGCCTTGGTAGGTGCAGTAGTCGCTGTTGTAGAGGCAGTAGGCAGTTGTTGGTGTTGTTGTAGAGGCAGTAGCAACACGTAATCTAATACCTCGCGTCAACATATCTCAAATTGGGGAACTATCTAAGTATCACGAAATTAGGACACGGCAGTAGAAGGTTTTCCAAACCACGAGTGATTTTGTAATAATGTAGTAAGGGATTTACAAAGGCAAACAGATTGAAAAAGGTGATTAATCATATTAGTGCAAGGCTAAGCATCTCTGTTCTAAAGTGAGGTACCGCCTCCGTGGTGTAGTGGTTAAAGCGTCTGCCCGGAGAGCGGAAGGTCGCGGGTTCGATTACCGACCGCGTCATACCAAAAGACGTTAAAATATGGTACTTCTTGGTCCCTGCCTGGCGCTCGGCATTAATGGGTACAACAAGGACTGGTCGGCTCTGAGTCAGTATAATGTGTCTGAGTGGGGTACTCATGCTTCACTGCGGTCTGGTATCTCAGTGGGCTAGCACTATAAAACCAGCTTCAGTCTGGGCTAGTACAAGCAGCCGTACATACCCATAAACACGCATGCACGTCTTCATATGAGCTAAATATTCTCAAGCACGACGTTAAACCTAATTTCACCCTCTACAGTGAGGTTTACAGATGCCCAGACACGACCCTGTCCACGTGACTGGCGACTCTCCACACCAGCACTGTGAGGACATATTGTTCAACGTTTCTGGCGTGATTGAGGTCCTCTCTGTTGGGATCCCATAACATCACGTTGCAGGTAGGTGCTGGATTGTGCAATAGTGCTAGCTACTGCGCAGTGACCTTCTTCCGAAATATTGGTGAGCTGAAGTATTGAGTTTTAATATACTCATGCAATACCAAAATCTTGATGATGGGCCCAACAGAGGAATAGAGGAAGTACAATCACTGTTTTCATGTACAATGCTTCTTAGGACCACTTGTTCTGGAATTAATATTGATCAGTTTGTTTTAGACAAGTAAATATTCTCTTGAAGGATTGATAGATTTTGAAAATAATTTGAGGATACCAGAAAAATTGTTTCTTGTCTTAGTCGAAACTATCATAAACATATGGAACATACTGTTTTCACACTAACAGACTGGGGAAAATGCGCATCAAAAGTTTCTTTTCAGACGTTTCACATTTTCTTTCCTTAGAACAAACTCACATGTCGTCAAATAGAAGCCGCCCTATTTAAGGTCTTCTTTGTTGCAATGGTAACGTACATTTCGAAAAGACCCGTGAAGATCCGGGGTAGAATAGGTCTTCAGCAACCCATGCCTGCCACAAAAGGCGACTATGCTTGTCGTAAGAGGCGACTAACGGGATCGGGTGGTCAGACTCGCTGACTTGGTTGACACATGTCATCGGTTCCCAATTGCGCAGATCGATGCTCATGCTGTTGATCACTGAATTGTCTGGTCCAGACTCAATTATTTACACACCGCCGCCATATAGCTGGAATATTGCTGTGTGCAACGTAAAACTAAACTCACTCACTCCATTTCGAAAAGGAAGAATTCACGTCTCGGTATGGGTAATGTAACACAGTAGGCGGTCTTTAGCAGCATCGGTGTCGTACAGCATCTGTACAGGCGGCATGTTGGCTTCTATAATGTTCACAATATGCGCATAGTTTCGAATACTACTTTGGCAGGAATGATGAAACTTTTGTATCCTTTTCATATGTATAGATGTTAGGGTATATCATCCATAGGCAGTCGTGTATACATATGTACATTGAGTTCCAGGTTGGCAGTATAGGGAAATTTGAGTTTAACGCCAATAAAGTAAAATATGGCCTATATGTATATGTTGGGAATCATATTGGCTGTTATTCATAAGTGTACTTGTCTACGTTTCAAATCAGACAAAAACCTTTGCATTTAGAATCTTCTATAATATCAAGCCATGAGTTCTGTGGTCTTGTGTAAATGCATGTTTTGTAAGTTAAGTAAAAGCAAAATCTTATTAAAATCAGTTAATAGAAAATAAATACATACATGAATGACTGACTGACTGAATGAATGAATGCACCGACGTTATTGGTAAACCATCACGTTTCTCATGATACCCGTGTGCTCTATGTGGGCTTGCTTAAGAAATTAAACCGAATTGTTTTAGTAATTTAAAGCCTAGTTTACATGCACTGATTTGACACCGGGGTTCTCTGCCTCCCTTGGTTCTCTTAACATTGTGCATCATCAAATCCTTTACCGGTTACATTCCACCAGTTTCTACTTCTTGGTCTTTCCCATATGGATCTTTCTGTGAGAAAAGACGATGTCTAACTGTTCACAGCAGTTTCATAGAATCTGTATCGGTGTCACTGTCGGGACCGGCGTTTGTTCACATCCTTTGCTCTGTATGAGCTGTGATTCATAAATGGTTGTTATTACTTTTATCATTATATTTCCGAGCTAACAATGATCATGTAAACGTACTTCACATTTGCCCTTTGCCACCCCGGGGGTATAATACCCACAGGGACAAATCGGTGCATCCAAACAAGGCTTAAGATAACATCTGATTGGCTCAAAAACACATGCATCCTTCATTTAGAGTAGGTGGTCAAAGTTCGTCGAGGGTTCAACTGACGCAAGGTGTGAGCATATATAGGCATATATTCTCCGGGTTTACGTGCAGTGAAGAGTATTGCACCTAACCCAACATATATCGCAGTGGGCTAGCACCAGACAACCAACATTAATCTAGACAATCAGCCACAAACAGGTACGTCGAAATTCGAAAAAAAATGTATATTTGCCTCGCCTCCACTGAACTGGATCAAAAAGCTAAGGTTTACGTTCAGGAAATATCAGACAAGTTCCTCCCTGGTGGTAACACAGGTTTGTTGTTATCACAGGCACGATGGACCATACTAACCTCGACCGGGTGCTGAACACGCTGAAATGGTACGGGAGGTACCAGGCGACACAGTTGGGTCTCATCTACATGTCCGTGCTCCCTGGGTCCCTCACCATCCTCTCCTACATCTTTGTGGGTAAGTCATGCCACACATGTGGACACATTCCATCACGACATCAAGTAGTTCATGATTCTTATTGGTCTGAATCAGATGAAATCAGGTGTGTATATCCTTTAGATACCTCAAAGGTAACAAAGTGTTATCATACAAACACATTGCTTGTGAAAACCCGATCTCTCGATAGTCTACCATCGCTGTGTTGTTACAATGGCTGCCAATAGCCCCTTAACATTATATCGATATCAGACACCTCACAACACACACGCTAATGTAAGTAACGTAAAGCACTCAAGAAATCTGCGTCATGCTGACACTGCAGATAAAACGGCGGTATTTTACCATACATTCGGGTGGTTCCGTTGGCAGTGAGGTTGTGTATCAGACTCACTGCCCAAGCAAGTCATCATAGATTGTCCTGTTGGTTAATACAGATCTTTTGATCTTTTGGCAGCCATGGAAACAGCCAAGCCATCAAATTTAGCGCTGTCGGGGTGGAGATATAGTCTTATAAATATATATTACTGTTACTTTGGTAAACTACTAGTACATTAGTATAACTAAAAAGAGTCGAGCATGCATTCCAAAGCATTAATAATTCTAAACAATTAAACCTCCCAATTAAATGGGGGCTAACTTAAAACAACCCAATAGAGACAGTAAGGCTCCGAGTTATGGGAATCAGTGAACGGAATTCGTTAAAATATGACTAACCGGTCGATAAATTTCCGTAATTTCACCCCAGGGCGCAAACACGGGCTCATTGTCTGATATGGTTTCTAACGAATCAAGGTGATGTCTCAGGCAAGTCAGGCTCGAATACCTTAAAATGAAAGAGGATATTTGCGGTCTTGAAATAGAGTCGAATGTCTGCCGTTCTAGTTTCCCACATGACTAGTCCATTCGTGTGTGCGTGCGTGCGTGCGTGCGTGCACGAACGCTTATTTAGGTTATTAGGAGCCATCGCCCATGGACTTAGCGGAAGTCTCACGGCCGTGCAAGTTGCAGATTGTTGTCACTGACCGTGGCGGCACGGAACGGTGTGGTTCGGAGTTACAAATAGCAATCCCCACTGGCCACTTCTGGTTACCTGCCGTTTTAACCCCACCTCAAAAGTGATGGTTATGTTGGTTATGATGTTGCAGGTTATGACGTTGCAGGTTATGATGTTATGATGTTGCAGGTTATGATGTAGGTTTTGATGTTGCAGATTATGATGTTGCAGGTTATGATGTTATGATATTACAGGTTATGATGTTATGATGTTATGGTGTTGCAGGTTATGATGTTGCAGGTTATGGTGTTGCAGGTTTTGATGTTGCAGATTATGATGTTGCAGGTTATGATGTTGTAGGTTATGATGTTGCAGGTTGCAGGTTTTGATGTTATGATGTTGCAGGTAATGATGTTATGATGTTGCAGGTTTTGATGTTGCAGGTTTTGATGTTGCAGGTTATGATGTTGCAGGTTATGATGTTGCAGGTAATGATGTTGCAGGTTATGATGTTGCAGGTAATGATGTTATGATGTTGAAGGTTATGGTGTTGCAGGTTATGATGTTGCAGGTTATGATGTTATGGTGTTGCAGGTTATGATGTTGCAGGTTATGATGTTGTAGGTTTTGATGTTGCAGATTATGATGTTGCAGGTTATGATGTTGCAGGTTATGATGTTATGATGTTGCAGGTTATGATGTTATGGTGTTGAAGGTTATGGTGTTATGGTGTTGCAGGTTATGATGTTATGATGTTGCAGATTATGATGTTATGATGTTGCAGGTTATGATGTTATGGTGTTGAAGGGTATGATGTTATGATGTTGCAGGTTATGATGTTATGATATTGCAGGTTATGATGTTATGATGTTGCAGGTTATGATGTTATGATATTGCAGGTTATGATGTTATGATGTTGCAGGTTATGGTGTTGCAGGTAATGATGTTATGATGTTGCAGATTATGATGTAATGATGTTGCAGGTTATGATGTTATGATGTTGGAGGTTTTGATGTTATGATGTTGAAGGTTTTGATGTTGCAGGTTATGATGTTGCAGATTATGATGTTGCAGGTTATGATGTTGTAGGTTTTGATGTTATGATGTTGCAGGTTTTGATGTTATGATGTTGCAGGTAATGATGTTATGATGTTGCAGGTTTTGATGTTGCAGGTTTTGATGTTGCAGGTTATGATGTTGCAGGTTATGATGTTGCAGGTAATGATGTTGCAGGTTATGATGTTGCAGGTGTTGATGTTATGATGTTGATGATGTTGCAGGTTATGATGTTGCAGGTTATTGTTATGGTGTTGCAGGTTATGATGTTGCAGGTTATGATGTTGTGATATTGCAGGTTATGATGTTATGATGTTGCAGGTTATGGTGTTGCAGGTAATGATGTTATGATGTTGCAGGTTATGATGTTATGATGTTGCAGGTTATGATGTTATGGTGTTGCAGGTTATGATGTTATGATGTTGCAGATTATGATGTTATGATGTTGCAGGTTATGATGTTATGGTGTTGAAGGGTATGATGTTATGATGTTGCAGGTTATGATGTTATGATATTGCAGGTTATGATGTTATGATGTTGCAGGTTATGATGTTATGATATTGCAGGTTATGATGTTATGATGTTGCAGGTTATGGTGTTGCAGGTAATGATGTTATGATGTTGCAGATTATGATGTAATGATGTTGCAGGTTATGATGTTATGATGTTGGAGGTTTTGATGTTATGATGTTGAAGGTTTTGATGTTGCAGGTTATGATGTTGCAGATTATGATGTTGCAGGTTATGATGTTGCAGGTAATGATGTTATGATGTTGCAGGTTATGATGTTTTGATGTTGCAGGTTTTGATGTTGCAGATTATGATGTTGCAGGTAATGATGTTGCAGGTAATGATGTTATGATGTTGCAGGTTATGATGTTATGATGTTGCAGGTTATGATGTTATGATGTTGCAGGTTTTGATGTTGCAGGTTATGATGTTGCAGGTTTTGATGTTGCAGGTTATAATGTTGCAGGTTATGATGGCCCGCACACGTGCAGTGGGGTGGCAAATACATCGGACTTGGGTCTGACTGTCCGGAACGACAGCAGAATCAGGTACGGCGAGTGCGACATCTTCGTTGACACCAACACAAGCCAGGGCATCGTGACTGAACGTACTGATTGTGTAGCTGGAAACACCTACCTGGAACACAAACAGGTGTCCATGGTGTCTGACGTAAGTGTGTGGCAGTACCTGGAATCTTCTTGGCCGCAATAACGGGTTAACATGTCCTTGAGTACGGTAGCAAAAACATTCTGCAATAAATCAACATTAAAGTACTGTCGGAAATAGAAAAAAACGTTATTTTCGCATTTATATCTACAATTTATGGAGTTAATACATGAAAGTGTGAAATATCTGTTAAATTAACTTCGGCCTAACTACAGTCTCAGTGGTAGGGAGATAGGTAACGTAGAAAAGGACTTTACTGAGGAGAGATTAGTGCAGAAATTAGCAATGTTTTTTTTTCTATGTCCATGTCGACTTATTTGGAAATTGGCTTTATGCAAATTAGTGTGCGATTATATTGTATTACCAAGGACACTTTTTAAATGCCCATTTGGTAATTAAACTTAGCTTCATTATAAACGATAGCTGACATAAAAAATAATAACTTTAACACTGAAACTATTAAGGATGTAGCTGCCATGGAGTCTCACTATCACTATAAAAAGAAACAGGTGGGAGGGGTCGTCTCAAAAGCAAAACCAGGGCGGGTGTCGCAGACGGTGGTTGAGGTCGGGCTGGGGGAATAGTGATATCAGCTAAGATAAAATGATCTTTCAGGCGAACTGGGGAAAAAACCGGCATGTCATTAACAATTTACAAATAATATCCAATCCTGTCGATCTTCTGGTAGTCACGCCACCTATATATTTTGAGACATTTCATACGATGGCTGATATAAACTTTTCTATGGGTATCTTATCACAACATAAACTTTATGAAAGAAAGACACGTACGATGTTAATCAATAGACGAAACATATTCCACTCATAAAAAAGCATAAAATATCTTTTAGATGACCTCTTGTGCCTGTAGGCAGCAGATGCTGTCCACCATCGTGCTTTGAGATTTTTCTTTGGGGTGGGTAAATATGCACCTAACGTTGCAGTGAATGGAGACATGGGATGGATCCCTCCAATTGTTCGACAATGGATATGTATTGTTAGACAATACTGTCGTTTTAGAAAAATGTCTTTTAGAATAAATAAGTATGTATTTATATGGTCGGAGAGTTGTGCGAGTGGATGTGTGAGAAATTGGAATTTCCGAGTAAAAGCAAGGTTAAATGAATGGGGCCTTAGTGTGGAAGCTGATGTTAATGTTAAACGGGTATGCGAGAAGGTGCGAGATATTTGTATGCAGAAGTATGTGAATGATTGGTATGAGTTATTACACAAGCCAAGCGGTAGAACGGGAGGTAATAAATTACGAACGTATCGAATGTTTAAGGATGTGTATGGCTGTGAAAGTTATGTGAGTATGAGTATGCCCCCTTCTTACCGCTCTGCCTTCTCCAAATTCAGATCAGGTACTGCTCCTCTGCATTTGGAAACCGGCAGATATACAAATGTGAATGTGAATGAGAGGGTATGTTTTCAGTGCAGTGAGAGTGTTGAGGATGAAAGACACGTTCTGTTGTATTGCCCTATGTATGATGATTTGCGTGAAAGTTTATATGAAAATGTCTGTTTTAGCTATCCCAACTTCTTAGATCTTTGTGATGATGATAAGTTAGTTTCACTTTTTAAACACCATGTATATTTCAGTGCCAAAACCTGCTTTTATATCTTGCAAAGAAGAAAACATATTTTATACGGTTAGATTTTACACTGTACCTATATAATTATTTATTATTTAGTATTTATAATTTTTTAATACATTAGTCTCTCATAACCCTTAAAGGGTGGCTCACTTATATGCTATATTTTATAAATATATTTATATATGTATTTTATGTGAGGTGAGACTGAAATAAAATATCTGTCTGTCTGTCTGCATTTCATGCCACGTGAGTCGACGGTCCGTCGTCATACCTGGCTGAGCGACCTAATTGCCGTCTATAGTCTGATCTATTGTTTTCAGCAGCTGTTCGTATTTTTTCTACGTTTTGCCCGATTTTACGACTAAACATGCTTTTCTGGATATCCTATTACGCATCCCACTGAACGCCTAGTTAGGCCGATGTGGGTTATTTCGACATATGCTATTTGCAATTGTGTACATTTTAGGGATACAGAGTGACAGCCTAAAAGCAGTTTTTTTTCTATTTCCGACAGTACAACTCCTTTTCAGGGTTTCTAGGAAAGAGCACGTGGGTATGGCAAATGACTGATTGAATGCGGATGATTTTACGCCGTTAATCCACCAATAATGATGATAATATTGGGAGCGCTGAAACACTCACCTGAAAATAGAGCACACAGTCGCCAGAACGAAAACACATTAAAGTTGGGACCAGATAACCCTGTGTGAGTGGCAGCACTTTGGATGATGTAAACCATGTAAGCGAGTTACTGATCAGTGTGGCTTTATGTCGTTATTCTAACATAACAATACTAGAATAACACACACTGGCCGGGAAATAGAATTCCCTGTTCCAGTGTGAACGTTAACAAGTAGCATCACGGTGAGTGACACCTGAAATGGGTTTCAACATTGCGCTCATCAGAGTGACGAGCGCACGTTAACCACTAGGCTACATCAGTTGGTTGATATTCAGTGCAAATACCGTGAGTTTATGATGGACTTCCTGTTGTTCTAGTGGGATCTGGTGTGTGAGCAGGCAACGCTTTCGGAGCTCACCCAGACTTTGTTTGTGTTGGGGCAAGCGACGGGCGCCATCTTGTGTTCGTCTCTCTCGGACAGGTTCGGCCGGAAGTGGACGTACACAACCAGTGTGATGGGCCTGATCGTCACAGGACTCGTTTTGGCTTTCTCTCCAAACTATGCCGTTTTCGCGACTTTTCGATTCATCGGCGGGATCTTCCAGCAAGTACGTTCATTTGGAAGTGCCAAGTACCTCTTCATGCAGAACTGTGTAGCATAATAAACACTAGCCAACAAACGTCATCGAATCTAAAGGATTTATTCAATCACTTTAATTTACATCAACACTGATACATAATACACTCGTAAATAATTAAGTCACTTTGGTTTTCCCAAATATGCATGGGATTTTGGAAATTACATGTATTGTCGTAGTAAATGTCAAAGTATTTCCTGTGGAAGAGCAAAATATGGTTTTCGGTGAAACAGTTTAAACGCTTGCTGTTGCCTTGTTGCGACATCTGTGACAACGTAATTGGGCGACATCACGTGAGGCATGAGTTGATGTTATACCTTCTGTCGCTGCAGGGGACGGATCTGACGATAGCGACGATGATACTAGAGTGGGCGCCAACAGACAAGAGGTTCAAAGCTGGAACTATCGGGAGCTGCCTGTGGGGTTGTTCTCTCGTTACCCTCGCGCCCCTCGCATACCTCCTCCGTAACGTCAGCTGGAGGTACCTACAGCTGGCGGTGGCCTTGACCGCCATGTATTCCCTCATTTTACCCTTGTAAGTATAGGCTGGTAACATTTTAATCTGTAGGTGTGTGTGTGCGTGCGTGCGTGCGTGCGTGCGCCTGAGTGTTTGAATAAATGGACATTGCAAATATACAAAATGTTCCCGAAAATGAAATTTATTACACGTTAGGACTGAATCATTCTGTCACCCAGTAGTATTTCATCTGGCTTTTCCCTAATTTTGTGTTCTTTCCTTTCAAAAACAGTGTGCTAAAGTCCGAATGGATTGCCACTGAATGCCTCTATCCTACTCGTTTATATCCCTATATTGTGAAGTTGATCTACCTGTTTCTTTGACTAGCAAACTGGATGAGACACTCAGGTGGTTGATGGCCAATGGAAAAACGAAAGAAGTGGAAAGGATATTGAAGAAAGCCGCCAAAATTAACAACGTCCCAATAGATGACGTGATGGCGTCGTACAATTACTCCGAGAAGGTCACTCCCAACGCTGCAGACAAGGGCAGTGAGGACATGGTGCGACCAGTGAACGGGATTAGCAATGGTATCAAGAAAACCGTAGTTGAGGCTACCGTACACGTAGCTACTGACGCCAACGACGTACAGATGGTCGACTGCATCGAGAATGAGTCTACCGCTGAGATCGAAACTAAGACATTGCTTCTAAACAGTCAGAACGGGAACGGCGTGCTGCAGAAGATGACGGACGACGACGACAATGGAGTAACTCACAAGCCTACTAAAAAGTACAATCTGCTTGATATCCTCAGGAACAAGATGATTTTTAAAAACGCACTTATTGTGTGGTACTGTTGGTAAGTAATATGAAAAACTCAAACTGTACGTGTTTCACCTTTAAAATGTTTTTGACATTAAATAGGACAGTGCTAGAACCGACACCCTTTTCCCTGCTTCAGGATCGTGGATTCTCTGGTGTATTATGGGTTGTACATGACGTCGTCCACACTGGCAGGAAACCGCTACCTGAACTACTTCTGTAACTCCGTGGTCGAAGTCCCGGCAGCTCTTCTCATCTATTTGACTCTAGAAAGGTACTGGGGCTGGGTGATTGTGGGTTGGGCTGAGTCCTCTTTCACATAAAAACAAGACAGCGCCTTGTTACAGTTGTACGTCAAAGCGCCGAAGAGGCTGTAAAATGCCTATGATCTATATGTATTTACGGTTTCTAATATACACAAACCTTTGAAACAAAAAGCGGACACAAAACAGATAACTATAAAACTAAGAATAAAATAGTGGAGTGTGGTAGGAATCGTGAAGTCACCAGAGCTGATACATGATCCCGAAGACTATCAACAGTAAGGCCACATAAAAATATACTTGTTTCTCATCACTATGGGTCGGACGGGAGGATTTAATTTTTACATTTTATATCCAAACCCCTTGATTTCTGAGGAAATTAACACCTTTCTCCGAAAGAAAATCCAAACTTAGAAGTGTGAAATATTCATGCACATTTTGAGAGTCTCTGGTGTGAAAAAAAGAAGAAATATTAGGGTCGGGTCGAATTTTTGTGTCGGGCGGTAATGAGAAACAACAATATATTTATATATGGCCTTATCATTTTACATAATCATTTCGCTGTTGTGTTGTAGATTTGGCCGGAAGAAGCCTTCACTGATGTTTCACACCACAGCTGGAGTGAGTTTGCTTGGGGCCGTTCTGCTCACGACATTCGTGGGTAAGTCCTTGCATGGCTCAGTGCAGTCCCCAGCCAGGATAAAGGTGTATAGAAATATGCTATATGGATGGCACATACCAGCAGGTGCAGGGTTGTCAACTCGGCGTCCACTCGGCGTCTTCCGTTACCGTCACGACATCTCGGAATGTGACGGAGTAGCGCCACTGCGTGGTTTCATTCTTAAAACATACTGACCAGACCCTCCGATGTATCTTCAAGCCATGACGGCAGCGTTTCAAGTTTGATTATTGTAAATGGAACAGAGTACATAATATTTCAGACAGAAACATATGCGTTCCAGGCAATAGGTGCCTACTTCACTGACATGTTATCATTGTCGGATCCGCCTCTCTCTCTCTCTCTCCCCCCCCTTTTGAAAATGACTAAAGCCACATTGAAGTTAATGTTTCAGGGGGTTCGCCTGTCTGTTATAATGATAATGCAAACTGGAGTATGCACGGATTCTTCCAAATGGTGTCCAATGATGAGTGGAATTTACGAATGTTGTTAGATGACCTAAGGTACCGGAGTGTGTGGATTGAGGTGTTGTGTGTACGTGCTTTTGTTTGCTCGTGAGAGACAGAGAGAGAGAGAGAGAGAGAGAGAGAGAGAGAGAGAGAGAGAGAGAGAGAGAGAGAGAGAGAGAGAGAGAGAGAGAGAGAGAGAGAGAGAGAGAGAGAGAGAGAGAGAGAGAGAGAGAGAGTTAAGGATTATTGTTGTAATCAGTGGTTCTTGAACAAATGATTGTATTCAGCTGACAGCCAGGCGGCCCAGATCGCCGCCACCATCTTGTCTATGATCGGGAAACTCACGATTACGACGGCCTTCGGCACCCTCTTCATCTACACTCCGGAACTGTTCCCTACAAACCTTAGGTCAGTGGAAACAATAATCGACACAAACATGAGGTCATTGATCCCTCTAATTATCCCCACTCTGTCCATCACAAGAACACTCCCTTAGAAACATCAGTTTAGTGGTTCCTCTAAATCTCCCTATTCAAGCAAACACAATGATACTCTTTTCACTAACACCAATTCAATGATCCATCTAAATCTCTCCACAAGAATACTTTCTGTAACTTGACAGACATTTGTCTGTTTACCTTCCAGGAACGTTGGTCTCGGAGCAGCGTCCTCGGTGTCTAGGCTTGGAGGAATGCTATCACCATACGCCTCAAAGCTTGTAAGTCAGACCAAGATTACACTATAATCATTGCGGTACTTCCAAATACTTCAAGGCGCCAAGAAAGTCATCCTTGTCCATGTTATTATGTCCTGTCTCTCCATTATCTGGGGCGGTGGGGAAAACCTAGTGGTTAAAGCTTTCGGTCGTCACGCCGAAGACCCAGGTTCGATTCCTCACATGGGTACAATTTGTGAAGCCCATTTCTGGTGTCCCCTGCCGTGATATTGCTGGAATATTGCTAAAATCGGCGTAAAACTAAACTCACTCGCTCTCCATTATCTGCAGGCAAAGGTCGTGGCCTGGGCTCCGGGTGCAATCTTTGTGATCATGTGCCTCCTGGCCGGCTTCTTCATCCAGTTTCTACCGGAAACACGTGGTCACGAGCTGCCGCAGACGATGGAAGAAATCAAAGAATGGTACCGAGCCAACATCCCCGGCCAGAAAAAGAAAGATAAACGCTCTGATGCCATATAATTCTCACCACCTCGGACATACTGACGCTGAAGTTGATAGTGTATGTAAATATAAGTATGAAACCAGCCATAAAGCGCGTGGTGACATCATGTAACTGACATCCAAACTGCACGTGCCGTCGTGGACAGAAGATACGCATCCAGGCGAGAAGATATGTAATCACTCACTTCAATTTGAATTTTGTGAACCAAATGAAGTTGTTATTGTCGAAACCTCTCCAACTGCCAAATAAATTGATTCTACTGCAATCTATAGTCACCTTTATAATGGTTTGTCGCGCGCACGCACACGCACAAATACGCACACGCACGCACGCACGCACACACACACACACACACACACACACCTCTCTTAGATCTGCCAATGTAATGGCTGCTCAGTATGACTAGTGAAAGGATTGGTGACAACGAGAGAATCTGGCCTGAGGGTCTCTGGTAGTGAAAACAGCCCAGTATGAACAAGGGACGCAACTCTGTATATCAACCTCAAGAGGCAATGAAATCGACAGAGGCGCACGTACAATATGCAACACTGCACACCAAAGCTCTCAATTACAACGCTTTAGAACAGATGCGATCATTGCATTTCTGAATGTGATTGTTTATTGGACCCATTTAAAACAAAATAATAAAAGTATGGTGTTTTTACGACCGGGAAGGGTGTACGGCTCAAACATATACACAAGCGAGAAACATTTCCATAATTATAAAACCCTACAGCAAGCCACTATATAATAATAATATAATAATAGTGGGTATTTGTAACCGCGCCTATATCTGTGCATGCAATGCTCGCTCAAGGCGCTAATAATCATAAGCACAGGTTATTGGTCATTAATCATTATGAAAAAAAGTGACGATACCAGGTGTTCGCTAAAACAATAGCGTATCCTGTCACATATCCTGGCACCCGTCCCAAACACATACAGAGGCAAGTCAATTGTTCATCTTAGAAACACCGGAATATTCACTAGACGCCAAAAGAAACGTTACCCTCCTACCTTTATGAATTACTGAAAAACTATCAAAGATATTTTAGAAGGATTTAGTTTACAAGAAAACTTATTAACACAGCTTTATGCAAATCACGAAAAACAATTCTCAAATGCATTCATATTTGGGTGAAATGCATCTTTTTCAGAAGAGTTAAATTGTCTTATATTCGTCCATGCCGAAACAAACCAATAATAGTGATTTTGATGTCAACAACTGTTGTAGAGTGTGTAAAATTGTAAACTAATCATTGCTATGATTTCAGTCTTTTAACATATATTCTGCTGATTTGCAAGAGTGAAAACAAGTGAAACGTGTCTTTGATATTGTGAAAAAATGGTAAGGAACATGTACAATTTTCTTTGTTAACAGTTGTGCTTGCAAAGTAACATATTTCCATTTTCTATTTACACATAGCAATATCAATAGGCAAAACGCAGCAATATTCAAGCAGTATTTACATCCATTTCACATGTAGAATGATTCTATAGGGCATGAAGAGAGCCTAGAAGACATGATCTGATACACAAGTACGAGAAATATGCCACGATTAATAGCTGAAGGGAGAGAAAGAGCCATTGGGATGGTGCAGATGGGGTCGACATACACTGCTGTTGCCAACACCCTCGGATGTTACCGTATCGCGGTTATAAGACTTATTCAGCCCTATAGACAGACTGGGCCACCGTAGACAGACCAAGAAGTGGACGTCCACGCATCACAACGCCAGCTGAAGATAGGTACCTCCGTCATTAAGGAAGGAGGGTAACGTTTCTTTGGGCGTTTAGTGTATGTACAACTACAATAAGGGGACTGGTAAAAGATGCGTAACATTTGGAAAATGTTTTCCACATTTTATTTCAATACTTTACTAAGTCCTCGAATGACGTAAATCTGTGAAATTATTGAGCAAGACGCGTCTGAAAAGCATGTTCGGTTGTACCTTAAACGTCAAATGAAAGCATCCTGGAACAACCAGCTCCCCAAATAGTGTAACTGGTAGCTGGACGGCGATATGGCGTAACGGGAACCTCTCTTCCAGGAACTGTAGAACCATCCTTTATATACCGACTGCTTCCACTGTCATTGCGCGGAAGATTTTTAATCTTCTGAGATGTCTGCTGTTGTAACGTCTGGTGGCATATTAATTTCTGTTTTCGGAGTTTATTTAACAACAATCCACCATGAAAATCTTCAGAAAGCCATAAGTGTAAGAGGCGACTAACGGTAACTGGTCCGGCTCGAAGACTTGGTTAGCGCATGTCATGTTATTGCCTAGGTTGATTCTCATGATGTCAAGCACTGAATTGTCTCATCCAGAATTGTCTCTTTACAAACCACCGTCATCCACCTTGATTTTGGCGTTGAACAACAATGACAATAACCAAAAAGACATAGAAACAATATTGCTTCGTACGACTCTGTGACAAATATTTAACCTTGTCAGGTTCGAAATTATACTACCACAGCACGAAAACGAATACTATTTTTGGAAAAAAAAAGCAACTTTCAGATTCCATTATGTCATGAGCCCAGACAAATGCTTTCTGAAGATGTTCTTTAAGAAGCAAACCTTTGAACGGAATTCGATTCAATTTCCTCTCGCCGTTCAAACAAATGACACTTTCAGTTTCATCGCGTTGAGTCCTCTGTTGGGGGAGGTCCAATGTCTAGCATCTACGTAAATCGGGGGTTAGGGGTTACGGGTTGGTGGTGGTGGAGGGAACAGTACTAAAGCCAGAATTACATTTGTATGTAAGTCGTATTAGATATATTCTACTTTATCATCATCATTTATGTATCGATAATATAATACTCACGTATCGATAATATACTATACTTACTTACAAACACCGCCGTGATATTGCTGGAATATTGCTAAAAGCGGTGTAAAACCATAGTAACTCACTCACTCACTCACTCACTCACTGTTGCCGCATCTATTCGAGCTGATGTTCATTAGTGTACGCGGACATCCTCCCCGTGTTGTGTTTCAGTCACGCTATTGTTGTACCTTCACTGTGGTACCTCAATTCCATAGTTGTGTCTGGTTGCAACGTGTCATATATCAACCTCATGCATGTATCTGGCACCAATGTGCCATCTTAACGCGTGAGATATATATAACCTATTTACTATACAAAATTAATTGTGTCTGTACCCACATTTGGACAAAAGCCGAATAAGTTATCTATGCATACATATATGAACGTATAAAACTCGTGTGAATTCAGAATTACTTATTTCGGTGTACATGTATGGGCACACAGAATAGCTTTAGATACATTTTAGTGAATATTTGTACACATGGAATTCTATTCAAATATTCTCGGCCTTCAGACATGGGCATGAATATATTTCTTTAATGCAAACTAACCTGCATAAACATCGAAATATATTGAATGTTCCATAACGTATTAACGTATTATCTGTATACTTATTATCTATCCTAGCATCATCATATTGTGACATATAAACTGAACACACATATGGACATATATAGAATTCGCTTTAAACAGAATAATTCTTGTCAACTATAACATTAACAACTACTACTGCTGTTACTACCGTTGCCGCTACTGCTGTTGCTGCTGCTACTACTACTACTACTACTACTGCTGCTGCTGCTGCTGCTGCTGCTACTACTACTACTACTACTACTACTACCTACCTGTGAAGGTCCGGGTCAGAATATTGACCTTCAGTAACCCATGCTTGCCGTAAGAGGCAACTAACGGGATCGGGTGGTCAGACTTGCTGATTTGGTTGACACGTCATCGGTTCCCAATTGCGCAGATCGATGCTCATGCTCTGGATTGTCTGGTCCAGACACGATTATTTACAGACCGCCGTAAATAATACTGCTGCTACTGTTACTACTATTACTACTGCTACTACAGTTCCTATTACTACCTCTATTCTTGCTTCTATGACGCAATGTCAGCTGACACACAAGCCACCATTACGTCGTGTGTAAACTGTATTCGAGTTATCACTTGAGCTATCTTTATTATGCATCATTACTGTGTTTACATCCACGCCTGTCCAGTTGACTGGTCAGTTTGTTTTACCAAATTTGATACCTATATAAATAGACAAAGTTTATCCAAGCCATGTTTAGAGTGTTTTAATGCATTTACAGACAGTTATATTTAATTGGACCCACGTAGTAGGCTGACCTTTCGTTGACTGCTTCACGCAAGCGGCGCCATTTATCAGTGTCCCAAATTTACATTGCGTCAGGCAATGCATAATATTTCAGAAGCCCGCCATTTTGTTTTATCACAGGAAGCACTTCCGGTTACATTTATTTATTTATTATATATTTATTTACTTATTATTTATTCATTCATTCATTCATTCATTCATTCATTCATTCATTCATTCATTCATTCATTCATTCATTCATTCATTCATTCATTCATTCATCCATCCATCTCCATCCATCCAGCCAGCCATTCATTCAGCCAGCCAGCCAGCCAGTCAGTTCATTCAGTCATTTATTCATTCATTTATTTATTTATTTATTTATCATCCAGTCAGTCAGTTTGTCATTCTATGAGATAATCATAACTTGACTACTTAGTTAAGTATGCTCTCGCAGATTTGTATGACTACACCTTTCCAACAGGTCATCACTTAACACTTTCAAGGTCCCGGCGTAACTGACCATACGTGGCTGACAGCGACTGACCACACCTGCTTGACGAAAGCCCCTACGGCTGACCATTGGTGCTCTAACAATGCACAAGCACTATCCAACATCACGGTGAAACAATACCCCCTTCTCTGTCATGTTCTCACCTTCAATCTAATCACGTGTATGGCTTGCTGGAGCATCGGGCTGTGGAATATAATATAAAGCCAATTAACTAACCAATCTTCCACTGGCGTTTTCCCCTGCTTCCGTCAAACTTCGATTTCTACTCACGACTGCGCTATCAAATTAATATTGCCTCATTTGACTGTCAATGGCGTGTTCCGCCATGGATTGGCTGAGTAATACCCTTAAAGACCCCCTTCAGCCCCAGAGACGACAAATCTCTGCTAAGGTATCTAAAACAATCTGTGACAATTACACACGCAGAAAGTTGGATATCTTTAGCCCTCCCTCCATTCCGCATCCGCTAACCCAGACCCGGTATTTAGAAGCTATACGTCACACACGCGCCTCTCGTTTGAACGCGTGTTGTTTTATTGGTGACGTCGAGCCACTCGCTGGAAGGACAGCCCAACAGTGCTATATAGATAGGTGAATCTCAACAGCTGCTTACTATAAATGCATTTCACACGGGCTTTATCTATGTCTGATGATAGGTGACACTACAAATGTGCCTAGGAGTAGTCAGCGCCTCCCACTCAGATAACACAACGGCGACCAGTTACTTTCTGAAAAGTGTTTCGGAAGAGTCTTTCGAGTGGCTGGCCCGTGGAAAGTATTATGACCAAAGGAGTTGTGTTGCTCCCGCTACTATTATGTATATATTGTGTACATAATGTAGTTACTGATTCTCACTTTGTTAACGAGTGGGCAGCACAGATTAATGGAGGCTACGATCAGGCAAGGAGGGTCGCCGAACAACATGGTTACGAAGTTGTGAGAGAAGTGAGTAATTTTTTATATATTTTCCTTCATATAATTATCAGGTCTTAACTCTGTTGAGGATATAGGGACCATGCTGTATATCACTTCAAGCCCATGTCGCTCAAACAGCTGTCACCATTATCTAGTTAATCTCTCCAACGTCATTCCACTCCTGGCGCATTTACATACAAAATATGGATGGTTTTCAAAAATATATTGGCCGGAAAATGAACATGATGATATTAATATATCAGATGCAAGTATTATACGACTTATCTAAAACTATTTTATTGAAGTTTATAATGCTCGATACAAGAGACGTTAAGTCGGTTCGGTTTCATTGTCAGCCATTTGCTGCAATTTGCCTGCAATTATAACTGACATTTTCCCTGTATATCGGAAACAATTTAGAGACCTATTACCGGTGGCAAGAAATACGCCATGTTAGTGTAGCCTTTCCTGTCCAACCCTTCATACAATAAACAATCACAGAGGAAAATTGGACCACATGTGACGACTCTATGACCAAGGTTTGGGTCAAATGACAGCATATGTGGACTGAAAACTGATCTGTTTCTTTAAGACAGATTGGCTAACCTCATCGGTAAATCATAGCTTTCATACAATATAGACAGGTTTGTTGATAAAGTAAACAGCAACGTTGTGCAGCAGACATACTACAACGACAAATGAATATTGTTCATATGTATATATATGCATATTTACAATATGTTTCATTGCAGCCCAAGATGCATTTAGAATATATATTGTAAAGAAAATTTAATGCAGCCTGTTGGAATATATTGAAAGAATACAGAGACAAGAAAATTGATTATATTGAACTAGCATGTTGTCGTTGTCTCCAACAATAACAATCACATTACTGCACCATGCAGACTTCTGTTCTCCCACATGGAGACCTGCACAAGAACACTAATATGTTTTTACGAAAGGACACAACTTGATCAACCGCGGTTTTTGTTTGTTTGACACGTCCACCTACATACGACATGCCGATTTAGTTATTCCTGCGCTTTCTTGCTGATTTGGTCTGAAGAAGGACTACTGTAAACGGTATTTCTGTCAGAGCACAGTTTCTTGGACATACTTTTCCTTTTCCTGGTTGTTGTTTGATTGTTTATTCGGCTTTTCAGGAGGTAAGTAGTTATAAAGGCGAGGTATTTTATGAATGACATCTTCTTTATAATATATAAATCTATTTTATGCTATCATTCTGCGCTCTTGCTTGACAAGGGTATAAGGATCTTTACCAAACCGTTGCATCACAATAGAATAAAGAAGATGCCATCCATCCAATATGTATCTTTCCTGTATAATAGAGTAACCAGTTTTACTGCAGCTTAGTGACTGCGGTCTGTAAATAATTGGGACTGGGCGAGACAATCCAGTGATTCAGTAACGACATATAGTCATATCTTTCCGTAATGACACTGGGAAATATCATTCCCACAAGGGGAAATATCATAAAGCATTGATTCAGGTACATATAATTCAGTCATGGCACAGGGATATATCATTCCGTAATGAAAAGGGTAAATATCATTTAGTAATGACAAAGGGAAATATATTTCAGCAATGACTCAGGGAAGTATCACTCAATCAAGTCACAGGGAAATATCACTCAGTAATGACTCAGGGAAACATCACTCAATCAAGTCACAGGGAAATGTAATTCAGTCATGCCATCATGACACAGGGAAATATCATTCAGTTATGGCACAGGATCATTTAGTCATGACACAGGGAAATATCATTTAGTCATGACACAGGGAAATATCATTCAGTCATGACACAGGGAAATATCATTCAGTCATGACACAAGGAAATATTATTCAGTCATGACACAGGGAAATATCATTTGGTCATGACACAGGGGCATATTATTCAGTCATGACACAGGGACATATTATTCAGTCATGACACAGGGAAATATCATTTAGTCATGACACAGGGAAATATCATTTAGTCATGACACAGGGAAATATCATTTAGTCATGACACAGGGACATATTATTCAGTCATGACACAGGGAAATATTATTGAGTCATGACACAGGGAAATATCATTCAGTCATGCCATCATGGCACAGGAGCATGTTATTCAGTCAGGACACAGGGAAATCTCATTCAAGGAAATATCATTCAGTCATGACACAGGGAAATACCATTCAGTCATGCCATCATGACACAGGGGCATGTTATTCAGCATTCACTGACACGTGAGTATACCATTCAGTACTGCCAAAGAGACATAACACACTGCTGTATAAACTCACTGCCTGGGGACTGGTTCCTCTGATGGCATTATATGACACTCAACAGACCACCTGTATACGACACGATGCAACAGCTGTCAATAGATGCAAACAGATCAAAAGTACCTTTCATCATATCACAGTTTTAAATCATGCAACTGAACAATGACATCCTGTAGAAAGATATTGGACCAAGATATACAAATGGACGTATTGTTCAGTGCGGATCTGTGTAGTGACTGTAATGAACCACGAGCTGGATGTAATTAGGTGATACATGACCACTAACCAGCAGCACCATGTTCTGGGTGTTCCCAGTTTGTACTGCTGCATATCCCAACATAAGGCGTGCATGCTAATTAATGTAAAATGCCCCGGCACAGGAACAAACCGCTCTCTAGGAATATGATATTGACATTATATATCAGATTTCATGTTTTTGATTTGATATGGATGCCATATGTTTCCTGTTTATTCATACATTTTGCATTTGCATGAACAATATGTCCCTCAAATGGTATTCATTTAAGGATTGAAGTTGTGTTTGTTGACGTTCATCAAATAATGAATATAGTGAATCGCGTAAGCATATTCAATGATGCCCGAAGCGAACGGATGACGTAATTGCGCGACTAAATGACGTTCGTCAGGAAATGAACAACTGTTAACTCGATCACCAGCTGCTGTCAACATTACAGCTGAAATACTAGGAATATAACCTGCAAAATAATAGGAATATAATCTTAATGATAATAGGAATATTATCTGATTTCTACTTTAATGATAACATCGGTGTGGGTCATATACTTCATTTTTCATCCAATGATCAACATTAGCAATTTATATTACCCCTCAACCTCCACCTCAAGTTATACACTCCCTATATAGCATACACACGTCCACAATAGGTATATATACTCCAAACAGGATCTATCGCCTGGGTTTAGATCTGCCAACAGATACGCTCAGTAATGACATATACGTACGTCATCAGCCGGCCGTGTAATGTCTCCTTGTAGTGTGAACGGGGCACCAGGATAACAGTGACATTTCCAGAACAGTCCATGTGTTTGTATGGAGCCCCAGCACACAGGCTGTCGTACTCTGTTCATAACATACTTTTCATGTAAAACCTGCCACGATGCTGCAATTTAATATTCTATTTAATTTGATTAAATATATTAGACGGAATCAAGGTATAGGAAAGCATTTCACACTGCGTGTGTCCAAATGAGAGGTATTTGTAATACCTTTGACAGGACGTGTGAATACTGTGTACCGATTACATGAATTTCTACCAGAATTTCCATTGCCTGTCTAAACCAACTGTCACAGATGAAAGTAGAAATTGTGAAACTAGATCACTCTCCACAGTATGTCAGGTCACATCTACATGTATCGATGTACATGGTTAATGGAAATTATGTTAACACATTCACCTCGCCCTTTCTAAGTGTGATCACGAATACTGTTGTACATCACAGCAGTTATTTATCACAGAGTATTTTATGATAATTCTAAAGCCAGTTTGAAATGCCGTTAAGTTTTCAAAATAAAGAATATTGTAATCCTAATGTATGACACACGTCTAGTCTGGTTGTCACCGGGACCCGGATGTGCTGCTGCTACAGAGAGGACTCGCCTCCCTCACACTGCAGCAGAGTACGATAATGACGGGCCGATCTTACAGCAGATTGAGAGAGATTTAAAAGCTTATGTCAGGCCGTGAGTGGAATGGTGGTCGTGTTGCTCTGATTTCTGACACAAAACACAAACTTCAAAGCAGACATTATCATTTGATATTGTAGATTCACGATTGCATGCGGCTTTAAATTAAGCAATAAATATGCAATATGATTCAGCAAAGATGAAACAGGCATCAGTGACGTGTCTCCCGCAATTACCTGTCTTGTGTAGAAGAGGTGACAAGTCGAGCTTGGTAACTGTTACAGCATTAGCCCTACACATGTGAGATGCTGCCATGGAAGATTGGAATATAAGCATGTACTGAAGACGACATACTTTAACAAGATAAGGAAATGTGTATGTGAAAATACACGCCAAGAAGATCACTAACGTGTGTGTTATACACCAGCATAATCTGCTAGATACGTCTATATTTTAAACAACAGCATAATCTGCTAGATACGTCTATATGTTATACACCAGCATAATCTGCTAGATAAGTCCACATGTTATACACCAGCATAATCTGCTAGATAAGTCCGTATGTTATACATTAGCATAATCTGATTTATACGTCCATATGTTATTCACCAGCATAACCTGCTAGATACGTCCACATGTTATACACCAGCATAACCTGCGAGATAAGTCCGTATGTTATAAAAAAGCATAATCTGCTTCATACGTCCATATGTTATTCACCAGCATAACCTGCTAGATACGTCCATATGTTATTCACCAGCATAACCTGCTAGATACGTCTATATGTTATACACCAGCATAATCTGCTAGATACGTCCATATGTTATACACCAGCATAATCTGTTAGATGCGTCCATATGTTATACACCAGCATAACCCGTTAGATAACTCCATATGTTATACACTAGCATAATCTGCTAGATACGTCCATATGTTATACACTAGGATAATCTGCTAGATAAGTCCATATGTTATAAAAAAGCATAATCTGTTAGATGCGTCCATATGTTTTACACTAGCATAATCTGCTAGATAAGTCCATATGTTACGCACTAGGATAATCTGCTAGATAAGTCCATATGTCATACACTAGCGTATTCTGTTAGAGAAGTGCGTGCTATACACTAGCATAATCTGCTAGATACGTCCATATGTTATACACTTGGATAATCTGCTAGATAAGTCCATATGTTATATAATAGCATAATCTGCTAGATATGTCCATATGTTATGCACCAGCATAATCTGCTAGCTACGTCCACATGTTATACACTAGCATAACCCGCTAGGTAAGTCCATATGTTTTACACCAGCATATTCCACTAGATAAGTCCATATGTTATACACCAGCATAATCTGCTTGATAAGTCCATTTGTTATATACTGGAATACTCTGCTAGATAAGTCCATATGTTATACACCAGCATAATCTGCTAGATACGTACATATGTTATACACCAGCATAATCTGCTAGATAAGTCCATATGTTACGCACTAGGATAATCTGTTAGATAAGTCCATATGTTTTACACTAGCATGACCTGCTAGATAAGTCCATATGTTTTACACTAGCATGATCTCTTAGATAAGTCCATATGTCATACACTAGCGTGATCTGTTAGAGAAGTCCGTGCTATACACTAGAATTATCTGCTAGATAGGTCCATATGTTATACACTAGGATAATCTGCTAGATAAGTCCATATGTTTTACACTAGCATGATCTGCTAGATAAGTCCATATGTTATATAATAGCATAATCTGCTAGATATGTCCATATGTTATACACCAGCAGCATCTGCTAGATACGTCTATATGTTATACACCAGCATAATCTGCTAGATACGTCCATATGTTTTACACCAGCATAACCTGCTAGATAAGTCCAGATGTTATACACCAGCATAATCTGCTAGATAAGTCCATATGTTATACATCAGCATAATCTGCTAGATACGTCTATATGTTATGCACGAGCATAATCTGCTAGATGCGTCCGTATTTTATACACCAGCATAATCTGCTAGATACGTCCATATGTTATTCACCAGCATAATCTGCTAGATACATCCACATGTTATACACAAGCATAACCTTCTTGATACGTCCATATGTTATACATTAGCATAATCTGCTTGATAAGTTCATTTGTTTTACACTGGAATACTCTGCTAGATACGTCCATATGTTATACACCACAGAAGTTGCTAGATATTTCCATATGTTTTACACCAGCATATTCCGCTAGATAAGTCCATACGTCATACACTAGCATGATCTGTTAGAGAAGTCCATGCTATACACTAGAATTATCTGCTAGATACGTCCATATGTTATACACTAGGATAATCTGCAAGATAAGTCCATATGTTTTACACTAGCATGATCTGCTAGATAAGTCCATATGTCATACACTAGCATGATGTGTTAGAGAAGTCCATGCTATACACTAGAATTATCTGCTAGATACGTCCATATGTTATATACTAGGATAATCTGCAAGATAAGTCCATATGTTATACACTAGCGTGATCTGTTAGAGAATTCCATATGTTATACACTAGCATGACCTGTTAGAGAATTCCATATGTTATACACTAGCGTGATCTGTTAGAGAATTCCATATGTTATACACTAGCATGATCTGTTAGAGAATTCCATATGTTATACACTAGCATGATCTGTTAGAGAATTCCATATGTTTTACAATAGCATGACCTGTTAGAGAATTCCATATGTTATACACTAGCGTGATCTGTTAGAGAATTCCATATGTTATACACTAGCATGATCTGTTAGAGAATTCCATATGTTATGCACCAACGTGATCTAGTAGCATTATCAATGTATCATGCAATCTACAGCAGCGTCATAACATAGAATGGCAAAAAGATTCTGCATATATTACCATGGTGGTAATTTGGATGGTGTGTTGAAAACTGCCGCAAAGTTCTTCTTGAAAAGAAACCCCAATCCTTCAAAAAACAAAACACCAAAACAACCCCGCTACCCCCAACCCCGAAAACCCAAACAAAACCCCAAAACAACACAACAAAACAAACAAACAAAAAACAAACAAACAAAACACAGAAAGAACCCCACAAGAACCCAAAGCAAACAACAGCAAAAAAAATAATAATTAAAAAAAAGAGCAAACAAACAACATAACGAGCCAAACCTGGAGCTCTGATCAGTATGATATTCTCAAAAATTGTTTGAAGGTTAGAAAATGAGTAGATGAAATATTCCAAGTACCCAGTGGTAGTTATTTTAGTGAGAATAAACCGATTTGAGCAGGTGGTTTCATGTATAAGACCGCTCCTTTCTGACATTACTGATCAGGATTGGTCGGAATCACTAGTGTATGGACTGACACGACCCACGGTGTTACGACGACAGCAGTGGTGGCCACGTTGTGTATCCGGGAACAGGGTCACCATCATCACAGCATTTCAACCAGGATGACGTTATGGGGTCACGCTTGTTTGTGCGTGCATTTAGACGTAATGCGTTGTTTTAAAGATAAATACACCACTTACACGTCTAGTTTGCTACATAGATGGCATGTAACCTTAGAAACCTGGTTATCAGTACTTAAAGTAGCTAAACATGTGTGTTGTACATACATGACAGTTTATATGTCTACAGTTTAGTGACATACATTTTATACATTTATGATACGATACCTTTGTTTCAATGTTTAGAAAGGTTTCGTTATGTGTACGTATAGTATACGTATTGGTTATGTAAGGGATCATTTGTGCATGTGTGTTTGTTGTGAAATAAACATACGAATTACTGTACATTGGAAAGAATCCTATCACTTGTGTTATCTTATCGATTGATTGTAGAAATGTGCAACGTTTTAATAAATGTTTTGCATATCAACAGTATATTTCATTGCAAAAATATGGATGTAATTCGGTCAGTTTAATCTAGTTGTGAACATTGGCCAAAGATTTAACGAAGTCACTGGTGTAGCTTCTTTAGAATATATATATTCTTCTTCTCCTAAAGTTTGTAGACCGCCCGTCTAAGTACTCCCTTGTCAAAGTTGTCAAGGGTGGTTTTACGTCCCGGTTTTGCTTTTGAGACGGACCCTGTCTTGTCTGATTTGTTTACAATATTGTAAACTTGTTGGTAAGACATACCAACAGCTCTACAAGTTCTGTAATAAACCATTTCTATACTGATGATAGGTTTACCTCTGTCTTTTTCAAGCACAAGAAACGTATAAACCTTTGCAACAATCGTCTGCAAATAGTTGGCCATAGTGGACGCTGTGATAAAGCTGTGCATATACATGACGGGAAACTTATTTATCGAGACTTAACATTTATATTAATATTTCTTCAATAAAGAAACGACAATTAAGTAAAGTAACACAAACATTCAACATTTATTTGTTTAAGATTTTTACAAGACCAGTATTATTAGCATAAATGTAAAGACTATTTCAGATTTCTGTTGTTGAACAAATCCTTAGTTGTTGTTTTGGTACCAAATTCTCTCCTGTAAACTGCCCTTTAAATGCATGGGAATGTTAAATCAATTGAAATAAAAAGTTGGTACACTATAGGCGAGTTGATATATTGACAACATAGTACATTTATCACCTTTATCAAAGTATTAAGGTTAAAAAGCATTTTTCTAGCATTTCCGACAGTACTTTAGTAATACAATCTGGGCCTTAACTTAATGAATATTTGAAGTAGAAATATGAAACCGCAACGCAAGAGAATAACGAGTGTGGATTATACCGCCGTCGTAAATAGCATATTAGTGAAAACATTATTTGCACGTGTCGCTGAAACAATACAGAGGGACACGAGTTAGTAATTATATAATATTTCCTGCATACACAGCAACTTCCTGTTCCAAAGCTGTGACGCAAGTAGACACTCACACAATCTGTGCCAGGTGTGCGCATTTTATACACTACAGTGTTCTCAAAGTGAACTTCATATGTTCTCATTAACATAATCTGATACAGAAGTCCAGATGGTAAACACTTTCATCATTTGTCAGAGAATTCTATGTTTTACAATAACATGATGTGCTGAAATATTGTATACAGTTTACTGTAACATGGTCTGTTTCAGAAGTCCATATGTTCTCACTGACTTGATCCGTTAGAGAAGTCCATATGTTCTCACTGACTTGATCTGTTAGAGAAGTCCATATGTTCTCACTGACTTGATCCGTTAGAGAAGTCCATATGTTCTCACTGACTTGATCTGTTAGAGAAGACCGTATGTTCTCACTGACATGATCTGTTAGAGAAGTCCATATGTTCTCACTGACATGATCTGTTAGAGAAGTCCATATGTTCTCACTGACTTGATCCGTTAGAGAAGGCCACATGCTCTCACTGACTTGATCTGTTAGAGAAGTCCATATGTTCTCACTGACTTGATCTGTTAGAGAAGTCCATATGTTCTCACTGACTTGATCCGTTAGAGAAGTCCATATGTTCTCACTGACTTGATCTGTTAGAGAAGTCCATATGTTCTCACTGACTTGATCCGTTAGAGAAGTCCATATGTTCTCACTGACTTGATCTGTTAGAGAAGTCCATATGTTCTCACTGACTTGATCTGTTAGAGAAGTCCATATGTTCTCACTGACTTGATCTGTTAGAGAAGTCCATATGTTCTCACTGACTTGATCTGTTAGAGAAGTCCATATGTTCTCACTGACTTGATCTGAGAGAAGTCTTGATGACTGATCTGTAGAGAAGTCCATATGTTCTCACTGACTTGATCCGTTAGAGAAGTCCATATGTTCTCACTGACTTGATCTGTTAGAGAAGTCCATATGTTCTCACTGACTTGATCCGTTAGAGAAGTCCATATGTTCTCACTGACTTGATCTGTTAGAGAAGTCCATATGTTCTCACTGACTTGATCTGTTAGAGAAGTCCACATGCTCTCACTGACTTGATCTGTTAGAGAAGTCCATATGTTCTCACTGACTTGATCTGTTAGAGAAGTCCATATGTTCTCACTGACTTGATCTGTTAGAGAAGTCCATATGTTCTCACTGACTTGATCTGTTAGAGAAGTCCATATGTTCTCACTGACTTGATCTGTTAGAGAAGGCCATATGTTCTCACTGACTTGATCTGTTAGAGAAGTCCATATGTTCTCACTGACTTGATCTGTTAGAAGTCCATATGTTCTCACTGACTTGATCCATATGTTCTCAGAAGTCCATATGTTCTCACTGACTTGATCTGTTAGAGAAGTCCATATGTTCTCACTGACTTGATCTGTTAGAGAAGTCCATATGTTCTCACTGACTTGATCTGTTAGAGAAGTCCATATGTTCTCACTGACTTGATCTGTTAGAGAAGTCCATATGTTCTCACTGACTTGATATGTTAGAGAGAAGGCCATGTTCTCACTGACTTGATCTGTTAGAGAAGTCCATATGTTCTCACTGACTTGATCTGTTAGAGAAGGCCATATGTTCTCACTGACTTGATCCGTTAGAGAAGTCCATATGTTCTCACTGACTTGATCCATGTTAGAGAAGTCCATATGTTCTCACTGACTTGATCTGTTAGAGAAGTCCATATGTTCTCACTGACTTGATCTGTTAGAGAAGTCCATATGTTCTCACTGACTTGATCTGTTAGAGAAGTCCATATGTTCTCACTGACTTGATCTGTTAGAGAAGGCCACATGCTCTCACTGACTTGATCCGTTAGAGAAGTCCATATGTTCTCACTGACTTGATCTGTTAGAGAAGTCCATATGTTCTCACTGACTTGATCTGTTAGAGAAGTCCATATGTTCTCACTGACTTGATCTGTTAGAGAAGTCCATATGTTCTCACTGACTTGATCTGTTAGAGAAGTCCATATGTTCTCACTGACTCTGATCTGTCTAGAGAAGAGAGTCCATATGTTCTCACTGACTTGATCTGTTAGAGAAGTCCATATGTTCTCACTGACTTGATCTGTTAGAGAAGTCCATATGTTCTCACTGACTTGATCTGTTAGAGAAGTCCATATGTTCTCACTGACTTGATCTGTTAGAGAAGTCCATATGTTCTCACTGACTTGATCTGTTAGAGGAGTCCATATGTTCTCACTGACTTGATCTGTTAGAGAAGGCCACATGCTCTCACTGACTTGATCTGTGATCCGTTAGAGAAGTCCATATGTTCTCACTGACTTGATCTGTTAGAGAAGTCCATATGTTCTCACTGACTTGATCTGTTAGAGAAGGCCATATGTTCTCACTGACTTGATCTGTTAGAGAAGGCCATATGCTCTCACTGACTTGATCTGTTAGAGAAGTCCATATGTTCTCACTGACTTGATCTGTTAGAGAAGTCCATATGTTCTCACTGACTTGATCTGTTAGAGAAGTCCATATGTTCTCACTGACTTGATCTGTTAGAGAAGTCCATATGTCATACACTGACTTGATCTGTAAGAGAAGACCATATATCATACACTGACTTGATCTGTTAGAGAAGACCATATGTTCTCACTCACTTGATCTGTTAGAGAAGGCCATATTTTCTCACTGACTTGATCTGTTATAGAAGTCCATATGTTCTCACTGACTTGATCCGTTAGAGAAGGCCACATACTCTCACTGACTTGATCTGTTATAGAAGTCCATATATTCTCACTGACTTGATCTGTTAGAGAAGACCATATGTCATACACTGACTTGATCTGTTAGAGAAGACCATATGTCATACACTGACTTGATCTGTTAGAGAAGACCATATGTCATACACTGGCTTGATCTGTTAGAGAAGACCATATGTCATACACTGGCTTGATCTGTTAGAGAAGACCATATGTCATACACTGACCTGATCTGTTAGAGAAGACCATATGTCATACACTGGCATGGTCATACATAAATATAGAGTACTACACATATACACCAAATACATTCTGTACTCTACACTATGTTGGTTTAGCATTCTGATGGCCGGCACTGGTGTAATCACTGTTCAAAACTAAATTCCCTTAACTTGTCAAGCAGTGCGGTTGCAACTTGTTCAAATTTATGTATACAATATACATTGACATTCCCGCCCACTGTAGTTAAGAAATATGTCATTCTCAACCTAGTAAATATAAAACGAATTATTAACATGATCCGTGAAACATGGATCTTAGATATTTACATGATCTGTTGAAGACGTCTCCGTGTCATGTGCCCATTATGCCATTAAAGTGTTCCGATAATTTTAATTGCTATGATTGGCTATCTGCTAGTATAAAGAACATACAAGATGTTTACGCAATCATACGTCGATAGGTCGGGACTACCTATGCACACTGAGAATGTATATTGAGAAGAAGGATGGAATTTCAGTAATACTTGCGCTGACATTCTTAAAGGTACATTTGGTGTGATATTTGCAGACGCTGATTGATCCTGTCCAGTATGAGGTGTATTAGAATATAAGAGCAGATGTGACTAAAACAGGTTGTTTACTCCTGTTTGATGTCTTCGGTAAATACTTAACGTATATTGTACCCTTTACTTGAAGTATGTAAGAAATAATGAAAACTTGTCGCAAGAGCAGACAAGGGAGCATCGAGAAATGAGTTTAATTCTGTGTCATTGACACTCGACCGTGTGTGATGCTGCTCACAGTGCCAACCGTGTGTGGTCGTGGTTTGGAAAGAGTTTTTCAGAAACAAACAGACTTATTACTGAATTGGTGAGTGAGTGAGTTTAGTTTTATGCCGCACTCTGCAATATTTCAGCTACATAGTCTGTAAATAATCGAGTCTGGACCAGACAATCCAGTGATCAACAGCATGAGCATCAATCTACGCAATTGGGATGCGATGACACGGGTCAGCCTAATCACTGTAGTCGCCTCTTACGACAAGCATGGGTTACTGAAGGTTCATTCTGACCCGGACCTTCACGGGTCTATGACTGAATGACAATCGTGTGAGCTTAATTAAAGGCATGGCACAATAGATAATTTCAGATCCTGTTTTGTAGTTATGTTGGTGAGAATAGAACTATTTCAACAGATGGTTACAACCGACCACAATCCCTATTGTGTGGACTGACACGGCCACAACTCTGTGTGTTACAACAACAACAACAACAACAACAACAACAACAACAACAACAACAACAGTGGCGTATATCCTGGAGCAGGGTCAACATCACAGCGTTTCAGTCGTGATGACGTCATGGACGTAGACTTGTTTGTGTGTGCATGATGCGTTGGTACAGTTATATAGATAAAATCGGTGTGTGTCTCAGGAGACTGTGTGCGAGAGACATCAAGAGATGGAGCATCTAAACATGGATGTTCAACATTAATGACGCCAGTGTAAATTCAGTGAAACAAATCCGGTTTTACATGTATCGTCATACATGTTTGTGAACATTAAAAACGATTTCTTCGGCACATGTTTAGAATCTTCAAGCCCATAGTATACAGTCTGGAAAATGACATTATTAATATTTTTAAACTTGAAAACTTAAATGTCAACACCAGAGAGTGATTATTCTCAAAGATCTTCTGAAACAGATTCTACTGGGCGTAAAAGGCAACTTAGTGGTAACAATCATTGGAATTGCTCCCTGAAAATATACCGAGGGACACGAATAAATGATTACATAGTGTAAACCTGCTCTAAACCTCTGACGTCGGTGATTCAGTGAATCACAAGGCAGTGGCTAATGCTGATAGTATTTACACTGACACTGCAGAATTTCTGCCTGATATTGGGCGGCCTTTTTTTATGTTTCAAAAACACAAAAAGACGAGAGGTAGTTTTTTCAACCATTCAATTCAGTCATTTGCGCATTGGTGGGGAGTTATCACGAAGTTTAAAGAAGAGTGTGGACAATACAACGCTTGGCATAGTTACACAAGTAGGCATTTTACATCAGAAAAACATCCTCAAAGCGGATGTTCAGATATTATCATGTGACATATTCCCTGTCCGCGATGTAGGCGGTACATTAACACGTCTCTGTACTGTATCACGATTGTAGGTTTCGCATAACCAAATAACGAATTAATTTTCCCATTATGACAAAAGCGCCCACACGAAGTTTTCGAGCCCATCACAACCGCTTAGGGATGGGAGATCAAAAGCAGGAACAGGGATCCTATTTTGGTATCAATTGAATTTACTGTATTTTGTATATCGAGCTGTTCACAGTTTTATTTCAAAATATTTTCCCCAATAGTCACCCACATACCATACAGAGTTAATACTATGGATATTATTAAAAAAAAAAAAAAAAAAAAAAAAAAATATTATTCCAGGAAAACCAACAAGTAGAGGATATGGCTGCGCATCAAAACTCGTTGTTCGGTGCTAAGATGATAACACTTAATGTTAAAAAACGATCTCAGTTCATTCCTTCACTACAGGTGAGCTTGTCAATGGGTGTGAACAACATGATATAAACATGATATTGTATTTCAATGAATATCAACAACAGAACCGTTAATAGTTCTATACCAATCCGGAATGGGGATGTGCAGACACCAGCAATTGACATATTGTCATTGATCAATGCTGATTTCATCACTTTTTCAAACTGAACAATACATCCAAATGTATTAAATATTCATAGCAAGAAATGTTATAAATCCTAATAGCAAAATAGTTTAGAGCTTAAGGAATGAATTGTTATAAACTTAATTGTTAAAGAAACTGGATTTATCTTTAGCTGACTTGTATTGTAAGAGGTATGTAGTGAACATGTCACGATTTAATTCTGGAAACCCCACAATCCCGAAACTCTCCTCACTGTGGACAGTTTCTGACAAAGGATTTGACAAAATTCAACATGATGTTATCATGAATATACGCTAAGGATGAAAAAAAATGATTGTTTTCGAAAACTCATAATTTGAACTACCTTGCCCATGGGCGAACAGTGGCCCATGGGAGAGAATGCTTACTTTCGCTTAAACTTCATGCTTTGGAGGTTGTGAATGTAAGTATGTCCATAAGTGTCATGACATGTCAGTGGCTTATTTCGGCTAGTTTAGAACGTTAAATATGTATTTACTTTTGCTAAAATCTGGATATTAGTCAATACAACTGCTGACATCATATCAGATATGTGCTCTACTTTCGTTCATACTTAGATGGAATGTAGTTAAGTCGTTTTTGCATCAGTATACCCCCAGTATATTTCTGGTAAATACCGGTTGTAATATTATCACTATACTTCAGTTCTGAAGACACTTAATCGAATATACCATACACGATACAGCTTCTCTATATATGGCGTTTTCAACGCTTCTCATGCAGACTGCAGTGGTTTCAAGAGCCGAGATAAATCCTCTAAAATGCTTGTCTTCGGTGTTATTTGCTTGCAAAACGTTACATTCGCGAATCTGACACAGAGCAATTTATTGTTACCTAAGGCCCATTATATGAAACCTTAGAACAGTTATAGATCTGTTTGGTGTTGAACACATTACAGGAAAATCCTAGTCGCCGTTGTGATGACGCAGTGTCGTGGCCATGTCTCCGCAGTCGTCGCTGTACAATTGATGAGGTAGAGGATGGAGAAGACAGTGTACTCCGGTCACGTGGAACGTAGAAGGGGGTGTAGATGCTGATTGAAGTATTGACAGATTATTCACATCAACCGTCTATTGTCATCATGTCAGGCCCCAAAAGAGTTTCGAGGACGCTAGTATGCGAGCTCTTACAGGCACATATCTTTGTTCCCTCGTCATCAAGCAGGATTAAATGTGACATAATGCACCTCAAATGGTGAACATTTCATACAAGATTTGTTTGCTGCTGATTACAACCATATTACAACTAACTGTCCTCTGTCTAAACATTATCGATTCTGGTTCAGACAATACGATAATTAACATTAGAGAATCAATCCATGTAGCTAAGAATATAGCATCCAGGAATTACGTCAGACAGACTGACCACCCGGTTAGTCAATGTTCAAGGCAAATCTAATGGGACTCTGCAAAATGAACGTTATGATAGGAACTAATACGAGCATTAAGTTTAATCTGAAAATTCATAAATTTCATAACTGAGCACACATTCGCAGATAATTGTTATGGCAATGGAAATACGAAAGGCAACAGCTGGTTCAGGTAAATAATTACATGTAATGCAAATAATCCGAATATTCTCAATGATGTCAACTTTCATGTGTCCTGACAGTGTAGGAAGGTTGAAACTGTACACAGGTGCCCTGCACGATACACGATGTCAATCTCTCTGGATCGATACCCACTGTCTTACACACTGACTGAAATATCCCTTCATTTTCAGTCAGAAGATATAGTCGGAATGTTGCAATAGACCGCGATAAACAATTGTAATGAGTTTAGAAATGACATGTTTCACACGCAGATGCCACTTTGCAGATTGAACACTAAAATGGTTGGACTTGGAAGCCAGAATCTTTAGATGTGGATGAAACTGCTATGTGTACAATGGCACTTCTGTTTTAACCTTGTGATTTTAATTTTTGTAATTATCATACGTTTAATAATGTAAAGTGTTAAATATATACTCATAATAACAACTCAATGCATTTCTCTTAGTGACACTGGATTTAAATATATATATATGTTTTAAAATATCAGCCTATCAATAGGCAAGTTCACAAACTCTCCGTGTCACACAGGATAATGATTACAACGTTTAAACTGACCACGGAGACAGTGTAAGCATCTACGCTATTTTCATAATGGTTTCTATACCACCTGGAACAATATTCAGAGAGTGAATATGTCGAACATAGTCGACTACAGGGATTGGCTACACGACAGAACTGTAATGTTCCTAGCGTAGTGTATTATGCGTATGGAGGCCTCCTGGTGGGAAAGCCATCTTGTACGCTGCTACTCGGAACGTTTTGTTAAGTGTAATGTGCACTTTAGCACAGGTATATTTGTCCTAATGAAACTCTTGTGAAACAGTTCATGACTCATGATGAAAACAAGACATTCCTCAGTTTTCTAAACGCGCCAAGGATATCAAGACATAATGTCAATGTCAGTGTTGATTGAGATGATGGTTCTGTGCTGCAGAGTGACACACAAGTCATATCGTTACAGGCTAGGTTTTTAAGGGAAGGCTGTTGGTCGCTGTATCAAGTTTCCTCCATACACTCAGTAGCAGAAAGAAACATTCGGGCCGAGACATTAAACTGCCCATCTGCAAAGCTGCCATATTTCTGAAAAGTTTTTTTTCTCTTCTTTGCTTAGTTTCCTTTTCCTTTACAGGAGAGTCACTGATGTTGCACACAGTTGACATCAACATCAGTTTCAACAAAATCAGTAAATGCACCAACATGCCACTGAATATTTTGGGTCATCGATCACTGGAGTTTCTGGTCTATTTACAGGTCACCGTCGTACGACATATACAGGATTACTGCTGTGTCGCGTCAGACAGTTAATACTTTCTTGTAAATACAAATTGTGAGAACTGAATCATTGCTGTTTTTCAGTGGTCCATTCATATAATTTTTATAGCTGTTTTGATCTTTGCATCAGATGGAATTTAGAAGACTGGTTTGTCTCTTGCAATGACGTTCTATATTTATACGCAGTGTTTTTCGTAAAGGACTGCAGCCACACAGAGTCCTTCGCAGAGGTAAAGTTGCCTGGCCTGAAAAGTGAAACAGATCGCTTTCTGCTTGATGTTCAGGCTCAGTCACGTCCCATTTGATACCGTTAGTGTGTGATTTGGCATCAAAATGTAAATTGATTGATTGATCAGACCTTTTCAGCGGGTGCCTCGCTGGCAAAAAAGCCGAACCTGAAGCGACGTACTTGGTGAATCTGACTACCGTCTCGACATGCATGTGATTTCGACTCGGTGGCCCATCCATGGTACGGCTCAGAATATTTAGATACGAAATGATTATGAAATATTTTGGAACCATGTTCAGCCCATGACGTAGACAGGCCAACGAACCTTAGATGTGTTATGATTACACAATGCCATTTAGAAAGTGGTCAAATGTAACATATGTTATATTTGGCATTACACTTTACTTGGGATTGTACTTTACTAAGAAAGTGTAATCCCAAATATAACATCTGTTACTTAGATTTGTTGTTTGTGATAATTCCAAGGCAATGATTTCTACCTTTGAATTTCCTGTGCCTGTTCCAAACAACTGCGATTGACAAGACTCGGGGAAAACATGTGGAACGAAAATGACTCCTCCAACAGTTAACTTCCCCGTTATATAACCTCATTCCAGTTGCACAGCCGTACATTTTACATGGGATCACTTGCAACCACTCTGTCGTATCTGCATTAAAAGTGAATGGCAATGTGAGGTTTTGGAAATACTTCGAGTATACTAATATTTTAATCGTGTTGTATATATGAATGTGTTTGAAGGTTATTTGGTAAACATGAATGAATGCCTTTGAAACGTTAACAACTAAATGTACATTTCGAATCCAGTTGCTGATAGAAATTTGTTTTTCAATGACTTGTGTACACATGAATTTGTGTTTGTATGTTTACATAAACTGGTAAACATAACATCGCTTCAAACAGGAAATCACAGAGACGTTGTTATGTTCTAAATATGAGACTATGACATAGGCGTGTCATTTATTAAGGTATAAATATTGTTGCGATACAAAGCATATCTTCAAATCAGGGACGTTCCGTAATAAAGTCCCTATAATGACTCAATGTGGATGCGAGTTTATGTCTGTCAGTTTATCAGTGATCATCTACATTGATACTACTAGTCCCTCGGCAGTAAGTTGCAAATATGGCTCGTTTCATGTTTTCTTTTTAGATATCTAAGTTGGTTTTAGTTCCTCACTGTCCATCGTCTGAAACATTTCAACAATGTAGGTCACAGATTCAGCCGATTGTCTACAGTATCATCTGAGTGTCCACTCAGTTAGTGTGAGTGTAAAACTGAGATGTTGTACAGTGTAAGCTGATTGTCCACCATGTTTGTTACCGTGTAATCTGAATGTCCACATACGAGTTACAGTGTAAGCTGATGGTCCTACACGTTTGTTACAGTGTAATCTGAGTGTCCACACACGAGTTACAGTGTAAACTGATGGTCCACCACGTTTGTTACAGTGTAATCTGAGTGTCCACATACGAGTTACAGTGTAAACTGATGGTCCACCACGTTTGTTACAGTGTAATCTGAGTGTCCACATACGAGTTACAGTGTAAACTGATAGTCAACCACGTTTGTTACAGTGTAATCTGAGTGTCCACATATGAGTTACTATGAGTTACATTGTAACCTGACTGTCCACCATGTGTTATTGAGCTCTGAGTGTCTACATATGAGTTACATTGTAACCTGACTGTCCACCATGTGTTATTGTGCTCTGAGTGTCTACATATGAGTTACAGTGTAACCTGACTGTCCACCATGTGTTATTGTGCTCTGAGTGTCTACATATGAGTTTTGATTGAAACATATTTTATTCAATTAAGAAACGGATTGGGCACAAGTTATCCAACTTAAATAAGCCCTCTCCACATAGTTACAAGTGTATATTACAAAAAAGTTCAACAAGAGGCAGACAAAGGGTATAGATATGTACAGACAGAGTTATTTAAATCGTTTAGTGTTATGGATGTAGATATGTACATTTTTAGAAACATTCTGATTTTCACTAAGCGAGAGACCTGCATTGCCATTTAAGATAAGATTAATATCAATACATGCTCTATTATTCACTATATTTACATATATTACATATGAGTTATATTGTAACCTGATTGTCCACCATGTGTTATTGTGCTCTGAGTGTCAACATATGAGTTACAGTGTAACCTGATTGTCCACCATGTGTTATTGTGCTCTGAGTGTCTACATATGAGGGGCGGTGGGGTAACCTAGTGGTTAAAGTGTTGGCTCGTCACGCCGAAGACCCGGGTTCGAATCCCCACATGGATACGATGTGTGAAGCCCATTTCTGGTGTCCCCCACCGTGATGTTGCTGGAATATTGCTAAAAGCATCGTAAAACCAAACTCAGTCAGTTAGTCAGTCTACACATGAATTACAATGCAACCTGATTGTCCACCACGTTTGCTACAGTAAACCTGATTGTCCACTATGTGTTAGTGTGCTCTGAGTGTCTACATATGAATTACAGTGTAACCTGATTGTCCACCATGTGGTAGTGTGGTCTGAGTGTCTACATATGAGTTACATTGTAACCTGATTGTCCACCATGTGGTAGTGTGGTCTGAGTGTCTACATATGAGCTACAGTGTAACCTGATTGTCCACCATGTGGTAGTGTAATCTGAGTGTCTACATATGAGCTACAGTGTAACCTGATTGTCCACCATGTGTTACATTGCAACCTCTGTCTTCACCACATGAGTTACAGTTTAACCTGATTGTCCACCACATGAGTTACAGTGTAACCTGAATGTCCACCATGCGTTAGTGTAATATGAGTGTCCATATACGAGTTACAGTGTAACCTGATTGTCCACCATGCGTTAGTGTAATATGAGTGTCCATATACGAGTTACAGTGTAACCTGAATGTCCACCATGCGTTAGTGTAATATGAGTGTCCATATACGAGTTACAGTGTAACCTGATTGTCCACCATGCGTTAGTGTAATATGAGTGTCCATATACGAGTTACAGTGTAACCTGATTGTCCACCATGCGTTAGTGTAATATGAGTGTCCATATACGAGTTACAGTGTAACCTGATTGTCCACCATGCGTTAGTGTAATATGAGTGTCCATATACGAGTTACGGTGTAACCTGATTGTCCACTATGTGTCTACACCACATGAGTTACAATGTGAACAGATTATCCACCGCGTGTTACCCAACAACCGAGAGTCCACAACACGCGTTACAACGTCAATGTGAACTGATTGTCCAAAGTAACGAATGTCGGAGTCCCAGCGGAGCAATCAGCCAGTGGAAGCCGGGTTGTCCTTTTCTGACATTTATAGGTCAACGATAGTACTTGTAAGTTGTTAATGACCCGTGCCCATCCGCCAAGTCTAATCCAATACAAAAAAAGGTCGTCATTGCATTGCTTGCGAAATATCGCCTGTGAAAATGATTATATAACTTAGTTAATATATATGATATCTCATCGTGTTTTCCCAGCAAACGTGCCTTAAATGAACTTGATAATTAACAAAATTATAGAGCATAGGAATACACACTGTTTCCTGCCATGTCTAAATTACAGAAAGGAGAAATGACACACATACTGGTTAAAATGATTTTATCATACGCCATAATGTGTGGTTATAAATACTTAACTAAAATACAATCATATTGCTGGATTATATGCTATCCTTCAGCTCTGAAAGAATATATTATTTCCAACATATTCTATATTTGCATTGTGTTTATTCTATACACTTGGGATTGCAGTTTATCAAATTATGAAAAATGTTCATAAATCTGTGAAACGTCATCTGAGATTTCTGTAAGTCCTATCCGTTTCAGCAAACAATGGCGATCTCGACAAGTTACTGCACTGTCAATAATCTATATCATAACTTAAACATCACTGCAGCTAGGCTCCGCTCAATCTACATCAATATACGAAGTACAGAACTAACGTTTAATGAGCTTCGCACCTGTCCACGGCAGCTACGTCAACAGGTGTTCCAAACATGTCGCTGAGTTTCCACCAGATATTGATTAAGGCGAAAATGATAGAGTTTAAAACTATTATCTACTGATCTGCTTTGATGCAAAACTGCTCAGCTCACTGGTTTACACATCGGTCTATCATATTGAGCTATTAACCGCTCTAATAAAGCGATATACGTGTTACAAAGTACATAATTAACTAAGCTTGTCTGGCTTTAACAAACACGTTTTATAATCTGGTTGTCTTGTCGTCCGAGTTCAACACTGTATGATTGAAACATATGTTACAATTTGCACACAAACTTTAGAGCTCAATAAATAGCACATTGCACTCAATCACATTCGTGACAACACTCAATGGATTAGTTGTCAATTCTGCATGCGTATTAATTTATACACATGTGTGTGACATGTACCTATGTGTGAGCGCGTGTGTATGTGCGTTGGTGTTTGTTTATGTGTTTGGTGTGCCTGTATGTGTGTTAAATGCGTGTGTGCCCTTTCGCATACGGATGCGAGAGTGTATTTGTATGTATGTGTGTGCACGTCGGTGTACGTGTGAAAGTAGGCGTTTGTGAGTACTTCATTCCGTGTATATATCCAGTCACTATTGCCTAAGCATTGTTAAATACCCAAGATCATTACAAATTAATGCTCGGTATTTGTTAAACATGTAGGCTACTCCTGGTTAGAGCAGCTTAGAGCCGCCGGTTGTTTGATAGACATGTAGGCCACTCCCGGCTAGAACAGCTTAGAGCTGCCGGTTGTTTGCTAAACATGGAGGCTACTCCTGGCTAGAACAGCTTAGAGCTGCCGGTTGTTTGCTAAACATTGAGGCTACACCTGGCTAGAACAGCTTAGAGCCGCCGGTTGTTTACTAAACATGGAGGCTACTTCCTGCTAGAACAGCTGCTTGTTTGAGAATGTAGGCTAGCTGAACAGCTTTAGAGTGCATGCCGGTTGCAATATTCCAGCAATAACGGCGGGGACATGGAGGCTATTCACCTCTTTGGCGTGACGAACAGCTTTAAGAGCCGCCGGTTGTTTGTTTACTAAACATGGAGGCTACTCCTGGCAGCTAGGTTGTTTAACAGCTGGTTAGAGCTTAGCCGGTTGTTTACTAAACATAGAGGCTACTCCATGGCTAGAGGACAGCTTAGAGCCGCCGGTTGTTTACTAAACATGGAGGCTATTCCTGGCTAGAACAGCTTAGAGCCGCCGGTTGTTTACTAAACATGGAAACATGAGAGCTGCTGCCCATGGAGGCTGCCCCTGGCAAGAACAGCTTAGAGTCCAGTTCATTGTGCAATTCAAGACCTGTTTATGATTCATGTCAACGATTGCAGTCCTCAGCACGAAAACAATTTATTCCACAAATATTTTGATTGATGACAACTAATATTTGCAACATTCTTCCCCGGTGGAGAATCCTCTCCATCTGCACTCCAGACATTTACTGCCCTCAAACCGACAAAGGAAATCGGAATCCAAATACGTTTTTATTCATTTCAATAATCAGTATTAAGTTAAATGTCAAATCAGAATCATGGTTGAGATTAAAGTGATTTGTGTAAATGGAAAATATATTTTCCGTAATTCCATTTAATCTTTAATTGGTTTAAAACTAATTTGTGGATGAGCTCAGCGTGTACCGTCCCCGCGGGGCAGCAGGTTTGGTCTGAGGGCGGCTGTGTTTTTGTTTTCTGATAGGATTGTCTAATTGTTGATATTGATCTTTCTGTAGTGCTGACTTAAGAGGACCCATCTGGCGAAAACATGACCGAGGCGTATCTATTTTCGGATGTAGAGGACTCCAGCACAAAACATGACACAAAAATGCGGTGTCCTCCGAGAGAGTACAAATTGGCACCGGCGGAAGGCGTACAATTTATCGATAGGAAAAAAACCATACAAGATGGTGTCTATTTTTCATAACGTGAACTAAAATTTCATATATTTATAGAACATTATTCAAAGTAGCATGGAGCGTCATTTTACGTTATTCATTTTAAGAGTCGCCCAAGAAAAGGTTACAAACAACACAAATAACCATTGAATGTTTCTAAAAACTAATGTCCATAATATTCTGAATTTTCAGTCACTTATATTGACAATCTGATTTTCTGAATTACGAATACTCAGTTGCATTCTACTTTGAGGGATTTGTAATTAGGGTAATTGCTTCATAACAAGTGATTTTCTTTTTGTAACGTGAAACTTGGAAATGTCATTTTTATTGTCACAACATATACTTCACTAGGATATCGCGAATGTCCTGCGGACAATGTATTTTGTAACTAAAACCGAATGATATTTTTCTTTAGCTTGTTCTTGTACACATAAAGATTTCAAATACAGAAAATCCCTTGATCCAATTATATCAATGTGGATTGACTGATCATATAACTCCTCACACTATGTAAGGTAATTTAATGCATTGTTGCAATATGTCCGATCAGGATTAAGATTGACTGACTTGTGTTAATTATTTCTTTATTACCAGAATAACATTTTTCATCAGCAGTATTGATCACTCTAGTATAAGTAGACTTAAACATTCGGTGACGTTTGTGAACATATCGATGTCAACCCGAGGGTGATCGGAAGCGCCATATATCACTGGGATGCCAGCATAACAGTCCATGCAGACTATGGTACCTGTTCATGTGAGACCATATAAACACCGCTCCGACTGTACAGGGGATTAAGACGTTAAGAAGTGGGAGTCGGGGGATGGATTGAGGAGTGAGTTGGTGCTGTGTGTTGATGGTTCTTGGGTGAGTTGGTCGTCCTAGAGGTATTGAATGATTCCTTTCATTTAACAAAATACAAACGAAAACAAAATGCTTAGTACAAGGCTGAAATCCAACGAGCAAACAATTCCAGGCAGAACTGTGCTAGCCGTTTCAAATACATCCCCAACGGATTTCCCATTCGTGTTTTTCATGTTCAGCCATCTTCAAACACAGGTGTATCCTGTCCTTTTCCGTCAGTTTATGTACCTGTCTCTCATTTCCAGTTTTCCCTCAGTCCGAATAATATTGTGTTATTATGCTTCTTTTCTGTTTGTTATATAACGCAAGCCAGCTGTATATTTTGCATCTTAGAATTGTGAACGGGGAGGTTTGGTTTTCAAAGACAGCCTTCAGCCTAGGGCACCTCTCAGGACACGTGAACCTAATGAAAACTAAATCTTTCTTTACCCGATACTGCAGATCTCATGTCAGTATGTGTCTAGGGGCAAGTGACGGCATTTCTATCGAATATCAGGATCTCTTAATTGTTCTGACTAATTGTATCAGTTTATGATGCTAACATACGCTCTTATTTATCTTTTATTATTGGAAGTTTAATCATGTACGAGATGATATTAAATATAATATTCCAGACGAAAGTAGAGAGGGTCTTTTCGAAACTTGACACATTTAAAAACGATTGAAAAGATGAAGTGGTGTGTCATGGTACTGGTTGGGGTGGAGGGGTTGTGCCGGGGTACAGGTTTGGGTGGAGGGGTTGTGTGTAGTACAGGTTGGGGTGGAGGGGTGCCGGGGTGTGTGTGTGGTACAGGTTGGGGTGGGGGTTGTGTGTGGTACAGGTTGGGGTGGAGGGGTTGTGGGGTGGAGGGGTTGTGTGTGGTACAGGGGGGTGAAGGGGTTGCGCCGTGGTACAGGTTGGGGTGGAGGGTTGTGTGTACAGGTTGTACAGGTTGGGGTGGTTGGGGTGGAGGGTTGTGTTTAGTACAGGTTGGGGTGGAGGGGTTGTGTTTAGTACAGGTTGGGGTGCAGGGGTTGTGTTTAGTACAGGTTGGGGTGCAGGGGTTGTGTTTAGTACAGGTTGGGGTGGAGGGGTTGTGTTTAGTGGTTTGGGTGGTAGTACAGGTTGGGGTGGAGGGGTTGTGTGTAGTACAGGTTGGGGTGGTGTTTAGGGGTTGTGCCAGGGGGGTGCAGGGGTTGTGTTTAGTACACAGGTTGGGGTGGAGGGGGTTGGTTAAGGGTGCAGTGTACAGGTTGGGGTGGACAGGTTGGGGTGCAAGGGGGGGTGGAGGGGTTGTGTGTAGGTACAGGTTGGGGTGCAGGTTGTGCTTACAGGTTGGGGTGGAGGGGTTGTGTGTGGTACAGGTTGCGGTGGAGGGGTGCAGGTGTGTAGTGGAGGGGTTACAGGTTGGGGCAGGGTGCACAGGTTGGGGTGCAGGGGTTGTGCCGGGGTACAGGTTTAGTACAGGTTGGGGTGTGCAGGGGTTGTGTCGTGGTTCAGGTTGGGGTGCAGGGGTTGTGCCGTGGTTGGGGTGGAGGGCTGTGTGGTACAGGTTGGGGTGGAGGGTTGTGTCGGTGGTACAGGTTGGGGTGGAGGGGTTGTGTACAGGTGGGGTTCAGGGAGGCTGGAGAGTTTAGGTTGGGGCAGGAGTTGTGTGTGGTGGGGTGGGGGAGTTGTGCCGGTACAGGTACACAGGTTGGGGTGGAGGGGTTGTGTACATCCACATGCCTGGATCAGTAAACTATACACAGGGGTTGTATATGATTGAATCACTGTCAGTAGAATATACCCACATCTATATGTCTGGATCACTGTCAGTAAACTATACACACATCTATATGTCTGGATCACTGTCAGTAAACTATACACACATCTATATGTCTGGATCACTGTCAGTAAACTATACACACATCTATATGTCTGGATCACTGTCAGTAGACTATACACACATCTATATGTCTGGATCACTGTCAGTAAACTATACACAGATCTATAGGCCTGGATCACTGTCAGTAACTATACACACATCTATAGGCCTGGATCACTGTCAGTAAACTATACACACATCTATATGTCTGGATCACTGTCAGTAAACTATACACACATCTATATGTCTGGATCACTGTCAGTAAACTATACACACATCTATATGCCTGGATCACTGTCAGTAAACTATACACACATCTATATGTCTGGATCACTGTCAGTAAACTATACACACATCTATATGTCTGGATCACTGTCAGTAAACTATACACACATCTATATATAGTCTGGATCACTGTCAGTAAACTATACACATCTCTATATGTCTGGATCACTGTCAGTAAACTATATCTATATGTCTGGATCACTGTCAGTAAACACATCTATATGTCTGGATCACTGTCAGTAAACTATACACACATCTATATGTCTGGATCACTGTCATACTATACACACATCTATATGTCTGATCACTGTCAGTAGACTATATATACACACATCTATATGTCTGGATCACTGTCAGTAGACTATACACACATCTATATGTCTGGTCATCATACTGTCAGTACACTATAACACTATATGTCTGATCACTGTCAGTAGACTATACACACATCTATATGGATCACTGTCAGTAGACTATACACACATCTATATGTCTGGATCACTGTCAGTAAACTATACACACATCTATATGTCTGGATCACTGTCAGTAAACTATACACACATCTATATGTCTGGATCACTGTCAGTAGAACTATACACACATCTATATGTCTGGATCACTAGTCAGTAAACTATACACACATCTATATGTCTGGATCACATACTGTCAGTAAACTATACACACATCTATATGTCTGGATCACTGTCAGTAAACTATACACACATCTATATGTCTGGATCACTGTCAGTAGACTATACACACATCTATATGTCTGGATCACTGTCAGTAAACTATACACACATCTATATGTCTGGATCACTGTCAGTAGACTATACACACATCTATATGTCTGGATATACAATACACTGTCTGTAAACTATACACATATCTATGTCTCCGATCACTGTAAACTATACACACAGATCTATAGGCCTGGGATCACTGTCAGTAAACTATACACAATATCTATATGTCTGATCACTGTCAGTAAACTATACACACATCTATATGTCTGGATCACTGTCAGTAAACTATACTATACATATATCTATATGTCTGGATCACTGTCAGTAAACTATACACACATCTATATGTCTGGATCACTGTCAGTAGACTATACACACATCTATATGTCTGGATCACTGTCAGTAGACTATACACACATCTATATGCCTGGATCACTGTCAGTAGACTATACACATATCTATATGTCTGGATCACTGTCAGTAAACTATACACACATCTATATGTCTGGATCACTGTCAGTAAACTATACACACATCTATATGTCTGGATCACTGTCAGTAAACTATACACACATCTATATGTCTGGATCACTGTCAGTAAACTATACACACATCTATATGTCTGGATCACTGTCAGTAAACTATACACACATCTATATGTCTGGATCACTGTCAGTAAACTATACACAGATCTATATGTCTGGATCACTGTCAGTAAACTATACACACATCTATATGTCTGGATCACTGTCAGTAAACTATACACACATCTATATGTCTGGATCACTGTCAGTAGACTATACACACATCTATATGCCTGGATCACTGTCAGTAGACTATACACATATCTATATGTCTGGATCACTGTCAGTAAACTATACACACATCTATAGGCCTGGATTACTGTCAGTAAACTATACACACATCTATATGTCTGGATAACTAGCAGTAAACTATACACACATCTATATGTCTGGATCACTGTCAGTAAACTATACACACATCTATATGCCTGGATCACTGTCAGTAAACTATACACAGATCTATATGTCTGGATCACTGTCAGTAAACTATACACACATCTATATGTCTGGATCACTGTCAGTAGACTATACACACATCTATATGCCTGGATCACTGTCAGTAGACTATACACACATCACATCACTATCTATATGTCTGGATCACTGTCAGTAAACTATACACACATCTATATGTCCTGGATCACTGTCAGTAAACTATACACACATCTATATGTCTGGATAACTAGTCAGTAAACTATACACACATCTATATGTCTGGATCACTGTCAGTAAACTATACACACATCTATATGTCTGGATCACTGTCAGTAGACTATACACACATCTATATGTCTTGATCTCTCTGTCATGTTTGGATCACTCTCTGTAGACTATTCATACACCTATGTTTTATACCATAAATCATTATACATTTTGTTATATTCCTGTATGTTTGTGTCAGAACAACATACAAACATGAATATTCCAGAATATTCAGGAGTCAAAACATGTAAACATAAATATAATACTGTGTCGGGACAATGTACGTGCATTTCCTTTCTTGTAAGACTGTCCCAGGACAGTAAGTTGTGTTTCTGTTACAATGTCCCAGGTCAGTATACAACCATCCATATTTCGTTAACACGTTTATAGATTTATATACCGGGGCACTACCAATAGTTCATACAGACATTTATGCAGACATACATTTATGAAGGCAGACATATATGCAGACAGAAAGACGTATATGCAGACAGACAGGCATTTATGCAGACAGACAGACAGACATTTATGCAGACAGACAGACATATATGCAGACAGACATACATTAATGCAGATAGACAGACACATATGCAGACAGACAGACATTTATGCATACAGACATATATGCAGACAGACAGACATATATGCAGACATACAGTCATTTATGCAGACAGACAGACATATATGCAGACACACAGACATTTATGCAGACAGACATATATGTATACGGACAGACATATATGCAGACAGACAGACATTTATGCAGACAGACAGACGTTTATGCAGACAGACATACATTTATGCATACAGACATATATGCAGACAGACAGACACATATGCAGACAGACAGACATTTATGCAGACAGACATATATGCAGACAGACAGGCACATATGCAGACAGACAGACATTTATGCTGACAGAAATATCTGCAGACAGACATTTATGCAGACAGAGATCTATGCAGACAGACATTTATGCAGACAGACAGACATCTATGCAGACAGACATACATCAATGCAGACAGACAGATATTTATGAAGACAGACATTTATGTTGACAGACAGACATATATGCAGACATACAGACGTATATGCAGACAAACATTTATGCAGAGAAACGGACATTTATGCAGACAGACATATATGCAGACAGACAGACATTTATGCAGACAGATATATATGCAGACAGACATTATGCAGACAAACAGACACATATGCAGACAGACAGACATTTATGCAGACAGACATATATGCAGGCAGACAGACACATATGCAGACAGACATATATGCAGACAGACAGACATATATGCAGACAGAGAGACAGAGTCCGTGTAAAACCATAGCTAGAATGTTTTATACAGGCTGTCGAGATTTGTACACTCATCAGTCTTCGACATCATCGCTAATTGGGAAAACCAATATCTAACGGTTTTTTCTTTTCATCGTATTCACTTCAAAGTTACTCGACAAAATGTTTGTATAACTTCATTTACGACTAATGTCATCAGTAGTGAATTTCAAGGCTAATCGGGTCAATTTTCCACTTCAGTTAATGCCAGAAGCGCCGTTGCTATGGTCACACGAAACCCTTGTTCCGTCTGTTTTACGACAAAACGGTCTTGTGGCGATACCGACATTAGGAACGATTCTGAAGACAAATTAGGACGAAGACTTTGTGTCTCTGTGGTTGAAAGGCTTTCTTAAGTCAAGACACGGGGTGGATTTAGGTCGGATACGAAAAATAAAACAGGAACACGCGAAAAACGTAAATTAAAGGTAGACAACCCATGTTGGTGCTAACAACCATCCACGTACAGACCGTGAAGTGCTAATGCACTCTATCTGCCAAGTGTTAAGATACCGCTGTAATCGTGGGGGCCTTTTGTAGTATTAATTATTTAGATTTTATAACAATTTGTGCGCACATATGTGTAATATTATTTCTATAGTGACATATTACTTTTCGTATTCCATGAAATATGAACGCACTTACCACCGCCCGGAAAAAGCATGATGCCATAATTTCACTTAGAGATGATAATAGCTGTGATCAAGGCGAAAAAAAGTATTGAGGTATGTGGTTGATTCCGAATTTTAACATGCGGCGTATCTGGTTATAATTACTGATGCTGAGAATGCTACCCCCCATCGCCTGACGCAGCCATTATACGTACGGTATCTGCTTGTGTCCACTCCGAAACAACACCTACACGGGTTAACCCTTTGCATGACGATGCGCAAGGGGACATTCACGTGACTTGTGTTTTCCTCCACGTTGGGACGTTGACTTTGTCAATGCAATGTAATTTCTAATGACAAATGGTCTGAAAAGGGTGCTAGGAAAATTTAGGAATAGTAGAACCTAGCACAACCCGAGGATAAGCCTTGAGCCTTTGACTGTGGGCCCAACCACACCGGTGTTGCCAACTGTATGTCAACACTGCAATCATCTTGTTCTTCTATGAATATATCTCCTTTTGCGAACCAGGGTTATTTGGTTGTGTCAGTTACATATTTAACCAAACTATTGACCACGGAGAGATTAGTTTTGATATATTCCCCAATATATTCACCACCGAGAGTTCAGTCTATTCATCAACCAAAGATCGAGAGCGCTGTGGTTCGGAGATTTCGACAGAACGTATTTCCATCTCTAATGGTTTATAAATTGCACATTTGATCCTGTTAACCCGTGCAAGGTGTGACGATTTTCTCCCTTCCTCAACACACCTGGTTCCTGTCTACAGGCCACACGTCATCTAAATCATTTCTCAAACGACAGATATGCGAGGGGCGGGGGAGGCAGCTCAGTTAACGAGAAAAACGGCAACGTTGATTAAATTTCTCGAAGAATTACTGCGATGTAAGCGGCATTATTATTCCTAAGTTACGATCAGAACGGAGTGCGTAGGTGCTTCAGAAGTTGATTGAAGTCCTCATTGGCATGCCCCGTGTCATTCTCCCGTGTTCCTGATCCTTAGTGGAACTACAAGAGTCGTAATACATAACTATATATCGGATGTGAAGCAATACACGTGTTGTTTATCACCATGGGGCAGATGTCAAGTAAAGCAGGCTTGTGGAATGACCCTGTAAAACTGGGTTTCGTCTATATAGGACCAGGCACGTTGATGATATGTTTGAAACACAGGTTTGCCTGGTCCAGGGTCGATTATGTGTGAGTGAGTTGAGATAAACGCCTCTTTGGAAGTATTCCAGTTATTGTATAAGCTTAGTGTGGGTGAAAAGTCTTAAGTGATGCATGTCTCACGATGTCTCACGATCACAGGTTCCCATCTTGTCAAGGGGCGCAACTCTGCAGAGCGAATTGCTGCGCCTCACAAGACGAGGCCATCATGGTCTCGTGGCCCTACAGACAACTGAAACATTGCTGTCTTCCTCGTAAAGCAACATCTGAAAAAGAATTCGCCTATATGTACTCATCGATAGGCAGTGAGTTCGGGCCACTGTAAATATATATAAAATATGTTAAAAACAAATGAGATAGATATTAAGTACACATGTCAGAGGCGTACACTAACTGCGTGGACTATAAGTGATAAAACCTCCATTTTGTGGAAGCCGCGATGGCTGAGCGGGTGAGGTCGATGACTTTGTGCGATAATTAAGGTGCTCACTCTGAGAGTGTGTGTTCGATGAGACTCATTCCCAAGATGTACTAGAATCTGTAATCTACCGAGAAAATGTAATCGTAAATATGTTTCCTGTTGTAAAAACGTGAGACTGCTGCCCAGTAAGGGATGGTCTGTTCTGTGTTATAGGTTCGCGGATTCGCCGACCACTACTTGCTTCGTCACAACAACGTCCCTCACCGATCCCGGCGAAGCGCAGACCACCACACCAAGAGGCTGACAGGGGACCACAGGGTAGGCGTATATTGTCCCCAGAAACTACTGAACATTCATAATCATGTGACAGTGAAGAACGCACCTAAATCTTCCCTGGATGGTATAAGCAAATTTATATATTTTCGTGTGTGTTTTCATATTTTATATTTGTTCAGTCCTTAAATGACTAGAAAGAAACCTGAGTCGTCGAGTCAGGTATTGACAACAAATATTGAGAAGTACAATATAATATTTATAAAAGTTTGGTTATATCTGACGGAAATGTTTGTCTTTGTTAGTTAAGATGGATGTCTCAGTTGGACATAAGGGCCAGCACCATTACAGCTGAACCTGCCAAACCTTATATTCTCAAACAGGCCATCATGATAACAGAGACGGCAGTAATATTCTACTGTTAGTTAAGTGGCTGAGGCTTTTAGACACATCTTAATGTTTCATGCAAAATGTTTCTTTTTCTCCGTGTCCAAACACTACATGTGCCTGTAAGTTATACATTTAGCGTAATATGAAAACCTCTGCCTAGGTACTAGTAACCAAGCCCTTTTTCATAACCTTCTAGGAGATTTGGAGTTCTATACAACTTTAGTTTGCTGGCGTCATTGTTGTGACGAAAACGAATAAGATGCACGATTTAAACTACTTCGTAACATTTCCCTAATGGTGTTTTTGTCTCATGCACAGTTAAAAAAAATCATATCTGTTAAAAATACTTTTAGTCAGTTAATGTATTTCAGACATGAAAACTTTTGTTATTGATCAGTTACTTTAAAATCATGAAGATTATTTGTGATTATCCATTAAATGTTCTTTTATACATATTCAAACAAACGGACAGAAGTTTTTGAGGATAACTCTAACTCTTTTCTTGTTTGAGCCTCCAAAATGAAAGTGAAAATTGAGGTAATTATAGAAGGATTACATCATAATACCAGTACTATCTCTCCCTAGTTGGTACCAGGACCACGCAGGTGGAACAGTAACCATAATGTACCTCCTGTAGCTGTATTCCCAGAGGGCTTATTCCAGCAATCAGAAACGATTACAATGCACTTGCAATATCTGATCACAAGGTCCATCACTAGGACAGTAGGATTGCCGTGGGACAATTAATCTGTGTTCGTGTCGCTGGTAGGGGTGGGGATGTGTGTGGGGTGGTTATGTAAAGATTGTGGCCGGCGGATTGGAAAAAATGGGATTCATTGTTTACAATACAATGATTGCCACTGACGTATATGGGCAGTATCGATACTGTATTGAGTTTCCATATGTAATTTTGTAGGGATAAAATGGCGGACACATGACAGAAATGAAGAAATGCATGTGGCAATATTAGGTGGCTATAGGGTACGAGAATCCAATGTAGTCTAGTTTAAAGTTCGCCATCATGATGGGAAATGTAAATTGAAAATTGTGTTTGTAACAACGCATCGTGCTTTTTGTATATACACTTAGATAAACTTTAGATACTTTTAGAGTAGGGTTGCTGGTCAAGTGAAACTACAAACACGTGTATTTCAGGTGGATTTCTGGAACATATAGTATGACCAGAAATTATTGAGAAGTTTAGGAATATGTTTAATTGTATTTCTAGTATAAACAACCTTGACCAGCTATCAAGTGTTTGGTTTCATTCAAGAGAGACAACTCCGTTAATCCTTTTTCATTGGTTTGTGAAGAGTTATCCCCCTTTGTTTACTTGCTAGCAGACGACATTTTCAGTGATCCTCAGTATGGATGATTTAGAGAAGAGGAAGTTGATTTTAGAGTATTATAACAAGGGCATCAGATCAGCTTAAGTGATTTCAACTAGAACAGGCATCCCTTTGTCCACTGTTTATCGTGTTTTGAAAAATATTGCAAATGGATATGGCATTGAGCACCAGGGAGTCGCAGGTAGGCCCAGAAAATTGACTGTCGGTGACAGGAGGCGGCTTGGTATTCTTGTTTCTAAAAACAAACGAAAGAGTTTAGAAAACTTAAGGCTGGATATGATTGATAGAGGAACTGTGGCTGTCTGTAAGGAGACAATTTGAACTGAGCTGCATGGAATGGGTTGGCAGAAAAGTCGAGGAATTCCATCACCGATCATGAAACCTGAACAAAAGGAGCGAAGGTTGAACTGGTGCTTACAGCATATTAATTTTAACTGGGACAATGTGATTTTCTCAGATGAAAGTTCTGTGTGGCTGTTTCCTAATACACTGAAATTCTTGACCAAACAAACTGAAAAACCTTTGTACAGTCCGAAATTTAACGTGTGGGGTGGCATATCTGTGTTAGGGGCAACGTCCCTCTGTGTATTTGAAGGGAATATGAACAGTGAGCGGTACACAGATATTCTCGAGGGACATTTACTTCCATCTGCTCAGGTGTTCTATGGAACTTTTTGGCTTTTCCAGCAGGACAACGACCCAAAACATCGTTCAAAGCATTCACAGGCCTGGTTTCGGACCCAGAATATGACATTATTAGATTGGCCAAGCTATAGCCCTGACCTAAATCTAATAGAAAATGTTTGGGGACTTATGAAGGAAAGTGTCAATAAGAAAAATCGGACAAATATTGCTGAAATGAAAGAAGAGGTGGTCCGACATTGGGACAGCATGGACCACGACTTTCTAACTTCTTTGATCAGTAGTATGCCCCGCCGCATTGGAGCCTGCATTGCTGCCCATGGTGACTTGACAAAATACTAACTGTTCACCTGTCTTTGAATCTGGAGTTATGTTCTGCTAATATTCACATTTAATACGTGAGTAATGAGTGAAAAAAAAATTACAATCTTAAATTCTCAATAATTTCTGGTTGTACTGTATGTTGCCTTGACGTGCACAGTAGTAAAAGTAGTTGAATGCTTCTTATAGTGGCCTATATGACCTATAGAGAAGACGATGCTATTCTCAGCATATTATTGTTCGTTTAAATAAATAATTAAAAAGATAGATAGATAGATAGATAGATAGATAGATAGATAGATAAATAGATAAATAGATAAAGAAAGATAAATAAATAAATAAATAAATAAATAAATAAATAAATAAATAAATAAATAAATAGTAAATAAATAAATAAGTAATAAAAGTAAATAAATAATAAAAAATAAATAATAAATAATAAATAAATAAATAGATAAATGAATGAATGAATAAATAAGAATATAAAAAAAATATTCTGTGATAGCGTGGATGTAGTCAATGTTCATAGTTACCTTTCTACGTCAAGATATTAATCTCTCCGTATTGGCATACAAGCCGAATCCTTATGGCTGCGCGAGTGTTTGGGAAGTCAATATTTTGTAACGACCGTTTGCGACAGAACCTATTGTAACTAAAATCATTCTTGCCAATAAGATGTTTAATTATTTTTTATTCATTGAGAAAACAATCGAAGTTTTATTGAGTTGAGGGAGGAAATGGTCCTATTCCCGCTGCGGTTCGCCATCACCTAATCAACTGGTCACCAACTGCAATTTCCGGTAATGGAGGCCTTCAGCGACATAGCAACCGGTCTTACCCAATGAAAAGACGCGATACATAGGCCATTCATCACCTTTCGACATTTATCTGTCAATGAGTGACTGAAAGCTTAGCAATTTTGACATAGGAGAAAAGCTTTTCCACCTCGAGATTACGAAGTGAATACCTGATTATTTCATCTCCTCTTCCCAACACTCCCAAGACATACAGTAATGCTCCGTAGCTGTTGTGCACTCCACGTTGAAGGGAAGCGGATATGTGGATCTCCCCGACTGCCTGACAAGTACACTTGCTGAAGATGATAACGTACTATTGGGTTACACGGAGACATGGACCAGTGTTTAATATGAAACGTGGCCATTACACTGGTGATTATCTGTAACCATTCCATAAATAACCAAGAAGATGATTGTCCATGACGTTTAGAAAATGATGTAACAACTTCGTGACGTAAAGTGTGTTTGTGACGTATTTAAATGATTCCTCAATTTATTACGTTCTACCAATGTATATTTCTTTAGAAATAATAAATTAATCACAAACTGAAATAAAAGCGCGGGAGAAATGCTACGAAAACCATTCAGTTAATTATTTGATTGACATTTGAGTCCATGTAAATACAGCCTTGTCGGAAGTAAGAACGGTTCCTGGGAATGATATGGTTTTCACCGCGCACAATCAGATAGATCCTGGCACAATACAACACACATGGCTTCAACAATAATATTGTGGTAACTATGGCAACACAACTAGAATGTAACTGGATTAATAGCCTGGCCCAGATGTTGCAGCCGGACCTGGTAAACTGAGCCAACCTCGTTCCTCTCGCTGATGGCTTCCATAAATCGCAAAACATTTGACTTAATCTTGTTATTTCTTCGAGCCACTTAATTGTTTCTTTTGAAAGTTCTGCCTGATCTATAGTTCCCGTTGATGCATCATGGTCCAGCTAATGAACCACGCTGTTATACGAAGCTGCTCATCGTGAAAAACAGACCGAGGAGCATTAATAGTACGCCTGTTGCTTTGAAAGTGCGCACTGTGCGTAATGCATGGTGTGCAGACTGTTTGAGTGTGTTCATAGTGAACGTAGTGGTTGTAGTAAGCGGGGTATTCGTAGTGTTCTGAGAAAGCATAGTGTTGTTGACTACAGACGTGTTCGTAGAGTGCGGGAGTGAGACCCGTGTTTGTAGCAATAGTAGGGTTCGTAGTTAGTAGGATACTCGTAGCGAGGATAGCACTCATCGTAGGCGCCGTGTTTGTGGTGACAGGAGGGTTCGTAGTGGGCGGGGGTATTCGTAGTGAAGATAGAACTCATCGTGGGCGGGGGTATTCGTAAGATAGAACTCATCGTGGGCGGTGTATTTGTGGTGACAGGAGGGTTCTTGGTGGGCGGGGGTATTCGTAGCGAGGATAGGACTCATCGTGAGCTTTATGTTTGTGGTGACAGGAGGGTTCTTCTTGTGTCTAATACAGTGAGCTTAGGGTTCATAGCGACAGAAGGATTCGTCATGTGCAGGAACAGCGTTGTGATCAAAGCGCCTGTTGTGTGCGTAGTTTGCGGGATGAGTGTAGCATTGTACGGGAGTACTGTTTCTGCGCGGTATTGGCTGTTTGTCTGTTGTCTGTATGCCATGGGCTACTGCCTCGTATGATCCCGAATGTTATCCTCTGAGTGATACTGAAAGAACAATTCCGTCTTCACTTTCCACCCTCGGTATTAAATAAAAACAGGCATGATAAAAGAATAATAATAATATGAAATAATTCTTTTACGTCTTAAACTATGTTTTTGATTATTATGCTTTTACCTTCCTTGCATAACTGAATTTGTTAATATTAACATCGTCACTCAATATATGAGCATTGCTGTCTATTCAGGCCGAAACTCGGTCAAGCCGCGTTGCTCTTATGATATGAACGCTAACGTTTTCATTATCTCTATCTAATTATTGGTATGGTCCTAGCGATGGGCCCTGTGAGCGGTGATCTGGTCCACCTATCCAATCCGCCCCACCCACCCTGACAACCATCCTCCCAACATATCGACCCCATCCACTCGTCCCGTTAGGGATCTTAAACTACCCATGTGTAGGGCTGTGCAATATAACCGGTTTACCGGTATTTACCGGTTCACACATGAACACGATACGTATTGCGATACGCTGATCGAAAACCGGTATTTTGACTTGCATTCGGAAAACTTCGTAACACTCGGAAATCTTCGGATATTTCCTTGTTTCATTTGTGCCAAATATTATTCACATTTCTATTTTATCATGATTAAAGGTTGTTATTAAATCTTAATCATGCATAGTGATTTTGTTGTGTTTTTGCTCCATAAATCAAGCAATAACCCGATTATAAGTAGTTCTTTGTTTAAAAATACTTCATGCAATATATTGCAATACATATCGCAATACATGCTTTCGCATCGCAATATATCGCAATATGAAAATTCTCTGCAATACCCATCCCTATCCATGTGTCGAGGTGGTGTCACGCCCGTCACGTCTAGTCACCTCCCCTAAAAATATCAGGGAATCTGCGACCTCCTGAAAATAGTCAATACTCTTAACAGTTCCTTCCAACACGGAAATACAATTTTCCGCAATGACTGGTAATCGCGTAATATTCGTGCATGCGTCGAAAGCACTCACTAGCCGATATTGCTTATGGTCCCGAGCTGTGTTAATAGAAAATCGAGTCGTCCTTGCCGTCTGTTATCCGGGGAACAGGTCAAGTCAATGACGCCGCGCTTACGTCTTCCGGCACGACGTGACAGTCGGGAAACGTGGAGGAGACGGCTTCTGCCACCACAAAGACTATAATGGAATATTCCAATAGAAAGATCTCACAATTTCCTGAATTGGGAGAGAGGGTTTACTACTAAAAGCCGCTGTTAACATCCATGTGTTACTTGGAATAGGTCACTTCCACAAGTGTGATGATAATTTTGTAACAAATCAAAATCAGTTTAAAGGTAACTCGAAAATAACAGAAAGCTAATAAAAGACCTATATGTTGTATAGTGTCTGTTAAACACAGCCGCGGATGAGTGAGGTTTACATGTGTGACACTGCAGGACCACATGTGTTTAATTGTAGGCACACATGTGTTTGGCTGTAGGTACATGTGTGTTTGATTGTAGGCACACTTGTGCAATTATAGGTTGGTGTGAGTGTGATATTTGGTAAATACGCACCTGATTACACGTGTCTGACTACATGCAAAAATTTGGGGTTATAGGTAGACATGTGACAGATTATAGGTAGACATGTGGCAGAGTATAGGTAGACATGTGGCAGAGTATAGGAAGACATGTGTGTGATTACAGGTAGACATGTGGTTATAGGTCGACACGTGGTAGATTATAGGTAGACACTGGCAGATTATAAGTAGACACGTGTGATTATAGGTGACATCTGACAGGTTATGGTAGAATTGTGGAGGATAATAGGTAGACATGTGTGTGATTACAGGTAGACATGTGTGGTTATAGGTAGACATGTGTGTGATTACAGGTAGACATGTGTGGTAATAGGTAGATATGTGTGTGATTACAGGTAGACATGTGTGTGATTGCAGGTAGACGTGTGGTTATAGGTAGACATATGGCAGATCGTAGGTAGACAAATGGCAGATCGTAGGTAGACATATTGCAGATTGCAGGTAGACATGTTGCAGATTACAGGTAGACATGTGTGTTATTACAGGTTGACATGTGTGTGATTACTGGTAGACATGTGTGTGATTACAGGTAGACGTGTGTGGTTATAGGTATATATGTGTGTGATTACAGGTAGACATGTGTGATTATAGGTAGACATGTGTGGTTATAGGTAGACATGTGTGTGATTACAGGTAGACAAGTGTGGTTATAGGTAGTCATGTGTGTTATTGCAGGTAGACGTGTGCTTATAGGTAGACATGTGTGTGATTACAGGTAGACATGTGTGTGATTACAGGTAGACATGTGGTTATAGGTAGACATGCGTGTGATTACAGGTAGACGTGTGTTATAGACGTGTGGTTATAGGTAGCCATGTGTGTGGCAGAGTATAGGTAGACATGTGGCAGAGTATAGGAAGACATGTGTGTGATTACAGGTAGACATGTGGGTTATAGGTCGACACGTGGTAGATTATAGGTAGACACTGGCAGATTATAAGTAGACACGTGTGATTATAGGACATCTGACAGGTTATGGTAGAATTGTGGCGGATAATAGGTAGACATGTGTGTGATTACAGGTAGACATGTGTGGTTATAGGTAGACATGTGTGTGATTACAGGTAGACATGTGTGGTAATAGGTAGATATGTGTGTGATTACAGGTAGACATGTGTGTGATTGCAGGTAGACGTGTGGTTATAGGTAGACATATGGCAGATCGTAGGTAGACAAATGGCAGATCGTAGGTAGACATATTGCAGATTGCAGGTAGACATGTTGCAGATTACAGGTAGACATGTGTGTTATTACAGGTTGACATGTGTGTGATTACTGGTAGACATGTGTGTGATTACAGGTAGACGTGTGTGGTTATAGGTATATATGTGTGTGATTACAGGTAGACATGTATGGTTATAGGTAGACATGTGGGATTATAGGTAGACATGTGTGGTTATAGGTAGACATGTGTGATTATTAGGTAGACATGTGTGGTTATAGGTAGACATGTGTGATTATAGGTAGACATGTGTGGTTATAGGTATATATGTGTGTGATTACAGGTAGACATGTATGGTTATAGGTAGACATGTGGGATTATAGGTAGACATGTGTGGTTATAGGTAGACATGTGTGTGATTACAGGTAGACAAGTGTGGTTATAGGTAGTCATGTGTGTTATTGCAGGTAGACGTGTGCTTATAGGTAGACATGTGTGTGATTACAGGTAGACATGTGTGTGATTACAGGTAGACATGTGGTTATAGGTAGACATGCGTGTGATTACAGGTAGACGTGTGGTTATAGGTAGCCATGTGTGTGGTTATAGGTAGGCATGTGTGGTTATAGGTAGACATGTGTGTGATTACGGGTAGACATATGTGTGATTGCAGGTAGTCATGTGTGTGATTACAGGTAGACGTGTGGTTATAGGTAGACATGTGTGGTTATCGTTAGTCTTGTGTGAGATTACAGGTAGACATGTGTGGTTATATGTAGACATGTGTGTGGCGGTTTCCGCCCGGGAAAGCCACATTTGAAAAATACCAATTGCCGCCAAAGCCGCATTTCGAGTACAAACCTGGGTGCCTCGAATCGCCGCGAAAGCCACAATGAGCAAGGGAATAAATACCGTTTTTTTTAGATAAGCTTCACCCATTGATCACAATGGATTAAAATTGTTTTAGTGACTTGTCCTTTGTTTAGTGAACATGTGATGGGCGGCTTCTTTATTCGCGTTGGGGTTTTTAGTTAACATATCATAACATATGTTCTGAGGTAAAATGATACGTGCTAATGGGTCATTCTGTGGAAAAAAGAAACTTCAGCTTTTGATCTTTAGAATTTTTTATTTGTATGTTTTTTACTTTTATTTCTTCACGTAAACTACTTTGGTTTGTATGATTGGTATATTGCATCAGCAGAATAGTTTAGACACGAATTTTCCATCAAATGTATTGTGACGTTTCAACTTAAATCAAAATGTCATTAACGCAACGGTGGCAAAACTACTGATTTTTTAAAAGTTTGTTCATAAATTTTGCTTAAAAACAGCTATGAAATGGAACGAATTAGGCGTCACATATGTGGCTGTTTATACGTATATTTGTGCAACAAATAGTCATTCTTCTAATTATTTGTTTTAGTCTTTAGCATGAATGTAAACATAATAACTGAGGCAACAATAGCTCTTATCTCAAACAGTTATCAGAAAAAGATAAAAAATTGAATTGACCCTCCCATAAGTTAAAATGCTTCAAAGAAATGATTGGTTGTATAATCATGAATAATTCGTAAAGGGTGTTTAGTACCTACCATGCCCATTGCCGGTTGAGCCACACCATTTTCAACTTTCTTAAATGTGGCTTTCCCGGGCTATAACCGTGTGTGACACATGTGGCGCGCAATGGTGCAGTGGTAAAGGTAATAAGCTCTGATGACAGGTAGATATGTTGTGTTATTACCCTTAAGATAAATTTGTCGAATTCTGATTGGTCAATAGCCAAAGCACACCAAACCATGTTGGCAGATTTGCCCGTCAAATCTGTCATGTGACAAACTACACGGGTTGTACGAATGACCTTGACCTTAGATGGATGTGGCTGCGAAACGGCTGATCGCTTCGAAATTGTAGCGTCGGCGTATACAATTATAAGTATAAACAGAGTCATAAAATTGTTGCCATAATTTCTTATTTGTTTGTGTCAATAAATCTATCCCAAAAATAAAATGTTTCTGTATTTCACTTGTCGTTTAATAAAACCTAAAATTCGATCATTTTTATCATAAACTGAGTCATCCCGAGTTATCTCCCTTTCTGTGAGAAACGTTTTGCGTCTCATTCTGCCGATGATTGAATGTCGCTGTTTAAAGATAAGCTAAATAAGAAGATCGTAAGGGTAAAAAATTCGTCACACGGTGTTTTGAAAGGATGTACGGGACTGTAAGACCCTTGTGAATTCCGTATTTCCTTCGCCTGCGCCTTGAGCAGGAAATACAGAATTCACAAGTGTCTTACAGTCCCATACACCCTTTCCAAACACCGTGTAACTTATAATGGCAAGTAGATATGTTCTGATGACTGATAGATATGTTGTGATGGCAGGTAATGACTATGTTGTGATGGCAGGTATATGTTGTGATGGCAGGTAGATATGTTGTGATGACAGGTAGATATGTTGTGATGACAGGTGATATGAGATATATGTTGTGATGGCAGGTAGATATGATATGTTGTTGTGATGGGAGGTAGGTAGATATGTTGTGATGACATGTAGATATATGTTGTGATGACATGGAGATATGTTGTGATGATAGAGATATGTTGTGATAGCAGGAGGTAGATATGTTGTGATGACAGGTAGATATGTTGTGATGACAGGTAGATATGTTGTGATGGCAGGTAGATATGTTGTGATGACATGGAGATATGTTGTGATGACAGGGAGATATGTTGTGATGGCAGGAATATATGTTGTGATGACATAGAGATATGTTGTGATGGCAGGTAGATATGTTGTGATGACATGGAGATATGTTGTGATGACATAGATATATGTTGTGATGGCAGGAATATATTTTGTGATGACAGGGAGATATGTTGTGATGGCAGGTAGATATGTATGTTGTGATGACAGGAATATGTTGTGATGATGATATGTTGTTTGATGGCAGGTAGATGACATATATGTTGTGATGGAAGGTAGATATGTTGTGATGGCAGGAATATATTTTGTGATGACAGGGAGATATGTTCTGATGGGAGGTAGATATGTTGTAATGGCAGGTAGACACGTGTGTGATTTCAGGTAGAATGGGCCGAGCAGCAGGAGAGCAAGGTGAGAAGCAAGAGGGGGTACCTGGAGGGAAAGGCATACATGGTAGAACGTGCATACCTGGAGGACAAGCGAGCGACAGAAGACCGGCTATACAGAAATATACAAAACAGCTTTTCAGACCCGATGTTTAAGGACCAGTGGTATTTGGTACGTTTTATAACATATTTACTGCATACATTTCCGGAATTCAATTGTTATTAATGATTGCTTGATTCTCGTAAAATTACTATTTGGATGTTGCAGAATTAGATAGAATGATTGCTGTAGTACTGTAGGGGTTGAGTTTTATTATAGCAGAAATTTAGTAGACTTTAACAGAGGTATTGCTGGAATATTGCCCTATTTAATGCTGTGTACATCTAATGTGATACCGCGTCATAGCGCAGCTGTCGTTCTACTGCATCATGTTGTGCTCTGTAAACCGTTCAGTTCTGATTGCAGTTAAACATTAAGCTGTTGTATTGTGTTACATCACTAGACTGTGTTACACGGCAGTGCCAGGGCTTGTTTGACGGGAAGGTTTATATTCTATCACCCAGAGAGATGACCGCAAAGGCACCAACAGCCCCAAGGTCGACCTCCATGTCATGCCGGTGTGGAGCAGGAACATCACCGGAAGGGGCGTGGTCGTCACGATTCTTGATGACGGTGAGTTCCGCTCATGCGTACTCTCGTGTATCTGTAACCTTATGCCAATCACGTGACCAAAACATAAAGACGAATACGATTACTAAGTTTTTAGCTTAAAGCCACAGACAAACATATTTATTTAATATATTATGACTTTTTCTTCAGGTATCGAGAGGAACCATACAGATCTTGTAGCTAACTATGTAAGTTCAAATATCCAGCATTGTAAGATAGAACCCGTGAAGATACGGTTTAGAATTGGTCTTCAGTAACCCATGCTTGTCGTAAGAGGCGACTAACGGGATCAGGCTGACACGTGTCATCGCATCCCAAGTGCGTAGATTGATGCTCATGCTGTTGATCTCTGGATTGTCTGTTCCAGACTCGATTATTTACAGACCGCCGCCATATAGCTGGAATATTGCTGAGTGCGGCGTAAAATTAAACTCACTCACTCATTGTAAGTATAGAAACATTTTTTGTCGTTTAGAAGTATCCAGGTTTGTAAGCAGAGACGCACTGCTACACAGCTTGTGGTTGAGGAAAGGCAATCCCAAACTGCCATTTGGGATTTAGAATGCAATAAAAATCATTGGTTCGTCTTCTTGAAATCTCGGGTTCGATTCCCCACATGTCAAAGTACGCAGCCAATGCATGGTTCCCTGCCGTGACGTAACTGATACATTGCATAAAGCACTTTTTTATTCACACGTTGAAGGTCAGAAGACAACGTGTTCGAACTATTTGCATTGAAATGTTTTTCGCTCTTAACATTAGGATCCTGAGGCCAGCACTGACCTGAACGGAAACGACACCGATCCGATGCCCCGATATGACCCCACAAACGAAAACAAGTCAGTATTCACGTAATGGCGGGTGTTGGTTCGTGGTACAGGCTCTCAAAGACGAGGCCTGGTTCAGAGAGAGCGTTGACTAGGTTTAGTTACGAAAGCTCAGACTGGTTTGGGCTGGTTTAGTGAGCTCTGCTTCGGGTAGTTTGGTTTAGTGTGCTCGGTCTGGACTTGTTTGGTTCAGTGAAATCCGATTTGCGTGAGTTCAGGTTGGGGTGGTTTGCTAAAGTAAACTCAGACTGGGGTGGTTAGGTTTAGTGAGCTCTGGCTAGGGTAGTTAGGTTAAGGGGGGAACTAACTTTGGAAGCTTTGATGAAGGTATTCTTAGCTGTAGAAGTATCGACTGTCGTAACATCAGCAGCAATAATAGTATTAGCATCTGCAGCAGTAGAAGTTATAGCAGTAGTAATATATCATCATCATCATCATCATCATCATCGTCGTCGTCGTCGTCGTCGTCATCGTCATCATCACATGAATTAATATCGTGATCATAATTTGATATATTACAGACACGGTACTCGCTGTGCTGGGGAGGTTGCTATGGCGGCTAACAATGGGAAGTGCGGTGTTGGAGTGGCATTTAATGCCAACATAGGAGGTATGTATACGTATTACACTGGGAGCCTTGGCTGCATAGCTTCAGATCTCCTCCACGCCGTGTTAACCTGCCAAATTAGGCAATGAAGCGTCATAAAATCCCATACTTCAATCCTTGCAAAAGCCTATTTCTGTAACTGGCAATGAAAACAGATGACCTTATTCTGATACGGAGCACGTTCGCGGATTAGGACTACAGGAATAGAGTCTTAACCGTCGTCTTTCCTGCAAGGGAGCAATTGAGGTTGGCTTAAGAACAGGATAGCAGATAATATACAGTATCTGCCACAACTGTTTTGAAAATGTTCAGATATTACAGAAAGAATATAACGAAATTTTAAAAAATAGGTATATAAATGAAATGTTTATCTTAAAAACATCGCTGTTTAAGTCGATTGTTTCGTCACCATAGAGTTATTAGTTATAACATGCGGTGATACTTACACCCCCGTCAACATCATACGATATGAGTGCGCGTGCGTGTGTGTGTCTTGATAGAATCTTTTTTTATTCTTGTAGAACTTTAATTCTTTTCCTTATTACTAAAGTAATTTAAATAGGCCGAATGAACAATATCTAACTCCGGACTTAAAGTCAATCTTAGGACGAAGGCAGCTGACGTGCTGGTGGCGAGGTTGTCATGTCAGACACGTACATAATAATCAATGTACTTCTTCCGTAACATGTTGATTACGTGCGTTGCAGGGGTCCGGATGTTGGACGGGAAGGTCACGGATGTGTTAGAAGGGGAGGCAATCCAGTTCAATCACAAGTACGTGGACATCTACAGCGCCTCGTGGGGACCGAACGACGACGGACACACAGTGGAAGGGCCAGGCAAACTCGCCAAGAGGGCCTTCGAGACAGGCATACGAGAAGTAAGAAATTCCCCCACAACTCACCAAAACAACTAATTATTGTACATTAGTAGTCATCGTATATTTTCCCGAGATATGTTTGGCATATTTGTAAAAAAAAATAACGGCGTACATATTTTGATTAATCTAATACATTTGCGAGTTATCATATCGTCCTTCAATGTACTGACTATCTGGCAACGGTGTTATTCAAGGGTCGTGACGGCAAGGGTGTCATCTACGTGTGGGCATCTGGTAATGGCGGCCATGTGAAGGACAACTGTGACTGTGACGGATATACTGGCAGTATCTACTCCATCTCAATCAGCAGCGCATCACAAGCGTTTGAGAAACCCTGGTACGGGGAGAGGTGCGCCTCCACCATGGCAACCACTTACTCCAGTGGTGGGCTCAACGACAAAAAAGTGGTAGGTTGACTTACACATGAATGACACATTTCGACCTACAGGAACTGACGTAATTAAGGATGTGCGTGTGCGCATGACTGCGACAAACCAGCATCCACTCTTACTGTGCGCTGTGTTAGAGGTGCGTTTCCAACAGCCAATCGCTTGCCAACGATTTACAGCGATTCACTTAACAACAGAGCGGTAACTCCCAGCCGCTTGCAATCGCGCCAATCGCTGGCTGAGGTCGCTTCATTCTCAAACCAAAATGGCCGCTGAATCTTAGCAAGAAATGTTTAACTGGATCAGCTGGGAATGACGACCTGCATTACTATAATTAGGGCTCCAGTGACACGTTGCTATCTTTTTCTTCAAATGTCTATCACACCCCCTCGCTAACTCGCAATGTGACCATTCAGGTGTCAACTGACTTGAAGAACAAGTGCACCGACATGCACACCGGAACTTCGGCTGCTGCCCCATTGGCTGCTGGGATTTTTGCCCTTTTGCTTGAGGCAAAGTGAGTACTAACTTTGATATACTAGTCAACATATGGCGAGGGTCAGACCTTTGACAAACGCTAACCGAGGACAGTATTCTGTCATTACAAAACAAAGATGCCAGTACTGACATCAACCATTGATCTGTATGATTTCATTATGATGATACTCTGCGTCTTGGCCAGCAACAGGTTTGGTCCTTAGTAGATATTGGACTGTATATACCTGTCTCAAAGATTGACTTTCATAACGTCGGAACCTAACACCACAATATATCAAGATACAAGTGTTACTGGTAATCTTCAGTAAAATCTCTGATAACTGCATATGTCACGCTGTTTGACTATATTGCACTGAATGCCTTTCTCAGTGTATGAATATCAGCATGGTATGATGTTTAGAATAACTATTAATTATCTGAAAAGAACTATCACAATTAACGCTTAGTCTTTAATCCACGAATCCTGTCAATTTGGTACTTCACACTAAGTCGTTTGACTGAAATGTGTCTTACATCTAAAAACACCGTGAAGGGTTGTCGGCTCCTGTAACTAAGACTGTTGATGGTGTTTGTGTACCTATGTTGATCGCTGGTGTACCTACAGCCCCAACCTGACGTGGCGTGACGTTCAACACCTGGTGGCATGGACTTCCCAGAGTGACCCCCTCGCCCACAACAAGGGCTGGCAGACAAACGCCGCCGGATTCCGCGTCAACACGGCGTTCGGCTTCGGCCTGCTTGATGCAGCTGGTCTCGTTGATGCCGCCGACCCCAGTGAGTGGAATACTGTCCCCGAAAGCTTCGAGTGCAAAGTGGAAGCCACGGAATCCTCCAACCTGCCGAGGTACCAGAATCACAGGACCACTCTTGGGGTCATATTAAATTGGGAAATGATATATAGCATATTAAACATACATATACACTACTAGACAAAGGAAGTATACACACATGTTTGATGATAGGTTAAAACGAAGCAAAAAAGAAATACTCATCAGATGATTAATATGTATTTGGCACGAATATCATTGTTCTGCTTTGGACCTTGTGTTTGCAGTGTCTGGGCGACTGCTGTGAACCTAGTAACATTGTTATAACGATTGTATTGTTTGTGTCTAGTCCAGGTCGCAAGTTGTATACTAATTTGTGCCGGTCAGACTAGACGTATGTATGGACTCACGAACCTCCCCAGAGAACTCGTGAATGTGGCTTTACGCTACAACTAGTATTATTTCACCGTGGTGTACTCAGAGATCAGTACACGAGCGCACATACCATTACACGAGTACACACACACACCATTACACGAGTACAGATATCATTACACGAGTACACTCACCATTACACGATTACAGATATCATTACACGAGTACACTCACCATTACACGAGTACACTCACCATTACACGAGTACACACACACCATTACACGAGTACAGATATCATTACACGAGTACACGATTACAGATATCATTACACGAGTACACACACTCACCATTACACGGTTCATACTCACCATTACACGAGTACATTACACGATTACACTCACCATATATCATTACACGAGTACACTCACCATTACACGAGTACACTCACCATTACACGAGTACACACACACCATTACACGAGTACAGATATCATTACACGAGTACACACACACACCATTACACGAGTACAGATATCATTACACGAGTACACACACACACACACACACCATTACACGAGTACAGATATCATTACACGAGTACACACCACACACACACACACACCATTACACGAGTACAGATATCATTACACGAGTACACACACACACCATTACACGAGTACAGATATCATTACACGAGTATGCAGGGATCAGTCCGCGAGTACGCAGGGATCAGTTCGTGAGTACGCAGGGATCAGTTCGTGAGTACGCAGGGATCAGTTCGCGAGTACGCAGGGATCAGTTCACGAGTGACACCATTACACGAGTACGCAGGGATCAGTTCACGAGTACGCAGGGATCAGTTCACGAGTACGCAGGGATCAGTTCGCGAGTACGCAGGGATCAGTTCGCGAGTACACAGGGATCAGTTCGTGAGTACGCAGGGATCAGTTCACGAGTACGCAGGGATCAGTTCGCGAGTACGCAGGGATCAGTTCGCGAGTACACAGGGATCAGTTCGCGAGTACGCAGGGATCAGTTCACGAGTACGCAGGGATCAGTTCGCGAGTACACAGGGATCAGTTCGTGAGTACGCAGGGATCAGTTCACGAGTACGCAGGGATCAGTTCTCGAGTACGCAGGGATCAGTTCGCGAGTACACAGGGATAACTACATGAGTGCACGTAGATGATGTGTTCCAGATGTCAGTTCCATGTCTACCTGGATACCGTATTCCATATTCCATGAGTTTGGTGACCACGTCTGATGTGTTGTACATGTGTGTATACCCACACGTATTTCAAGCGCTCTGTATGTGCTTATTAAATATTTCATATATTACTCTATGTTGCAGGAGATTGCAGTCGGTGGAGGGGGGTAAGATGCTGGAGATTGAGATTTTAACTTCCGGATGTGTGGATCAAGACAATGAGATAAACTTCCTGGAGCACGTGATTCTCACCCTCAGTGCCGATTATACCAAGAGGGGCGATCTCTCCCTCTACCTCGTCTCCCCATCAGGTGCGTAACACGGGTTGGTGGAACGAGTGAATTACGAAAGTCGCAAGTGAGTTCAGAAATAATGGGCGTTGATACGGCTGTTGACTTGAGGAAGTGAATCACGTTCGTTGTTTCTAGCAACAAAATATTGAGCTACCACTGGTGCGAATGAATATCGAGTGTTGATTTGGGCAAGTGGATAAGGTTCGTTGAATCGAGGGAGTGAACAAACTTCGTTTTCTGGAACAAGTGAATAATGGTCGTTGTCTGCAGCAACTGGGTAATGTCGTTGACTGGAGTCTCTAAATAAATGGTTGTTGACTTGAGCAAGTGGGTAATGTTGTTGGCTGGAGCTTGTAAATAATGGTTGTTGAAGGCTAATGGTGGGGGAAGGCATCACGGGACAGCGGTAGGCAGAAAGGCTAATGGTGGGAGGAAGGCATCGCGGGACAGCGGTAGGCTGAAAGGCTAATGGTGGGAGGAAGGCATCATGGGACAGCGGTAGGCTGAAAGGCTAATGGTGGGAGGAAGGCATCATGGGACAGCGGTAGGCAGAAAGGCTAATGGTGGGAGGAAGGCATCATGGGACAAGGGTAGGCAGAAAGGCTAATGGTGGGAGGAAGGCATCAGGGACAGGTAGGCAGAAAGGCTAATGGTGGAGAAGGCATCACGGGACAGGCATCAATGGTGGGAGGAAGGCATCACGGGACAACGGTAGGCAGAAAGGCTAATGGTGGGAGGAAGGCATCACGGGACAAGTAGGTAGAAAGGCTAATGGTGGGAGGGAAGGCATCACGGGACAACGGTAGGCAGAAAGGCTAATGGTGGGAGGAGGCATCACGGGACAACGGTAGGCAGAAAGGCTAATGGTGGGAGGAAGGCATCATGGGACAACGGTAGGTAGAAAGGCTAATGGTGGGAGGCTAACAGCTGGTGGGAGGAATGGTGGGAGGAAGGCATCATGGGACAAGGCAGAAAGGCTAATGGTGGGAGGAAGGCATCATGGGACAATGGTAGGCAGAAGGCTAATGGTGGGAGGAAGGCAGGCATCATGGGGGACAATGGTAGGCAGAAAGGCTAATGGTGGGAGGAAGGCATCACGGGACAACGGTAGGTAGAAAGGCTAATGGTGTGAGGCAGAAAGGCTAAAAGGTGGGAGGAAGGCATCATGGGACAACAGTAGGCTAGGCAGAAAGGCTAATGGTGGGAGGAAGGCATCATGGGACAATGGTAGGCAGAAAGGCTAATGGTGGGAGGAAGGCATCATGGGACAATGGTAGGCAGAAAGGCTAATGGTGGGAGGAAGGCATCACGGGACAACAGTAGGTAGAAAGGCTAATGGTGGGAGGAAGGCATCACGGGACAACGGTAGGCAGAAAGGCTAATGGTGGGAGGAAGGCATCATGGGACAATGTAGGCAGAAAGGCTAATGGTGGGAGGAAGGCATCATGGGACAATGGTAGGCAGAAAGGCTAATGCTAAAGGCATCATGGGACAGGGGAAGGCAGGTAAAAAGGCTAATGGTGGGAGGAAGGCATCATGGGACAACGGTAGGCAGAAAGGCTGGGTGGGAGGAAGGCATCATGGGACAATGGTAGGCAGAAAGGCTAGAAAGGCATCAACAATGGTAGGCAGAAAGGCTAATGGTGGGAGGAAGGCAAGGCATCATGGGACAATGGTAGGCAGAAAGGCTAATGGTGGGAGGAAGGCATCATGGGACAACAGAAAGGCTAATGGTGGGAGGGAAGGCATCATGGGACATGGTGGCAGAAAGGCTAATGGTGGGAGGGACAGGCATCATGGGACAAACTGGTAGGCAGAAAGGCTAATGGTGGGAGGAAGGCATCATGGGACAATGGTAGGCAGAAAGGCTAATGGTGGGAGGAAGGCATCATGGGACAGCGGTAGGCAGAAAGGCTTATGGTGCGAGGAAGTCACCATGGGACATGGTAAGGCAGAAAGGCTAATGGTGGGAGGAAGGCATCATGGGACAATGGTAGGCAGAAAGGCTAATGGTGGGAGGAAGGCATCATGGGACAGCGGTAGGCAGAAAGGCTTATGGTGCGAAGAAGTCACCATGGGACAGGGTAGGCAGAAAGGCTAATGGTGGGAGGAAGGCATCATGGGACAAAGGCTAATGGTGGGAGGAAGGCATCATGGGACAGGGGTAGGCAGAAAGGCTAATGGTGGGAGGCATCATGGGACAATGGGAGGCAAGAAAGGCTAATGGTGGGAGGAAGGCATCATGGGACAGGGGTAGGCAGAAAGGCTAATGGTGGGAGGAAGGCATCATGGGACAATGGTAGGCAGAAAGGCTAATGGTGGGAGGAAGGCATCATGGGACAATGGTAGGCAGAAAGGCTAATGGTGGGAGGAAGGCATCATGGGACAATGGTAGGCAGAAAGGCTAATGGTGGGAGGAAGGCATCATGGGACAATGGTAGGCAGAAAGGCTAATGGTGGGAGGAAGGCGGTACTGGGGAACCAGGAATGACCAAATGAGAACATGAATAGGAAGCAATTCGGTATAGACATTTATCCTATTTCAACAAAACTGTGCGTTGTTTCCAGGTACGAAGACGATGCTGCTGTCCCGGCGTACCTACGACAGCTCCAGCAGCGGCTACAAACACTGGCCCCTCATGTCCGTGCACACGTGGGGGGAGTCCCCTAGGGGGACGTGGAAACTCATTTTCGAGGACACGGTACCATCTCCGTCCCTTCCATACCAGTATTTCACAGTTTTAGGAGGCCGCATTATTTAACAATACATTGTTCAGTAATAAGTTTCAATAACAGACTATTAATGAAATTTAACATTAGTGAAGATATTTTCAATTGGCAAGGATATCTGTGTAAACCACTGCGTTCATGTAAAGACGTGCAGAGATGCGCCATTTACGCTTGCTGAAAGGTGCACCGGGTTGTGACATTTTCATTCGTATTTGTCATCGAGCCACTCACACTTACATGGATATTTTATGCGTAATTTACGCAAGAACGCAGTGTTCTGGAGTTTTTATTTGAGTAACTGATTGTCAACCACTTGAAGGAGGATGTCTCAAGTATGTGGTCACCGACGTGTCTAGTTATCTTAGGCAAGCTAAATTACAGTAACTGCGGTTGTGATGGACTCCACAGGCCACTAATTTAGTTCGGTATAACCGTAGTTCGTTATACCCACTTCGACTCAAATGTACTGCAAGTTGCCGCGACCGGAAAATAGTTGTTATATAGAGCATGGTGGGCAACTTGACTAAAGCTCCAGGCTAGTGATCAAGCGACCTTGAGGTGCCCGGATCGAGCCCACCTGTTACCGGGTGTAAAAACCTTGGAGTCAACTTTGTGTGCAGACTCTTTCAGTGTTGTCACAACCCCTAGTGTACAGTACACAACCCTGTGCACTTAAAAGAACCTACGAATCCGTTGGTATATGACCTGATGGTGGCCACATGAATACGTGCAAACACCTAGTTGCAGGTACAGCAACGTGCAGTGAACTTGGACAAAGTACTGTGACTGTGTCCCAGTCCACCCAGCTGTGAATGGGTACCTCGTAAGGATGAGAAAACGCTTTAAACAAAAAGTAAATCTCAATATGACTCCCATAATTTTACCTTGCCAATTGGGAGTTGAGATTGACATCCAATGATCGAGGGAATAAAATACCAGCGACTTGAGCATGTACTAATTGCATGGATATGTATGGATGTATCCAATAACAATATCTTTCAGTTTGTTTTAAATATGCTTTACTGCGCAGTATTCCACATCTCCCATTCACAAACCAGTTAATGGTAACATTTAATGAAACATTTGACAAACTGTTAACCAACAATTTGAAACCACTGATTACCAGTACAAATCAACCTAATGGCTTGTCATATTGGACTTATTTATACAGACGCTTGATACAGTTTCTATGGTTGCAGTCAGGAAACGACAACTCTGGCTCAGTGAATGGCGTCTCTCTGACCATGTATGGTACAAAGGTCAAGCCGGAGCACATGCGCAATGGTCCTCGGAACTATAACCCTGATTATAATCAGGTGAAAAATGAGAAAAAGGTACGTAGAAGTACATTGCGGAGGGATATGTTGAAATACGCAAGAAAATGAGAAGGTAAAGCAGGCATTAAAATGAAGCGAAGGGAGAAACAAATTTTGTATTACACTTCAGTCAACTCGGGACTCACTGAATCAGTGTGAATCAGTTATAGGGGATAGGTTACGATGGAAAAGGGTAGTCTTACATACGTCGACTTATTCGACTTCGTGGTAACATGAATTAAAAACTTTCGCTGGTTGCATTCAGTGGCTCAAGCGATAGTTTGTGTCATTGCTTAATTGCAAATTGATATACATCTTTTTTTAACTGATCTAGAATTTTGAAACACGATACTTCCATGTAGTCGGCCACTTAAAGATACATTTTTAGCATTCTGACCATAACTGTTATCGTTTTATCGGGAATATCTGTAGTTAAGTGTTTGTGTATTTCTGTCCTGAATGTTCAAGCAGTGATAAGAAACCATTGTTAATTCATTTGAGGTTATTTTTGTACATTGTATTAATGTCGTGTGTTATCATCATGTTTAACCAGAGACAGGATACAAGGGTGAGTGTCCAGCACAACACAGCACGGGCTTTCCTTCTCTGTACATACAACACAAATCTCCGTAGGAAACGTATGGGAATGTGCATATTGCCTTTTCATATTCATTTGTTTTTCTCGCTTGTACAGATTGTAAGTGACATTCACACAACAGCACCATTTTGGGTTAGGGAGACGCTAGAGTAGCATCTTGAATTTTCGGAGGGATAGAATTTTCTTACGACCCCATAACATGGGGTTGGTACTGGTTCACAATGCACAGTTTCTTTCTGTCGGGGCGGGGTTAACACCACTCAGTCATGATCGCACTGCTTGGGGAAGTGAAGCAATTGTGTACTGATATCACTAGGGGAACCCTTGAAGATCCGGGATATATACTACCGACAACGTGTAATGGAACTGACTGACTGACTGACTGACTGACTGAGTTTGGTTTTACGCCGCTTTTAGCAATATTCCAGCAACATCACGGCGGGGGACACCAGAAATGGGCTTCACACATTAATGGAACTGCAGATATGGTAGTGTGTGCGTAGTGATGATAAGATTATATTTGGACATGTACGTCAATGTTTTGGTGATGCCAGCTCAACACTCTGATGGCGTGCTGTTTGTTGACCTGGGTGTGGTTGTCCTTTGTATTGGCCTCCATTGAGCCTGAGGAGCGACCCCATGGGCCATGTTGGTGGGTGCTTGACTTCTGGTGCCTGCTCACGGCTCACAACACCCCGCAGGTGTTTTATATGGGACATGTCTGGGGGTTTAGCGTGCCCTTCCATTGTCAGTGGGGCGGTGGGAGAGCCTAGCGTTCGCTCGTCACGCCGAAGACCCGGGTTCGAGTCCCCACACGGGTACAATGTGTGAAGCCCATTTCTGGTGTCCCCCGCCGTGATATTGCTGGAATATTGCTAAAATCGGCGTAAAACTAAACTCACTCACTCACTCCATTGTCAGTATGCCTTCTCTCCGGGGATGTTTGATGACGACCTGTTCTGATGTGGTCTGTCATTTTCATCATACTGTTCAAAATTTCTGCCGATAGGTCTATCGAATGGTACAAAGGCAGGGCGAAATGTTTCGTCGAATTACCGATGGCCAGGCAAATGTCCATTCACAATAACCAAATCAGTTCGTCTTCTGGACGACACTACCGTCCGGTCACTAACCCTTACCTGTCATGGTCAAGAACCAATGCCCTGGCAGACCGCTATGTCGTCAAAATTTGTGAATTGGAGGTAAACTTTGAATGATTTGTAAACATGACGTAACGCCAAAAAAATGTTGCAGTACAGCCCGCGCCTCTCTTTGCTGAATGTAATAAGTAGTCAGGACGACTCCCTTCCTGGGACGCCTTCCCGTGGGTCGCTTAGCTCAATGGCATTATTGACTGTCAGGTACCCCATAGACGCGCACACTGTGGTTTCCGAATCACCATTCAAACATTAGTTCGCTTACCTTTGTCGGTAGTGTATGTACCTGTTTTTCAAAACTCTGAGGACTAACAAGTCGGTCAGGACCCCGTTCCTCAGAGCCGTCGTAGCGCTACGACTGTCGTAAGTCAATGTTAAAGTATGGGAGTTACGATCATCTTAGCGCTACGATCCCTTTGTGGAACGGGGCCCTGGTTCGCTGACTTGATTGATGTATGCCATCGTATCCCATTTGTTTAGATATGAAGGTAATCACTTGATTGTCTGGTCTAGATTATTTACAGAACGACGTTATATAGCTTGCAATTTGTGAAATTAAAGAACTGAGAACTCTTTCCTCACGAACGATATTGTAGATCCCCTTTCATCATCACCCCTTGTGGGTGTAGGATCGTTGGATTATCATGATACATTTTTTTCAGGATGCCAATGGAGAGGGAATATCTAACAATATATAAGCGGTAACTGTTCGTTCGGGGCACGTTATGGATTGTGGTTGTGCAATATTGACAGCTGGTTGTCATTATGTGTGTCATTAACAGGGGCGGATCCGGGATTTGGGAGAGGGGTGGGGGTGGGGGGTGCACATAAATCATGAAGTCCAAAGGGTAGGTGGACCTGCTCCTGAGGGAATTTTCCTCTGGATCCACCCCTGATTACGATACACAATCGGTTGTCTTTGGGGGAGTAGATTGACGTTGTAGAATGACAACCAGCTGTGGAGGGAGATTGACAAACATTAAACATTTGTTGTTTTAGAGGAGGGTCATAAACCCTTGTGGAAATTGACACTCCGTTGTCATGGGGAGAGATAGCTAGTTGTCATTAAGTGTGTCATTACGATTGACAGTCGGTTGTCTTTATGGGAGTAGATTAACGTTAAAGAATGCCAACCAGCTGTGATTGTGGGAGAATATCGATACATGTTTGTAATTTATGGTCAGATTTACAATTGGTTGCCATTGCGGGATGAGATTTACAATTGGTTGTCACTGAGGGAGGAGACTGACAATCGGTTGTCATTATGGGAAAGATTTACAATCGGTTGTCATTGTGGGAAGTTATTTACAATCGGTTGTCATTGTGTGTAGAGATTTACAATCGGTTGTCATTATGGGAAGACATTGTTAAACATTTGGATATAAGTTAAGGAAGGTGACGGTTGTCGTGGGACTAGATTGTTAAACATTTGGATATAAGTTAAGGAAAGTGACGGTTGTCGTGGGACTAGATTGTTAAACATTTGGATATAAGTTAAGGAAGGTGACGGTTGTCGTGGGACTAGATTGTTAAACATTTGGATATAAGTTAAGGAAAGTGACGGTTGTCGTGGGACTAGATTGTTAAACATTTGGATATAAGTTAAGGAAAGTGACGGTTGTCGTGGGACTAGATTGTTAAACATTTGGATATAAGTTAAGGAAAGTGACGGTTGTCGTTTGGGACTAGATTGTTAAACATTTGGATAAGTTAAGGAAAGTGACGGTTGTCGTGGGACTAGATTGTTAAACATTTGGATATAAGTTAAGGAAGGTGACGGTTGTCGTGGGACTAGATTGTTAAACATTTGGATATAAGTTAAGGAAAGTGACGGTTGTCGTGGGACTAGATTGTTAAACATTTGGATATAAGTTAAGGAAGGTGACGGTTGTCGTGGGACTAGATTGTTAAACATTTGGATATAAGTTAAGGAAGGTGACGGTTGTCGTGGGACTAGATTGTTAAACATTTGGATATAAGTTAAGGAAGGTGACGGTTGTCGTGGGACTAGATTGTTAAACATTTGCATATAAGTTAAGGAAGACGGTTGTCGTGGGACTAGATTGTTAAACATTTGCTTGTTAAACATTTGCATATAAGTTAAGGAAGGTGACGGTTGTCGTGGGACTAGATTGACAGAAACTGTTGTTTGTCATTGCTGAAGGAACATGACAATCGGTTGTAATTGTGGGAGAATATTATTAAATGGTTGTCATTAAAGGAGGACATTGTTACAAATATTGAAAGGAAATTTGAGTATAGGTGACATTATTTGTGCTTGTTGGTGTCTTCATGCACGTGCACGTTCTAAACGCACACATTGGTGGCAGCGAGATGCGCCCATTTGAAACACGGGCATGACATTAGCTGGAACATTCATACCGGAGGCTTAGGGACTGGCCATGTTATTGAGAAAACCTGAAACATAACAGGCTTTACCCTTAAGGTACATTATTAGACATGTCTGATATCGTGTACAAGTGTATGTTTTGAAATACAGTTAACATGTTTGGCTTATTTCAGCGAAAATAAGAACTGCGTGTTTGAAATACCGAAGTGACAAATATCCTGTTTCCAACAAACATCCCACTTGGTCGGTTCCTGAACCATTTTCGTTTGTGAAATACATCTGTTTCTTCGATGCACATTGCAAATCTTTCTAGTACAGCCTAACTCTTGAGAATCCCACACAGTTAAGGGGACACTATGTAGCTCAATATCAACGTGTGTTAAGTCGACAATAATTGTCACATTCATGGAACCTCTTTAGGCCGGATTCCTGACAATCCAGGTGCGGGAAACGACCAACCCAGGACACGTTAATCAATACCCATGAAGACCCGGGTCAGAATATTGATCTTCAGTAACCCATGCTTGTCGTAAGAGGCGACTAACAGGATCGGGTGGTCAGGTTCGCTGATGAGGCTGACACGTGTCAAAGTATCCCAATTGCTTAGATCGATGCTCATGCTGTTGATCACTGGATTGTCTGGTCCAGACTCGTTTATTTACAGACCGCCGCCATATACTGGAATATTGGTGAGTGCGGCGTAAAACTAAACTCACTCTTTAATCAAAACATTTGTTAATCCGTTCGTTATGATAACGTCTGGATTAAGGATTTCACTAACATAACTGCCAGATTGCCGTTATATCTGACCTAACACCCTCCTACGTAGTATACTACTTTCAGACTGATCTGTTTCATGCCCCTTGCGCACTGCCATATGCACAATGAATGAATGAATGAATGAATGAATGAATGAATGAATGTGCCAGACTGTACTAATTTGAGATGAAGGGAATGGATTAAAGTTTTTGTCAATAGAAAGCTCTCCTAGTGCGATGTAATATTTGAGTTGTCATTTTACCTGCTTACATATTATTTCTGTAGTATAGCATGTAGTCGCTGTAGCTAGCCACACGTGACCGCTCGTAGAGATACAGCTTGAACCACAATAGTGAGTGAGATGACCAACTAGCTTCCTGTCAAACAGTTCATCCATAGCAGTATGTTGCCTTTAGAATTGACTTACACCGTTCAACACAGTGCTGACTGACTGTGCATGGCTTACATCGTACCCCGTTTGCAACTATAATCAATCCAAAAACCTAACTCGATGTTCAGACAATTCTGAAGCATTATTGAGGAGTACAATAATAACTAGCGTTGTGGATAAAAACGTCTTTAACACCCTCGACGCCCTCAGGAAAAAAGGATTTTGTTGTCCATAATGTGTTAAAAAAAACTTAGTCTCACTGTACCTAGAAGAGTTCAAGCTATACCTTATACGAGCGGTGAAGCATGTAGTTGTTGAACTTTTGTTGGATTCTGAACAGGATCTCTCCCGCGTCTTACGGTAACAGCAAACAGCACATGTCGATAAGTGTAATAAACATTGGTGTGTCAGAAGAAACGCGGGCGAGATCCCACATATTGGTTCATGGTATGTCAGGCGATACGACTAGGATGCATGTTTGTAGCCCTTAAAACTTGGGTTAGAACAGGGTACCGTTGTACAACCTTATAGCGCGCCAATCGTAAGTCTGTGTTAGGGTATGGGAGTTACAATCACTTTATCCTTATGATTGCTTTGTACAACAGCACCCCGATATCCACCAACCTATGTTTGACGTAAAGGGTGTACACATGGACAGGCTGGTGAGGTTGGTGAGGTTGGTGAGGCTGGTGACTTGGTGGGTGGAACTCGAACAGCGTGGATCGAGAATAGACGGTCGATTGCTTTTCACGCATGCCCTTTATATGTTTCTTTATTTCCTGGTTTACCAGTAAGCAGCCTTTACACGTATATTTGGTTATATTATGGTCATTAGTATGCATTGTTTTGTGCACGTTTACGTCTATGTATCATGATGCGGCTCCCCCAGCTCAGATTTCAGTAACGTTATGTCATGAACATACATCGAGTTATCGAGTGACAGCGCGGCGCCCGCTCTTGTGTGTCGGGCCTGTCTACTGGTGTCACTAACGCCGCGTGCAAGACCTGTGAACAGTTGACAGTAATATCAGGTGGAGGACCTGGCAACAGTTGCACAGTACTGCCACGTTCAGGGCCTGCCTAAGGTTGCCCAACGCGGATGACCTGTGAACAGCTAACAGTAATGTGACGTGGATGACCTGTGAACAGCTGACAGTAATGTCACGTTGATGACCTGTGAACAGCTGACAGTAATGTGACGTTGATGATCAGTGAACAGCTGACAGTAATGCAACGTAGATGACCATTGAACAGCTGACAGTAATGTCACGTGGATGACCTGTGAACAGCTGACAGTAATGTCACGTGGATGACCATGTGAACAGCTGACAGTAATGTCACGTGGATGACCTGTGAACAGCTGACAGTAATGTCACGTGGATGACCTGTGAACAGCTGACAGTAATGTCAAGTTGATGACCATGACCTGTGAACAGCATTGAACAGCAGACAGTAATGTCACGTGGATGACGATTGAACAGCTAACAGTAATGTGACGTGGATGACCTGTGAACAGCTGACAGTAATGTGACGTTGATGACCATTGAACAGCTGACAGTAATGTGACGTGGATGACCTGTGAACAGCTGACAGTAATGTCACGTTGATGACCTGTGAACAGCTGACAGTAATGTCACGTGGATGACCTGTGAACAGCTGACAGTAATGTGACGTGGATGACCTGTGAACAGCTGACAGTAATGTCACGTTGATGACCTGTAAACAGCTAACAGTAATGTCACGTGGATGACCTGTGAACAGCTAACAGTAATGTCACGTGGATGACCATTGAACAGCTGACAGTAATGTCACATGGATGACCATTGAACAGCTGACAGTAATGCAACGTGGATGACCTGTGAACAGCTGACAGTAATGTCACGTGGATGACCTGTGAACAGCTGACAGTATGTCACGTGGATGACCTGTTCAGTAATGTCAAGTGACCTCAGTTGTATGGTGCAACGTGCAGCTCCAGCCAAGAGTTGTACAGTAATGTCGCAGGCATGTCGAGCCAACAGTCGCCTAAAATGTCACGGACCTACTTCAGTTAACTCAGGTCTCATGCAGTTTGCTGCTGTACACTTATGTGCATAAAGCAATGTGTATGGTATGTTTGTTTTATTTCCAGTCTAGAAGTAATGTACTCTTATTAGACCTTTTGTTACAACGTGAAGTTCTTTATTCGTTCAATCAATTTCAGGATGACGGTGACCATCAGTCGAAGTCTGGCAGCACGTTAGCCGAGTCTCTTCTTCAGCTGAGGCTGAAATTCTTGTCGAAGATGTTGTGAGGCAGCGACTGAGGTATCAGCACGGAATGAACGTCATTGTGTTAGGGACTCTAACGTTTGTTTCTTGTTGTTTACAGACAACTTGTTCAATAAAGTTGTTACCATACCCGTTGTTGTATATTTGTCCTGACACTTACCATATTGCCAGTTTTGTCCTGACACTGACTATATTGCCAGTTTTGTCCTGACACTTGTTTACATATTGCCGGTTTTGTCCTGACAACTGACCATATTGTTCAATAAAGTTGTTACCATACCCGTTGTCCTGTATATTTGCCGGTTTTGTCCTGACACTGACCATATTGCCGGTTTTGTCCTGACACTGACCATATTGCCGGTTTTGTCCTGACACTGACTTTATTGCCGGTTTTGTCCTGACACTGACCATATTGCCGGTTTTGTCGTGACACTGACTATATTGCCGGTTTTGTCCTGACACTGACCATATTGCCGGTTTTGTCCTGACACTGACTATATTGCCGGTTTTGTCCTGACACTGACTATATTGCCGGTTTTGTCCTGACACTGACTTATATTGCCGGTTTTGTCCTGACACTGACCATATTGCCGGTTTTGTCCTGACACTGACTTACTATTGTCCGACACTGTTTTGTCCTGACACTGACCATATTGCCGGTTTTGTCCTGACACTGACTATATTGCCGGTTTTGTCCTGACACTGACCATATTGCCGGTTTTGTCCTGACACTGACTATATTGCCGGTTTTGTCCTGACACTGACTATATTGCCGGTTTTGTCCTGACACTGACCATATTGCCGGTTTTGTCCTGACACTGACCATATTGCCGGTTTTGTCCTGACACTGACTTATATTGCCGGTTTTGTCCTGACACTGACTATATTGCGGTTTTGTCCTGACACTTTATTGTCCTGACACTGACACTGACTATATTGCCAGTTTTGTCCTGACACTGACTATATTGCCGGTTTTGTCCTGACACTGACTTATATTGCCGGTTTTGTCCTGACACTGACTATATTGCCGGTTTTGTCCTGACACTGACTTATATTGCCGGTTTTGTCGTGACACTGACCATATTGCCGGTTTTGTCCTGACACTGACCATATTGCCGGTTTTGTCGTGACACTGACCATATTGCCGGTTTTGTCACTGACACTGACTTATATTGCCGGTTTGTCCTGACACTGACTGACACTGACCATATTGACACTGACCATATTGGTTTTGTCCTGACACTGACTATATTGGCGGTTTTGTCCTGACATATTGCCAGTTTGTCCTGACACTGACTATATTGCCAGTTTTGTCCTGACACTGATTTATATTGCCGGTTTTGTCCTGACACTGACTTATATTGCCGGTTTTGTCGTGACACTGACTATATTGCCGGTTTTGTCCTGACACTGACTCATATTGCCGGTTTTGTCGTGACACTGACTTATATTGCCGGTTTTGTCCTGACACTGACTATTTTGCCGGTTTTGTCGAACCCTGACTATATTGCCGGTTTTGTCCTGACACTGACTATATTGCCGGTTTTGTCGTGACACTGATTATATATTGCCGGTTTTGTCCTGACACTGACTATATTGCCGGTTTTGTCCTGATTACACTGACACTATTGCCGGTTTTAATTTTCAACATAATTACCTTTGATTTCAACACTCTTGGTTCAGAGAAACCACATGCAGGAATCTAACCACTGCTGGTGTCTAAGTTTGGGTGTAATCTATTTTGTGTGAACAGCTTGACACATTTTACAGTGGTCGACTCAGCTGCCCTGTGAGCAACTAACAACTCCACCAGACATGTGTGTGACAGTTTATTTATTTAAACTAGAACGTATATATAACAACGTAATCGCGTGTCTCCAGAAGGCGTATCAATGCATTCCTTCGGTTTCATTCTTTAAGAATTCAAAAGTTTAAAAGTTAGTCAAACGATTGAGTGAGTAAATCGGCTTTGACGCAGCGTATAAGAGATTACCAGTTATACTGCAACATGCCCGCCTAACGAGGGAGGACGTCCAGAACGATGCATGTAACTAACTAATAATCATGGACATGATGTCAGCAAACCAACGATAAAAACGTCCGAAAATCATGTGTCCACTTGCAGGAGAAAAACAGACACATGACCACTTGAATGACGTGTCCTAATGAATCAGTGGTAACGATCACTTGAAAGACGTGATATAACACGGTGGCCAAGGTGAACTGAGAAACGTGTATTGGTGGGTCAATGATGACCGGAAACACGTGTTTTAATAGGAAAGTGTCCCGATAACCGGAAACACGTGTTTTAATAGGAAAGTTTCCTGATAACCGGAAACACGTGTTTTAATAGGAAAGTGTCCCGATAACCGGAAACACGTGTTTTAATAGGAAAGTGTCCCGATAACCGGAAACACGTGTTTTAATAGGAAACTGGCCCAATATCCGGAAACACGTGTTTTAATAGGAAAGAGGCCCGATAACCGGAAACACGTGTTTTAATGGGAAAGTGGCCCGGTAACCGGAAACACGTGTTTTAATAGGAAACTGGCCCAATATCCGGAAACACGTGTTTTAATGGGAAAGTGGCCCGATAACCAGAAACACGTGTTTTAATAGGAAAGTGGCCCGATAACCGGAAACACGTGTTTTAATAGGAAAGTGGCCCGATAACTGGAAACACGTGTTTTAATAGGAAAGTGTCCCGATAACTGGAAACACGTGTTTTAATAGGAAAGTGGCCCGATAACCGGAAACACATGTTTTAATAGGACAGTGGCCCGATAACCCGAAACACATGTTTTAATCGGGACAGTAGCCCAATAAACCGAAACACATGTTTCAATGGGATAGTGAACCGATGACCCGAAACACGTGTTTTAACGTGACAGTGAACCGATGACCCGAAACACGTGTTTTACTACTACAGTGGTCCGGTAACCCGAAACACATGTTTTACTACTACAGTGACCCGATAACCCGATAACCCGAAACACGTGTTTTACTAGTACAGTGGTCCGGTAACCCGAAACACGTGTTTTACTACTACAGTGACCCGATAACCTGAAACACGTGTTTTAATGGGACAGTGGCCCGATAACCCGATAACCCGAAACACGTGTTTTAATGGGACAGTGGCCCGATAACCCGAAACATGTTTTAACGGGACAGTGGCCAAATAACCCGAAACATGTGTTTTAATAGGACAGTGGCCCAATAACCCAAAACACGTGTTTGATTGGGACAGTGGCCCGATGACCTGAAACACGTGTTTGATTGGGACAGTGGCCCGATAACCCAAAACACGTGTTTGATTGGGACAGTGGCCCGATGACCTGAAATACGTGTTTGATTGGGACAGTGGTCCGATGAACTGAAACACGTGTTTGATTGGGACAGTGGCCCGGTAACCCGAAACACGTGTTTGATTGGGACAGTGGCCCGATGACCTGAAACACGTGTTTGATTGGGACAGTGGCCCGATGACCTGAAACACGTAAAATAATAAGACGAGTTCTAATGAGTCAGTTGTCATGGTGATCTGAAAGACGTATCTTGAAGAGTCAGTTGAGCACGGCGTACACGTTTCCCTGGGAGACAGAAGTCATGGGGAGTTTTCGCAAAGCGCCATTAAGTTCACAGATCGGGTTGTTGTTCTGGGTACGCTTGTAGTGAAAGTTCTGACATCCCTGCAACCGAAGACATTTGACTGCACAGTGCAGACGTGTCCTCGAAGTTGTCACGTTTCTGGGGGACGTGAACAGGCGAGCTGTGACCGCCTTGAATACTGAATCTAGAAAGTAAAAACAAAAACAACATTACTACCGCCTCGACACTGATGTCACTGCCATAATCAAGAGAGAAATATCTATCCCGTGGACAGTGAATTGGCAAGACAAGCTCTTTTGTCATTTGGAAACGATTTTACTACTGCTTCTTGTTGGCAAAAGGAAATAACAATTGTTTTCCATTCCCATTACATTGTGTTACTGTAAGTTGTCCACCGACCAAGTTGTCACGGAGGACATAAACAAAAGGTGGAGGTAACTTAATCTATGTCAAACGAGGGACCATTGGGCCACGAATTGATTATACCCCTCACCAGTCAGAGGGTTACATGTATATACATTGTATTATCGTGATAAAATTTGCATACAGCTTAAATCGCCAAATGTCAATTTCAATACTGATTATCATCTTTTAAAATGTCGTAATTTATTAAAGAATCGTCCCTTGGATGTGCCAGTAACATATGGTTGAGAGATTCGAATCCTGTTTCGCTGTGGTTATGTTTGTCAGCACCATACCCAAGGGTTTCACTCAAGTGGTGAACGTGTAACACCTTCAGGTCATCGGGCTTTCCCCAAGCTGAGACGCCGTGGCATGACTGACATACTGTTCGAGGTGGTGACAAAGTGAAGGTAGACTGGCGCACTTAACATACACTCTATAAAAACAGAAACGCACAGGTGATTTTGAGAAAATTCGATTCTTGAAGCTGCGGCAAAAACAATACAAATATATTATTTCTTTCCAAAACGTCATCTGTATGTGATTATTAACAGCCTCAGTGCCAAAACGCGACAATTTTAACTTATTCCCTTGTTTTAGAAGCGTTTGAAGAAATATTCGCGAAAAATGTCAAGAAAACATGCAAAGGAAAATGCACGTGCAAGTATGCGGAAAAGTATGCGGTATCGATCGCTATAAAAAGGCAAACGTTGTGTTTAATTTTGTCATTCGAAAAAGAGGAAACCATCCTGCTATGACTGAGTGCCGCCAATCGAAACATCGCCATATGCTGCCTTGAAGCTGGGGAGTCGCAATCTGCAGTTGTCCGACATTTCAACGTTCATCAGAGCACCATATCTCGCCTTTGGGATACAGCACGCGTCACGGTCCGCTACATTGCTAATTCTAACGTCAATGTCTTGCCATGGCCTTTCTGATTACCAAATCTAAACCCGATTGAACACCTGTGGGATGAACTCGATCGACGTGTACGTCAACGTCAAAACACGCCTCCACAACTGGACATCACATTGCAGGAAGAGTGGGGGAAAGAATTCCGCAAGAGCGACTTCGTCAACGTATCCAGTCTGTGCCGAGTCGGAGCCGAGTGGTAATTGCTGCCAATGTTGGCCACAGAAGGTACTGACTTTGTCCCCATCTTGTGGACACAAGTATTAGATATACCCACACTTTCCGAGGTGTGCCGCTCAATACCCCTACTGTTTGAGTCGTGTGGCCTCCGAGGCGTTAGCCGAGGAGACCACACGACTCAAACAGTAGGGGTATTAAGACACACCGAGGAAGTGTGGGTACATCTGACTTATACCTCACTTCTGGTCGAGTTACGAGTTTATTATAACTCTTTATGTTCTAGTTATGACAAAAAAATTATTTCTTTTCCATCTGTTTCATTTATTTTTAGCCCACTGGTTAAGACCCTCCAATGTCCCGCGTCTATAGTCTGTTTGCAGTGAAACCTACCGATCAATTTCACTTTAAACAAAAAAGTACTCAAATAAGTGAAATTAAGATTGCGAATCTCATAATTTGACCTTGCCAAATGAACATCTCAGAATTATATTCAACTTAGAATAAAATTTGTTTAACAAATGATCATAGTTTCAAATCAATATTATTGGTTTGTATTACAATTTTAGGGGGGTAAGCGCAGTAGTTGGAACAGTGAAACAAATGCCCGTGCGGTACGTAACAAGCGTTAACTTCTACCAAACCTGCATTTTCTGGGTGTTTCATTTAATGCGCATACCCCATTGTAATACAAACCAATAATAGCGCTTTGAAACTTTTATCGTTTGTTAAACAACTTTTTATCCTAAGCTGAATATAATTCTGAGATTTAAATGTTCAATAGGCAAGGTAAAATTATGGGGATTTGCAATCTTAGTTTCACTTTATTTGATTTACTTTTTTAAAGTGATATTCATCGGTACGTTTTCACTGCAAACAGACTATAAGCAGTCGATTGCACGTGCATGCACGGGCTTGCACGATTTCCCACGATTTTAAACACCAGTTCGGGCGCGAGAATGACTTCAAGTAGCCCCAAATATGCACAATATTACTGATAATTGACATTTGTATGGGCAGACCAATGCGCATGCGTTCTCTGACTCGCATGTGGCATAGAAAACATTTGGAAGATCACACGTTCGTTCGCCATGGATGCTGAAGAGTGGACAGAGGATTTTCTTTCTCAAATTGACAGTTCGTTAGCGTCACATTTCGACCTGGATGATAAGGAAGATTTTGAAACAATCGAAATCTCAATGTGAGTCCATTGAAATAAAATTATAATTCACCGTTTGTTGTGTCTTTATTGCTTCGGTATACCCTAGTGAAAAAGTGTAGGTGTATCATTGATACACCTACACTTTTGACAGGTGTACCGGTCAATACACCTACACTTTTAACAAAGGAAACCATGGCAACGAGACCGGAAGTGGGGTATAAGTAATGAAAACACAACAATAAATGTTGTGTTGGCGAACTCCTTGTCTACATACGTGTGAAGTTTCGCCTTTTAACAATTGAAATTACATGAAATAATTGCTCTTAAACTAACGCAATAAATTCTTCTAAAAAATGGCTTATGCGTTTCTTTTCTTAAAGAGTGTAGCACATAACTAGAGTAGGAAGGAATGAATGTTGTGAACTGTGCGACGGTGTGTAAACCTTTGGGGAAACTATTGAACAAGAAAATGTTCCTGACAGTGATCCGCAATTGGACCCATGAGTAACTTGTACTTCCAACCTGATACCACTGGGGAACCTGTCCTCATCCCTCATCGTAAGAGCTGTTTTACATTTGACCTTAAAACGTCACACATAAACGAAACAAAATATCAAAATTTAGATCCTGCAAACTGGACACAGAGTAGAATTGCGTACTAACCCTCGATGCCTTTGTTCATGGGTTCGGAGAACACTTGTACTTCACACAGAATCAGAGGCGTCTTTTCATTGTGATCCGTCTTAGTGATCAGGACGTATCTACCTGTAACCGGCTCTTTACAGTTCATTCGGATGTTGTCGGCAGAAGTCGGAGACTTAAAATGATAGCAGAGTTCTCCCGGTGAGCCCGATTCTTTTTTAACTTCGATCGTCAGATTCTTGAAGTCATAATCTAAAAAGGTAGATTCAGTAGAACACATCATCGTTTGTTTGTAACAATAGTCATGATGTATGGGCGAGAAGCGCCATCGTTTTATCATTATCAAACACTTATCAACAATTATTATTTAGAAGTAAAATCATGCTCATGAATGCATCTTAATCATTTATGAGATAAACTCTTGTTTCGGATTACCGGTTTCGAACATATAAAACCCATATATGTCTTGGACAACCGAAATAGCCACACTATAATGCTATCCTCTTAATGCCATGATAAATACACGCCTTTGTAACAGAGGGAGAGGTGACTGGCACTGTCAATAAATTGGTTGAATAGCGGTTTTTGTATATCAATGACTTAAATTTCCAAGACAGCGGTATATAAGTACTAATAGATAAATGGAAGTTACTGGTATACACATATATATGTCCCGTGCAAACTGGCCAAATACCCACCCAAAATTCTGTAGAAGACATGCAACTCCTTCAAATGGTGTACACATACTGCAAGACGAGTTCCTAAATCAGACTGACGACGTGTCATGTAAGTGGGGAACATTTTAATTCTAAAACTCGGACAGATTAAGATTTTATGGATGGCGAAATTCTGGATTTTCTTAAAGGTCCTGTTAACTTGTCTTTGGATTCCCAGCCAGACCAATTTGATTAACAGATACATTTTGATGGTAGTATTTTGAATAATTATGATAAATGTTTTGTTTGCCTATGATTTGGGATAATTATTGCATAGATAGTGTGGCAGTGACGCTGGCACTGGGGAATAAATTGTATTACTGAAGGTATCTTTCTCTATACGGCACCCAGGATAGCCATGGTACAGCTGCTTGTAAGCAATGTCTTTACGTACGCTTCATTCAGATGATGGCCAAGATAATGTCAATTATGAAGGTTCATTTACATTTCGATGGAGTACGAGTAGAGAAGTAAATTATCTTCTGAGAAGTTTTATCCTAGTTTTTATGTTCGAAAAGTAGTTTGTGCCTACCATACAAATATATATGTCAGTATCTGGTATACTGAAGAGGCACTACTCCATGTTGGTGAAGAAATCTGGAAAGCAGTTTAGTGCACATTGACAAGAAATTCTGGTGGTTTCATTTTCACTGGGAGTGAGATGTACATGCCTCAACGAAATCAGAAGAGACAGGTGAAGTCGTGAGTAATATGATAGGATAGAATAAGACAAGAACGAAATCTGTAAGTCTCAAAATAGAGAACACTTTTTAGAAGAAAGAATTTGTGGTACAAATGCTACAATTGATGTTTGCTTTGATTTATTAAATCGTTGAATGTGACAGACTGACTAAAGCCATAGTTGATTAGAAGGAAGGAAAATTAGAAGAGAGGACTTCAAAATACTATATATAATTTCAAATCAGAGAGCACCGGCATGGATGGGTTAATGATTATTTTAATACAGCGTATTGTACTACCATTATTTAAAGTTTTAAAAGAGGTATCAGAGAAATGGTATTTTATCCAAGAGTGGACTACCGGTGTGAATATTCCGGTTCACAAAAACAGGATCGTATACTGATTTGTTCCTCTTAACAATAAAAGGCTAACCTCAAATTCACTATTTAATAATATCATATTGTTTGTTCGCAAGACATAAGGATATGTAGTTCCCGAAATGGTCATCACAGGTTTGATGGTAAAGAAATACATGTATTTTAAGCTTTTCAAGACACTCCTACAGTATCCTACTTGTTTAATTTTAATTGTAAAAGATTTAGAATCCCCTTAACATGATTTAGGTACAGCGTATTCAGGCTCTTGAAGCAGGCAACCACACAAACATAGAATCGATATTTTGTGAGAAATGTGATTGGAGTTGAATTCTAATGTATGTTGGTTTGCGTCTATCTGCGCAATAATGGATAGAACAAAACATTTTGTCGAGAAGGTTTATTCTAAAACTAACTATTAATGTTAAATAACTCTTTTTCGTGCTCTTTCGCACTACCAAACCTGATTTGAACAATATTGCCTGTGACCTTTTGTTTGCAATAAAATTATCTATCTAAACCGGAATATGATAGTTTAAATGAAAGTACCCGATCAAAGTATTCATCTGATAATCATTTGGGTTATCTTCAGTAAAGCAACAAGCTCCATTGGATGTGTATGATAAGGACTGACATTTCCTTATTATTATCTTTGGACAGTTTCATACCTATTACTGTGCCAGTAAAAGCTCACAGATGTTAAAAAAACATGCAGATAAGATTGACTTTTAAACTTGTCGAAATAACTGACTAACTGACTGACTGAGTTTGGTTTTACGCCGCTTTTAGCAATATTCCAGCAACATCACGGCGGGGAACACCATGCATCACACATTTCATCGCACTGTGCATCACACATCTCATCGCACCGTGCATCCCACATCTCATCGCACCGTGCATCCCACATCTCATCGCACCGTGCATTACACGTCTAATCGCACCTTGCATCACACATCTCATCGCACTGTGCATCACACATCTCATCGCACTGTGCATCACACATCTCATCGCACCATGCATCACACATCTCATCGCACCGTACATCACACATCTCATCGCACCGTACATCACGCATTTCATTGCACCGTACATCATGCATTTCATTGCACCGTACATCACGCATCTCATCGCACCGTACATCCCACATCTCATCGCACCGTACATCACACATCTCATCGCACCGTGCATCCCACATCTCATCGCACTGTGCATCACACATCTCATCACATCATCACACATCTCATCGCACCGTGCATCACATCTCATCTTACCGTGCATTACACATCACACATCTCATCGCACTGTGCATCCCACATCTCATCGCACCGTACATCCCACATCTCATCGCACCGTGAATCACACATCTCATCGCACCGTGCATCCCACATCTCATCGCACCGTACATCCCACATCTCATCGCACCGTGCATCACACATCTCATCGCACTGTGCATCACACATCTCATCGCACTGTGCATCACACATCTCATCTTACCGTGCATTACACATCACACATCTCATTGCACTGTGCATTACACGTCTAATCGCACCTTGCATCACACATCTCATCGCACCGTACATCCACGTCACACATCTCATTTGTCGACAATCCGACAATGCAACAGCGCAACCTTTTGGCCATTTGTCGAAGAAGAAGATAAGACGTTTTTTCCTACCAAAGGGCGACAATGCCACACAGAGACAATTTTCAAGGTCAGCATAATTATGCCGCATTGCCGCCCAATCTAAGTTGTGTAAAAATGCGTTAGAATGCGCGACAACGCGACAATAAGCGACATAGCGACGATGTCCCATTAAGGATTCCATAATTATTCGGGTTTGCATTGTGTGATGTACATGCATGGAAGTGGCATATTAATGTGCGACTGTACAGTACGTGTGAAGTATACGCACATACTGAGAAGGCATTATGTAAGTGCATATTACGTGAAGTATGCCCATATATACGGCAAGTATTACTCGGCGTGTGACGTATACTACATTTATGTTGCATGCAGTGTGTACGTTCAGCGTAAAGTACTGTATTCCTACCCATTGTTCGCCGAAATATTCTGAGACTTGTTATGAGGTATTCCGACTGTAGGTCTACCTGCCACCAACTTGTAGTCGCCTTCTTTGTGTAGGCACACTTGACCCCGTTATCTTTGCCATTCCGCTCTGATCCATCGACAGCCGTGGATGCACGGTATACCTGTGAAGCGGTGGTGCTCTGCTTTGCGGGTTTGTTTAAGGCCAGGTTTGTAGAACCTGAAAGTGTAAGGTGAAGACGCTGACTGCCTTAATCTGTCGCAGTACCTGTCCAGAGTTCCTCTGACCGATAAGAATGGAGGAATCAAACATGTTTTTAACATGTGTGACGTAATATGGATGCAAATAAAACATCCATGCAACTTTAGACTATTCAAGAATACCAGTTCAGATAGTTTAGAAACTTTCAAACGTCATTATCTGATTTTGGAGAAGCATGGTATCGTTAAGCAAATATTTCGGGAGAATGAAAGTATATCGAGTGAAATAACTAATATCAGATGACACCGAAATTGTTTTATGACTCTAAGAGCTGAGTGATTAAACTATTTGTGTACAGAAATGAGATATTCTTTAGTTTTGTCTTACAGAAAACCCAAGGATCATTGCTTACTTTCACTCATGTTCAATACACCACAACACAAGTGAAACGTGGTTTCAAGTGATCTACCCTGCAATAAATGTCTTTGAAGTCCCCACATGAGTCGTCCTATGTTCTGAAATACACACATACGCTCGTGGTCGTCTTAAAGTGTGCGTCGACGCCCATAACATACCTTCTATCGATTGATCTAGTACAGGCCTATCAACTTAATGAATTCTGACCTGTAAGGAACAATCGAACATGCTCCTTTTATCAAGATTTCAATGATTGTTTCAAGGAAGTACCACTGTGTGGGTAGCTTCCATCTGGGAACATAATGAGTGTACAACTTCCTCTGACACTATATACCACGAGTGGAAATCTTATGTTCTACACAAGGGACTTCAGCGCCTTAAATGGCCTATCCAGCAAAATCGTAGAAGAGGGAAATCCGAATTTTCACACACGTTTAATTTTTATTAAGATTAAATCGTTTGTTTGAGGGTAGTACATATCCTACATTATGTTTGTTTTCACCACATTGAAGTGAACACGCACATCATCATACTCCTGTTACACCACGCTGTGAGAGGTAGTTGGAGGGTGCAAATATACGTCTTTGTTTTATATATATTTTATTCATTCAAGAAAAGGATGGGACACAGGTTATCCAACTTAGAAAAGCCCTCTCCCGATAGTTACACGATTCATCTTACAACAAGTACACAAGTGACAGACATAGGCTAGGATATACACAACAGATGTTAACTGAGAAACGTTTGTTTGAGAGATATAAATGTGTACATATTTGAAAACATTCTGGTTTTCAGTGATTGAGAGACCTGCATTGCCATCTAAGATAACATGAATATCAATCAGTGTTCTATTTTGGACAATATGTTCTAAAGATGTTAACAGTTTATGTCTTTGAATAGTATACAATGGACATTCAAAGAAGAAATGAAAAACATTCTCACATCTATCGCCACATTGACATGATGCGTCATATTTTACTTTTATTCTATATAGATCATAATTAAGTGTACGTCTATGCACCACTATGTCCACGAGGCATATACAAGTGCAAATTAGAAGTTCACTTTGCAGTCACAATATTCAGCTATGCTGAACAATACGTTATTCGATTTTAGGATTTAGGAAACATATAAATATGATAAAGGGGTTTCTACGCTTGTAGTTTTGATTTGGTTAGGAATCAAGCATACGTTTTCAACTTGCATGCAAACCTATATCATATATATTCCTAACAGTGGACACTGACTCTCGTGAACGTACCAAGTACGCATTTCACCCGATTGACATTTTCGGTCTTTAGTTATAGAAGATATATACTACTCAAAGTTCGATAAGGATCACGAGGTAATAAGTCAAACGTCAAACTGTGCATAAAGAAAAACACGTGTTACGAACAAATGTCAGTTGCCTTGTGAAACAAACAGCACGTGACCAATAATCAGTCAGATTGCCCGTCAGAATGAGATTATCTGAGCATTGTGTGATCACAGTATCTGATCACAAAGAAGCGTTAACGCCATTTGTGTTCCTCAGATCATTTCTGAGCGTGATGGCTGACACAGCGTGAATGCTGCTACCAGAAGAAACCTGTATCCCAGCTGGGTGTTTCTAGCGTGTGTCGTCTGCGGTTTACTTGATAGAATGTCAAACCATCTCGTAACGATTCAATGTTCTGCTCGCCACACCTTGGCCGAAACCGATGACGTTTGCAACGTGACGTGTGTTGACGCGTTAACGCATACCTCTGCGTCTGGTTATATCTTCGGTCGCCGAGATGCTGAGATGACACAAGTGCATTCTGCCTCTGTCCATTTATAATGAAACTGAGGCCTTATAGGTGTTACATAAACATTCTATTTCTTGGGTGATTGTTTTTTCTTCATTAAAACTTGATTCTTAGCAAACGTAGAGTAGTATATAACGTCAATAATGCCTGACATCTGGCAATACAAACAGACGAGATATGGTTGTGAAAAATCACTAATCTAACCAGCCTTTATCAGTCACTGGGTTGCTGTCGGGCATCTATTTCTAGTCATGCCTCTTCTTTTGTTCAAGATATGATCAGAGAGTATTAATTATGAACAGCTCAGGAAGAAATACAGCTCCTATCAGAAGCTCAAACCAGTGTACACATCTAGTTATAAGCGAGATACGCTTAATGGTTGAAATGTAAAACCACTTTTGCAAAATTCAGTATCTGCTTCCAAATCTACAGAACAAAACATAAACAGTGACATTTGTTTTAATGGTAAGCCGAGACGATGTGTACAGTGTGGATAGAGGAGATGCACATTTCATAATATATCTCCATAAATTAATAAATATATAGTTTTGTTTTCAAAGTTACATTCATCTGTTACAGTATGTGTCTGATCCTTTCATTTCACTCCCCTACCTCTGTGCAGCTGCATGCTTACCTGTACTTTGAAACTCCCATACAGACCTTTATATTGATATCATATTAATAACTCTTTTTGTTGGATGATTATTGTGACCCTTCTGGAGCACCATACATTCATTTTAGATATGCACGTACTGAAAGCTAGCATCATGTGCAATACTTGTACCCATCATTGCGCAAGTATATTCGACAAACACCTCGATAACTTGGAAAACCAATTGTTGATAAGCAAATATGGGGCCTCCTCAACTGCTCAAAGATTCTAAATTATTGGAGTGCGGTGTGCCGGCACGCCATTGAGGGCTATTGCAAGAAATGTTGGTTGTCACTGGCCACAAAACTTCAGGAAACTAATGACGTTGAAGACCGTTGACCAGCGTTCAGGTCGATCATGAGTGACAAGATACAACCCTTCTCAGACTTCATCTGTTCAAGTTAAGTAGCGTGTTAAAACAGAGTGGCTACCAACAGAAGGATCCGAAATCCCCTAAAATCAGACATCGGTTGGTATTCCCAGAGCGCAAAGCAGCACAACTAGCTCAGTGTCAGCCTCGACGTCAGTGGAATTTGAGGTCACTGGAAAGGGTCAACTGGTGGGACGAAAGTTATTTTGTTCATGACTAACGGCCGAGCCTAGAAACACTGTACATGCATTGTGGAATATCTTGGAGCAAGTGTATTGATGGTGTAGGGGTGCCTCTCGCATGACTGCAAGATTGACCTTGTGGCAGACAAAATCTGAATTGACAACAGTACATCACTGACATGCTGAACAGGGTTGTTACACGACATTCCGACATTCAAGAGGCGGAAACAGCTGAACCTTTGTCCCGCTAGGAGTCATGATCTCAATCCATTGAACACGCTTGGGGCATCATGGCTCACAAAATAGGCCAGAGAGATCCTCCACTACCAAATCTCGTTATATTGGGACAGGCACTCCATCGACAATGGAACGCATGTCTCAACGTCATATTCAACGTCTGATACCGTCAAAGAGGAGGGGTGGGAAGGGGTGGATGGGTGCCACGAACTTTATTGCATATGGCGAAACTAAGACCTGATATCGACATTGTGCTCGGTTATTGACATTACGTGATTTCTTGATGATTGAATGTCAAAATCTTGAGAATGACCGCACTTGTTAACGTCGATAGTTATCAGCACTTCAAAATGAGTGTTTCTATGTATGCCTGAAATTGAAAAAATCCCTTAGTGTAATGCTTTCCACCGCGCTGTTACAGTGACAAATTCGAAAACCATGCGTAAGCAGGTTCCTGGTACATCTCACAGATAGACGTACTGAGAATTTCAAGAAACAGTAATGTTGCTTTCTCACCCAGGATATGCAGGCCAACTGCCTTTTGTGGGAAAAAGCACAAAAATGATTGACGACTCTTGTGTGTCCCGCCATGAGTCCAGATCTGCTGGAACATATTTCGGACATCCTTGGGCGTCATATACCGGCCCAGTAGAATCATGTCAAGAGTATGCGTGAATGGAAGCGGATCTGTAACGGGGTCACTGCAGATCCAACGCGTGACTGGATAGATGACATGCATTGTGGAGACCGTCACCCGGGCATATGGATGGGATGTTCGCTGACACTGACCTTCTCACACTGACACTACGACTCAAAGTGACATGTATGTCCAAAAACAGGAAGTCGTTAAAACAAATAATCACCTTCATCATAAAAAGGGACATTTGTCTGGTAGATAATTGGAACAATATCCCGATTAAACTGTAACCTCGCCTGACAGCGGTTCCTACTCGTGAAAGAATTGTTCTAAACACCAAATTCGTTAGGTTCGCAGTGTTTAATAACACATAATGATTCTAAAACTACTTACCTGCAATTATTATGTGGACGACGCACATCAACACAATGTGTCCGAGCATGTCTCGGGAGATACCAGTACCGAAACACCGGTATTTGAACAAACTTGAAAAACACGGCCCAGTGCTGTCACGTGGTTAGTAGATAAGGTATCAGTCTATCTGACGAGGAAGCTTATCTCTGTAGTTTAACACGCTGAGTAGGGTACACATCATCAGTGCCATCAATCTTTTAGTACGTACATTTCGTCGGCCCTGCCAACCGAGTTTTCACTTAAGTAGATGTTGAAGAGACAACATTCCAAGGGTACCTTATTTTCGAATATCACAAGAATCCATGAGTCATCACAATTACAATGCCATTTGTGGATTTCACTTTTTATACATATAGACACTTTAAAAAAAAAAAGAAACGCACAGGCGCATCCGAAAATGAGTTTGTAAACGTTTGTAATATAAAATGAAAACAATACATGAAAAGTGCATGCAAAAAAAGTTTTCCATGTAATGCACGTGCAATGTGTCGGAAACATGAGAAGAGACAAACCAAATTCATCATTTCATGACCTTATTTTTTAAGTTGTGGAACTCACAATAGGATAAAAAAATATTTTGTGCCATCTTTTGAAACAGATTGTCTGCCTCTTAAATTGAGGGGTTTTACTTCAGTGAGAATGATGGTTGAGCGTCTTAGTTGGACGTTTTAGTTCCTAAATCAAATAGGGCGCTATACAAATTTTGTATGTTATTACTAATATTATTGTTGACGTAATGTACGGGGCCCTTGCAGGAGTAGCGTCCCAGGATTCCTTATAAAATTCACCACAGTCAGCCATCACTTTTAAACGTTCAGCTTTATGTGGCCACTTTCGATTATTGGCATCCTCATTTACTTACCTCTATTTAACGTCGATTAACGCAACCTGCCAGCGTCATAAAGGTGAGGTGAGGTGAAATTGGGTTTTACGTCGTGCTTGAGAATGTTTCGCTCATATGACGACGTGCATGCGTGTGTATGTGTATGTGCAGCTGCTTGTACTAGCCCAGACTTAAGCTGGTTTCATAGTGCTAGCTCACTGAGATACCATGCCGCAGTGAAGCATGAATACCCCACTCAGACACATTATACTGACTCCGAGCCGACCAGACCCATTAAAACCGAGGGCCAGGCAGGGATCAACAAGTACCATATTTTAACGTCTTTTGGTATGACGCGGTGGGGGATCGAACCACGACCTTCCGCTCTCCGGGCGGACGCTCTAACCACTACACCACGGAGGCGGTAAGCGTCATAAAGAAACCACAAACAGAATCAGGGAGTATCATGACTGAAATAACTTCATTTCAAACACTTAAAAATTACCCTGGGAGGTGTTACCCTGTGGTTAATGTATAATAAATTATACCTTTTAGGGTGGATGTTTTGATTACATTGTGTTATCTCTTGTTGAAGGAAACGAGTAACAGCGTTGGAGGTGGCTCTTCGGTGTGATCGATATGTATAACTGGTGGGCGCCATCGAACAGATTCCAATGCATATAATTTGCCAATAAATACAATTTCATATAATTTCTTTTCTTACCAGTAAAATCATTTTCGATACTCGAGATTATATGTTTTGGCGTTAACGTGTATATCAAACAAAAACTAATCATGAAAGACCAGTTCAAAGAAAAGGTTCATACCTACAGTGTCCACTATGTATAGTGAACACTTGTTATGCAAGGAATGGGAACTCCTCTGAACACCTTCTCTCACGGCTTCGATTTAAATATTGCATAAAACTAAAGATACAACATAAGATAAACTGCCAGTGAAGAGAGCTCTAAGGGAAATGTGATCCCGTTACCATATATACTACTTAAAGTGTGGTAAGGACCACCACTTCAAATGGAAATACGTCCGTGTTCATCTGCAAAATGTCTACTTTTCCGATGTGTGGTGAAACGCTGTTGATCGTGTAGTCTGTAATCGATTCAAGGCACTGTTCGTCACAATTTAGCTGACCACAAAGATGGCCACGTGACGTTTTGATGAGCCATTTACAAGGCTGCATCTATATCTGTGTCACGTGATGTCTCGGGTACTAAGGTTACATAACAGAAGTCATTGCTTGAAATGCACAGTTGCAAAGGTTGCTGTGATCTCTTATTATGATGTGCAATGATTCACGGGTATTCAACGACCTGGTGCACATCGAGCACATGACACTGAGGTCCCACAGGGGTACCCAATCACTGTTGCAGGATATTTCAAACCATATTTCTTCTTGGATTATTATTACCATCGAAATATGATCACTGTCAAGCATTAGGCAGTATATCTCCGAAAAGGATACCAGTATGTGTTCTGAGAAGGTGACAAGCATGTTCCTCTAGTGCAGTCAGCCGCCAAGTGATGATTCCTCGGTTCTTACACAGTTCATTCAAGATATTGCAGGTTTTTTTCACCGGTTCAGGTTTGGTGAGTCAGCACGTGTTTAAACAAAGCTCTGTGATAGAATCGTCGAGAAAACATCCTGAAACGTGAAGCACTATTTCTATTTGCGTACTTATCCTTTCTTTACATTGATTGTACGGTTCCACTTGCGATACAGTCATTTTGATATGACAATGGATTGTCACGAACCCCAGTCGCTGTTATAGGATCATTTCTGTGCCCCAAATAAAATTGCATAAAATAAAAGTTATTTGAAAAGTTGAAATATCCTTAAATAAACATGTATCAAAGCACTTTGCATGAATACCCACATTCGGCTGACCCATCTAACTAATGGACTCCAGACTGCCAGTTTGACTGTGGAACCGTTCCTGGACTGTACGGAACCGACTGAAGGAGCACAAAATCCGGCCCCAACGGTCTGCAATGCGTCCAGTTTTGCTTTAACTTCTCCGACAGGCACGTTTTGGTGCAAACAGCATATACGGTACAGGAGACAAGATTGGGGTGGTGTTTTGTTCACTGACGAGTCGAGAATTCATCCGGACAGCTCAGATGGCTGGGCAAGGATGTGCAGACGGTGAGGTGAACGGTATGCTGACGCGTGCGTTGTTCAACGTCGACAGTTTTGCAGCAACAACAAAATGATATGGGGAGACATCACATCTCAAGGTCATACACAACTTGTCTTTGTCAAAGGCAGTATGACAGGCCTGCGATACAGGAATGAGATCATTGGGCCTCATGTGCAGCCGTTCATTCAAGGACAGAGACGTAACTTCACGCTTCAGCAAGATAATGCTCGTGCATGTGTCGCTCTTGTTGTCACAGATTTCCTGAGACAGCAGAACATTCCGGTATTCCCTGGGCAGATGTTTCTCGGGACCTGTCCCCTATCAAGCACGCGTGTGATGAAATGGAGAGACGTTTATGTCAAGCCCAGAATCAGCCATTGGCGTTAGCTGAATTGGGACAAGCGTTGGCTCAGACGTGGGACAATATTCACCAAGCTTTCTTCAATCGCTTAGTGTCGTCTATGCGTCGTCGTTGTCAAGTCTGCATCAACGCCAATGGTGGACACACTTTTGACACCATATCTCTATAAGGGCGTGTCACGATGCCTGGTGTCAAATCATACCAATGTCAATATAATCCTGTCAACAATGACCAAGGAAAACATCACTCATCATGTTTTTATCTTTTTGCATTAAAGAATGGCATAACATCACATAATGTCAGTTACCTTCTTCCAGTAGTATATATAATAATGCAAGAACGTATATGAAGTGCGTCGAAAGTCTCAGGCCAGATTTATTACAGAATAAGTGCATTTGTTAACAACCAAGACAAAGGTCAGTTCACGTGATATACAGATTACTATGTGGCAGTTATATTATGCAAGGCCATCACTTGAGTGAGTGTGGGAAAAGAAGCAGTTTCATTAGGTGATCGGTCCTCTCTCACTACCAGTACGGCTAGGTCTCGAGCAATAAAGTTTATTCTGACATATAAGTCAGCTATATCACGGCGTGACAGGAAAGCTTGCAAACCTTTACCACTTGGGTGAAAAAACAACATTATGGTGGGAAACAAGCCTGTTTTAGTTTCTTCTGGCATGTTTCAGCATAGGGAGAACAGATGGCCCAGTTGGCTATGGCGCCGCAATTTGCTGGACAGACATGCGTCCCTTTGGCACAGCAGAAACACTTTATTGACGGTTCGAATCCCCGTTCGTAGGTTAATTTGTCAGTACCCTACGCATGATCGTGGGTCTTACCGATGAGGTAAATGACTTAGACCTATACTAGGGCATGTTGGACTTTACTCCCACATTAAGCTAACACGCCCTGATAAAATTGAAATATTGCTTAAATCTACGTTACTCTCTCACTCGCTCTCAGTACGTACATTTGACTAACTTAGCAGGAAAACTGTTTTCAAGAGAAAAAATACAAAGCGCAAGTCTGTGAACGAATGTCTTTTTTTCTACATGTGTGTAGTTTACATTGTGAAAAACTCTATCAGCCGTGAATACACAACACCTTTTAGAACCCACACCCTGAGAGTAAGACACCTTTTAGAACCCACACCCTGAGAGTAAGACACCTTTTAGAACCCACACCTTGAGAGTAAGACACCTTTTAGAACCCACATCCTGAGAGTAAGACACCTTTTAGAACCCACACCCTGAGAATAAGACACCTTTTAGAACCCACACCCTGAGAATAAGACACCTTTTAGAACCCACACCCTGAGAATAAGACACCTTTTAGAACCGAAAACCCTGAGTAAGACACCTTTTAGAACCGAAAACCCTGAGAATAAGACACCTTTTAGAACCCACACCCTGAGAGTAAGACACCTTTTAGAACCCACATCCTGAGAGTAAGACACCTTTTAGAACCCACACCCTGAGAGTAAGACACCTTTAGAACCCACACCCTGAGAGTAAGACACCTTTTAGAACCCACACCCTGAGAGTAAGACACCTTTTAGAACCCACACCCTGAGAGTAAGACACCTTTTAGAACCCACACCCTGAGAATAAGACACCTTTTAGAACCTACACCCTGAGAATAAGACACCTTTTAGAACCCACACCCTGAGAATAAGACACCTTTTAGAACCCACACCCTGAGAGTAAGACACCTGAGAGAGTAAGACACCTTTTAGAACCGAAAACCCTGAGAATAAGACACCTTTTAGAACCCACACCCTGAGAGTAAGACACCTTTTAGAACCCACACCCTGAGAATAAGACACCTTTTAGAACCCACACCCTGAGAGTAAGACACCTTTTAGAACCCACACCCTGAGAGTAAGACACCTTTTAGAACCCACAACCTGAGAGTAAGACACCTTTTAGAACCCACAACCTGAGAGTAAGACTCCTTTTAGCCAGCAGACCAAGTCAGCGATCTAACCTACTCAGTCACCGTGTCTTTCACATAAATGGAAGCCTCACAACTGGTAGTCCAGTCTACGTTGGTGTGATTAGGTGCATTACTCCAAGGGTGTCGGTTAGAATCACGGTTGGGATAACGTAAAGGTACTAGAATTTGTACTTTACTGAGAAAATGTAATCCCAATTTATTTGTTAGGCTGCAATTTGCAGATTGGAACAGTTGTTTTTGCAGAAACAAAATTATAGTAATCGGACTCGCAAAGACCGCTATGGTTTAACCATTCATGTCATAGAATGATTAATCAGAAACCAGACTTTAAGAAATTGATCCCAAAGAGCCCATAAAACCGCTGTTCACACACGCCAAGCCACCGGAAATCACGTTACTGACCAGAAGTTTACAAATCGTCTTCATGTGACCACGTCTTGTACCACTGTAAACATACAGGCACATTCTAACCAGACCCAAAATGACGTATAGCTCGCAGGAAGGAAGGAATCGCCGATGATCTTCTAGACTGTTAATCTGGAAGTTCCGGATCAGTATGGGCGTGTTCATCCTCGATAATCTCCAAGGTATACCTATATATTGTGGAGATTTATCGGAACGTATACCCTGGAGATTATCGAGGATGGGGCGTGTCCTGAGGCTTTTGTTTGTTTGTTGTTTAACGCTGCACCCATCAATTTTCCGGTGATATGACGGAAGGTAACTTCTTGAAAGTTTCAGATTAGGTACAGTATTTGTATATTTAACACATTTACTTCCGTTCATATCAAACATATTCCTAAAAATGAATGTTGGAATAGTGGTTAAATATCGGAACACATTTCCTCAATAGCCCAGATTTCAGAAGAAGCATTACCCAACCACTGTGATTACGAGACAATATACGAGGGTGCAGACCCCTCTTCTCCTCAATGATTGAGTCAATCCTGTTTAAAAGCATTGAGAAACGGGTGCGATATGAAGTTAAAATTTATAAACTATAAATTTGAAACGGAATTTACCCAATGGTTACTATAGCATGCATGACAAAGGCAACATAAAAATTGATAGTTGCTAACATTGAAATATTAAAAAAGGTTTCTATTTATTATTATTATTGGATATTTATATAGTGCACATATCCACGCACTAGTGCATGCTCAAGGCGCTGGTATTTTTTCATTTGGTGCGAGTTGATGAAAGTCCGACCATTTGACATCCAGCAAGTGTATGTGCGTGCGTGAATGCATTAAATTAAAATCAGTTTCTGAAAATGCTGGAATGACTGTCATATCCTTAGTTGAGATTGACACACCTTTATCACATTCGCCTTTCACGGGTGTGACTGAATACCAAGGAACACCATCAGTCACGTTATTTTGGGATGAAGATAACAAAGCAACAGAATGTTAAAAATATTATTTATTTACACAACAGCACACACCAGTCACATCCAGATAACAAGTGAGAGGACGTCAATACAGGAGTACATGATTCTGCACTGCATCATACACAATCAAAATGCTTTCTTGTGCTTCCAACTCTTACCATTTATATATTCATACCCTATATGCCTACTCTGCCACTTTCAAGACACCCTCATTCACCGTAACTCCCCAGATACATGGAACTCCCTACATCCAGAGACACAAAGGACCCAGTTGGCTCCAAAGACACCCATTCGATACTAGTACTGTTGACCTACACCAAGATGCCCACAGGGTTCAGATACATTCAGCTTGTAACAAAGTCAAGTGCACTCAATAACAGCAGTCAGCTTCATACATTCACAACTATACAGCCTACTTGGGTTAACAAGATAAGAGACACTGAACTCTAAGGTAAGAACAAGATGCCTGCAGGAATAATGTTACATGTATCAAAAATAGATTCTTTCACAATGCAGGCCTCTAAATATGTTTAAAAGCATCTTGAAAACACATCTAAATGGCTGCTGTGTTCACACTGATTGTGAAACCTGTATGAGCAGAGTAAGCAGATGTATGTGGGAAAGGATGTAACACCTGAAACAGGCCTGTCTGCATTTATCTATTACATTTCTTTTTATTCAAATCTATCAATACAGATTAATTGTTTATTTTTCAGCAAATCTGATATATTTATATTCATTCTGCCTCACATTATGCATCATGAGAGACAGGATAAGGAAACATCTGTTGATTTTACTTTAAGTTTAATATGATTTTTACAAGATGCTTAGTGTGAGACAGCTTTTGTTTTCTTGTTTTTAACTTTTATAACAACCTGTCATAAAGAATGAGCACTCAACTGTTTCGAATGCTTTAAAGTAGCACAAATAACAAAAAAACAACTTGCTCAAGAGAACCACCTTGAGAATGGTGTATGTAAGGCTATATACAAATTCTGTGAATGACTTGTCTTTTAATTGTCCAAATTCTATTCAATATCTATGTTTGTGTACTAAATTGATGTATTTATATCCTGATTATTTCATGATTACCAATTGCAATGTTATGTATGGCTGCTTTATGAATGAAAAACTGGAGAACGTATGATGCAAAACAAATTTCCCTTGGGACAATAAAGAATTATCTTATCTTATCTTATATTTGTGCTCTGAAAAAAGTGAATCATTCATACCAAGCTTTAAGCACAATGCATACATGATTTTCTAAAAACGTTTTTAACGATGATGAAAGACTTACTAGTGAGACAAACAGTCATGCATACAGTTTTCTGTATCTGAAATATTGCGAGGAAAGTTTTGATATGTGTATACAAAACATTTAGAAACACAAATAAAATCCATTTCCCCACAACATAAAGTACAAGAAAGAATCACACTAAGCACTACTTTTTTTAATACAAAACCTAATATCAAAGAAATATATGTGTGTTGTGTATGTAGTTGTGAGTTGTCTGCACAAGATTCCAACTATTTCAATATCATGAGGAAACACAAACTTCACAGAACAGGAAGCTTACAAAGTTTTGCTTTTCAGCTGTCATGATTACTGTCTAATGTGCTAAATTCACAGCAAGTTATCGCCATAATCTTGTAAAGGTAAAATTATTAATGGCTGATTTTATGTGAAAAAAACATTTGGATTTAGTAAGCACCACACTATCTTTATCTAACTTTCCAAAACTTCAATGCATCTTTTAAAAATATCTGTATATGACACTGATTCTACTTTGGTAAGATACTTAGTACCATTGCTACCAGAAACTAGGTACAAGCACTTTACATGCAAAGAGGAAGTATGGTTTTACGCTTTCAGCAATATCACAGCTTGGGACTCCAGAAATGCCTTTCACACATTGTTGCAGTAGAAATAACTATTGTTGTTGATCTGTTACAAAAAACGTTATTACATACTTGATTTAGGTTTGCTTATTTCAAAATGAAATTGTAACTGTAAACAAAAATGTATGTGTTCTGAACAATAAAACAAGAATTAGATACAATCATGTTTAATCATAATATGTATAAGTGGTGCTAACTCTTTCCAGGTGTATATATTGTGTTTCTTATATTCACACTGAAGGTTTTGTCCTAAAAATCACTGAATAGCAAAACTTCAAAGGTGTCTTGTACAAAACTCTGGTCTGGTAAAATGGCCTTGACAAAGAGTTGAACAGAGGGACAATTTCACCATATCCATATGTCTAAACAGAGCTTATGTGCTACTTATTACTTATAAATCACATCATTTATGTGCTGTATTGTAAAACATTGAACACTGTAAAAAGTTAAAGGTCACATGCATTGTAAAACACAACTTTGCAGATTCTAATACTTTAGGTATGGACTTACAGATACAAATCATCAAAAATGCAAATTCAACTGAAATATAACGCAATGAATGCATTGTGTTTTAATTATGTTTGATTTTTTGGTTGCATGTGACCTTTAACAATAATTGAATACGTGTATATCCAAGATTACATCAGCCATAACAAGTCATTTTGTCAAACATTCTTTCCAAACATTGTTCTAAACTTTCCCACGAAAAATGTCTTGATGACAGCTTGCTCTCTGTACACACTGCACATGGATGACGGTAATGAATACATACATCAGTGAAATAGATTTCCTACATGAACGTCATCATAATTCCTCCTTAGTTGATTCCTGCTCCGTTTCGTCTTCTTCAGGTTCTTCCTCTGTCTCCTCCATTTCTTCCTCAGCTTTCAAGGTTGCTAGGGGTTCACTCAGTTCAGCTTCAGTACATGCAGCTGAAACACGAGATGTGAATGTATGAGACGTGAAATCACTTGCCAATAGGACTTCCTACTGGATTTCCAATGACTCAGTTTGTTTGACTATCTACATTATTTGTCAATAATTTCTCAAAAAGAAAGAAAATGAAGATTAAGAACTGTCACGACCAAAGGTGATCATGAGTTGTTTCCTCATAGTGATTAATGATGATGATTCCCAACATCTGATCCATCATTGAGTGAAAAATGCAGAGTTCTCTCCCTTGGATATGAAAGCTATTCAGCAAAATATGGAATCAACAGTTCAAAGGTAATAGAAGGTTTGGCTTGATGAGAGTTGAATCTTTCTGGGATAAGGGAATCATATCAGTTGAGAGCACTCCTGGCTGTTTTAATTGAAATCCTGGTTGTTTCAACAGGGTGGCACACATTATCAGAAGAAACAGGAAACTCAAATACTAAGTAAATACCAGTCCAGAGCGTTCAGTGAAGGTTTTCAAGGAAGGCTTATTTATCTAGTTAGAGTGTTTTGTCCACTTTCAAAAAAGAATCCAGCAACTATATTCCACACCCATTTATTATAGAGAGTGTCATGTAAATATAGCACATGTATGAGTTGACCATAAAAAATTCAAATATTAGAGAGAACATGAACTCACACATGCACACAGGGCTATTCACTGACAAAAATTACTCTCCGTAACGACATACCTGCAACATCTCCACAGATGATTCGGTCAGCATTAGGTAAACTCTTGCGTTTGAAAAGCCCAATAATGTCCTCTTCATGCTCCTCGATCAGTGATTCACACTGGAACAGGGCACATTGACATCACATATCGGTGCATAGCTTACCAAACACAATTTGTCATCAGTGTAGAAACAATACAGAGGGATGCTAGCTAAAAAATATCTCATTTCGATTGCCTCATGATGCTAAAGTGTCAGATGATCATAATCCTATCAACATTTTTATCAGTATACCATATTTACCTTACTGACTGACTGAGTTTGGTTTTACGCCGCTTTTAGCAATATTCCAGCAACATCACAGCAGGGGACACCAGAAATGGGCTTCACACATTGTGCCCATGTGGGGATTCGAACCCGGGTCTTCGGCGTGTCGAGCCAACGCTTGAACCATTAGGCTACCCCACCGCCCTATTCACCTTACTAGTAACCTGCGCTAATGAACAACCACTCCCAACTTCTAATGAATCTGACAGTTATATTTATTAGCTCCCCTTAATAAAACCGAACATGTACATGACAGTCCACAGTTTCTTGTGTATGTAGTAGATTATTTCCAGAAAACAGCAGTGTAGAAGGGAAATATACTCATAGAAACTAATTTCCAGAATTTCACCCACAGTGCAATACATGTTGTGAAGAAACCTGGAAACGGATAAAACTGACTGACTGACTGAGTTTAGTTTTACGCTGCTTTTAGCAATATTCCAGCAATATCACGGCGGGGGACACCAGAAATGGGCTTAACACAAAACGGATAAAAGAACACTTGTACTTTCATATGTTCCCTTATACGTTTCCATGAGAATATATAAATGCCTGGTGACTCATCAAAAACAGTTTTATGGACTTTTGAACTACGTTTGTTCAATACTGCATGCTGTCAGAGTTAATTTGTGAATTGTTTTTATGAGTCCCCAACTTTGTCAATTTCTGGTGCATATCATAATGAAATTCAAGAAATATTTTCAGTTGTTGTGTGGATACCTTCAAGCCTGTAAAGAAACCAAAATGACAGCTGTGGGTTACCAAAGAGAAACAGACTTAAAGTAAAACTGTTTAAAGGAACACTGTGAGTCTGTCTCACATTCAAATAAATGCAAAATGAATTACAACAATATGACCGAAGGAACGTTTGTTTTCTCAACGTAAAGCTCAAAAACTTTTGTCGAATACATGGTCAAAGATGCTCTCAAACACTGTGTGAACGCTGAAATGTGATTTTATCTTACATAGAAACGTAGTTGTTGCTGTATCTCTCGGTTGATATTGATGTTCTTGAGAGACAGAGGTTTGCCGTTCCTGGAGTTGGTCCTGACAATGCTTTTCTTTCCATCATCATCTGTTGTCTGTGCATATTCATTCATGCGACTGCAAATCTCCTCAACCAGCTCTGTCAAGTGAGTCTCTGACCTTGCATATGGAATCTAACAGAAAGATAGACACACCCTAAACATTTAGTAGTTGGTACACAACTAAATATCAGCTTATCTATTTCTGCCAATGTTTACAATACTCAGGGATGAGAATTTTCCGCAGATTTTATTGCAATGGGGTTATTCTTGTGAATCATCCCCCCTTGGATCTGGCAAAGGGACCTGGGGCCCAAGACCCCCTGCTCATTTTTTCACTCATACCCATTCTCATCCCTGAATACTGCATTATGTACTTTGCAGTCACTGCACTGGCTCCCAATTGAGCACAGATTAACTAATAAACTATGTTGTCTTGCTTTTAAGTGTCTCTCTGGAATGGCTCTGTCCAGCCTCCTCGATATCTACCAGCCCACTAAATCTCTCAGATCAGAGAACAAACGGCTCCTTGTTGTCCCTCATGTCCTGACCAAACAATTTGGCGATAGAACATTTTCTTATTCTGCTGCTACTGCTTGGAATAGCCTACCCATTGAAATTAGACTCTGATGAGACTATTCTTCCTTTCACTCTTATCTCAAGACCTACTTCTACAGACTCACCTATTCCAAATGATTCCCACCACTATTCTGTGGCCCTTCTTGTGTGCACCTTGAGCATGCATTGGGCATGGAATTTGGAAAGGCGCGCCTTATCATAAAAAAATTCAGTTTGTTACAAAACTGCTGAAAGGGAAAGTAGCAAACTGAAAGAATACGTTATTAACTGCCATTAATGAGCATCATAAAGATGGGCTTTGGGTGCGTGTTACATACCAAGACACATTTTGTTTAACATGTACCTCTTTCAGAGCCTGGTTGCCTTTTGGATCCACACGGAAACTTCCCGCTTGCAGGGTTTTCTTTGGATCAACTTGACTTATACTCCAGGCCATTTCATCAACCATGACTCGACACACTGTAGGTAAACAGAAGACAGTCTTTCAGTGTTCACGAATGGCGTTTCAAAGTAACAGGACATTGGATCCTGTAAGTTTCAGATGTCTGTCTGACCCACTGAACATTCACAGGACCCATAGAATAAAATTAAAAATACATTTCAGATTTAGCATTTCGTATAATTGGCAATGAAAGTATAAACAAACATAAGATTTATAAACAGCAAACAGGTGTCACATGTCCCATATAACAACTTCAGTCAAAGTCATTGTGAAATATACAGTCAGACACTGGGGCCGGCGGGTTGTAGACTTCTATCAGACCGTTGGCAAATATGCCGGATTTGTCAGAGGGTCAGACGCTATTCGTGAATACTGGTCTTTCTATTATCCATAAGCGAGCAGTTAAAGGGAAACTGGACTGGCATTTTTTGGCCATCCCAGCTTATTTTATTCAAGTTGTTCAAACAATCAATCCAGCCATTAAAGATTACCTAAACTGTTGATGTCGTATTTTACACATGGCACCATGGAGCACTTTTTACTTCTCCCCTTTAAATCAAAGATCTGGGTTAAAATTAGTCTTCTGACAGCAATCAATGTGTGTTTGAAAAGGCATGGTCAGACTTGTCAACATGGTTGAAACATGTCAACTCCATATTCCAATTGCATAGATCAGTGCTTGTGACAAACATGACTATAAAAACTCAAGACTGGACTAACCCACAAATGATCATGATAAATTAGTTGGTGTACTTTTTACAGAGTAGATGGCATAACATTATATACAACTTACAACCACATACTTTACCTCTAATCATGATCAGTGCTTACACTAAATAATGGACAGAGAACAGTCTGTTTCATACTTGAATTCCATAACATAATTAGGTATGGTTCCTGAACTCACCTGCACAATACAGTTGTTTATCTTTCTGTGTTTCTCCAACAGTAAACAGCACCAGTAGGCACATGGCAATGCACAGCAGATCCATTCTCAGGCTGCCAATGAGAAAATGTAAGTACTTAAGGCTAGCTCACTGGTCTAAATAGCCCAAACACAACATTCATATTGTTCTTGTACAGCAGTATTTAGTGATGTATCATCTACTTATAGGGCCACTAAACTCCAGCTTTTAAAAAAAGTTGAAATATAGATTAGTTGTGTACGTGGGTATTTAATCCTAACCTCTATTGGTTTTTTATAATGATCTTATCAGGGAGATTATTTACCAGACTTGATTTAGTATCGAAAACAATTAGAGCATATTGATTAATTGCCCAGGGATATAGCCAGTTTGGCTCAAAATATTTAGTTTGTCTCAAAAAGAGAACTATGAAAATCAAAGGGAGGTAATTACTTACAAATAAAACACGCATTGGGCACCTGTCAAAATTTAACAGGCAAGTAATATGCATTATAAAGGATGACATATTTTAGCATTTTTATATCTAGTTTGCCTTAGTATTGTCTGAGTTACTGCTGACATTACACCCGGTTGCCACTCTTTATTGTCAGCCTAGAGCGTACTGGCAATGCCAGTTGAGAGAGTCGTGGTGATTGCTCATTGGCGGAGAAGCGATTCGTAGAACAAATCACACAATCGACCAATGTTTGTATTTCTTAAAGTTCAAATTAAAAACAAGCTCTGCAAAAACGTGTTGCACTTACAGAATTCTCGTCTTTATGCTGTTCGTAATGCACGTCACCTGTTTACTTGTCCAAATAGATTGTTCTACTCTGTCCAACACGCAGGCGACACGCCGGTATGTTTTCGTCTGCACTTCTCACGTTTTGCTTAGCACATCACTAACGTTTTGAAAGCTCATATTATCAAATAAAACTCAAAGGCTGTATATTTAAAAAAAGGTCGTTATCTCTACTGAACAACAGCATGATTTAATAATCCATAACCAGAGGACAGCAAAATGTTTACAATTGTGCATGCTATAAGTGTCACCATGCTTTTGGTCCTATTTCAGAGAATGTTTATGGTTCTATCAACAAACATTCACTTAAAAAGACCAAGGTCATATTGTATTTGTAGCCAGGTACCTTGTGGCATTTATTAGAATTATGGAAAATTGATTGCACACATCACTTCATTACTCTGTTCTTGTACACATATTTTGTGATTCCTTGGATATAAATAGAACAGGAACATGGCAGAAACACACGGAACTGACCGTTCGAATACAACCACCTAAAGTCAAATGAGGACATGGGCTTCAGAGAGAAAGTTGAGAAATGTTGTACAAATCCCGGAGCGTGCTTAACGATTTAATGGGAGACGTTTAATCTAAACGACATACTAGATAACTTAGGCATACGTATCTGCACTGAGTATTGAATATCAAATGTACTTATTGAGATCTCTGGAAACCATGTCAGGCACGAGATGCATGTTGATCATCAGACACATGGATGTCAAAATGTGTTCTAAGTTTAAGATAGGTCAAATGAAGAGAGACTTGTCATCAGCTGCTCACAAGCTACAACCATGTCTCACGAAGTCTGACACTCATACAATCGTTAAAAACAGACACTTCAGTTTACAAACATCACACAATCCACGTGAAATAATGAAAACAGGTCCCCCTGAACTACGAAAGTGTATACGCACACTGTACAGTCTGGTACAGCCTCAGAAAGTAACCAGTGTCTCCCACGTTCCTGATCACATCAAGAGACCAATGTATGTGCTGACAGGGAAGGTTCCTGTGGCCAGCAAGCCGATTCCACTGAAGAACCAGACCCAGATAGATGGAATGAAAGCAGCCTGCTCCTTGGCAAGTAACATCCTAGCAAAGGCAGGAGAAGCTGTCAGGGTAAGATAAACTGTACTGGCTAGCGAACAGTTATCGCCTCGTAACAGTTATTGCCAAGACATCAGTATCACACGTGTTCTGTTCCGGTCACGGTATTTGACAACAATAAAGGACAGCAAAAGAAATTTGTTCGCGGTAAGTAACATAGGAGAAAAATGAAAGATAAAGTTATGAACACTTTATTTTTTTAAACATAGTCGGGGTGGGTGGGGGTGTGTGTCACCCGATCTATATAACAGCAAGTTCAAATTCACAAGTCAGTAATTGTTTCATTCCCTATCAATCTACTGTAAAAGAAACACTCAAATAGTCACACAATCAATTATTCGAGGTTACTGTATACATGTGAAATAGATATATGTTATTTCACGATTGGCATGAGAAATTCTGAAATGGTGATAACTGTTACGGTTAGTTGTGAGACAACATCTATTAAATGTACTGCCATGATTCCCTTCCGCCACGTTATATTAAAACACGATCGACAGCAGTGAATGGGCTGGACACATCGCCGAATAGCTAATTAAGTATTATAATTAATTCTGTTTCATTAATGTAACAAACAGCAGAGAAATTTTGTAAATACCGCTAAAATAAGGCGATAACTGTTTGGCAGCCAGTAACTGTCAATGAAGATAAGCGCCTCCGGTATGAGACAGTTTTGTCATAATGGACCACTGTTTGTTAAACAGATATGTGTATCAGATTAAGAAGTTCCATATAATTACAAAGCGTGTTTAAAATGATACATTTGTCAGGTTCAAGCCCCTGAAGATAAATTGTGTTTTCTGTGTAATTCAGCGAAATGTTATTGACATTAAAGATTAGGTTTTGTTAAGAAGGCGTCAGTTTCATTCCAAGTTGATGATCAATACTAACCTCTCTGACTTCATCTACTTCCATGTGGTAGTTTAATATGTCAGATGATGTAGAACATTCAGATGCTTTGAAAACATATTGAAGTGAATCTTGTCATGAAATATCTCCCTTGGCGCACCCACCCACTCACAATCTCACAATCTCAATCACTTCAGACAGGTGTAACAACAGATGAAATCGACCAACTTGTCCACAGACTGGCCATAGAGAACAATGCATATCCATCTCCGCTGTTGTACAAGGGCTTCCCAAAGTCTGTGTGTACCTCTGTCAACAATGTTGCTTGTCACGGCATCCCTGACAGTAGACCCCTGATGGACGGAGACATCATCAACATTGATGTGACAGTAGGCACATTCCTTGTACAATATTACTATGCTTCCTTGGGGAAACAATTGTTTGGGTTAGATTAGGTCAGGACTAAGCAAACTATGTTGGTCATAAGAGACGAGTATATGGATCATGTTGTTTGTTTGTTGTTTAACGTTGAACTCAGCAATATTTCCAGCTATATGACTGTCTGTACATATTCAAGTCTGGACCAGACAATCCAGTGATTAACAGCATGAAGATTGATCTGCACAATCGGGATATGATGACGTGTCAACCAAGTCAGCGAGTCTGACCACCCAATCCCATTAGTTGCCTCTTATAAATGGATCATGTGACCTGGCTGATAGTTTGTCAAGGTGTATGAGTGAGTGACTTGATTTTTACGCCGCACTGAGCAATATTCCAGCTCTATGGCGGTGGTCTGTAAATAATCGAGTCTGGACCAGACAATCCAGTGATCAACAACATGAGCATCGATCTGCGCAATTGGGAACCGATGACATATGTCAACCAAGTCAGCGAGCCTGACCACCCGATCCCGTTAGTCGCCTCTTACGACAAGCATTGGTTACTGAAAGCCAATATTCTAATCCGGACCTTCACGGGTTGTCAAGGTACCCTTATGGTGTAGATTGCTGTTCATGATATTCATCACTTGTTTGTCAGGACTCAATAGTATAGCTGAAATGTATGACAAACAATTCTGTTGTACATGTTAACATGGTTAACAATGGTGTAGCTGAGTGGGGAAAGCATTGCCCAGTCCTGCTAAGAGTCTGGGTTCAGTTCTCACATGGACACAGTGTATAAATAACAATGCCCATTCTTGGTGTGTTTGAACTGTACTAGTTGATATGTATGGAGACTTTTATGAATAGTATAATATAACTGACACATATATGGGTCATTTGAGAGGGACGTTCATCACAAGAATGTGTAACAGAAGAAAATATTATCTGTCAGTAACTAAGTTCCTTCATGACAGGTCATTTGGGTCACCTGAAACAATACTTCATTTATTAACCCGTGAAGATCCGGGTTAGAATTGATCTTCAGTAACCCATGGTTGTCGTAAGAGGCAACTAATGGAATCAGGTGGTCAGACTCGCTGACTTGGTAGACACGAATGCGTGGATCGATGCTCTTGCTGGTGATCACTGGATTGTCTGGTCCAGACTCAACTATCTACAGATTGCCGCCATATAGCACGAATATTGCTGAGTGTGGCGTAAAACTAAACTCACTCACTACTTTTTTTTGAAATGTAACAGACTTGACATTCTGCAAGTTTCAGAGACAGTAAATGTCAAAACCACTGTAAACTCATGTTTTATTGGTTGTTGTATTTACACATGAATTGATGCATTCCTCAGAATGTTGTGTCACGTTAACCAGAGATTTGAAAAGCAATATAGATTGACACACAACATCAATATTGATTAATAGCTCTGTTAAGGGCAAATGCAGTAAACTGCTGCAGTTCAAAATGTGTATGTTACTCTTAAAACACATGTTTAACTACATGAAAGTGAATTGATTTGTGTATTGATCTAATATCTTCTTTGTTGTTAAGGTGTACTTGAATGGTTACCATGGTGACTGCTCGAAGACATATCTGGTTGGCAACGTTGACAGGGGAGGTCAGTTGTTGGTTGATGTTGCAAGACGTTGCCGAGATGCAGGGGTTGCTGTTTGTAAACCAGGTGTCAGATTCTGTGAAATAGGCAATGCAATCAGGTTTGTCACTATGCTAATACCATGCAGAGGCATTGCCTTACCAAGGTTAGGAAATTGATTTCCTTAACATGTTGTTTGTGTTATGCAGATGTAGTGTTTGAGATGCATGTTAGTTCACTAGACTGAGATTACAAAATTGTTTTGAGGACAAGTAAAAGTCCAGTGATGGTAGTCTTCATTGACTAGATGGATTTAAGGCTGTTCTGAATTAATTTGCACTGCTGCTGGGGTGGCGGGGAAGCCTAGTGGTTAAGCCGTTCGCTCATCACGCCGAAGACCCGGGTTCCATTCCCCACATGGACACAATGTGTGAAACCCATTTCTGGTGTCCCCCGCTGTGATATTGCTGGAATATTGCTAAGAGCGGCGTAAAACTAAACTCACTCACAAACTAATCCCACTGAAGTGGGAGAGTCAAACGATATTACTGACTCTTATTTATTTATTTCAACTATATGTTGTAAGTACTAATCAGATGTTGACAATGATTCCTGAATGATGGTTCACTGGTGATCTTCATTATACCTGTATTTTCCTTCAGTTCTGCTGCTCACAGTGCTGGATTCTCTGTGATTCCTGAATTCTGTGGACATGGAATAGGAGAAAACTTCCACGAAAAGCCTGATATCCTCCACTTCGGTTTGTACAGTACAACATGTTGGTCTAAAACTGGGATTGTTCAGTAGCGTATAAGGGCTATAGTACAGACTTGCATTCCGTTATGTCAAATCAGTGAAATATAAGGCCATTGAAAAGTCATTTACACCTGTTCTTACAAATGACACTCTGATTTATTGGGGTAAACCTACAAATGTAACTCTGTGGTACAGGGATAGCAGGAACAAATCTGTCCACAGTGGTTCAGGACAGGGCTGATACAATGGTCCAGGGAACAAGCTGACCATGGTGGTTGACAGCAGGGAGAAGGGGTGGCGTGGGGGGACCAAATTAAACTTGGTGGCCAAAGGACTGGGCTGGGTCCTTGGTTGGTCCAAGTTGGGTCCTTGGACTACAGTGGTCCAGGGACCGAGCTTATAACAGCTGACCATGGGGATTCAGGGAATGAGCTGACCACGGGTATTCAGGGACTGAGCTGACCATGGGGTTCAGGGACTGAGCTGACCATGGGGATTCAGGGAATGAGCTGACCACGGGGATTCAGGGACTGAGCTGACCATGGATTTCAGGGACTGAGCTGACCACAGGGGTACAGGGACTGAGCTGACCACAGGGGTACAGGGACTGAGCTGACCACAGGGGCACAGGGACTGAGCTGACCACAGGGGTACAGGGACTGAGCTGACCACAGGGGGAGTACACAGGGGTACATGGACTGAGCTGACCACAGGGACTGGAGTTGACCACAGGGGTACAGGGACTGAGCTGACCACAGGGGCACAGGGACTGAGCTGACCACAGGGGCACAGGGACTGAGCTGACCACAGGGGTACTGGAGTTGACCACAGGGGACCACAGGGACTGAGCTAACCACAGGGCACAGGGACTGAGCTGACCTCAGTGGTACACAGGACTGAGCTGACCACGGGTAATGAACTGAGCTGATCACAGGGGCCATGAAATGAGTTGACCAGAGGGGTACAGGGACTGAGCTAACCACAGAGGCACAGGGACTGAGCTAAGCACGGGGGCACAGGGACTGAATTTACCACAGGGGCACAGTGACTGAGCTGACCACAGGGACTGAGCTGACCACATGAGCACAGGCACTGAGCTGACCACAGGGGGTACTGAGTTGACCACAGGGGTACAGGGACTGAGCTAACCACAGGGCACAGGGACTGAGCTGACCACAGGGTTACAGCGACTGAGCTGACCACAGGGGTAGGAACTGAGCTGATCACAGGGGCACAGGGACTGAGCTGACCACAGGGGTACAGGGACTGAGCTGACCACAGGGGCACAGGGACTGAGCTGACCACAGGGGTACAGGGACTGAGCTGACCACAAGGGGTACATGGGTACTGAGCTAACTACAGGGGTACAGGGACTGAGCTGACCACAGGGGTACAGGGACTGAGCTGATCACAGGGGGGCACAGGGACTGAGCTGACCTCAGTGGTACAAGGACTGAGCTGACCCACGGGTAATGAACTGAGCTGATCACAGGGGCACATGAAATGAGTTGACCACAGGGGTACAGGGACTGAGCTAACCACAGAGGCACAGGGACTGAGCTAACCACAGAGGCACAGGGACTGAGCTAAGCACAGGGGCACAGGGACTGAATTTACCACAGGGCACAGGGACTGAGCTGAACACAGGGGCACAGAAACTGAGCTGACCACAGGGGCACAGTGACTGAGCTGACCACAGGGGCACAGGGACTGAGCTGACCACAGGGGTACACAGGGACTGAGCTGACCACAGGGGCACAGGGACTGAGCTGACCACAGGGGGTACAGGGGTACTGAGTTGACCACAGGGGTACAGGGACTGAGCTAACCACAGGGCACAGGGACTGACCTGACCTCAGTGGTACAGGGACTGAGCTGACCACGGGTAATGAACTGAGCTGATCACAGGGGCACATGAAATGAGTTGACCAGAGGGGTACAGGGACTGAGCTAACCACAGGGGCACAGGGACTGAGCTAAGCACAGGGGGCACAGGGACTGAATTTACCACAGGGGCACAGGGACTGAGCTGACCACAGGGGCACAGGGACTGAGCTGACCACAGGGCACAGTGACTGAGCTGGGCACAGGGACTGAGCTGACCACATGAGCACAGGCACTGAGCTGACCACAGGGGTACTGAGTTGACCACAGGGGCACAGGGACTGAGCTAACCACAGGGCACAGGGACTGAGCTGACCACAGGGTTACAGCGACTGAGCTGACCACAGGGGGAGTAAGGAACTGAGAGCTGATCACAGGGGCACAGGGACTGAGTTGACCACAGGGGTACAGGGACTGAGCTTACCACAGGGGCACAGGGACTGAGCTGACCACAGGGGCACAGGGACTGAGCTGACCACAGGGGCACAGGGACTGAGCTGACCACAAGGGGTACATGGGTACTGAGCTAACTACAGGGGTACAGGGACTGAGCTGACCACAGGGGTACAGGGACTGAGCTGACCACAGGGGCACAGGGACTGAGCTGACCACAGTGGTACACAGGACTGAGCTGACCACAGGGTAATGAACTGAGCTGATCACAGGGGCACATGAAATGAGCTGACCACAGGGGTACAGGGACTGAGCTAACCACAGGGCACAGGGACTGAGCTGACCACAGGGGCACAGGGACTGATCTTACCACAGGGGCACAGGGACTGAGCTGACCACAGGGGTACAGGGACTGAGCTGACCACAGGGGTACAGGGACTGAGCTGACCACAGGGCACAGGGACTGAGCTTACCACAGGGGCACAGGGACTGAGCTGACCACAGGGGCACAGGGACTGAGCTGACCACAGGGGCACAGGGACTGAGCTGACCACAGGGGTACAGGGGTACTGAGCTAACTACAAGGGTACAGGGACTGAGCTGACCACAAGGGGTACGAAGGACTGAGCTGATCCATCTGATTTTGTCTGCTTGTGAAGTGTGTTTGCAACATAAGCCCTCATTGCTGTTTGCAACATCATGATTGTCTCCCTTTAAACACCAGTTTTCTTCACTTACCACTGATGGCATGTCATATTGTGAAGGCAACTTGACAGTATCAGGTTGTTTAATTGGTCTAATGTGTTTGCAGAGCATCATGATGAGGCTGTCATGGCACCTAGGATGACTTTCACTGTGGGTGAGTTTCTCTATGTGCTAGGATTGTTGTGACGAGTAACTAAATGACCCATGCTGGCTCTCAGCTCCATGTCTCTGCCCTCATTTGGTCCTGGTTGTCTAATAATTTGGTCCTGGTTGTCGACTTGCCTGGTTTAGACATTTCAGAACCAATTACCAGTGGTCACTTCATCCCTTTTAGTAGTCTGTTTCACATCAAGCTAATACTGGTGTCATGCAACTTACACCCTTTCCTGTGTTGCTACCCTGAGTAGTCTTATCTGTTTTTGTGTTGGCAAAAGCTACTTTTAGCAAAATCTTTTTTCATATTTCAACTTAATGAATAATGTCATCGATTGGAGTGTAAACATTGAGAGGGACATTAAAGATTTTTGAGACTGCATTTAAACCAAGGAGTCTTTTTAAACTTTGATTTAAACATTAGGAATATAAAAAGGATCTTTAAGTTTCTATCATACCTTGTTAATTTCTAACATAATGCGTAAAATACTCTTGTGTCCCTCACACATGTTGTTCAAGGCTTAAAACGACTGGATATTTTCTGTATTGATTTCTTCAGTGTATTTATCACTTCTAGACGGTACAGTGTGCATTTCTCTCCCCAGAGCCAATTATTTGTTCCGGACAACCAGACTTCCGTATCTTAGAGGATGGTTGGACGGCGGTGACACTGGACAGCTGCCGGTCTGCCCAGTTTGAACACACTGTTCTAGTCACAGAGGAAGGGGTGGAGATCCTCACACTGTGATATCTTTAGAGAAAAATAAATTTATAGTTTTGAACTTATGATGTATGAGTTTTCATTGTATTTTTTATGATATGGATCTCTCACATTACTGCCAGATGTCTGACACATTACTACCCGTGAAGATCCGTGTCAGAATTGATCTTCAGTAATTCATGCTTGTCATAAAAGTTGACTAACGGAATCTGGTGGTCACACTTGCTGACTTGGTTGACACATGTCATCGTATCCCAATTGTGTAGATCGATGTTCTTGCTGTTGATTACTGGATTGTCTTGTCCAGACTCGATTATTTACAGACTGGAATATATAGCTGTAATATTGCTGATTCTGTTAGTCACCTCTTACGACAAGCTTGGGTTTAATAATTCTAAACTTGATCTTCATCTGTCTATTTTTCAGTAGCTGTCTTGAACAATACTGCTCCAATTTTTCCCTGAAGGTAAACTTTTGCTCGCGATATAGTGAAACAATGTAGTAGAAGCGGTATAAAAGTAACCTGATGACGGCAGGGACAGAAAGACCAATGGTGATCACTGAAGTCCTGACATGGCAGATTGAACGATATCAGCACCTGCTTCGGTGGCTCACTGGGTAATATACTGAATGTGATACATGTTGCAGGTTTGATTCACAATTTCCATGACAACAAATCAAAACTTTAAAAATCAACAATAGATGCTTATTTAGATGCTCTTTGCTCTGCTGTCTTACGATTCGATTGTAAAACCCCAAAACTGGAAGTTACACAAAACGTGTTCAATCTTTGATCAGCAGGTGTTACTTGAAATCAGTACCTTCATATTGTTACTCTGCAACAGCAAGATATCAACAATAGAAAAATAGCGACTGTGCATTATATCCTATAGTCAGTGATGAACGCTCTTTTCATTGGTATTTGTAAAACTATTCAGTTATTAGTTACCTTCTGACATATGTTTCAAACTGATTCGTAATATTGATTTTGGTAGAGCAGAAGAAATATCCTGATAAAGAAATCAAGGTTAAGTAGATTCTGCACGAAAGGTGAGCTTCAGTGCGTACTGACAATCGCATATTTTTCACACTGATTTGTAAGATAGGTTTTGGAAAAAAATGACACTAGACATAGAAGAAATATCTTGATCAAGAAATCAAGGCTAAGTAGATCCTGCACGAAGGGTGAGCTTCAGTGCCTACAGCAACCATTTGGCAAAGTCGACCTTCTACTCAGCTGAAGGTGGAGGTTAGAAGAGTTACCGAGTCGTGGGAGGCGACTCAATGGATGAAGTGGGCAATCGCTGTGCCGTTTTGATGGCGTGTCGTCATACCTCCCCGGAGAGTGTTGTTGCTTATAATATCGATCACTTGTTTGGCCGACCAGATTCAATCATTTACAGGTCGTGGTAATAGGCCTAGAGCTGGACTATTGCTGAGTGCTGTGTTAAATCAACAGAGATAATAATGTTAGAACATTGTGAGAAAGTGATACATGGCCGAATTATCGACTTTTCTACCTTTAGTTTCGTCAAGCCAACGCTCTGTGTAATAAACTTTGTAAGTCATCAACCTGTTTATCTACAGATCCAATGTCCAGAGTTAGAATCGTCGTGAAAGATGACCGACCGGCTCGCAATGCCAAAGCAAACGGTGTGGCCGCTTGCAAGGACTGTTTTCCGCTGTCAGCAGTCGGACGAGTATGTTTTGGCTTCATAACGGCGGTCTGATTGATGTAGGTTGAGTTAGGATTCTGGATCAAGTGAATCAATATTCAGATGAATGAGCAATGACCCCGCCATCTGGCAATGACGTCACAACAAAGCAACCGACTGATATTATAAATTGCAACTCTGACCTCATTTCAGATGTTCCCGTGGGCGTCATTAGGTGTCCCTTGGCTATAGCTAAAAGCACATGCTTGTAATACAACTAGCATCCTGCAGACACTGTGCATGCGGTCAATGCTGGCCTGCCGTTTATTTATTCTTTTAATACTATATCTTAATAGATTCTGGGTTTAGAGCGCTGTGACTTGCCGTAGGACATAGTCACCTGTTTGAGTATAACATTCTGGAATTGCTAATGACAATAGTGCTCTTTCTAATACATTATGTACGACTCGTCTGCTTGAATTATCTGTTCAGTTATTGAATATTGTTGATGTAATCACTTTAATCATGATTTATTTAGATCGAGCCCACTATTGATGACATACCACACCATACGTTTATTTCTTTTGTTTTAATTTACATGAATGACAATATGTGAGTTCATTTATAAAACATGATCTTTCCCGATATGTTTTATTTCTTTTCGACACTGGTCGTACGACTGTGGATTACGTCAAACATGACTGATGTTGAAAGAGGTTTCAAGTTGCAGATGTTCATGACAAGCGCTGACATTCTTGGTTGGTTCAGGTTACTGCAGAGTAAGTAAAACCAAGGCCACTAAAACTGGAACCTAATCAACACTTACAATGCGCACAGAACGATTTTTGTTATACATATGAAACAAACACATCATTATTCGTACAAAAACTAAACTGGCCAGTCGTGCTGCAAGACAGTTGTTGGCGAGCAGCGGTTAATGTTTGAGCATATCTTAGGGATGTGCTTAATGACGATATTGTTTGTGGTGCTTATTGACTGGGTATATCAGTTTGTGGTGCTTATTGACCTGGTTTATCTGTGGTGCTTATTGACTGGGTATATCAGTTTGTAGTGTTTATTGATTGGGTATATCAGTTTGTGGTGCTTATTGACTGGGTGTATCAGTTTGTGGTGCTTATTGACTGGGTATATCAGTATGTGGTGCTTATTGGCCGGGTATATCAGCTTGTGGTGCTTACTGACTGGGTATATCAGTTTGTTGTGCTTATTGACTGGGTATATCAGCTTGCAATGCTTATTGACTGGGTATATCAGTTTGTGGTGCTTAATGACTGTATGCGAGAGATTCTTTCCATTGACCTAGTTTTTGGAAAGTCCGGAAATATGCAGTGTAACTCTTTCAGCCACGGGTCACGTCTAATTTGTGAAAGAAACTTTACTCTAAGTGGCTGCTGGCACAAATGAGTATATCTGCACAATGGCTTGGTACATCTGCGTGTATCTGCGATATGTGCTTAAAGAGTGTGTATATCAGCAAGTAGAATATACCAAATAAGTACATCACCAAACTGTGCTTACTAATGGCGATATCACGTGTTTATCAACGACTATATCCTCGAGTTGTGCTTATCGACAGAGCATGTAAGTTCAATATCCTCATTAATTGTGCAATCACTATGTTATGCTTTGAAGTGTTGTGTATTTCCGCGAATAGCGTGCCTGTTCACTTTTCTGAGCTAGCAGCGACAGTTTGCTGTGAATGCCCCAATCTTAACATATCGACCAACTGTGCTTATCCACTGAGTATACCAGTAAACTCTATTTATATTCGCTGAGTATATCAATGAGCTGTGCTTATCCACTGAGTATAACAGTAAGCTGTGCTTATCCACTGAGTATACCAGTAAGCTGTGCAAGTATCTACTGAGCATGTCGACAAGCTGTGCTTATCCACTGAGTATATCAGTGAGCTGTGCAAGTATCTACTGAGCATGTCGACAAGCTGTGCTTATCCACTGAGTATACCAGTCAGCTGTGCAAGTATCTACTGAGCATGTCGACAAGCTGTGCTTATCCACTGAGTATATCAGTGAGCTGTGCAAGTATCTACTGAGCATGTCGACAAGCTGTGCTTATCCACTGAGTATACCAGTCAGCTGTGCAAGTATCTACTGAGCATGTCGACAAGCTGTGCTTATCCACTGAGTATATCAGTGAGCTCTGCTTTTATTCGCTCAGTATATCAATGAGCTGTGCTTATCCACTGAGTATATCAGTGAGCTGTGCAAGTATCTACTGAGCATGTCGACAAGCTGTGCTTATCCACTGAGTATACCAGTAAGCTGTGCAAGTATCTACTGAGCATGTCGACAAGCTGTGCTTATCCACTGAGTATATCAGTGAGCTCTGCTTATATTCGCTCAGTATATCAATGAGCTGTGCTTATCCACTGGGTATATCAGTATGATGTGCAAGTATGTCGGCAAGCTGTGCTTATCCTATGAACATATCATTGAGCTCTGCTTATATCCACCGAGCAGGTCGCCGACCTGTGCTTATCCTCTGAGGACATCTGTGAGCTTTGCTTGACCACCAATTCTGTCGGTGATGATGATCTGAACCGCTGGTCATGTCTCGGATATTGCTGCACTGAGCATATTGGCGAGCACAGTTGAGGCACTAGGCTTCCACGACAACTCTACGACCTTCTTTTTGGCGAGGCCTGAAATAAACAGTTTAACTCTTTCAGCCACGGGTCACGTCTAATTTGTGAAAGGAACTTTACTCCAAGGAGCTGCTGGCACAAATGAGTTAATAAAACGCAAGAAATTCCCCATGGGAATCTGCAGATTGGCATTGATCGCCACGCATTGCTCTGCTGAGAGCTCCATGCAGAATAAGTAGATACAAGTGTTGATAAGAGCTGGTCAGTAGGCCCGTAGCGAAAGGACATGGCAATCGAAGGGTCTGATTCTTGTACTGAGAAGGAGATGAAATATTGATGTGAAAGAACTCCCAGTTTGTAATATATCATGTCTGTTCTGAATCTTGAAATATTATAACTGAGATATGTCTATACCAGCGCTTGTCATCCCCTCTCTTTCTTCTCTTCTAATTCCCTGTGGGGTGTACCTCGTCTCTGTGTTAAAGATCGAGATCTCGGGTTAAACAGGGCATGTGCGGAGCTGTTAAGCTGAGACTCGCTGAGGCCAGTATCCAGGATGACGACGCGTTCTGAAGTGGCTCTCATGCTTTAAGTGCCGATATTCGAATGAATTTCGTTTACAGCAGTTTTATTGAAACGAACTCCCTGAGTGTTATGTTCTTGGCGATTGCCCAATTTATGGTTTTCAGACACCGTCTTTATGGTGGGTTCTATGAACAAGGCAGATATTGTCACACTATAAGCCCTGACGTAACACGTGACCGGTGTGTGACAATTCTTTACGAAAACAACAATGCAACATGCTGATTCCACGTTTCTGCATAACGGAACAATTGATTGTGTAAACATTGCATAGTGCCCTTCTTGAGTTACACAATGCATCACGTCAGCTATTTGTGAAATGGCCGCAGGTTGTAAACGTTTAGAAGTGCACCATACCAAGAAGCACATGGTATTAAACGAAAGGAACCAATATCTACATCGATAGGCATTTCTTGTTTTTGGAATTACTTTTTAAATATATTGTTCTGTTGAACGTCGAATTCAGCAATATCCCAGTATCATGACGAGTCTGCGATGATCGGTTTCGACCAGATAAACAAGTGATTGATCGTATGAACAAGGCCTGAAGGCGCCTGGTTACCGTGACAGCAATAATTAAGGTCACCAATCCTCACCATAAAGTCCTCATGGGACAAGCAAAGGTTATTACGGGTCACTATTCTAACCCGACATCCACGAAGATATCCAAGCAAGATATGGAGTGACATGAGGATGGTAGAAATAACGTAAGTGTGGTCTATGCTCAGCCTGTGTTAACTCAACACAAGACTTTAACCAGGACTCACGATGTGAACAAGGTGAGCTATCTCTACGTGTGATATCAGCCCAGGAGATGATGTTCATACAGTCAAACATGCAGAATGACCAGCTCACTGACTATGACCGCACTATGAGTGAGTGAGTGAGTGTGAACAGCATTCCAGTTGTACCACATTGCGTCAGCTTCGTGTCGAAGGACATCCCCCAGTGATGCTAGTGAACCCCACGAGCCAGGGTAGCCTGCTGACTGACCTGACGCAATCAGGGCCAATCTGGCAATCGAAACTTCGACCATGGTGTTCTTTTATTTCCTCCAAAGGAGAGTAGAAGGACATGGCGAAAGCTTCTTTACATAGATTTTCAGATAGATTATGATGCTTTAAGTATTTTGCTATGTGTTACTGAAAATGGAGGTGAAGATAGAAAAGTCTTTTATGACACTCTTGGCGTATAGTTGGCTGGCTTCTGCATCGGTCTGCATTGGCTGGTTCTAGGACAACAGACATGTAACAATGTCTACATCTGGCTTCTCGTGAAGACATAGTCTGTTTCCTTCAAAGACATGTTGCAATATTGATATTGTCGCCTCTTCCCATATTCAGTGATTGCTCATGATGAATAATTAACGTGTGTTGCTAACGCGCCTTGTTTGTTGACATGAAATGTTGAATAAACGGCCATTCCAGTATGGCTTTGAACTTCATGTCGCGTGTATATTGAATGTGAGTGAGTGAGTGAGTGAGTTTAAATTTAGGGCGCTTTTAGCAATATTCCAGCAATATCACGGCGGGGACACCAGAAATGGGCTTCACACATTGTACCCATGTGGGGAATCGAACTCGGGTCTTCGGCGTGACGAGCGTACGCTCTAACCATCTGGCTACCCCACCGCCTCTTATTAAAAGTAAACCTAACATTGTGTTCCATGGTAACTACTCGTGGTGCAGAGTCCTGGTCACACTAGTGCCCCGGTACACTTACCATATCAATTGCTAGTCTCACACTTCAAGCATACTACTTTCAAGAGACTCATATTGCAGATGCAAATTCAATGCTGGTTATAAAATAGTCTGGTCAATTACCGTCACGGACAATGGTATACGTCTCTTATTCCGTCAGAGCCCGGCCGATGTCGAGACATGGAAATTCCGACAAGAGGGCAAGGTCTGGGATCCGGCCTTGTAATGTGTCCCGAAGTATAGACACCCGTCTGTACATACATGCCACCTTAAGTATATACACAGTTTGTGTACATCCGTTTGTATATATGTCAGTGATTATGCATATTTACTGATTTTGTCAGTGATTATGTATAATTAGTGATTCCAACAGGGATTATGTATATGTACTGTAGTATACACTGATTCATGATACATATTTATTGAAATCATGCTCTGATCATGAATGAAATATAAACAAATATTTCTTTGCTTGTTCACTTTATTAATGAAGAAGATGGTCAGTTGGATCAACATACATGTCTTGTTGGTAACTAAAGGGACTGGCCAGTTACATTCAGCACATAACAATCACAAGTTTTGTATTTTTGTATTTACAGACCAAGCTGGAATGGTATCGGGAGTTACAGAAACAGACTTTCGAAACATTTACACCTACTTGTTTGACACCTCTTTCTACCAGCACAGTTACATCTCCCGAAACCTTGGCCATCGCAGTTCGACTCACTGTGACATGCAGCTCTGAGAGACATGTCACTGTCAGTACACATCTCACTGATGGAGTATAATTGAGTTGCACACAATTGATTGCGTGAATATAGTGAGTTCAAACGTCCTGACTTCACTGCTATGGAGAACACCCGACTGTCATTAATGTTAGGTACCACACCAATGATGTTCCCAGCATCTGTGCGACCTCTGTCAACAGCTGGAACTGGCACGGTCACATTGTCACCAATGTCAACCTTCTTTGTACCATTCTCTCGGCCTGTTTGAGTTGGGATTCAGCTGCTCTTTTGCTGTACTTGAATCTGTTGGGTTTGTTCGTCAATCTGTTCTGTCACAAAAGGGACATCTTCACCATCAGCTGAACTGCTGGAGACTTCCTCTTCGTCGGCTGATGGAGTCTCAGAAGACAGAGCGTTCAGGAGATCATCTTCAGTCTGCAACTTGGAGAGGACTTCTCGTAGAAGACAAGAGGATATCAGGCCGATCCTAGAAGGGCAGCAAATGGTGTTCTTTCGATGCCACTATGATGACTGGAATTCTTCTGAAATTACACAAATGTCAGTCTTGTGGCAATGCCACAGCTAGCCAGGCAATGAGCATGTCTTTCACATCTCTCCACAGACCCCTGACGACGCAGATTGTAGGCCATCCAGCAGGACAACGACCCAAAACATCGTTCAAAGCATTCACAGGCATGGTTTCGGACACATATTGCTGAAATGAAAGAAGAGGTGGTCCGATATTGGGACAGCATGGACCACGACTTTCTACCTTCTTTGATCAGTAGTATGCCCCGCCGCATTGAAGCCAGCATTGCTGCCCATGGTGACTTGACAAAATACTAACTGTTCACCTGTCTTTGAATCTGGAGTTATTTTCTGCTAATATTCACATTTAATACGTGAGTAATGAGTGAATTTTTTTAAAATTACAATCTTTAAATTCTCAATAATTTCTGGTTGTACTGTATTATTTACTTTTATACGTTAACCACCTGTACCTAACACTGACAAGATTGACCCCTTCTACAGATTATATCAAATCCGCCAGGTATTTGGAAGATGGCCGACACGTTAGGTCATGACATACCCACAGCCAGACCTCCGTGCCTTGTGAGAAAATGTCGATAACTCGTGTGTAATCTCCAGGGACGATTCAACGATTCAATACACAAGTATGTCATGGCAATGTGACACATGGTGTTCTCAGGAATCTCCTTACGCATTAACAGTGCATGGTAACTACAGCAACTGATGTTTTGAATGAAGCCAAGGTTGACGTACACATGTCGTTGAATCACAATGACACTCAAACATTGTACATTACACATTGCACATCATCCATGAAGAGCTCATGAACACAGAAACCAATCTGAGTGCTCCTGTGGGGGAGACGAGGAGGGGAGGGGTGGGGAGATTCAATTTTCAGTGACCCTGTCATGTAAGGAACTGCCGAAACAAGGTTCGAATCCTGCATGGCTCTGTTCCTGATTTCACACAAATGGTAGCTTCATAGCTGTGGTCATGTAGGAGTTTCTCCAACACAATGTAGACATTCTCTGGGCGCCGTTTCACAAGGCAGGCATACATTTACCCACACGTAAAGTTGATTGCGCCATATTCATGTCCTGATATTTCCACTTGAGAAGGGCAGATGGATTAGATGTTTCTGCTCTAAATGTCATCCTGAACATAAATTTTGTATTAGAATTACAAATATTCTTATAAATAACTGCTATTAATTTTAAAAAACCCAACAACATGATGTAATGCTACTATGAATAACTGATTAAGTAGACGTGTATATATATACTCGCCTCCCCCTGCTTGTGTCCAGTCTGACTCACAGTCGCTGAACCACATTCCCTCTGTCCAGCCCTTTCTGCAATGCTAAAGCCCAAAATGAAGCAAGTCTAGATTTTCTCGGGGTATGAATCTCCCAACTCACTTGGGCTCCTTTTCAATTTATATGGAATAAGTAAATCAAAATAATATACATTCAGAGACTCAGTATTAATGTAGCCTGTTTAAATTTGTGCTTGAAATTTGAATTTTTTAAATTCGAACTTCATCTGAAGTTGAAGCTATTACTGTCTCTGGGAAAATGGTTATCAAATATGTATTCCGTATCTTACTAATTGATATTGCAACAGTTTCAGATAAAGCCGCCTGTTGACCGTTGTTGCCAATGGAAGGGTGATCACATGTCAAAGTATTGCGGAGCGTCTACATATGGCACAGTTCCATTTATCTGTCACTGGGGTCCTTCATATTTATGTGGTCGGGAGATGCATACATTGTATAGCTAACCACGTCTCGCATCTGGAAATTGGAGATCAGCACTTACAAAATTAAATTAATTACCTCGTTGCAAAAACCCTGAATGTCCCCGAGCCCTGGTGTAATCCAGTTGGTCATTTCTCGAGTATACATAAGGATGGATGAGAAATATTTGTCATAGGTCTGCTGGTACAGCACTCACGAACCAGTGAACACATGTATTAACACATCTTAACGCGTATTAAATCTTGCGGTCAGTCATATACATGTGTATTGGAATATTCCATATGTATTGGAATGCTAAAGAACTCGACCGTACCGTGGAGATACCGTAATTGTTATGCAATGGTTCTGTAGCTTAGATTTAAGTTATACATCATATGATTCACCAGCTGTGATACTTCAGAGTTAGCCAGACAAGATAATGCCATATTTCATATAGATTGCTGGTTAGCTTTTCTCAGACCTTGAATGGATTATCTTGTATCGGCATTACATGTATACCAGTTGTCGCTCTGCCACACGGTTCAGTTTAGGGGAAGTAAAATATGTCTAGGAATCATTTTGTTGTCTTTTAGATGATACTTACACTTCATTTTCATCCGTTTACTCGAGAGTTGGTCAATGGTCATTTAATAAACCTTCAGGACAAAAGGGGGATTATGTGTATGTGAAACTGCATACTAACCAAAATATTTACTTAAAGAATAGAGTTTTCGAATGTAAATTTTAACAGCAAACCTACGCAGAAATGATAAAGTATCTCTGTATCAAACCAGCTCCCCCATATCAAGACCGGATCACCTGGAAGTATACAACCAAACACTTAAAGCTACAGCGAAACACTATACGTGCAGACAGGCTATTCAACTTTATCATAATCTGTGGTATCCGTTTATTGTAGTTATATACTAGGATAAAGGGAAGCACACGAGGAATGATTACTATCTAAATCTACCTAATTTGATTTTGCACTTGGATTCACATTATGTCTATGTCTAGTTTACCGTTATCTGACCTTTCAGGGTCACGGGTTGTACTGAGATCCCATGCCAACGCCACAGTAGTTGGAGTACGACCGTATACTCTGGTATGTTGATTACAGCCTTAGACCCGGTAGTTTAGTCATCTTTAGTACTGTCAAGGCGTCTATGTAAGTGTCAATTCCACTTTTGACTATAATCCAAATATTGTTAAAGAGCAGGTGGGTGGGTTCGAGTGTGTAACCTGTGAAGTTCACACACACTGTACCCCCTGAGGCAACTGTCGTGAATGTAAGGTCTAGTATTTCAGGTACTATTTTCCTTCGGCACATTGCTGCTGTTGAGCAACGTCGTGTGTGCTACCTCTGTAATTTGGACATGTCATTTGCAGGATTATAAAACTGATATAAAGATGAATATTTTTTTTCTAAAAGTGATAGTTGATCACAACTGTTCACAACTTGGAGTGAAAACATTTCGGTGATATAGTTGACAGGAAATTAATAAATTTGATAAAAACAAACAATAAACCATGAGCATGTTCCGAAGTAGATTTAAACAGCAGGACATTAATGATCGTTCACCTGCACCGATGTGAAACTCATAGTCTGAATTTGTTTTGCTCTGTGTACTAATCGAATTGGATCAAAGGCATATGATCCGTGTATCCCATGTTTACCTTAAGATATGTGAACACGTATCAATAAGGTCACCTGACATTTGATTGGGTCTGTATAGTGATGTGTTGGAGTGTATTGAATATGCATGCTCCAAGAACTTCAAGCATGCTTCTTGGCGAAATGCGCTCTAAAGAGAGCCAAAGGCTGTTTATCCAGATAAGCAGTGCAGGGAACACCTGAATGCCCAGTATGCTAACAAGCACTTCAGCAGAATGGTTCATTGGTCTTACTTAAAGCCTTATCTATGTGTGAGTGAGGCAAGGCCGGAAGTTTAGCTCACCGTTGAACAGTATATCAGTTATATCCAGCTATTTCAGGTTGACGTCAGCGGAGTGCCAAACGTGATACAGGTCTTTGACGTTTACCCTTGGTGAAACTCACATTGACGGGTTTGGTGTTGACAAACACAGACACATACTCAGATCAATCTGGGATTTGAAACCACGATCAAAGGTTTCTGGCTTTGCGGCCATGTTTTGTCGCTAAATGATCATAAAATGCTGAAAAAACAACAAATTAAAGACTGATTACAACTGAGAAAGTAGGTGAATAACGACTTGATTAGACGTTGTTAGGACCACCAGACCCGATTTCCTCGAAACAAACTTAAGTCTGAGTTTTGACTTAAGTTCGAGTTTTACTCCAATAGGGAAAATGCATTTAGCAGAATGAACTGAAATCGATATTAAACTCAAACATACTAGACAATTTGAGTTTGGTGGATGGATTACTTAAGTTCTTCGGGCTTTTTTATTTTAAAAATGCAGTTGAGTTAAAAATTCAGCTGTTTCAAATTGTCAAACTCAGTTTGAAATTTGAGTAAAAACTTAAGTTTGTTTCGAGAAATCGGGGCCTGGACTCGCCCTTTAAGGCTTGACCCGATACACCTTGATGGTAACAACAGACCACGTGTGCACTGCTAATATCATATCAGTTACATGTTATTGGTCTCGGAACCTACGCACCAGTTTAAAGCTATTTTAAGAACAAAAATAACCAAACTGAAGGTGTATTTAATCTTCTCTGCGTATCTCCACTCCCCATGTTAGCAGATACACACAGGAACACAACGTACTTGGTAATCCGTGACGACGTAACTAACGTTAATATATATCTGAAGGTTTTGGCTGTCTTACATACCAACACATCTTGAACCCACCCGCCCCAAGAACCGGAGAGCTTAGAGTTAACGTTAAACGCACATTTGTTTGCCATGAGATAAATGCACATATTGAAGAAAACGTCTCATGCTCTAGTCAACCGTATAATCAGTCTACTACTGAGGTGCCTTCATTGATCCGATACTATGTGTTCTCAGCGAGGAACATGATGCTGATGGTATAGAGCATTGCATCTTTATTCTCTGTTTCTCTAAGACCGCTCAGTTAGTGTCGACCCACTGGGATATTTAGCTCATCACAAAGACCGTTATACATAATACCATTACTGTTTGGCGCCATGGATGAGATGACACGTGTACAATACCACATCGTTATTGGAGGAAACACGTCAATTCTGGAGAGTCTGTTTCTGCCGCGTCTTCCATGCTAAGTCTATCGCACGGCCAAATCAATCGATACCGAGATTGGATTGAAGCGTCGACAGCCTTCACACAGCCGCCAGACTGTAGGTTGTGCTGGGTGGCCCACTGTAGCTAGCGTGGGTACATATGGGGTAATTACGATCAGTCACAACAACGCCATTGAAAGTCAAATTGAGGACCCATGTGATCAGACAAACAGGGATCGCCATTGCAGTAACTCTCAAGAACGAATACGACCCGCTTCTTCCAATATTTGCGTCCTTATACTGCCATCAATTTCTCTTAACTTAGTGGGCACCAACATCTTATGTCGTCTGCTTCAGCCAGTGCCAGTGAATGAGCTGGTTCCTTAGACGCAAACGGTAAGCGGAGTAAGCGACTCCTGGCGGTACTCTTGGATCAATACCAGGATGTGGGGAGAGAAGCCAGTGGAGCTCCAATTCATTTGCCTGTGGTTCTGACCTTGGATGGAGCGTCTGTGCTTGAGCTCCTGGGGGTGCATATGTAGGTCCTGTCTGGGTGGATACCTGCCCCAACTGGGATAATGCCGTACGCCGGGAGTGTGTCTTCTCTGGGTAGCCATGGCTTCCGGCACCCGTCGTACATGTCGGTGCAAGATGAGGAGGATGACGACGAGGATGAGGAGGAGAAAGACGGAGAGGTAAGACGCCGACCATGTCGCTGATAGCATCAGTGGTGTGTACGCGAGTAGGGCATGCAGGAAAGGTGTGTGTGTGTCGAGTATCTGTACCCGGTATCAATACTCTATTCCTGCCCCTCGGTGCGGAGACGGGTGTTGGTGAGGCACAACATACTGTGTCTCCTACAGCTGTTACAGTCAAGATGAGGGTGGTGTAGAGAGGTGGTTGTGGGGTGGGGTGGGGAGGAGAGGGGAGGGTATACAGTTCTCAACACTTCTGCCAGGCATGCAGCATCATTCTTCCTGTGTTAAACCCATGCATTAAGCGGGAATCTACGGTGCCGCTTCACCAGTGTTGCTGTTGAATATTTAAACATGTGCTATGGCATTGTACTATTAGAACGCCTGATTTAACTACAACGACTATTACTTCGTCAGCCACTACTACTACTACTACTACTACTACTACTACTACTACTACTACTACTACTGCTGCTGCTACTATTGCTGCTGCTACTACTAATGCTGCTGCTACAACTACCACCACAAGTCCTACAACCAGCACTACCATCTCTACTACTGCTGCTACTTCCACCATTACACCCCTACTACTACTACTACTACTACTACTACTACTCCTACTACTACTACTACTACTACTACTACTACTACTACTAATGCGACGAAAACTCCAGTTACTATGACTACTAGAAGTACCATATCCACTGTGTAATGGGTCTTCACATATCTAGTTTGCAGTATATACTCATGAGCCCCGGCCATCTCGTGCCATCAAACATCTCCTTATTTCAGTCCCATCTCTCTTACAGCCAGCCATCATATGCTAATCGGCTCGCGTGTCAACTGATATAACCAAGATACATACATATAATGTATGCAGCCTTTGACATTTATTCAGTAAATGTTCAGTAAATTGATAGTTTCTGTATATGCACGTCAATATGTCCTCGGAGATCACAGACTATGTTTTGCTGAATACCATCTGTCAGATGTGTATCGTAGGCATGCAAAACATACGATTTACTGATTATTGGTGTTTATTCTTCTAGGAAGATGAGCCGAGCTGTGTTGACCTCCGTACGGGTTTATGTAATGGTGTTGATATTGTTGTGTGTAAGGTAGAGGTCTTGACTTATGAAACACTAACCCCTGACAAATGTTAAAGGAATGTAGTGTGTTCGTCACGACGGCTTTGACAACGCCGACACGGTCATGGTCGACCGCAGGGGACAGGTTAGTCACGGGATCGGGTGATGCAAGTCTCGAGGGTTCTCACGAAGGGATCTTGTACCCCATGACACAGTCTGTTGTACACAGAACAATACGTCCCTCGCCTTTACAGGGGAAATACTAGTAGTGTAATTATTCTCCCAGCCACACTATAAGGCCGCCCATAGGCAGTCATGATAGATAAGAGATTCACCCATGTCAGTATCCGCCCACCCTAGACACACTCTGCTCAAACATGATCTCACTATACCCTCTCCGTCCACTTCAAGACAGAACGTCAAGGCAACAAAGTATACTTCAAGACACGTGAACACATAAAGTACACTTCAAGACACGTGAAGACAAAGTATACTTCAAGACACGTAAAGACAAAGTATACTTCAAGACAAATCATACACTTCAGTATGCAACGTCAAGAATCAACTTCAAGACACACCATACACGTCCAGACACAACGTATACTTCAAGAAACGCCATATGCTTCAAGACACAAAGTGTACTTAAAGGAACGTTACGATAATCTCATATTTCAAGACACACCATCAAAACACATGGCACACCTCAAAACAACAAGGCTGCATGACGAAGGCCTTGGTGTACTAAACAGATGGGCTGACAGCTATAGTTATAAAGCATATGTTTCCAAGGGCCGAAGGTATACGAATCTCTACTGTACGTTTTGAGCAATACGCCAGTATTTAGTCACTCGTCCAGCACGGACAATGCTCGGGCACTGCTGTTCTCAGCTGCCTGGACAATCACTATCCTGCATCCTAGTAGTTCTTTTGATTTCACCAATTGATTTATTTCATTAGCAAGTGAGTTTCCCCTTTATCAACTGTGTTGGTCCTGCGTGTCGCAACACGCGCTATCTCCGAGCCAGCACTGCTCATCCGAGACCAAATGTGTGACAGCCCTTTTTTACAATAATGCTCTAAACATCGATTTTTGTCAGCCGCGTTTTCGAGCAGTGTGAAGTTATACATCCTGCGGTGTTCACATAACTGGCAAAGTGCCTCATGCGTTCTTCAACCTTGATATACTTTTGCTCCTGTCTATGTCAAACGGCATCATTGATATACATGAGTGCCAACATGATGCAGCATTGATATACTCAGGTTATCCTTTAGTATTTACAAGAACGGATATTGTCGCTTGTAACTTGCATTTCTTTACACATTTAGGAAATACGACATCACTGATTGGGTAATTATCCATGAACAGCACCGTGTATGCTACCCTGTGGTATATATCTGCCCAGATTATTACATGATATCATTTCTTTTGAGTTACTCCATGGTCGTGGGGTTTGGGAATACAAGCATTGGGTATAAGCGGCATGGTTGTGGTGGTTGGTAGTGGAAACACTGGACGGGAAGTTGATGGTTGTGGTGGTTGGTAGTGGAAACATTGGACGGGAAGTTGATGGTTGTGGTGGTTGGTAGTGGAAACATTGGACGGGAAGTTGATGGTTGTGGTGGTTGGTAGTGGAAACACTGGACGGGAAGTTGATGGTTGTGGTGGTTGGTAGTGGAAACATTGGACGGGAAGTTGATGGTTGTGGTGGTTGGTAGTGGAAACATTGGACGGGAAGTTGATGGTTGTGGTGGTTGGTAGTGGAAACATTGGACGGGAAGTTGATGGTTGTGGTGGTTGGTAGTGGAAACATTGGACAGGAAGTTGATGGTTGTGGTGGTTGGTAGTGGAAACACTGGACGGGAAGTTGATGGTTGTGGTGGTTGGTAGTGGAAACATTGGACAGGGAAGTTGATGGTTGTGGTGGTGGTTGATGGTTGGGTAGTGGAAACACTGGACGGGAAGTTGATGGTTGTGGTGGATTGGGAAGTTGAGTTGGAAGTGGAAACATTGGACGGGAAGTTGATGGTTGTGGTGGTTGGTAGTGGAAACATTGGAATGGGAAGTTGATGGTTGTGGTGGTTGGTAGTGGAAACATTGGACGGGAAGTTGATGGTTGTGGTGGTTGGTAGTGGAAACATTGGACGGGAAGTTGATGGTTGTGGTGGTTGGTAGTGGAAACATTGGACGGGAAGTTGATGGTTGTGGTGGTTGGTAGTGGAAGCATTGGACGGGAAGTTGATGGTTGTGGTGGTTGGTAGTGGAAACATGGACGGGAAGTTGATGGTTGTGGTGGTTGGTAGTGGAAACATTGAACGGAAGTTGATGGTTGTGGTTGTTGGTAGTGGAAACACTGGACGGGAAGTTGATGGTTGTGGTGGTTGGTAGTGGAAACACTTGGACGGAAGTTGATGGTTGTGGTGGCTGGTAGTGGAAGCATTGGACGGGAAGTTGATGGTTGTGGTTGTTGGTAGTGGAAGCACGGGAAGTTGATGGTTGAACGGGAAGTTGATGGTTGTGGTGGTTGGTAGTGGAAACATTGGACGGGAGGTTGATGGTTGTGGTGGTTGGTAGGGGAAGTATTAGACGAGAGCCGTATTGTTGTAGTGTTGGTATGATATTTTGGTTTTGTATTGGGGGATGTCAGTTATTTAAATGGCTACTCATTGTATCAGTTTCCGTGTTTATCTTATCTTCACCGCAGTTAGCGTTAGAGTCCAGATAAAATGAAGACAAACAATGCAGATTCTTCTATGTTTGCCTTGCTGCTGTATGGCTGCGCGAAGTCCGATAGTTTGTGACTGTCTCACATCATCACTAGTCCGGCGTTTTTGTGAGATGTAGGGCGAAAGCCGCTGTTACTCCCTATGTGTGGGCCAATTGCAGGAATCACTCATCTTATGAAACAGTGATAAATATTCATAAGGCTGATAGAGCTATTAATCAAGCTGATGTGCGGGGAAGACAAAAGCAGCAGGCTGTAGAGTTGTTGGGCGTCTGTGTGGCATCAATGAGAATCCCCCATCTCCATCCCTCGGGACCACGCGCCGGGGTCCGTGATCACCTTAACGCCGCCAACACCATCAGGCGGTCATATTTAAATATATTGATAAGTCAAGTCAATTTTACCATCCTGCAACTTTGGGCATTTTTTGTTAGTGTATTGTTCTGATTTTGGCGTCTTGACGATTTACACAGTGAATGGGATACATTGATCATATCTTTACTCAAAACAAGGAAATTCATGCTTGACGATTTACAATGCAATATAGAGCACTGAGCACAATGGCGATTAACCAAACACGGTAGGTCCTAGAAGCATTAGGGTAAATATGATTGGTAATAGTAATCGTTATTGCATGGGTCCAGGTCATACCGAGCATTATTCAATACATGTTAGGTCATGCTGAACATTACAATATATTAAACTTTTCCTATTATACGGTGTGTCACATTAACCATTGTCTAATACACGCTGGGTCATATTATACATTATGTAATACAATCTTTATCTCATTAAACATTATTGAATTATTGTATTATACATGGTAGGAAATATTACAAATTTCCTAATACAGGGTGTGTATTATTAAACACACACAGCTTGTCATATTGAACATTTTCCAATATAAAGTGCGGCATGTTGCCCATTATCCAATACACACAGAATATTTATCAGACATTATTGTATGCATGGTATGTAGTTTTAAACATTGTTGAATATATTTACAAAAGACGTGATCACGGTGTTGGAATGAATTCTCATGAGCATTGGTTGTGTTGTCACGACTCTTATGTCACCAGTAGCAGACTTGTCTGGGGACAGAGTTTCAAAGAACTGTATTAGCTAACAAATTATTTTAACTTTGAATACGCACGTGCTGTCTACGGTGGTTGCATTTACATGCCAGACTCTGCAGGTGTCTAAAACCTGGTTCAGCCCACAGTATGATTCATATATTCACGATACGTCTAAGTCATGGTTCGTCACCCACATTGTGAAGAATGATTCATATATTCACAATACGTCTAAGTCATGGTTCATCACCCACATTGTGAAGTATGATTCATATATGCACGATACGTCTAAGTCATGGTTCGTCACCCACATTGTGAAGAATGATTCATTTATCTTTCATAAAGGTAAAAATATCCTCTCCAAGCCTCGGATATTTGTAACTTTATCAACTCGTGTTGATATGATTGATACCAGTAGACACTTGGGTGAGATTATCTATGTATACACTGTACGTCCAAGTCATGGTTCGTCACCCACATTGTGAAGAATGATTCATGTATTCACAATACGTCTAAGTCATGGTTCGTCACCCACATTGTGAAGTATGATTCATATATTCACGATACGTCTAAGACATGGTTCGTCACCCACATTGTGAAGAATGATTCATATATTCACAATACGTCTAAGTCATGGTTCGTCACCAACATTGTGAAGTATGATTCATGTATTCACGTTCATATATTCACGATACGTCTAAGTCATGGTTCATCACCCACATTGTGAAGTATGATTCATGTATTCACATACGTCTAAGTCATGGTTCATCACCATGTATTGTGAATGGTTCGTCACCCACATTGTGAAGAATGATTCATGTATTCACAATACGTCTAAGTCATGGTTCGTCACCCACATTGTGAAGTATGATTCATGTATTTACTATACGTCTAAGACATGGTCTCATCACCCACATTGTGAAGAATGATTCATGTATTCACAATACGTCTAAGTCATGGTTCGTCACCCATCATTGTGAAGATATGATTCATACCAGTAGACATTGGGTGAGATTCTCTATGTATACTATACGTCTAAGTCATGGTTCGTCACCCACATTGTGAAGAATGATTCATGTATTCACAATACGTCTAAGTCATGGTTCGTCACCCACATTGTGAAGTATGATTCATATATTCACAATACGTCTAAGTCATGGTTCGTCACCCACATTGTGAAGAATGATTCATGTATTCACATACGTCGTCTAAGTCATGGTTCGTCACCCACATTGTGAAGTATGATTCATATATTCACGATACGTCTAAGTCATGGTTCGTCACCCACATTGTGAAGTATGATTCATATATGCACGATACACCTAAGAGATGGTTCGTCACCCACGTTGTGAAGAATGATTCATGTATTCACTATACGTCTAAGTCATGGCTCATCACCCATATTGTGAAGTATGATTCATATATGCACGATACACCTAAGACATGGTTCGTCACCCACGTTGTGAAGTATGATTCATGTATTCACTATACGTCTAAGTCATGGTTCATCACCCACTTCGTAAACATTATATCAATAAAGGCACCACATGTCCAATTTCTGTTTAATATTCACATTGCATACATACCATAAATATTTTCACCGTACGTTGTACGCCATCTTCACTGTATTCATTTATTAATACAGCAACATCGTATATTCAAGATGCATATATTCTCGATACGCTTCTGTCTCCTTAAAGCAGAATTTCTGCACGCTTTTGTATTGTGATGGGAAAGGGTGAAACTAGAGTAGTCAGTCCCAGATACATGCCCGGAGGTAGTGGTGTCCCAGGCACATGCCCGATGGTAGTGGTGTCCCAGTCACATGCCCAGTGGTAGTCGTGTCCCAGTCACATGCCCAGTGGTAATGGTGTCCCAGGCACAACCCGATGGTAGTGGTGTCCCAGGCACATGCCCGGTGGTAGTCGTGTCCCAGTCACATGCCCAGTGGTAGTGGTGTCCCAGGCACATGCCCGGTGGTAATGGTGTCCAGGCACATGCCCAGTGGTAGTGGTGTCCAGGCACAAGTCCGATGGTAATGGTGTCCCAGGCACATGCCCGGTGGTAGTGGTGTCCCAGGCACATGCCCGGTGGTAATGGTGTCCCAGGCGCATGCCCGATGGTAATGGTGTCCCAGGCACATGCCCGGTGGTAGTGGTGTCCCAGTCACATGCCCAGTGGTAGTCGTGTCCCAGTCACATGCCCGATGGTAATGGTGTCCCAGTCACATGCCCGGTGGTAGTCGTGTCCCAGTCACATGCCCGGTGGTAATGGTGTCCCAGTCACATGCCCAGTGGTAGTCGTGTCCCAGGCACATGCCCATGGTAATGGTGTCCCAGGCACATGCCCGATGGTAATGGTGTCCCAGGCGCATGCCCGATGGTAATGGTGTCCCAGGCACATGCCCGGTGGTAGTGGTGTCCCAGGCACATGCCCGGTGGTAGTGGTGTCCCAGGCACATGCCCGGTGGTAATGGTGTCCCAGGCGCATGCCACAGGATAGTCAAATACATTATAGGCATATAACAATGGAACACCAACACTATACACGTACACAAACGTCTTATATACAAAAATAATTCATCAATGGGGACTATTTTCACATGGCCAAGTGATAGTCCACGGTCTCCTGTCACCTGGCTAGGCGATAATCCATGATTCTACAGCATGACAACAACATTGTATGCAATATAAAACGATCCTACGATGTGGAACTGCTCCCAACATCTAGAGTCAACTCCGGATAAAGAGCACCTGCTTTCTCGACCAAATGACAAGCATGCCTCACGAGCGAGCGACATTATCGCCATTCCGCATACCAATGATCGATTCTTGTTCAGATACTGACATATTAATAATTAAGTAATAATTGTTTTTGACACACAGTAGAAGCCCGGCTACACTAAGACACAAGACAAAGGCCAGGATCCCCGTGGATTGTGCTGTTAAAGGCGACCAATCCTCTCTGGTCCTGGTGGGCGAACAGTAATACGTTTATATTCGCGGTACTTGTCGGGGAAGACCTCTTAGCCTGAATAGTGCAACTATACGGGTTTTGGTAGGAGATGGAAGAACAAACATATTACTGGCCCAAACGAGTCCGGGTAGAGCCGTTTACCTAATGTAGACGTCGTTGAGACGGCGTTACGTAGCTTAACACCCTCGTGTCTGTGGGGCGGCATTACCTCTTAGTTTACTGTCAGCGCGTCCCATTATACTGAACAAGTCGATGTGAGATCTTGGCAGCTGGAGTATGTCCTCGTCGGAGTAGTCGCGATTACCGATGCTGTCAACTGTCAACACGTGTTTAGAAACTACGCGAACCTTTAAGTGCGTGATTTCCTTCCCTTCGCACGTCCTGTCACATGATGTCTCTTCATTATACCGCATGTCGCTTCATTCACTGTGGGAGTGGGTTTTTTTTTTAAAATGCCTCTCAAAGAAGTGTTTTTTTTCACTGACTGATATTGCTTCAACTGCAAATTTGACTGCGTTCACTGTAATTTCGGTCGCTTGCGCTGTAGCTTTTGTTGTTTCCACTGTAAGATGCGGTCGCTTTTATGGTAGGGTTACACTGCTTGCAGCAAAACGTGACAGCACGTAATAGGCCGTAACAAAACTTGAAGACGGTCCGGTCCGTAGTGGGACGAGAGGCATGTGTATTCCCCGGCATCTCACGGTCCTTTTCAAGTTTTGTCACGTTCGGACACGTTTGTTTGGCGTTTTGTCACGGTTTTGTCACCCTTAGTGGGCACAAGCGTGCTCCAATGCTGGACGGCGTCCACGTTTCATCCGTAGAATGTCTTGACAGAACGCGCAAAACGCGTCAAAACCTTGATCAAAACGCGACAGGTCGGGAGGAAACGTAATGGCATCCATAGTGGACTGCGGACCAGACCGTAGTGCGCCTTTGAGCTTCCGGGACTCAGCAGCCCGTTTTTCCCAACGTCCCATCACAGACACTGTGCTAGACCGTGAGAAAACTTAGCAGGACCGAACAAAACTTGCTTTTCGAGGAACAACATGGCCAAAATCCCACTGCGCACTACGTTTCGGGGAAACGGGGCAGCCGTGGCCGCCGGGAACATAGTGTAACCCTAGCATTATTGAAGATTCGTTGGCTTCGGTGGTTAGATCGCTGTAAATTCGTTCATGGCAACTTAATACTTGTCTCTGTTATGTGTCAGTGAAGGTGAGAGTGGTTGCTTTACCGGTCTTGTAAACGAACCAAGTGGTTCCTAACACGTATATTCTGTATAACCGGTACATATCTACTGTCGGTGTAATTTGACATAGCTGTATGTAAGCTAGGAGAGTACCATTGTTCAACAGTGTATATGAGGCCTGCATGAATATCTAGACTCGGAGCGAGATAAACAAAGGTGCATATCTATATGCTAAACGCGATGAGAGAAATGAAAGACGAATGTTGTTGAATGCGTCAGTCTCTAACGTGAAATCCAATAAACAGCCAACGCAAACAGACGTACAAACTACAGACAAGGATTAGCAGGCTAAGTGTGTGGAGTCAAAGAGAGGTTGTCATCAAAGTGGATCTGATCAGACGACAGGGGGCGCTGACAGACGAGTCGATGAAACTCTAATCCCGGACAGGAACGTCCAGACATGTGCTTGGTAGTGGGGTCAGGGTCACCTGACTTAGACGGGACACTGTGCGCACCTCCTGTATACACTATGTATTTCCACCAAGAAGGCAGTTCATTTACTCGTCATGGGCCATATTCGACCCGTATGGACACAGCCATGATGTCCCCTTTGTGCGTTACTCGTCCGGCAGCAGGTTGTTACCTATAACCACAGCACACCCTGAAATAAAAAGACAAGCTGCATCGATAAATTGTCTATTGCAAATGTACAGAGAGGAGCAACGGCGCTAGAATCAATAGCACGCACTCAATCAACCAGAAAGGAGTAAAATAATCCGGAAGTTACGTGAAAACATGTATTTAAAGTAATTGGTTATAACCTGGTATACGTATGGTCAAATACCTGAAGATGAGATAGCAATCATGGTAAAGGTGCCCTCAGATTATTTGAGAAACTCCCGTTTTTGAAGTCGTTACGTTTCACGAACACGATGGTAATAATGATAATGAAGATGATGATGAGAAGGACGATGGCGACGATGATGGTAATGAAGGTGATAGTGGTGATGGGGATTATTACCGTCTCTATTTGATCTCGGACCAAACAAGACTACTACAAGACTCACAGACAAAGAATTGAGAACGACAAAAGAATACCCCATACAGACTAAGCAATGAGACAAAAACTAGACAATCTAGACGAGACAATAGCCTGGTCATCGCTCAGTAAGCAAGAACAGACCTATGCTTGGGACGATAAGATGAATCAAGGCGCGGTAGACGATCCTCATATATCACAACAGAGATCGATGGTACATACCAGTGTGAACATCGATCAACCAATCAGTTATTAACATATAGCAACAATGTAATCAATCAATCGGCGACATTGTTGTGATAAGTGAAAATACGGCGGTAATGACCCAGGTGATTTATTTAAAACAGTTCACACACTGAGCCGAGGAAAACAACGCCACAGATCTGCTGATGCAGCAAAAAGAACAAGGGGGTTTTCTGAATGGGAGTTAATGCCAAGTCGTTCAACAGGCGACAATGCTTCCGCTCAAGCAGAAATAGTAGCTGTAACGTTCAATTATTTTCTCTGCCAATGGCTGTGCCTCAGAGAACGTGTCCTTCTCATGACAGTCTGCACCGTAGGCAGCAATCCACAAGATCATGTTTTATACATTACTTCAGTCATATTACCCAGTCTCGTACTGCATCGTAGCATCACTGATGTAAGTCCAACCACCCACCCCATACCCTAGCGACACACAGACCTCATTGACGGGTATATGTGTAACAGCGTCATTGGCGCAGTTCGCACTGAACTGGTTCTTCTGTTGGCGAGCTTACTGCTTTTAGCAATAGTGGCCAAGGGTGGTTCAAAATATGTATTTCCGGTGCGTCTTCATGGCGACCTTAACAGCGTTGTTACTTGTTTTTAGTGATAAATTATTATTTTTTAAATTTACAGTATAATTTTTGGTGTTTGCAAGTTTTATTCTTGATTTAATTTATTTCGATTCTTAAGAATCCAGAATGCTGTGTTTAGAGTTCTTCTATCGTAGTCAAAGAGATGTAGACCACCGCCTTGGTAGACGGTAGCCCAGTGTACTGCTTCTGAGCGCTTCACGGGAGACTACAATCTGCCATCACCCGGATCATAAGGGTGGTAAGAGGAGCATCTAGGACTAGCGTCGTGATGGTGATGTTGCGTGCAGGTGAAACATAAAGTTCCTACTATTGTTACAGCTGCATGTTGTACTTCTCGCTACATACTGGTGTGACCAGCCAGGTCGTGCTTGACGTCATACTGTAAACTTGGGGATCGGATAGATACAATGGCTGCAGAGTATTGTAATAGGTAGGCGGCCACTGGAGCACATACTTGATGCTAGTGTAGTCTCGTATACCACGTCGTTGGTCGTCTCAGTTTTCATGGCAAGTGTAGTCATGTGGTTGAAGCGGTGGCCCGTCACGCGGTAGTTCCGGGTTCTTTCCCCATATGCATACATTGTGAGAAGCCAATTTCCAGGGTCCTCCATTTTTGGAAAGGCAGCGTAAACATGTCTCACACACAGTGGATAGTAACATAATATAACAATAGCTATGTATAAGCACCTGTATCCACGCATTTGTGCATGTTGAAGAGACTAAGCCATTAATACCACGGTTAACCCTAGCCGCCTGTGAGGCGCTGAAAGGTTAAAAGTCATATGACTCATCCCACCGGGTACCCATTCACTGCAGGGTGAACAGAGGCAATTTTTGAACAATTTTACTTGCCTAGTGCGAGACTACATCTATGCCATGTGCTTCGTTGTGGGACAGGACTGAAGTCCAAGAAACTCTCAGGAGTCAAGCTGCCAAACACGGTCACTGGTTTCACCTCATTCGCGCCCAAGTTCCAGATACAGAAATACATTCTGCTCTACGTCATTACTGTACCCGATATACTTCCTGATTCTCTATTCTGGTCTTGAGACAGAAACACCTCACATGAGAAGAATTTTGCGCCCCACCAACCGGCTCCGGATCACTCGCCCTGGTCCAGCCAACTGGTATCGATCCGGTGCCACTGATCCGGTAGACGCTAATAATGCCCGGAACGCATCCAGTTTACAGGGAACAATGGATGATTCAATTATTCAATCGCTTGCATGAAACAATAATTGAACTGACGCAAACCTGTCCATTGTCGAGACACTGATGACATCACTTAACAAACACAGTGTTGATGTGTATTGATTGGGCACGCTGTTGTGATCGACAGCGGTGGTGTTTATTCTGTCCCGATCACCGTAAATATATTCCAGTCTGAAAGTCTGTGTTGCGTGACGATAGATATCGCTACAAAGTATTTTGGTGCAAACTGATTCTGAGTTGATTGTTGTATGCTCCAATAAGCATTCAGAGACAAATCTAGCTGCAAGAATGAAATATTCACGCATCAGTTCAATTAGATTTTACATCAGGTACCATCTGTCTGGATAATGTGATTTACCGAGCAGTTATCAACACTGGTGATCGATTCACAGATTCTCTGTAGTTTTACGCCGCAATCAGCGTTATAACAACGGCCTGTAAATATCCCCTGGGGAATACATGCTACAGTGCGGTTAATTCCTCGTCTACGGAATGTTTAGGCAAATGTGTTCCAGGGAAAAACATAACATGCTTAAGAGAATAGCATTGTTTAAATATTTATAGATAAAGTATTTTCTGTGTTCCGTTCTGGATGAAAATATACTCATGCCATTAATGGTTGTCACCCCCTCCCCACCTCAACCCCACCTCACACCCCACCCCACACCCCTGTCCAATTAAAAAAATTGAAGGGGGTGACAACCATTATTGGCACGAGTATATCTTAATGATAATCTTTCGTCTAAATTATATTAATAACTTTTTCTTTAATCTTATGTCATGGGAGTACGATGTCACAATGGCACCATATCAACATTTCCGTCTCACGGTTTTCATAACCTCGAATATTCAAACCCTTTGTGACAATTTTAGCAAAGATCTTCTTTACTTCCACTTCTTGTGGATATTGTGATTATAAAGCTATTTATTGTCTAGACCTATGTGTGTTTATTCATATTGATCTGTCGCACGCAGCTCTTTCTTTGTCACCAGACTAATTCAGTTATCATTAGTACGAGATAATCGATTTATCTCCCGTATACTATCTCCCACTAATCTGCTCTCAATAGCCTTAGTATTAATAACGTTCGGCCAAGGAGACAGCTGACTCCTACCCTGCTGTCAGAGGCCTTCGGTCCAGGGAGATGTGTCACAGACGGAGGACATATTCCACAACTCACGTCCAACGTCTATGGGAGCACATGCATCAGTATTTCTTATTGTAGATGGGGCGGTGGGGAAGCCTAGTGGTTAAAGCGTTCGCTCGTCACGCAGAAGGCCCGGGTTCGATTCCCCACATGGGCACAATGTGTGAAGCCCATTTCTGGTGTCCCCGCCGTAATATTGCTGGAATATTGCTAAAAGCGGCGTAAAACTAAACTCACTCACTCTTATTGCAGGCAAGTCGTTCAAAAGTTTGATGTTGGATTAAAAGGTTAAAATGTCTGCACGTTTTCCATTTGCCAAAGTGACCTTTACCGTGGATTACCAACGAATAGGGGCGGTGGGGTAGCTTAACGGTTAAAGTGACCGCTCAGTCTCGCCGAAGAGCCGGGTTCGATTCCACACATGGGTACAATGTGTAAAACCTATTTCTGGTGTCCATCGCCGTGACATTGTTGGAATATTGCTAAAAGCGACGTAAAAGCGACGTAAAACCATACACACTCCAACAAGAAACCCTAACAGATCTAATCGAAATAATTTTCTTGAAAAGGATTTCCATTTCAATTTTAGGTTTAAAAAGTGTAGTAAAAAGTAGCTGTGCGTGCTAGAATGATTTGAGTACTAGCAGCATTATAGACCATTGCGACACGTTATTCGCTTGAAGAATTCTCTTTGAGGATGTCCTAAATGTACGTCAGTATGTTATTATCATACACCGCCTACTGTACCACTCCGTAACCTTTGAAGTGAGGACGTTTTAATGACTTATAGATTGCAGAGTGTGTCACGCCACAATGTGTCACCAGTGTGTCACCAGTGTGACATCATCGGTTCACCTGTACACAACCGGTGCAGGTTGAATCATTGTGAATAGTACAGGGTAGTGGCCACGTGTTTTCAATACTTGAATCCAAGGGACAGATATAGAACAGGGGAGTCAGTACCATACCCTTTCGATGAAAGTATTTTCTAGGGACGCATTGTACAGCGTGTAACGGATGGTCTGCCGCTGAATATTTTAACAGCCGTTTCATGTACAAAAACTGTTGGTATACATCTTTAGCACATTTCATATTTGAGATAAGTTTGTTTTTTATTTCAGACATATATTTGACATACTTAGAGTGCTTCGTCATGCATGTTGGGTAGCTTTGATAATTGAAGCTGAATATATTTCCCACGCAAACATGCTTATACCTGACACGTGATTTAACACTTCACCGAAATGAATTGTAGTTGGGAGACATAACAGAGGAGACATACATAGAGACAGGTCAGGTCATGAGACTTTGGCGATGAAGTGTCACAGTTTGGGTCCCATTTAATTGAACTCATCGCGTGAACTGGTATTGGTCTGTTGTCCAAGAGGTGATGAGCAGCTATCCCAGAGTTCACGACGTGACAGTTTGGCAACATATTCCCGAGTTATTGAAATAACAGAGATGGTAAATGTCCGGTGGCCATTGGTGTTGGTGGCCACGTGACCCGGGTTTGATCCCTTGCTAAAATGATTTCGGCGTTATCACGTCTGGATTGACGGTGACATCATGGAGAACATGAAGTGGTACAGTTTCACGCTATAAATATGAGCAAGGGGCATTTGTCGCATTATGCTCATGATATACGATAATCAAGGGATACGATGGAGGCAAAATGTCGGCCCACATGTCCTTAGGGGGGCGCGGAGGTCGCATGTCCCAGAGCTGCAATTGCCAGCATCAACAGCAATATGATTGATAATGCATGTGCTTAATGCAATGAAACACTGCACAGAATGAAACACTGCACAGAATGAAGCACTGCAAGCTGCAGGGCGACGAATGTTTGAACTTGTCGTAGTAGCACCACTAACGTGTCGGCGTTGTCTGGTCGAGGTGTTCATGCCTGTGTTTTGGACGACTATTGGTGGAGACCGTCACAACGTGTGTCGTATTTTCTTTCTCACTGGTGTGACCTGCTCTTGTAAACCAATCCCACTGTACCACTAAACCCTCCCACTACCCTGTAAACCAATCCCTACCCTGTACCACTAAACCCTACCCCTACCCTGTAAACCAACCCCACTGTACCACTAAACCCTACCCCTGCCCTGTCAACCAATCCCTACCCTGTAAACCAACCCTTACCCTGTACCACTAATCCCTACCCCTACCCCGTAAACCAATCCCTACCCTGTAACCCAACCCTTACCCTGTACCACTAAACCCTACCCCTACCCTGTAAACCAACCCCACTGTACCACTAAACCCTACCCCTACCCTGTAAACCAACCCCTACCCTGTACCACTAAACCCTACCCCTACCCTGTAAACCAATCCCTACCCTGTACCACTAAACCCTACCCCTACCCTCTAAACCAACCCCACTGTACCACTAAACCCTACCCCTACCCTGTAAACCGATCCATACCCTGTACCACTAAACCCTACCCTGTACAACCAACCCCTACCCTGTACATCTAAACCCTACCCTGTAAACCAACCTCTACCCTCTACCACTTATTCCTACCAAGTAAATCAACTCTTACCCTGCACCACCAACGCTTTCTGTACCCCAGACCCTGCCTTCTACCACACCCTCTACCCTCTCCTGCACTCTCCTTCCACTTTCATCCTTCATCCCAACATCCTTGCCTCTACCACCTACCATCCACACACCTACCATCGAGAACCCCAACCTCCACCTCCCCCCTCCCCCGATCACACATTATTCACCACCCCCAATCTGTCTGCTATACATAAAGAGATGCTGGTCTACAGGGAACGTAAATCGGTGCAAGATGGCTGACAACTGATGGGCACTAAGCTCGTTACAATTAACTCTGCGATTTCCCCTAATTACCCACAAAGATAATTGACCAATTCGCATACTTGCGACGCCATCACGACTTGTGGAGCGGCAGTATAACATTCACATTCAACTGTCTTACGGAGTGTACAAATTACACTAGAGATGGGAGCAAACGTAAGTAGGGCATATGTATATTTTACGAAACTGGGTAAGGTCTACAATAACAACAACTATTACTAGTGAGAGAGCTGGCCGTGTCCGGCTACTCCCCTATTTGCATATATATGTACATACTGGGGAGGAGGAATGTTGTGTCAGTATGCCAGCCATCTCTCACTGCAGTGTAGGAAGGCATGTTTTATCTTCTACAAAGCGTCAGTTATTCATACAGGTCTACCGGGTGGACTGAGTATGTTGTGTGCTTTGTGTCGGGGTGCAGGCTCGCGTTCAGGGTGTTCTTGATGTAAAGCTGCCAAGGAGTCTTCATGTTTGTCGTAATGCTTGGAAAATGTGACAGTGCATGGTAATGACCTTCTAGGAGCAATGATGGTGTCACTCGAGTTTGTCACAAACATGTTATAACAACACATGATGCCACAAATACAGTTGATATAAATTATATGACCCCCCCGCTCAAATGCTGCCTCGAGTACCCGCTGCATTTGCCACTAATATGTTATAATATTCCCACTAACGTGTTCTGATATTGCCACAACTATAGGTAAATAGTGCCACAAATTCGTTCTGATATTGCCACAAAAACGTTGTCACGAGCTGATAATGCCTCCGAAATTACCACGAATACGTCCTGAATTTGCCACGAATATGTGTTCTTATTGTCACAAATATGTGTTGATAATGCAACGAATAGATGCTGGTATTGCTACGAATACGTGTAGATATTACCACGAATACTTTCTGGTATTTCCACAAAATATGAGTTGAAAATGCCACAAATATGTACCATTGTTGCCACTAAGTGCACTGAATATGCCCTGATATGTACATAGCCCCGCTCATATCATTACACATACGCGCTGACATTTTTACCGAATGCGTGCTGGTATTTTAAAATATACATGCAGAACTCTCAACGCATATCTGCTGACATTGCCATACATACGCGATGTTGCCACGAATGCGCGTCACAAACACGTGGCAATATTACCATCAAGAAGTGCTGATGTTACCTCAAACAAGGCAGGTCTGCGAGACTTACAGACAGTCGTGGAAGATATTTCTAATGCAATCTGATTCAGTAACTACAGACCAATATCCTTATAATCTGTGAATGTAACAATAGATACGGTTATTTCAGCCAAGCCCAATCCCCTATCACGACCAGCCAGGGACCCAGCAGTAAGTAATACTCAACGTGCAAGTCCAATGTTATCATATAACCACAATGGGCCATATATTGATTCCGTGTCGCGTAGGCCTATCAAATAAACTGATTATTACTTTCTGAGTAAGTCAGTGACAATATATAATATCTTTATGGATATATGAGTTGTGTTTGGTAATCTGTTGATGCTGTATACCTCCCCATACTATACTACTCACGTTTTGCTAAGGATCACAAAAATTCGCAATTTTACATAAACGTAGATTTATAATTGGAAATTATATCCATTTAAAACTGGATAAATAATGCTATGGTAAGACATCTTTATCAAAACAGCCACTTTAAGCTAACCGTATGCACTTGATACATGAGTAACCATAAAAATGGTTTTCGTGGCACCAACCAACCATTGACATTGACAAGTACACAACACCTTTCAATAGCAGGTAGGGGATCCACAAGATGCAGTGACATACTGAAACTTAGGACCCATGCTTGCAATAAGCTTAGCTATTTAAACCAAATTTGACCCCACATCATAGTTTTCTGTTGAATCAGTGATTTAATCCTTAGCAAAGTGTGAATAGTATATATTAGCCGCAGTCACCGGCAGGTGATTATACGTCACTACCAGAAAACAGCAGTCTCGACTGTATGTCGAAACAGAATCCCCTGTGTATAGAGGGCAAAATAATAGTGAAATTATACGTGTGGCTCACTGAAAACGATGCGACGACGACGAGTGTTCGCGAACGGGTACGCGTGTTTTGCTCAATCGGTACCACACACCGCTCACACACAAAGTAAGCAGTACACCTGCCATACCGCCGTCGTTAAACATTTAAACCCTTTTGACTGTTTACGCTGTTGTTCTGTCTGCTTGTACTGATGTACACGGAGGAGGCGGCAGTCTGGTGTAACGATACAAATGTTTCCTATGAAATAGTTATGACTACAACGAGGTCAAAGACGTATCACCGTTCAAGCTTAGTTTCAGTATTGGCTCATGGACGGGTACATGTGTACTAGTTTAATATGGTGGCTGATTAGGGCCCTGTTATTGCTTTCTCGTCTCGTAATATCGCTTTCTCGTCTCATGATATCGCTTTCTCGCCTCCAAATTTTAAGGCGAGAAAGCGATGGCCCAAATCAGCCACAATTGTTTAAGGACCGTCCATGATTTATGGTAAAGAAGGGGTGGGGGTGGGGGTGTCATTGCTTTTGTACATGATAAGCCGGGGATCACTTCATTTGTGCTTTAATTTTAAGGGGGTGGTGGGGAAGGGTCCTTCACATTGTACATGCGACTCCATAAAATCATCTCTCTCTCTCTCTCTCTCTCTCTCTCTCTCTCTCTCTCTCTCTCTCTCTCTCTCTCTCTCTCTCTCTCTCTCTCTCTCTCTCTCTCTCTCTCTCTCTCTCTCTCTCTCTCTCTCTCTCTCTCTCTCTCTCTCTCTCTCTCACACACACCAGCCATATATTATGAACGGCCCCTTATTGTTCTGAGGACAACTGACAGACTTATCAAGTTGGTTAAAAGAGCTCATTTTTCATTATCCAAGAGTGCCCTAATTACATACAGATAATGCCATTCATACGCACAAGGCAGTAATTACAGAGTCTAGACATATGATGTGGAGCACCACAGATTCTCCCTCAGGAGCCCAAGGCATGTGGTGTGGCTAGGCATGGAACTTGAAACGCGTATCTCAGACTTTTCCGCAGGGGTGTTTGAGGTGAGGGAATTCAGGGCAGCTGTATGTGTTCACGGAACGCCCGACATGGCCTTCCTGTGCCACTGTTAGATATTCGCAGCACGTGGAAGGCTCAGAATTAATGATTTACTCAGTCGTAATGACAATACGATGGCTCCCAAACCAATCGTTGCTGTGTTTATCCGAAGACTGTGATAGGCACAGTTGTAATGACAACTTGATGGCTCTGATATTCAGACTGAGCGCACTTAGCATTGACATTAACCTTGAGCGTGTCCGTAAATAACCACTAACAGTAGTACATGGACGTATATTCAAGTGGGCCTTGTCCTTTACTCTTAATCCATTTAGATATGGAAAGAAAATTTTGTCTATAATATTGTTGTGTCTTGAAGTCATGTGTATCATACACATATCGCAACTTCATTACATAGAACCCGTCTTCAGAAGATCGTCTTCAGAAACCTATGATTATCGCCAGAAGGTGATTAACATGCCATTGTATCCCAATTGCGTAGATCGATGCTCATGCTGTCAGTCACCGTATTGTCTGGTCCATATTCGATTATTTACAGACCGCCGTCACATAGCATATATACTGAGTGCGGATTTAAACAAAACAAAAGAACCCAAACAGAATCCTTACATGGAGGGCCAGCACAGTACCCACGCTCCAGTTTGTTATTGTTTGTTTGTTGTTTAACGCCGCACTCAGCAATATTCCAGCTATATGGAGGCGGTCTGTAAATAATGGAGTTTGACCAGACAATCCAGTGATCAGCAGCATGAACATCGATCTACGCAATTGGGATACGATGACTAATGTCAACCAAGTCATCGAGCCTGACCTCCCGTTGGTCGCCTCCTACGACAAGCATGGGTTGATGGAAACTAATTCTAACCCGTATCTTCACGGGTATCCACGCTGCAGAGAACTGGCACACCAACATCCGACTTGTCCCACAACGTGTAGCTGGTGAGAGACATCGAGAAACTGAGTGTCATGCAAATAAGGTTCCGGCTTCACAGAACACGGCTATAAAGCACAACGTAAATTGCTTCACTCCAGATATCAAACTGGATGAGAATGAACATAACAATGCAGATTACACGAATACACTATTTATGAAGACATGCATATATTTTTAACTAATACATTCCCTTCCCACAACGCAATAAAACAAATGATATCTAGAAAAGTATATGTTCGAAATTGAGGTTAATAAAGGAATGGCACGCGGATGTATTATATAGATATTTGAAATGAATTAACCCCGAAAGCTCTTAAACTTTAGTCACATCTATACTAAATGATGTTAATCTTCAACAGATACGATTTCTAATTTCCAAAACTGACAGAATCTTTCATTTCCTCATATCTTCAGCTTTCCAGCTTTTAAGTGTGTGCAGAACACCTTAACAGACAAAACAACCTTCGTAATTGTACTAATTATTTTAAAGGATTAATACATGATTTGTTTTGAAAAAGTTGTAATAACGTTTTACATCCCACTAGCATTTAGAGAAATTATGATGTTAAATATATGCATACCTAATTTCCCGAATAAAGCAAAACCTGCACAAAGGGAGTACTGTCTAGTCATCCATAATGCCTGAACCTGTGTAACACTGTCTGAGACTTTCGTCAACTACACGTAAAACTATGGTCCACTAAGCTGCACGTTACAGTATTAATGCACAAAGTCAGGCTACCGCATCTACCTGACATATACAGGGTATTTGTTCCACGTTATAAACATAGACATCCACCCGAAGAAGCGGCAAAAACTAGCCCAGAAACATAGATATTGTTGTTCATATGAATACTTTGATGGAAAAAATGTTCCTCACAATCTATCACCAATCTGTAAGCCATTCTGTCAAACCCTCATTCATTATAGCTGGATTTGTGAAAGCATAACGTTCAGAAAGAAAGGGTTCAATCAATCTGAACGACGAGACTTAAAACTGCCGTCTCATGCGGCGTACCACAGTCTCGGCGGCGTACCCCGGCCATAAAACAATACCCGAGGGACATATCTACGTGAAAATTACCTGTTGGAATTCATCACCGACAATACCTTAATCTCCATGTGACCCTTACACATCTACATCAGTTGGTTGACTACTGTAGAATAGCAGAGACCATATAATAGATGGTCTCTGAGAATAGATAGCAGTGTGGCTGGGGAATTGTTGGAGTCGTGCATAAAATCTCTGCTTGACGCTAGCGTACTCATCACTTTAATCTGAATAAGAGCAGTTCCCGCCAGTATACGGGGATCAAGGTCATAGTTGTTTTAATGGTAACTTTGTCCAGTGTCAGTGGTTTAACAAATATAATGTTGAGTAATGTCCATTAAAAGAAACCTTAAATACATTTACATAACTGCCTTTTTGGGAGGATTTCAAGGGCTCTGAAACTGTACTAACACACGAAGTGATGCACGTGAAGTATATACCTTGAACTTCTCTCTCAACTGACCCTAACGATGAAATCCCTGTACAGGAACGCAGCTCCCACGTGACCAACTCGCAAAGTTGCGTAAATATCAGCGTGGGCTTTTCTGCATGTTATTGCATTTTCAAATTTCAGAAGAACCAAATGTAAACCGAAAAATTATTCTAAGGGATAGCCACGCAATACAGGAGCAGTGCACTACTGTTCCTGAAAACACGCGTTGTAACACACACCCTCATCGGCATCGCTCGTCAATACCATTTCAGTCCAACCCGACCACACTGAGCGCTGTCGATAACACACCCTCAACTATATACAGTACTGTTTGGCCACTGTCGTTGACCCTCCTCCTGCTATATACAGTACTGTATCTCCACTGTCGGTGACACCCCCTCTACTATTTACAGTACTGTATGTCCACTGTCGGTGACACCCCCTCTACTATATACAGTACTGTATGTCTACTGTCGGTGACACCCCCTCTACTATATACAGTACTGTATGTCCACTGTCGGTGACACCCCCTCTACTATATACAGTACTGTATGTCTACTGTCGGTGACACCCCCTCTACTATATACAGTACTGTATGTCCACTGTCGGTGACACACCCTCTACTATATACAGTACTGTATGTCTACTGTCGGTGACACCCCCTCTACTATAAACAGTACTGTATGTCCACTGTCGGTGACACAACCTCTACTATATACAGTACTGTATGTCCACTGTCGGTGACACCCCCTCTACTATATACAGTACTGTATGTCTACTGTCGGTGACACCCCTCAACTATATACAGTACTGTATGTCCACTGTCGGTGACACAACCTCTACTATATACAGTACTGTATGTCCACTGTCGGTGACACAACCTCTACTATATACAGTACTGTATGTCCACTGTCGTTGACACAACCTCTACTATATACAGTACTGTATGTCAGTTGTCGGTGACACACCCTCTACTATATACAGTACTGTATGTCCATTGTCGTTGACACACACTCTACTATATACAGTACTGTATGTCCACTGTCGGTGACACAACCTCTACTATATACAGTACTGTATGTCCACTGTCGTTGACACATCCTCTACTATATACAGTACTCTATGTCCACTGTCGGTTACATAACTTGTATGCTTTCTGTCTTTGGCTCGTTCTTTCTGGTGGTTCCTCATGATTGGATTAAGGTAAATATATGGTATTTGTTTCCCTGCTATTGGTCACGTTGGCAATATACTAAAATACACCAACGTATTTTTGGGTATACTGTTATACTAGCAGACAGCTGTTATTCATCTACTCTTAACCGTTTTAAGTTAATTATAACTGGTTTATTAAGAAGGTCAACCGGCACTCTCTCTGGGGATGAACAGTTAACGATAGGAAGGTTATGTAAGGGATAGGAATGGTAGACACCCGGGTGACAAGAAAGGTTCTCATTGACACCTAAACGTCTACATTATGATTGATACACGCTGACCTGCATGTTGTACACAGACCATTGAGATGCCCTGAGCCCTGAGATGCATTCCAGGGCCAACTGTTAAGAGTACGTGCTCGGGGTTGTCAGAAGTCATTCATTATTCACCATGGCTGACTTCATCCTTCTCCCGGGGAAGTATCAACAGCCACCGGGTAGCATTTCCCCCAGTCGCATACCTCGTAACATGAACCGTGACATGTCAAGGACGAGACTGCGGTACAGTCTAATTCTCCTACTGCCCCTGACCCTGTGAATCGTCCACACAGTTGAATGTAATATCATGAGGCGATGGTGGCGCGTGTATCGATCCAAGTCGCAACCAGTCGCTGCCATCTGCTCTACTTGAAGCGCGGGAACCACAGCCACCGTACCCCAATGCTAACAACTGTGTGTATCTTTTACAGACGGCGGACGACATGAAGAAGAAAGAGAATGAGTTTACCTGTGAGATCACAACCATCCTACAGCCGACCGACAGTACGTATTAACATCCTTCCTATACAGGTCACGCTTTTGTCCAGTCCGCCCGCCCTGGCATTTGACCAATCGTCCGTCTGTCCAGGCATATAATCCACCCGCATGCTTGGGTGTGACCTCGTGGTGCTGACGGCGAGGTCGTTGGTGCAGTGCATGTTGCCTTCCACAACTGTGTATGATAACAGACAGGATGGGTCAGTGATCATCCTCTGCTCCAGTTATCGATTCATTCCTCTTCCCCGTGTTTGCATGTGGGGTTACTCTAAAACAATACCACGGATCGCCGTGACATTCAGTATGTCTCTACTATGTGTAACGTGAGATGATTATCAAGAGACACTATCACCAGGGTATCCAACATAGTCACGGGTCGGTCTGCCCTGTGTGGGGTAGTTGAACAGGGCAGTCACTGGAAGGGTAAACCCCAGTTGCGTGTCTGAGCTGATGGCGCCTTACACATCAAACTCAAACAATCCTATACCGCACCATCAGGAATCCCACTTTGGACATGTCTAGAATTGCTTACGTAAGCCCGAGAAAGCGGTTATGAACACCAAATACATCCCACATGCGGTCTAAACGTCATGTCTACATGTAGTACAGCAGTTATCTAGTCAGATATAAGGTTGATATATCTCATCTACACTCGTGAATCGTTAAGGCAAGGCGTGAGGCCATATGAAGCCTGAAATAGTGATTGTATGGTTGTATCAAGGATTGTATGGTTGTATCAAGGATTGTATGGTTGTATCAAGGATTGTGTGGTTGTATCAAGGATTGTATGGTTGTATCAAAAATTGTATGGTTGTATCAAGAATTGTATGGTTGTATAAAGGGTAGTATGGTTGTATCAAGAATTGTATGCTTGTATCAAGAATTGTATGGTTGTATCAAGGATTGTATGGTTGTATCAAGTATTACACAGGCACTCTGATACATAGTGATCTGCACTAGGCCTGTTAACCAATCAAAACCTCTAAACTGAAATGTAATAAACAAGCTGCGCGCTACCAGTTCTGGTATAAACACCCGGTTATGTATGAAATGTATGATATAAACACCCGGTTATGTATGAAATGTAAGATATAAACATCCGGTTATATAATAAATGTAAGATATAAACACCCGGCTATGTATGAAATGTAGGATATGAACACCCGGTTATGTATGAAATGTCAGATATAAACACCCGGTTATGTATTAAATATCAGATAAGAACTAAGATATAAACACCCGGTTATGTATGTAATGTAAGATATAAACACCCGGTTATGTATGTAATGTAAGATATAAACACCCGGTTATGTATGAAATGTAAGATATAAACACCCGGTTATGTATGAAATGTCAGATAAGAACTAAGATATAAACACCCGGTTATGTATGAAATGTAAGATAAGAACTAAGATATAAACACCCGGTTATGTATGAAATGTAAGATAAGAACTAAGATATAAACACCCGGTTATATGAGATAAGAACTAAGATATAAACACCCGGTTATGTATGAAATGTCAGATAAGAACTAAGATATAAACACCCGGTTATGTATGAAATGTAAGATAAGAACTAAGATAAAAACACCCGGTTATATGAGATAAGAACTAAGATATAAACACCCGGTTATGTATGAAATGTAAGATAAGAACTAAGATATAAACACCCGGTTATGTATGAAATGTAAGATAAGAACTAAGATATAAACACCCGGTTATGTATGAAATGTAAGATAAGAACTAAGATATAAACACCCGGTTATGTATGAAATGTAAGATAAGAACTAAGATATAAACACCCGGTTATATGAGGTAAGAACTAAGATACAATCACCCGTTTTTTTCAAGGACATAAGCTATGAGCTAAGCTCGAATTTTCAGGTTATGTGTAAGTCATGATCATAAACTAAGAAATAACCACATGGTTATAAGGTCATAAGTTATGAACTCAGATGTAAACACATGTTTTGTAAGAGACACATGCTGTGAATTAAAATATGCACAAATAAATGGAGAAATGTATCGAAACACCTATGATTTTCAACCCATTTATATCCATTATATTACTATCATAATCATGACTGCTTGTATGGCTATTTAACCCGCTGTGCGCATCATAGGTTGATTTTAGATATATCAATGCTTCGACCTAAGGCGGGCAATACGTGTACCCATTAAGCGAGTATCAAGTTTCGTTAAACTGTTCTTACAGCTCGATAACTTGGAAAATCAATTGTTGATAAGCAAATAAGGTGGGCCTTCTCAACTGACAACTGCTCAAAGACATTGGCATGTCATTGAGGGCAATGGTATGAGATGTTGGTTATCATCCATCGACTACCAGCCGATTGGCCAGAAAAAACCCCAGCAAACTAATGACGTTACGGACGTTCGGGTAGACCATGAGTGACAACTTATAGTGACGATACAGTATAATCACAAGACTGCATCCGTTCTTGTCAAGTGCCGTGTTGAAAACAGCGAAATAGCCTAAAATGACAGACGTCCTCTGTTATGCACAAAGCACAAAGCAGCACGACTAGCTTGGTGTCAAGGTCGACGTCACTGAATTTGAGGTCACGGGAAAGGACATGGCCCAGCTCGTGTTTGGTGCCTCATAAACAACGGAATGTCTTGGAGCAGGTACTGTTTGGCGAGGCTCATTGATGATGTGAGGTGCCTCTCACATTACTCTCTCGATCAGACGAAATCCGAATGGACAACGGTACATCACTGACATTCTAGACAATGTAGATATGGACACGAGGCCCCTTGCAATGCAGGCCTACATCGTGCACGTGACGTTGGTGATTTCGTACGTGAAGGGGTAACGTCATTTCTACATTGAGCCTCAAAGTGTCCAGATCTCAATCCCTTAGAGCATGTTTGTTACATTATGGGCAGCAGAGTATTCCAGAGATCCCCCAGTGCAAACACACACACACACACACACACACACACACACACCCCCACCCCGTTGCTGTTGATGCTATGAAAAATACGCGGTGTTGCGATACCTTTTTCATATGTATATATACGCCTGTCGTGTATTAGATACAAGACGGTTTAATTGTGTTTAACACCAGGTTGCATAAGATATAACCTTGAACTATGATATACACACCAGGTTACGTATGAGTCATAAGCGTTGCATTTAGTTTTACGCCGCTTTTAGCAATATTTCAGAAATATCACGGCGGGGGACACCAGAAAAGGGCTTCACACATTGTACCCATGTGGGGAATCGAACTCGGGTAATCGGCGTGACGAGCGAACGCTTTAACCACTAGACTACCCCACCGCCCCTGAGACATAAGCCATGTGTGTATATACATAACTGTCTTGTCGTGAAAAGGTGCGCACCCCCACCCCAACCCCCTTTGTCCTGAAAGTTTATTAAATGACCATTGAAACTCGGGTGAAAATGAAGTGTGCACACCTCCTTTTCTCAATAGTTTGCCCCCCCTTCTCAAAAACGTGTAACCGCCCCTGCGATCTTAGATGGTAGTTGTTCGTTTTAAGGTGTGATTATCTGATATTAACGTGGAAACCTAGTTTTCTCAGAACAGCACAGCATTTTTTCTCATTCGTAACTACTCGCCTTTTCCCGTGACCATCCGGCTTGCCGGAATGACACGAGTAGTTACGAAGGCATGCTTTCTGTTAAACTTTCCTTACGTCTTGCGACAGTCACAAATCAGTGATCAGTCCAAATTGTATTTGCTTCAGAACAACTCGTCTTAGGTGTCCACATATGAACAATATTAATCAAATGTCCCTACTAACATTAATATAATGAAGACTTATTCAATATTATAAGATTCAGAGCACCGAAGTAGAACATATAGAATTATTGATACTTTCATGCGCTTTGTATTAATCATAGCTTCAAAGTCTATGAAGATGGGCAACAACTGTCTTTGAAGTGGTGCCTTCGGGTTAATTGTCCAAAAACTAATTGTAATTTTATTACAACTTTAAACATGTTTGATGCTGAATCTGGGTGACTAGCCATGTAAATGTTAAAACCATTTGTTGATGATATACAAGGCGAAACCATAACTAATGATGCCCTTTCACAGATACTATAGGTTCAGACATTTAACTACAACGTTCCTATATGTATGGATTATGTACCTCGATGGTATTGTGTATCTCACTATTACGTTGCATGAACGTCCTTATTATACAGATATAACGCGCCGAGCCTCCACGGGACGACTCCCGCCATTCATCCACAACCCGACCTTGAGGTCACCTCGCGGTCTCTGGGGACGGTTGTTTTGTTGAGTAACTCTGGTGATGTGGTGCAGTGGTGCTATGTGTATACGACAACGACGCAGGACGCGGAGTGGGCACGTACGCCTAGTTTGACCGGCGTTACACAAGCAGTCATGTGATACTTCGGTGATAAAATCCAGAGGCCGGTTTAGTTTTATTGTAGCAATATTCTAGAGTATCCCAGAATAGCTGCAAACCCATGAGGCGCATAGGATCCGAATCTACCACAGGGTGAAACACAAGGCTACTCAACCACTCAGATAGCAAAACGTTTATTTGAGATGAGTATTTATTTCAATATTAAGAGAAACGTGGATTCATGTTCACGAAGGCCTGGCCACAGACCATAGGTGGCTTTTTAGATATACTTGTGATATTAGCTTATATTATTCGACGCTTCTGGCAGAAAGATTTTCAGATAAAGTTTAGATCCATAATTTCAAATTTTAAGCCATCATTATGAAGACTTAGTGATGTTATTGTTAGGGCTGCGCAATATAACCGGTTTACCGGTATTTACCGGTTCAGACGTGAAAACGATACGTATTGCCATACGCTGATCGAAAACCGGTATTTTGACTTGCATTCGGAAAACTTCGTAACACTCGGAAATCTTCGGATATTTCCTTGTTTCGTTTGTGCCAAATATTGTTCACATTTTTTTTTTATCATGATTAAATGTTGTTATTAAAGCTTAATCAAGTATAGTTATTTTGTTGTGTTTTGCTCTATAAATCAAGCATTAACTCGATTATAAGTAGTTTATGTTTAGAAATACTCCATGCAATATATTGCAATACATATCGCAATACATGCTTTCGCATCGCAATATATCGCAATATGAAAATTCTCTGCAATACCCACCCCTAGTTATTGTTGTATCAGATGATTCTGAACCAGTAATTCTCTGGCCACTACAGTGGCCAGTCATTCTTGCCATGTAATACTGACGCAACTAGGGGTCATTCTGGAGAATTATAGAGAAATTATATATAACTTACAATATGTTGAAATCGGTGAAATCACTCTATCAACTCACCTCTTCACCATATTCTTAGTATTGCTCAGGTACTCAGGTATCTATTGTCGGGACGAAATATCTACCACACTATAATCCATTTATTGTAACTTAATGAAAATGAAGATCGGCGTTTTGCTGTTTCGCATATGGTTCATAATCACACTTCATAGTTGTTTTCCCTGGAGGTCATGTTTGCCACCTTCACCCAGAGACGAACGTCGCTTATGTTACATCAGAAGAACAGGTGCGAGGTCATTCCTGCAAGTGTTGTGTTGTGTCAGGTGCGAGGCCACTGCTGCAAGTGTTGTGTTGTGTCAGGTACGTGCAGATGTACATAACACCTGGCAGGTTGACACCGTGACTGTCATTATTTAGAAAACGGGCATCTCATGGGAAATTAACAATATTCTTCTCACGATAGTAACCTCACCAATAACTGCAGTTTTCAATGTGTGATTCGCTCAGATATGTTTCTAGGGTGGGTTTGAGGGTGTTGGCTTTGGGTTTGAGGGATCACGTGGCAGTTAGGGGTCTGAGATTATAATGTGGGCCTAGTGGCTGTAGCACCATGATCCCCATAGTATTGATAAGTTGCGTTGATATGTGCGCTATATAAATATCCAATAATATGATGATATCTGTGGTGATCCCGACAAGGCCACGTCGGTTCAGGTACCGAAGTCTGGAGTTGCAGTGTTACTAAGGTGTAAATATATATGTTAGCAACCAGTGGATGTCAGATAGTACAACTGGAACACTACAACATAGCAGGCAGGTGCATATATGTTGGATAAGGAGGCCAAGTTTGGTAAGAAGGCCAAGTTGGATAAGAAGGCTCAGTTGAATAGGGAGAGCAGGTTTGTTAACAAGGCCATGTTTGATGAGTAGGTCGAGTTTGGAAAGTAGACCAGGTTGGGTAAGAAGTTCAATTTGGGAAAGAGGGCCACGTTTGGAAAGTAGGTCAAGTTGGTAAGTAGGCATGGTGGGTAAATAGGCCATGTTTGGTAAGTAGGCCATGTTGGGTAAGAAGTCTACTTTGGGCAAGAGGGACACGTTTGGAAAGTAAGTTAGTAAGTAAGCATGTTGGGTAAATAGGCCAAGTTTGTGAAGTAGGCCAGGTTGGGTAAGAGGGCGAAGTTGGGTAAGAAGGCCGAGTTCTAGGTAAGTAGATCTAATTGGGTTAGTAGGTCTAGTTTGGTATCTAGGTCAAGTTGTGTTAGTAGGTCGTATTGATTAAGTATGTTTAACTCACGCTGGGTTTGGACTCCAGGATATGCTACAGAAACGAACACATTCATCTCCACGAAACAATAGCTGATTTGCCTGTGTCCTACTAATAGAGTTTTTAACCGTTCAGTTGTCCATTTCTTGGAATAACTCGAAGGTCAGGACTCTCTCAAACCGAGTCCCCAAACCGTTCATTGTTTGATGGAACCTTGGGTTATACCACGACTCGTTCCTATTCACTGTTAATCTATATTCATGGAAGCACGATCTCGGTGTTAGCGTTTCGTAATGTGTAGATTACCTAGTCCTACTAGCACACTTGCCGGCGTTAGAATGTCACCATATTCAATCTGACGCTTAACAGTCGACAATGTCCTAAGCATCAGAACAAATCCTCCTCTTCGTTACAAGGACGTCATGAACGACACCAGTATGCCGTGTTCGGCATCAGCAACTAGTTGTTGTGAAGTTATGATACTATTTCTAACATGTATGAATGAGTTATTAGTTTTTAACAATATGCCTCGCAACTGGTACCTTCAAGCCACTGATAAGAATGATCAGATCCCAGCTTAAAAGTACCTTTGGAACATAAACCGATTTGATAAAACACTAACATGTATGATATCAGTCTTATATATTATATGATATCAGTTGTGCTGTTATATATCGTACTGAAAGGTAAAGTGCAATAAAACTATTCAATATAGATATTAACAGCTTAATAGAATAATAATATATAAAAGCATAAATCAAAACGTGAAATGAGAATATAGACACTGAGTAGCTCTCATGTCATCTTAGAAGTCTATCACAATCAAATCTTAATGTTGGGTGGTGTTATATTTCATAGGATATTATGCGTGTCCAATTAGGAGGTAAATCTCAGAATACCAACATCAAATATTTAAGAGTCTCATTGTGCCTAACTGGTTTCATTGTAAGGAAACTTAACGCTCTGACAATTATTAATGTTGAATAGACTCTTCATTGTGTCCATGTGAGTGGTACATATACTATGTGCTGTACAAGCCATGTGGACTGGGCCATTTCATCTCGTAATGATCTGACAGCCCATAGAACCGGATGTAAATGGTATATGACCGAAAGTTAGTGGAACACACCGGATGTGAGTAGTAGAGGGCGGTATTTTCCTGAAATAGGGCTGGAGGTATATGAGCAGATGTGTGTATTGCATTGAAAGCAAGTTAGCGTACAATAATGGCACATTAGCGGAATATGATCAGAAGTTTGTGCCGGGCTTGGCTCATGAGTTTCCACAAGATCAGTAAACGCTTGTAGTCACTGGGTTGTCTGGTCCAGGCTCTAGCTTGTGTAGTCAAGAATCGATTGTTTAGAAGTGTGTCATGAGTATTACTTAGTGAGGCGTCATGCAAGATACACGTTTTGGTCAAATTGTGAGAGTGACGGATGATACCGGTAGGGCAGAACATGTTTACCCTCTTCGCGAACATCAGATGGCTTCACTTCAGTGATCTATTCATATAAAAGTCAGCAGTCATTGCCTTTTACGCACAATTCAATTTGTTTATAACAATACACGGTCAGCTAATCAACACCGGGTATTCCCTGGCATTGACCGTGTCTGCATATGTTATTCTCATGACAATATACCTCAAACAAACTGTGGTCGTGTTAAACTGGCCACTTCCAACATATCACTCATACATGAATATATCGATGGCTACCTTTTGTACTGCATGTGGTGGTTTCTATCGGCAGAACTCTGAAAGCTTTTGCCTGTTACCAATATGCATCCGTGGTTCAGAATCTATCCTGAATGTTGTAGATATCGTAACAGTGAACCGTGCAAGAATGTACCGCCTGAAAGTCTGTTATTGACTGTAACCTACTCTCTACTGAGCCATAGCCCACTCTACGGGCAAGGAGCCTCTTTCATCTGTCAAGCATAATTTCGCTTGTGTTTCAGTGCGGAGCGGCGATTTTGATATCAGTAAGCATAACGCATGGAGTGACTGCATTTTGACGGTTTCTCTCTCAAATCTCTCCTTTGTACACAGTGTCAGTTTCAGCTTTTAACTGTAATGTTGAGTATAGCACAACTTTCTAATATATGGTGCTCTGAAGGGCCCATAATGCGGGGATTCCCCATCAGAGCACCACTATTCTCTCCATGAAGGTGTATATTTCCTACGTATCTCCGTTTTAATCTTCATAATGTTCTTGAATGTAGTGTTATATATTCTTATATATCTTAATGAATTTTTAGCTTGTTTGTTTTTATTTGTGAACATTTATTCCGAGAAGATCGGATTCATGTGTGATGTTTGCCTACGTATTTTCTCTCTAATGTCCACGTCGACATACGTGCTTCTAAAAGATCTAGATTTAATGCACAATTTGCACAGTGTTATGTCTGTTTTAAGATAATTATGTGTGTCATTTGGAATTTTCAAGTGTGAAAACTTTATGTTTAACTTTCCGTATTTAAAATCTAATTAGAATGATAATTTTTATGTTTTCCTTTCCCTGTTATATAAACAGAGAACATAGGTCTCTGTTAGTATACGTTATTGAATGTAATGTGTTTTTAATGGTCCATGTATTTTGGAATTTGCTGATGTTTTATTATTAACAATATTTTGTGGTGTTTTCCATTTAGATTTTTTGGACTAGGAATATTGTTTTGTTGTGCTTTACAAATACAAACTTGTTATGTTTAAACGTAGACTTCAAGTACGACTAGTAGGGTGCTGACGGTAAGGTGTAGAACGTTTCAAGACTAGTAACGAGTACTCGTACTATGAGACAACGCGGTTGTCAGTGGCCACAATGGAGCCTGGTAATGAATAGCCACAGGAATGTGGTCAAGCCTGCAGTGACCCGAAGGCCTGGGCCATTGGTCCCCATTGCTTTTGCAATGAGCATATCCAGTAACCAATTGGCCGCTTCCAGGGAGCTACTGCAGAGGAACTCGCCCCTTCTGGTGTTTCTTCCACATCAAGCTGATAAATGTAATACTGGTCAAATGGGTAAAAATCGAAACTAACTTCGTAACCCGAAGACATGAATCTTTGCTTACATTGACTCGTCCCGTTAGACATGAATCTTTGCTTACATTGACTCGTCCCGTCAGCTGGTAAGGCTGTGATAATGCTGTGATAACATGTTTCACAGCAGCAGTTGTTGTTATATGCACGTGTATGCGAGGTCTCTTCTCACCAATAGTTTGTCTGTTTGGGGCAAAATGTATTGCATTGTGTAGGGCTGGTGATGTAATCGTCGTCGACCACGTCGTGTTGCAGTGTCGAAGCGGGAGCACCGACTGCATCAGGCGGCAAGGGACAACGAGGTCGAGATCATCCGGAAGCTCACCAAGGAAAGGGTGGACCTGAACTGCAGGAACAACGTATGTCTGTTAACTACATCGACGTCTTTGTGTCTGGTTGTCAAGGTGATAGGGATACAAGATGGAGTAGAAACTACGTCTTGGGGCGGACAGTTGGAACATTTGGTTCGACTGTCAGAGGCCAAATCTTGATGCCCTTAGAGAGTTAATAATGATTTGTAAAACCACACTAAACCACTGTTAAAGAGTCACTCCTTCAGACAGAATGACATTTCGCGAACACGTGTCATCATCAATAACTTCAAATGTTTAATTCATATAATTGGGGCGGTGGGGTAGCCCAGTGGTTAAAGCGTTCGCTCGTCACGCCGAAGGCCCGGGTTCGATTCCCCACATGGGTACGATGTGTGAAGCCCATTTCTGGTGTCTCCCGCCGTGATAATGCTGGAATATTGCTAAAAGCGGCGTAAAACTCACTCACTCACTCATATAATTTTCACAATTTTCACCGTTTCCCTTTATGCTCAGTGATTGGGAAGATACGAGCTTAGAGCATACGTTTATACAATGAACAACGGGTTCCGCATAATGCAGTCCGATCTATACAATATTGTGTGGCGTAGGAACTGTCTTGGAATATTTGCATTCATCATTAACGACTATACAGTGCCTTATACATAACTGAATCTGACCTTGTATCATGATTCAGAATTATGCCACATTTCAGTTGGACCGGACTCCTCTCCACTGGGCCGCTGCCAACGGTAATGTTGAATCTGCTGAAGCAATCATAGAGGGCGGGGCCGACCTGGAGAGTAAAGACAAGGTGTGGTACCTATATTTAGTAACTTCGAGGTATGGGTAATATAATCAGTAAAGAGAAGACATGGTCTCAGTGTTTAGCATAGACATGGTATTATCTCAGTGTTAAGTAGAGAGCAGACATGGTGTCATTGTTTAGTAAATCCAAGTCATGGTGTCCGTGTTTAGTTGAAGACAAGGTATGGTCTTCATTCTTCAGAACGATGTCAAAAGGTCTAAACAAGGCTTGTCAAGATAATGCTGGCTGTTGGTTGCCCATAATGAGGCCATCGTATATTATGCAGGCCCCTATTTACAAAATGTGATGGTTGCAGGTATGATATATTATGATTTGTCTGCTTCAGTACGGGATGAGAGCGGTGCTGTGGGCGGCTTGGTTCGGACACCTGCCAGTATTAAAATGCCTTCTCAACGCTGGTGCTACCCCTCACTGTCAGAACAAGGTGAGAGGAGCATGCATGATCTTTCTGGTGAATGGTTACCTCTAGTAGATCTAATGGTATTCCAGACATGACAACTACAATCTGCTACATTGGAAGTAATTTCGTACAGATATATCCGCAATACACTGAAATCAGAAAACGTTTCATTACTAATATTATATCCTCTGCTGTGTACGCAGAAACCGTTTTGTTCATGTCAAATATTGTAGTAATGACTTAACACACATGCCAATGTGCATATTGACTGCTTTGGATGAAAGAAGTTAGAAATATGTAATTTGTATCCCATTACTTTGTACCACGTGTTGTAGGCCCGCTGACGCCCATTATGAATCGAAACTGTCATCAAGATGGTCTCCAAGAAGAGCACATTTGCACAAGCTGTCTGCCTGTTGTGTTGTTGACGCTATTTAACGTGTCATGTCAACAAGATGAATTTTCATTCCTCCAACAAAGTTTACATGTCATTTTTTAATGTTCAAACAGGATCTATGTGTTCATGTGTTTATATATTTAACAGGCCATTGTGTCTATGTGTTGATATATCAACAGGGTATTCGTGTCGATATGTTCGTGTAATAATATTCAGGCCGATGTTAGTAGTATGTGTTCATGTGTAGGTATCCCACCAAGGTCCTCACGTCCAGCTTTTGATACAGGCAAGGTGTACATGACCATGTGTTGATATTCGACCAAGGTCCTCACGTCCAGCTTTTGATACAAGCAAGATGTACATGACCATGTGTTGATATCCCACCAAGATGTCCATGACCATGTGATATTCCCACCAAGGTCGTCCAGCTTTTCACGATACAAGCAAGGTGTACATGACCATGTGTTGATATTCCACCAAGGTCCTCACGTCCAGCTTTTGATACAAGCAAGATGTACATGACCATGTGTTGATATTCCACCAAGGTCCTCACGTCCAGCTTTTGATTCAAGCAAGATGTACATGACCATGTGTTGATATTGACCATGTGTTGATATTCCACCATTGTCCTCACGTCCAGCTTTTGATTCAAGCAAGGTGTACATGACCATGTGTTGATATTCCACCAAGGTCCTCACGTCCAGCTTTTGATACAAGCAAGGTGTACATGACCATGTGTTGATATTCCACCAATGGGTCCTCACGTCCAGCTTTTGATTCAAGCAAGGTGTACATGACCATGTGTTGATATTCCACCAATGTCCTCACGTCCAGCTTTTGATACAAGCAAGGTGTACATGACCATGTGTTGATATTCCACCAATGTCCTCACGTCCAGCTTTTGATTCAAGCAAGGTGTACATGACCATGTGTTGTTATTCCACCATTGGTGTAGACGTCCATATTTGATATCAAGCAAGGTGTACATGACCATGTGTTGATATTCCACCAAGGTGCCTCACGTCCAGCTTTTGATGCAAGGTTGACCATATATCCACCAAGGCAAGGTGCACATGACCATATGTTGATATCCCAGCAAGGTGCACACGTCCATATGTTGATATTCCAGCAAGGTGTACACGTCCATATGTTGATATCCCAGCAAGGTGCACACGTCCATATGTTGATATTCCAGCAAGGTGTACACGTCCATATGTTGATATCCCAGCAAGGTGCACACGTCCATATGTTGATATTCCAGCAAGGTGTACATGTCCATGTGTTGATATTTCCATATGTTGATATCAGCAAGGTGCACACGTCCATATGTTGATATTCCAGCAAGGTGTAGATACACATGTTGATATTTCAGCGTCCATATGTTTATATTTCAGCAAGGTGTACATATACCATATGTTGATATTCCAGCCAAGGTGTACGTATACATATGTTGATATTTCAAGCCAGGTGTACATGACCATGTGTTGATATTTCACCAGGTCCTCACGTATACATATGTTGATATTTCAGCCAGGTGTACATATACACCATGTTGATATTTCAGCCAGGTGTACATATACATATGTTGATATTTCAGCAAGGTGTACATATGACCATATGTTGATATTCCAACCAGGTGTACACGTCCAGCATATGTTGATATTCCATGACCAGGTGTTGATATACATATGTTGATATTCACGCCAGCTTTTGTGCAAGGTGTATATGACCATATGTTGATATTCCACCAGGTGTACACGTCCACATGTTGATATTCAAGCAAGGTGTACATGTCCATATGTTGATATTCCAGCCAGGTGTACATATACATATGTTGATATTCTAGCCAGGTGTACGAGTCCATATGTTGATATTCCAGCCAGGTGTACATATACATATGTTGATATTCCAGCAAAGTGTACACGTCCATATGTTGATATTTCAGCCAGGTGTACACGTCCATATGTTGATATTCCAGCCAGGTGTACATATACATATGTTAATATCCCAGCAAAGTCTACACGTCCATATGTTGATATTTCAGCAAAGTGTACACGTCCATATGTTGATATTTCAGCCAGGTGTACACGTCCATATGTTGATATGTACATGACCATGTGTTGACATATTCACATATGTTAATATTCCAGCAAAGTCTACACGTCCATATGTTGATATTTCAGCAAGGTGTACACGTCCATATGTTGATATTTCAGCAAGGTGTACACGTCCATATGTTGATATTCCAGCCAGGTGTACATATACATATGTTGATATTCCAGCCAGGTGTACATATACATATGTTGATATTCCAGCCAGGTGTACATATACATATGTTGATATTCTAGCCAGGTGTACACGTCCATATGTTGATATTCCAGCCAGGTGTACATATACATATGTTGATATTCCAGCCAGGTGTACATATACATATGTTGATATTCTAGCCAGGTGTACACGTCCATATGTTGATATTCCAGCCAGGTGTACATATACATATGTTGATATTCCAGCAAAGTGTACACGTCCATATGTTGATATTTCAGCAAGGTGTACATATACATATGTTGATATTTCAGCCAGGTGTACATATACATATGTTGATATTCCAGCCAGGTGTACATATACATATGTTGATATTCCAGCCAGGTGTACATATACATATGTTGATATTCCAGCCAGGTGTACATATACATATGTTGATATTCTAGCCAGGTGTACACGTCCATATGTTGATATTCCAGCCAGGTGTACATATACATATGTTGATATTCTAGCAAGGTCTCGGCCTCATCCACTGCGCTGCTGAGAACAACCAAGTGGAAGTGATGCACTTCCTGTTCGAAGCCTTGGAGAACCCCAACGTCAACATCACAGAAAAGGTAGAACGAAACTGCATGTATAACTGATATCCTTGTGAGTGGGTACATGTGGTAGTTATGGTAGCGGTAACCCTTTGTAAAATGTAGCAAGGTATTTATAACGTTACAAATCTGTAACAGAAGTTTATAGGTTAAATACAGAGTGTCTTGGATGCTACCTACTGCTAGATGTTTAGATGTAAAATTCGATGAGCATCTTCAACGTTATCTGTACAGCCTAGCCACAATCAACAGGCAGATCGTCAGACGTCTTTTCTTTCCCCGATTGTATTTCGTTGAGGTTTGTTATGTGCCCCGTTGCTTGTGCATGAGGACATAGAGTGTGTCCATCTTTACCAACTACCCCCTCCTGCAGTACAGATTCTGTTTGATGCTCCCGCCATTACACCCTCACATTCTCAATAGTATCTGTGTCGCCTACCGCTAAATGCACTCCGTCAACTTTGACCATGCTTTCATGGTTACAATTTGGCATGCGTGAGTTATATAATGCCCTGAGGTTACGTTTCATATAGTTCAACTTTGATATGCGTGAAGTTATGTTTCATTTGGATCAACTTTTGTATGCGTGTTTTATCAGTTTATATCATTATGCTTCATATGCTCAGATTTGGTATCCGTGAGTTATATAATAACGTGATTATGTTTCAAATGCTGAACTGTCGTATGCGTGAGTTATGTAGTAACGTGGCGTTATGATTCAACTTTGATATGCGTAAGTTATGTACCGACGTTCTATACAGCTGAATTTTGGTATACGTGATTTACATAAAGACGTGACGTTAATGTGTTTCACTTGTGTATCTTAAGAGACTTAGTTTGCAGGTTGCAGTATGTATCCATGTAAAGCTAAGATTCCTCTTGTCTCACTAACTCTTCTCACATTCCGTTCAAGCGACGAAAAATACCGTTTGTGGACACACCTATCAAGGTGGGATAAGTAACCATCCTTATAACAATAACATTTACTTTTCTCTGATAAGTTGATTACCCTGTTTGTGCACCTGAGTTCCCCCTGCTTAGTTGGTGCAGGTTTCACTGGTTCATTCCAGACACCAATCCAAAAAGTCTTGAACTAACTGGAGACTCTCGTTTATGTGAAACTCGTCACGTGACCACCCCCTCCCGATCCCCCAAAATGCCAGTTCCAAATAACGAGAGTCACCAGCAGATAAAGGAAGTGATACGTACTTCCGGTTATATTATATCCGGTGAAAATATACTACTCAACAATTGCTAAAGACCATCATGATCATATTCATCTTCAGTGAAAGGTGTGATCCTTTCATATGTTGAGTGGTATATTAACTAACGCTGCAAGACACGTTGGATCAATATAAACAGAGTCAGTAAGAAAGTCCTGACTCAACTTATAGTTGTTCGACTTTTTGGGTCTGGTCGTCCAGTTTTGTAGTAAGAAGCAATCGTGGTCAGGTTTAGGTTTCCGCTGTGTCCTCTGTCTAGTCTAGTTCTAGTAGCATATCAGTAGGTTCTAGACACGCCATTGCCTAGTTGTTCTAGCAGCTTATAGGTTAAAGACATGTAAGTTCGTTATTTAGTTTCCCCAAAAGACTTACCCGTAACTTATGAGATATTAGCTGATTGCTTAGCTGCTCTGTTCAATTAGTATTTTACATGTGCTTAACAGTAGTCAGTCCTTGTACTAGAAGCAATGAACTGTAATCGGTATCACTTGGGGATAATTAGAATCTCGTATTTTACTCTCAATGCTGTAGTTAATGTTTGGCGAAGGCAGACGCCCGTTTTACTGAGTGGAACCACTCCCTGGTGCCAAATTACACAGAAGTCATCAGGGACAGAGGTCAGTGGAGTGCAATCACCGACAACACCGTTCTACTATTTACAACGCACGGTGGTGGAATAGTTAAATGGTGTAAACGTAATTCGTCACGCCAACCCTGAGAGTTCAAGTCCCAACTCGGGTACAATGAATCCGTTCCTGTGTCCTACGCCGTTATGTTTTTCTATATTACTAAACCCGGCGTATGAGTTCTGTCACTTACTCATTGGAAAGTATACCGTATGTAGCATAATAAAATCGGGCAAAGAGGAAGAGAGCAGTTAAAACATAAGTTGAATCAACAATGTCGCCTTCACGGGGTAACATGTTACCTTTGTGTTTGAAAGATTTAAATATCTCATGAGCGTAGGATGTAGCAAATGTGCGTCGTAACATTGAAATTTACAGTCCGACACCTCCTTTCACAGAGCACTAAGGTGATCGTAAGTCACTAAGGTGACCCTAGTGCGATGTTAAAGAATGGGAGTTAAGGTTAACCTTAGTAAAGATTGCTTGGTGAAAGGAGCCCCAGATCTGTAAACTACATATCGGCCCTAATGTAATAGTATAACTGCTTCTTTGTACTCCCCCTTTCCTGTATATGACCCCCTCTCCCACCAGTGCGTCACAGTATATGACCCCCTCTCCCACCAGTGCGTCACAGTTTATGACCCCCTCTCCCACCAGTGCGTCACAGTTTATGACCCCACCTCCCACCAGTGCGTCACAGTTTGCTCTTTTTTCTCTATTTCTCTTTACTCTGCATCATATTTCTACGAACACGTTAGACGTCGTTTTATCATCGAGTGAGTTCTCTTCCTGATCAATTTGAATCAATTTTATTCACGTCTTCTAGCACCTGAAATGTTCACAGGTGAGGAACTATGGTATCGGTTACTCCATACTTAATCATTTTAACACATCTGTATTCAGCATAAATATTATTATGACTTTTATATCATACATTTTCATAAAATATCTTTTCTGATTCTTTACTTTCCGTCAAATTTCACTTTTATCTATCATACTACATCGACCGTCTGTGACATAATATATACAGATGGTGCGGTTACGTGACCTTGCATGGCATGTTTCCCCAACAGACCGTGGTGAATATTACAGATAAGCTGGTATAAGCTCCATCTTCTATACAGGTTGTAAGTGTGACTAAATGTGACCACCCAACATGCAGTGTGTCTATCCGCGTTGACCAGCGACAACCATGTAGGACTTCACTTAACTCGGCAAATCTTGTTTGTTTATATTTAGGGAGCATTTTTAGAATTATTATACTCCAAATGCAACTCCCTTTTTTCTGATTATTTCCTGTTTAATGGACGGTCCATTATTATTATTAATTCTTCTTAGAGACAAAATATTTTTCCGTCAATGCTTCAGGAAATCCAGATGGTTTTCTAGTCGTACATTTCAGGAAATTTATCGCACATTTTATTTGCGAAAACCTATATTTCATGAAGCATTTCCCACCTCTAATCCCATGATAGGGAGGAAGCACGTTTCTCGACTAATTGTGTTAATTAGCGAAGGCTCCCACCCTATTTTAATTGTGATAGCATGAGAAATGTAATGTTAATGATGTTATTACCTAACTCTTAACATATCAATTAACAATTATGTTACATGTGGTGTTTCTTTTTTAGGCTCAACAATGTATAAACAAGTGCTTGTTGGCATTCTTCGGGTAAATTAGTTGTTCATGTGTCTACAGAATGACAGAACTGCGCTCCACTTAGCGGCGGAAAATGGAAACCTTGACGTCATTTTTAAACTTCTGGAGATGAGAGCAGAGATCCAGCGTAAAGATAAGGTAAAGTTCATAAGACCGATCCACTCCATGCAGGTGTCAGATTCCGTCCATGCAGGTGTCAGCGAATGAAGTCTTGGCTAGCTATTCTCGAAACGTTCGTAGCCCTACGAACTTCTTAAGCCCATTCTTAACACATTGGCTACGATCAAAGTTAAGAATTCTTAGGGCTACGAACGTTTCGAGAATAAGGGCCCAGCTGTCCATCTCTAGGTCACAGGGCAGTTACTTGGATAGATTGAATGTGTGTGAATTACCATTGCCAGATTGCATACTACGTGTCTTGATGTCATAAATATATGTTCTTGGTTTAAGCCAGTAAACAAGGGATTGAAGGTATTGAGATTGATTACTCAAAAGTATTTACGATTAAACACATTCTTAAGACAAAAATATGAAACTCAATTTCTCAAGAAAGGGGGCGTTGTTTGCTCCGGCTGTTCGCCACAAAGAATTTAGTGTCTCTCGACGTGAATTAATACTAGCATGCTGATCAAAGCGGCGTAAAACTACATTCACTCACTCACTCATACTAACGTATATAATCACACATACAAGTCAGAGTTGTTTCCCCTTGTTATACACCTCCATCATGATCCGCGGTTCTCCAGCTGCCTTGAAACCTGTAAGATGTAATTGATCTCTTTCTATGCAGAATGGCGAGACCGCTGTCCACCTTGCGGCTAAAAACGGCCACGCTGAGGTGCTGAAACGTCTACTGCTGTGCGGCGTGGAGGTGGATGACAGGGACGTGGTAAGGAGCAGGGGTCGGGCTGGGGGTGTAGATGGTAGTACTCAACTAAGGGTCACATCATTGAACCTTGCAGCAGACAGCACGGTGGAGTCTGTTTGAGTGAAAATGTGTTTTGTGTGTGTTGGAGGAAGGGGTGGGGAGGACGCCAGATTAACGACATTTTAGTACATAGTAATAATGTTTGTTGAACGTAAATGTCTTGTCTGAACCAGTAATACCTCTTGCCTTAATCCCATGTCTGATTGATGCTGATACATTAAACGCTATTGTCATGACCAGCTTGTTCTCACATGCGCACCATGTTCTTTTATCAATTTTTAATCAGACTGGATCAGCTTACAAACTGGGTCTGATCCTAATTAACGTATCGGTGGTATATTGTTGCGTGTCTCAGCTCCTTCTCATTTTGCCATCTGTACAACTGTCATTGTCCACGGATTGATATTGTAGTCTGTGTCAGACACATAGGAAGTGTCTCAGGACAACAACATCTATTTTCTCACTTCTGTTAGATACAGAGCATAAAGGTTATTCATTTCTGGCAAGGGAACATTTACTTGTGACGAGTTACATCCAGTAACCGCTACAGGATCCGCTGAATGCTGGTTTGAATCCTAGATTTTTCCAATCGTCTGCATAAAATAAAAGTTTTAATTTGAGAAATGTCAGCTCCGTTTCCCCAAACTTGAGCCAAACTCAGAAACGATTCCCTTTGGCCTTTTTATCCAGACACAGTCCGTGATAGCGTCGTAGAACACCATTCACTCGCCAAAGAAGCAGTTTGGGAGAGGATTTAAAATACATACATGGATAGTATATTTTTTGCACTGAAATCACGATGTTTCCGCTGCTGTAGGAGGGGATGACCGCCCTGCATGCCGCCGCCGACAACGGCCATCGAGAGGTCGTTGACCTCCTCCTGGACTACACGGCCAGTGCCAATGCCGAGACCGTCGTGAGTGTTCCTACTCGGCTTCAGAATTAATAGACTATAATTATTCTCTTGGGTTGTCATTTGAATGTACTTGTTTTGTTAAATAACATGTCTATCTCATGTATCTAGAGTAGGGTATGTGAGATGCTTAGGTCACGAGATAAAGGGATAAGTTTTATGTGTTCTGTGTTTGTTTAGTGATCTCAGCCTGAAACCAAAAGACCATTGAGACAGAATGAAATGGGCATAAAGTGTTATGAGCATTTCAACAGACTTAATATATTCTACGAACAGAGCATTTCAACACTGATTAATCATTAGTGCATTCATGTAATGCCTTTTGAGTTTTCATACAATACTATCATTGTGTGTGTTCAATACGTATAGTATGTCACTGCTGAAAGTTACGACGCACATGTAACGGCCGCCATGTTTGTTTGCAGCGTGAAGTCACTCCGCTCCACCTGGCGGCAATGCATGCTCACGTGGATGTCTGCCAGAGCCTCCTCAAATACGGATGCAATGCTAATGCTCAAAACTTTGTAAGTTTTCCATGTTTAACGTCTTTAAATCTAGACTGCATTTAGTCTCACATTCATCTTTAGTCCCATCATTAATGTTGGAGATTAAGGACTAATGGAAAGTTCAAATAATCAGATATGAGCACTTTTACTTCGGAAAGTACCACAATCCTATGATACGAAACATATGATCCGTATGATCTTTGGTGTATTAGCACCCAACTCGTGCTCGTGGGTTTCGCAGAAGCGATAAATGTCAACGTCCTGCATGACCTTGACCGTGACCTTGACACGGGATTCATACCGATGCACTGTTCACGGATACTATCACTCTGATATATTATGGATACCTGAATATATGGTGCTGCACGGGAGGTGCTATGTGAATGCTTTGCTGTTTCACATTTCAGCAGGGGAATACCGCCTTACACATGGCAGCTTTAGCCAACCACAAAGAAGTAGCTCTGGTGCTTGTTGAGAATAACTGCGAACTTGATCTTCCTAATCACGTACGTTATAGTTTTTAAAGCTGTAAAACATGTTTTTGTGTTTTAACTCTAACCTGTTACACATAACTTACAGAGTTAAGTGCGTTACTTTTCTGAATATAAGAGCTCCTCTGACAAACTTCATTAAAATATGCTCCCTACAAAACTGTGATGCATTTACAAAAGCTGAGGTTATTACTTAAATGGATAGTTTATTTTAAGAGCAATGAAAGCTGGGCGGTGTGTCACGTTTAGATTATTAATTCATGTGAGATATCACAACAGTGGAAACTGATTGAATCCTGTTTAGATATCACAACAGTGGAAACTGATCAGATATGACAACACTGAATCCTGTTTAGATATCACAACAGTGGAAACTGATCAGATATGACAACACTGAATCCTGTTCAGATATGACAACACTGAATCCTGTTTAGATATGACAACACTGAATCCTGTTTAGATATCACAACAGTGGTGCTATGTGGTTGTGTGTTTACTATATGTGGCCGTATGTATTTGTTTACCAGCGTCTCCAGACGGCGCTACACGTGGGGGTGGAAAACGGCTACCTGGACGTTGTGGAGGTGTTGCTGGCCGGGGGAGCCAGCCTCGAGGCCAGGGAGAAGGTGGGGTTCCTGGGGCGTCACATAGTGGTCGGGCAGAGTGGGGACGGTCGGGCACAGTAGGGGGTGGGGTGTCAGGCACAGTCGGTGGGGTCGGGCAAAGTGGAGAGGGTCTGGCAGAAGTCGAACACGTTTCAGACTTCAGGAGAACTTCAACACATCGATGACCTTCCGAATTAATTGAGACTGTCAAACAGAAGTCAAACACCCTTAAGAACTGTATAGACGGTCAAACTGAACTTAAACATAGGGTGCACGATTAGAAATAACAAAGAAACAACTAGAAACACTAGTCAAACACATAGGGACAGCTGAGGGACTGAAGACAATCACAATATGGAAGGCTAGACATTAGTTAGAAGCATTGAAGATTTAGGTGCAGTGAAAACGGTCGGTCAGAAGTTCTGCGCACAAAATTGGACAATCACAACAGGTGAAGATCAAACAGAGGTCAAACACATAGTAGATCAACAGACAATGGAAGCCACGTGTTTCATAAATGTGGAGTTTAAGTCAACCATTTGTGTATCTTTGACCCTGGCTGTTGATCAAGGACTGATCTGATGGAATATATGGTTTATTTCCAGACGGGTAAGACGGCTCTCCAACTTGCCGCTAGGGGCAGTTTTGTCGCCATTGTAGACATGATCATCAAAGCAGACAGGTACTACGCCATAGCGAGGGTGAGTATTATAAGAGTTGCTTCATCCCACCTATCTGCCTTGTGTAGGAACGGAAATAACAGTTAACATATAAGGCATGAGAAAGGATAAGATAGATGGATGAAAACCTTCACCGTGCGGGGCGGCGGTTAGGTTAACATTCAGTTTAGATTTGGTTTAGATTTTAACTTTGTTTATTCGATCTCACCAGTACATAGTCCAATAGATGTTCCATTGCGTCAACGGTACTGGAGAAGAAGACGACACGTCATTATGAAGAAATATCTGACGATGACGAAAAAGGATGATTACAACATATTTCATACGCAACCGTACACATTTATAGCATTATTCCCATGACTCCTCTGATTCACATTTATAGCATTATTCCCATGACTCCTCTGATTCACATTTATAGCATTATTCCCATGACTCCTCTGATTCAGATTTATAGCATTATTCACATGACTCCTCTGATTCACATTTATAGCATTATTCCCATGACTCCTCTGATTCACATTTATAGCATTATTCCCATGACACCTCTGATTCACATTTATAGCATTATTCACATGACTCCTCTGATTCACATTTATAGCATTATTCCCATGGCTCCTCTGATTCACATTTATAGCATTATTCCCATGGCTCCTCTGATTCACATTTATAGCATTATTCCCATGACTCCTCTGATTCACATTTATAGCATTATTCCCATGACACCTGATTCACATTTATAGCATTATTCCCATGGCTCCTCTGATTCACATTTATAGCATTATTCCCATGACTCCTCTGATTCACATTTATAGCATTCACATCATTTATAGCATTATTCCCATGACTCCTCTGATTCACATTTATAGCATTATTCCCATGGCTCCTCTGATTCACATTTATAGCAGCATTATTCCCATGACTCCTCTGATTCACATTTATAGCATTATTCCCATGACTCCTCTGATTCACATTTATAGCATTATTTATACGTCGATGAGATTCAGCTTGAATGTCCCCGGCGTAAAACACACCCTTTCTGTCTGTATCAGGACTACCACGACATGGACCTCGGCTACGTGGACCCGCACCAGTATCTCCGTCGTCTTGCACACCCCGCAGCCACGCAGATGAAGGAAGTGATGTGGAAACTTGCCACAAAACAGCTCAAGCAGTACGACTGGAAGAAACTTGCAGTCCATTGGAGGTTCACCCCCGAACATATCCGATCTATAGAACACCAGTATACAGGTGGGTCGACATAGAACACTGATACACGGGTGGGTCTTCGGGTAGAACAGCGATACGTGGGTGGGTCTTCTTAGAACGTAGGTATACGGATGGGTCTTCCTGGAACATCAGTACTTGGGTGGACTTCCAGGAACATCCGTACATGGGCGGGCCTTCCAAGAACATCAGTACGTGAGTGGGTCTTCTGTGAATCTCTGTACTTGAGTGGGTCTTCCTACAACATTAGTACGCGGGTGGGTCTTCCTATGAAGTAGGTATACGGATGGGTCTTTCTAGAACATCAGTACGTGGTGAGTCTTCCTGGAACATCGGCAAAAGGGTGTCTCTTCCTAGAATATCGTGTTCTAAAGCAATTTTACGAGTGACCACAACATGGCCTAAACTTTATCTGTGCAGGTCCCAACAGTTACAAGGAGCACGGCTATAGGCTGCTGATGATCTGGCTGCATGGAGTTAGAAAGGATGAGAATGTTCTCAAACTGCTGTTTGAAGCCCTAGTCAGTGTAGACAAGAGACAATTAGCCGGTGAGGCATCAACCACTGTCGACCATTACAAAATCTACACATAGCATTATCTATGATAAAAAGTCTGCCCGCACCATTATCCATATATTCTTCATGTTTCAATATCAACACTAACAATTCTTCATGGCACATAATCTACACTAACCATTTCTCATAACAAGATTGACACATACCATTCCTCATGGCACAAAGTCTACACGTTAAACAATCGCCATCAACTATTACAGTAAGGTGCTTTACCGTGGTGCGTTACCTCTGTGACTGATACATGCCAATGAAGGGTATCTGTAAACCTGGTTATCTTCTGTCTTCTTCTCCACAGAGTCCATACGAAGAAAAGCCAACTTACAAGCTCAGAAACAATGTTCGCCAACGTTTTGTGAAATATCTTAGCAGCTCCTCCAGGTATAGACTGGACATATAACCAAAGCATGTCGCTTCTTGTCAACGCTGCATGAGACAGGGATGCGTCTTGATGTGTGGATGTGTGTTAAATTCTCAGGAGTCTGCGACACTGTGAACTGAAGATGTTCCAGTATGGTCCCACCGAAACCAAGCCCATGGTGGATGAGGAACACCAAGGAAAGAACACATCTATGAGCAGCTAATGACTGTATCTCCTCGGTATAACGCACAATCTGCTGATGTTCGACTTGGGTGGTTTCAGTCTTCTTGTCCTGCTTGGGAGACGCAGTTGCAGTGAGACCTTGTCGTGGCATACGAACGAAATGGTGTGATATTTGTTATTCCGAGGAGTGAGAGATAATATTCAGGACTGTCTGTGCTATAGCGGCGATTCCGTATAACGTAGGTTGCCTTATCTGATATACATATACTACTTCGTGGTATGTTCCACCTCATTACAAACATTGCCAGTGTACACCGGATGTGGTTGGACAAGCTCCATTACAGCAGGAGCTCCTGAAACGTCCACGTACCTCACAAATTGATCATTCCTCATACGCGATTTCTAATTACATCATGAGAACCACCATCCTCGATAATCTCCAGGGTATACGTTACGATAAATCTCCACTATATCCTGGATGCATCTACGGCTCGGCCCCATGATTTTATTACCTCCCTTGGCTGGCTTTTAATCCATTCAGGTGTCTACGCTGGGAAGTTGAGCGTACTAACCACAACTTTTCGCTTCTTTTATCTAATCGATTAAGCTCGGCAATATAATTGTTGCAGAGGTACTCTGAAAGAGGTAGAAAGAGTTCTTGCATATGTTTTTTAAGGTTTCAGACCTGTCAATTTGTCTGTATGAGATCCCGCCCCCAAATCTGATTCGCGGCTGCGACCGCTATCTTTGTTGACACTGGCAAGCTCCGTTGTAACGGCGGCTTAGCTGATTGGCTACTGTGAGAATGCGGAGCCAGCAAAGGGAGGTAAAAAAATTGTCTGGACGAGCCATCCAGATACATCCAGGGTACTAGTGGAGATTTTATCGGAACGTATACCCTGGAGATTAACGAGGATGGTGGTACTACTTTCGTAATTGTGTAATTATGTGGGTCCCTGTCTACAATGGTGAAGGTCATTACGTGGTTTATAAATGCCTATGGTTGAGTCAGTGGTTTGATGATCAACACCAAATACGCTGGAACTCCCCTTAACGGTCCCTGGTTTCTCCCTAATTGGCACTCCCGTGGTGCTGCCCCTCCTTCCTCTCACGCAACACACTCTCCTAATCCATCACACGTAAAACGTAACGGGAATACGTCCGTTCAGCCTACGTAGGCAGCGTATGGACTAAAATCATCGCTTTTACTTACATGATAGTTATTCTAAAGGTATTAACGTGTGGTTTGTTTCCATCGATATTTTGAAAGGTAATCCTGATACAACACAGGGAACGGCATTACATATCAACTGTATCTTATGTCCCGATTATATGAAGACAGTAACAGTAACTGACCAAATGACGTTCGGGTCACATACTTCTGTCTTTCAGTGCACAAAACAAACACAGTTCATTTTTTGACTATCGTTTCAATAGCTTAGTAACTCTTGATGTCTGCCATTGAAGTAACTTCCGGTACAAATATGTGACTCCCTTTTAAATGCTTACAATGTTCTGTTATTGAAGTGACATAATGTAAACTGCTGGTATAGTGCTCGTATACCCTAAACATAACCCTGTAACTCCCGTATGTTTCAACCCTACTTGTGATCCTGTAAAATATGCTATGGTATCCCAATCTGTACTGGTAACCAATAACATCTGGTATGTGCTGAAAACGTCGATCAGCGTAATGACGTTCAGCGTTATGGCGGTCAGCATGATGGCGTTTTGAGTGATGGCGTTGTGGATGCGCGAGAGTGGCTACAACGTGTACTGGCCTTCAGGAGTGCTTGCTTCTACCTCTGTGCAGGGAGATCTGGATTGTGATATACCCGTTATCTAGGCGTGTTTCATCTTGTTTCCAAAATCTGTAAACAAAGATACTGACATTTGTCAGAGTATGTGTAGTGTATGGTTTTTACCAACAGGATCATATATCTTACCTTTGTTGAGTGAATTTTTAAGTCATGTTTTAGATGAGCGTCGACAGCCCTCTGTATATATGTACACTTCGTGAACGATCTTCATTTATTGTAACAGAACTCGTTTGTTACCGTTGAATTTTGACATTGCTGTTTTTATCCGTGTTCAAGTGTTTTTTCTACAAAGATGTGTATCGTGTTTTCTATTTCTTGTTATTCCCGTGGGGAACTTACCCTTGCAGTCAACTGTTTCTAGAGATGTTTCTAGTTGTTCAGAATTTAATACTTCATATATTTCCAATGTCCCTCAATATTTCAAATGCTCTAAGACACCCAAGCCATAATGTTCCGTGCATTCCAGTTGCAATGCTCAACAATGCCCAGTTGTAATGTTCAATACATACTTTGTTATGCTACATAAGGCTCCCTTCTCAATAGTTCCAGCGCGCCATGCTCCAAGTAGCAACTCTCCCTGGTGCCCAGTATATCAGTCCTTTGTAATGCTCGCCCATCGGTTCCCCTGAACCCGCCCTGTGCCAATCCGTCATAATGCCCCATATGAATCCCCAAATAATGCTCCTGTAAGAATCCCCAAATAATGCTCCTGTAAGAATCACCAAATAATGCTCCTGAATCAGTCCTCAGTAATGTCCGTGTCTCAATGTTCCTTTATGCTCCTGTATGAAGGCTTGACAGTGACCCTTTATCAGTCATCCATAATGACCTTTTCAGTCATTCTCAGTTAAGTTGTACAAATGCTGTCGGACTGGTTGCAGGCCCCGCTATCCTTAACGTGAAACCATTTTTCATATGAAATCGACAGTTTCAATAGTCAAATGTAATAGAAGTTTTTGGTCAACTAAAATATTCGAAACTGACTGTTCCTTTACAGTTGGTCATGATTTTCTTGCTGTCGGCAAACATATTGCCGCCAATGATTCTCTTCTAGATAATACTTATTACTTACAAGTCAACGTAATAAACCAGCATAATGAAATTTCAAAGTGTGCTTTTATATTTAAGAACATAAAAATCAAGGATGAGAAAGAAACAAACAGACAATATTTTTTTTAATTTTGTAGGTAGAAGTAACGTAATTTACGTTATGGTAACTGATGTACATAACATTTACTACATATAAACAAGTTTAACAAGTAAAATGAGTTGTATTCTATGCCGAACACAATATTGCTTTCACACAAATGTCAACTGATCAGTAACAGATTCTCTAATGCTTGTAATTCATGAAAAGTAATGCAATTTACCGAACATGAAACATTTTTTTCCCGCGAGTTTCCACTGGCAATTGTACATTTTAACTGAGAATGGTTGTTTATCACACCTCAATAATGCCATGTATCAATTTTCAATATAAACTCCAATAATGCCCCTGTATCAATCCACACAACTGCCCATATATCCATCCCCGATAATGCTTCTGACAATGTATCCTGACAATAATGTAGTTGTCATCATCTGTTACATCAGTAGACGCCAGTACAGAGGGAAGATGGTGCCTTAATGTAACACCCGTCATGTTTGTATAACTAATATCTGTGACAACCAATAAGATATGAGCAAAGCTAGGTAATGTCATCTGACAGTTTACCATGTATGTCCATGACCCCATCAAGAAAATAATGTACCCTAAAGTGTCAAGTCTCCAGCTGTAATAATGCACCAGGTATAGTGCCTCATAATGCTCTAGGTGTAGTGCCCCATAATGCTCCAGATGTAGTGCCCAATAATGCCCCATAATGCTCCAGGTGTAGTGCCCATAATGCCCCAGGTATAGTGCCTCATATTGCCCCAGGTATAGTGCCCATAATGCTCCAGGCGTAGTGCACCATAATGCCCCTGATATAGCGCCCCATAAAGCACCAGGTATAGTGCCCCATAATGCTTCAGGTACAGTGCCCAATAATGCTCCAGGTGCAGTGCCCCATAATGCTCCAGGTATAGTGCCCCATAATGCTTCAGGTATAGTGCCCCGTAAATGCTCCAGGAATAGTGCCCCATAATGCTCCAGGTTTAGTGCCCCATAATGCTCCATGTGTAATGCCCTGAAATCCTTCAGTTATAGTGCCCCATAATGCCCCAGGAGTAGAGTAGTGCCTCATAATGCTCAGGTAGACAATGTTTAAAACCGCTCGAGCTGTATTGCTTCATAACCTTCAATAGTTCATTTCCCATCATAGTTAAGATCTAATGCTTCATGATACCCCAAGTGTAAAGCTTCATAATGTCTCAGTGGATAATGCGCCATAATGCTCAAGTTGCAATGCTACATAATGCCCAAGTGATAATATCCACTGTTCTGCTTATCAGTGCAGGTGTAGAAAATATTGTAGAACCTTGCTGAGTATCTACATTAAACATGAACAATCTGCAGACTGCATCCAGAAAATACAAATGTCCCTGTCCGGTAAACCTGATCACTGGTCACACTGTTATACTGTGATAGGGGAGAGTAATCTAGAAGAGTGCTGCACTTGCTCCATAACTTAGTTCCACTTATTGATGGTTAAGTGGGAATTTGTTTTATTTTTCCAGATATCTTAACTTTGTGTTGTAAGACAATCATAAGGTTGTATCTTAGGAGGCAGTAGGATGAAGGTTTCCGATCTGTGTGTAACAATGATTGTTTGAAGGGTATGAAGTTGCAAATGACAAATATTTAAATGAAGGTATATGTGAAACAGCAGTCTTTTCTATTATTTTTACATTATCCTACTTATCCTCAAAGTACTATGGTCAATCCTTCAACAATAATCAGTGCTCACAGCAGTTGCCAATGATGTTCCAGTTTAAATTGCCTTACTTCAGTCTGGTGATGTAATAAACCAGCCTGCTGTTTCATGACGACAGTTTGCATATGTGGTTGATTCAGTGTTTTGTTATTTATTACATCTGTAGTGGACAGGCAGGAAAATAATACTACCACTAAAACGGTGGACACACATTGAATACCTGTACAACAATAATAGACAGGCATTAAAATACCACTACCACAAAAGTGGACATGCATTGAATACCATTACTACAATAGTGGACAGGCATTGAATACCATTACTAAAATAGTGGACAGGCATTGAATACCACTACTACAAAAGTGGACATGCATTGAATACCACTACTAAAATAGTGGACAGGCATTGAATACCACTACTACAATAGTAGACATGCATTGAATACCATTACTACAATAGTAGACATGCATTGAATACCACTACTACAAAAGTGGACATGCATTGAATACCATTACTAAAATAGTGGACAGGCATTGAATACCACTACTACAATAGTAGACATGCATTGAATACCATTACTAAAATAGTAGACAGGCACTGAATACCACTACTAAAATAGAGGACAGACATCGAATACCACTACTACAGTACAACCAGAAATTATTGAGAATTTAAAGATTGTAATTTTTTTATTTGTTTCACTCAATACTCACATATTAAATGTGAATATTAGCAGAACATAACTCCAGATTCAAAGACAGGTGAACAGTTAGTATTTTCTCAAGTCACCATGGGCAGCAATGCAGGCTTCAATGTGGCGGGGCATACTACTGATCAAAGAAGTTAGAAAGTCGTGGTCCATGCTGTCCCTATATCGGACCACCTCTTCTTTCATTTCAGCAATATTTGTCAGATTTTTCTTATTGACACTTTCTTTCATAAGTCCCCAAACAGTTTCTATTGGATTTAGGTCAGGGCTATAGCTTGGCCAATCTAATAATGTCATATTTTCGGTCCAAAACCAGGCCTGTGAATGCTTTGAACGATGTTTTGGGTCGTTGTCCTGCTGGAAAATCAAAAAATTTCCATACAACACGTGAGCAGATGGAAGTAAATGTCCCTCGAGAATATCTGTGTACTGCTCACTGTTCATATTCCCTTCAAATACACAGAGGGGCATTGCCCCTAACACTGAGATGCCACTCCACACGTTAAATTTCAGACTACTTTGGGCGCTGATACAAAGGTTTTTCAGTTTGTTTAGTCCAGAATTTAAGTGTATTAGGAAACAGCCACACAGAACTTTCATCTGAGAAAATCACATTGTCCCAGTTAAAATATCTACGCTGTAAGCACCAGTTCAACCTTCGATCCTTTTGTTCATGGAATTCCTCGACCTTTCTGCCAACCCATTGCATGCAGCTCAGTTCTAATTATCTCCTTACAGACAGCCAAAGTTCCTCTATCAATCATATCCAGCCTTAAGTTTTCTAAACTCCTTCGTTTGTTTTTAGAAACAAGAATACCAAGCCGCCTTCTGTCACCGACAGTCAATTTTCTGGGCCTACCTGCACCTCCCTGGTGCTCATTGCCATATCCATTTGCAATATTTTTCAAAACACGATAAACAGTGGACAAAGGGATGCCTGTTCTACTTGAAATCACTTTAGTTGATCTGATGTAGTTGTTATAATACTCTAAAATCAACTTCCTCTTCTCTAAATCATCCATACTGAGGATCACTGAAAATGTTGTCTGCTAGCAAGTAAACAAAGGGGGATAACTCTTCACAAACTAATGAAAAAGGATTAACGAAGTTGTCTCTCCTGAATGAAACCAAGCACTTGATAGCTGGTCACGGTTGTTTATACAAGAAATCCAATTTTAAACATATTCCTAAAATTGTCAATAATTTCTGGTCATACTTTACAATAGTAGACGGCACTGAATACCATTACTAAAATAGTACAGGCAGGAAATACCACTACTACAATTATGGACAGGCATTGAATACCACTACTACAATAGTGGACAGGCAGGAAATACCACTACTACAATAGTGGACAGGCATTGAATACCACTACTACAATAGTGGACAGGGAAATACCACTACTACAATATACCACTACTACAATAGTGGACAGGCATTGAATACCACTACTACAATAGTGGACAGGCACTGAATACCACTACTACAATAGTGGACAGGCATTGAATACCACACTGAATACCACTACTACAATAGTGGACAGGCATTGAATACCACTACTACAATAGTGGACAGGCATTGAATACCACTACTACAATAGTGGACATGCACTGAATACCACTACTAAAATAGTGTACAAGCACTCAATACCACTACTACAATAGTGGACAGGCTTTGAATACCACTACTACAATAGTGGACAAACACTGAATACCACTGCTACAATAGTGGACAGGCAGGAAATACCACTACTACAATAGTACCACAGGGACAGGAAATACCATTACTACAATACAATTGGACCATTACTACAATAGTGGACAGGCATTGAATACCACTACTACAATAGTAGACAGGCACTGAATACCATTACTACAATAGTAGACATGCACTCAATACCACTACTACAATAGTGGACAGGCAGGAAATACCATTACTACAATAGTGGACAGGCATTGAATACCACTACTACAATAGTGGACAGGCAGGAAATACCATTACTACAATAGTAGACAGGCTTTGAACACCACTACTACAATAGTGGACAGGCAGGAAATACCATTACTACAATAGTGGACAGGCATTGAATACCACTACTACAATAGTGGACAAACATTGAATACCACTGCTACAATAGTGGACAGGCAGGAAATACCACTACTACAATAGTACACAGGCAGGAAATACCATTACTACAATAGTGGACAGGCATTGAATACCACTACTACAATAGTAGACCGGCACTGAATACCATTACTACAATAGTAGACATGCACTCAATACCACTACTACAATAGTGGACAGGCAGGAAATACCATTACTACAATAGTGGACAGGCATTGAATACCACTACTACAATAGTGGACAGGCAGGAAATACCATTACTACAATAGTAGACAGGCTTTGAACACCACTACTAAAATAGTGGACAGGCAGGAAATACCATTACTACAATAGTGGACAGGCATTGAATACCACTACTACAATAGTGGACAGGCAGGAAATACCATTACTACAATAGCACACAGGCAGGAAATACCATTACTACAATAGTGGACAGGCATTGAATACCACTACTACAATAGTGGACAGGCACTGAATACCATTACTACAATAGTAGACATGCACTCAATACCACTACTACAATAGTGGACAGGCATTGAATACCACTACTACAATAGTGGACAGGCTTTGAACACCACTACTACAATAGTGGACAGGCAGGAAATACCATTACTACAATAGTGGACAGGCATTGAATACCACTACTACAATAGTGGACAGGCATTGAATACCACTACTACAATAGTGGACAGGCAGGAAATACCACTACTACAATAGTAGACAGGCACTGAATACCATTACTACAATAGTGGACAGGCATTGAATACCACTACTACAATAGTGGACAGGCAGGAAATACCATTACTACAATAGTGGACAGGCAGGAAATACCATTACAACAATAGTGGACAGGCATTGAATACCACTACTACAATAGTGGACAGGCAGGAAATACCATTACTACAATAGTGGACAGGCATTGAATACCACTACTACAAAAGTAGACAGGCACTGAATACCATTACTACAATAGTGGACAGGCAGGAAATACTATTACTACAATAGTGGACAGGCAGGAAATACCACCACTAACTGTGGACACACATTGAATCACTACTACCATAGTATTCAGGCAGTAAATACTACTACTAGAATAGTGGACAGGTAAGAAATGCCACTATTACAGTCCTGGACAGGCAGGAAATACCACCACTAAAATAGTGGACAGGCAGTGAATACCACTGCTGCAAAAATGTGCAGGTAAGAAATGACAATACTACAAATGTACCAGGTAACAATTACTGTCACCACAATAGTGAACACTCAGGAAATTCCATTACTACAACAGTGGAGAGGTTGGAACCAGAAGAATTCTTTCCACTGAAAAAACCAACGGGCTTTGAAGTTATGGTCATTTAGCTTAATATGTCGAGCATTTTCAATAAGTACATTCATCTCTGGCTAGACATTAATACAAAGCATGTTCAGACCAACAAGTCATATTTATTAAACAAGATGTGACTTTTCAATGTGCTCTTAAGACAAAAGGAACTTAAATTCAATCATGTTTTAATCAGACCACTGACACTTAATACAAGTAATCTTGATCTCTGCATTGTCAAATATTCTGACATATTTTCACTCAGTGAATGTTCACATAAAGATTGACAACAAGACTAGGGCCAGATCATGGACACACCAACACTACACACAGGATGTTCCTTGGAATCAAAACCTGCACCAATGTGGTGGACCAGCTGCTTTTGGCACTACCATGTGCCCATGGAAGTATGAGATTTCTATTCGTAACATGTTGCCAACAAAAGCTGTTGTGCTAATCAGTCAGATCTATTTGTGGACCTTCGTCCACCACTGAGGATTTGGTACTGGCTGACCAAGGTGGCTGCGCAGGGTCAGCAGGGTGTTCTGAGGACAGGGACCGCACACTCAGTCGAGGTCTACTTTGTAGGGAGATCTTCTCATGTACATCCTGCATGTGTATAGCAAGGGAATTGGAAGACATGAATCTACTGGCACAAATAATACACAAATAATCCCTTGTGGGTTGATCAGTGAAATCAGGAGCTTCAGTATGTGCACTACAGCTGGAGTCTGCTTGCACTCTGTTTCTGCTGACATCGCCCTCTGACAGATACCTTGGTCGGACTCCCATGCTGCCACTGGACCTGTCAATACACAAGCTGGTGGTAGCTTCGGATGCTGCTGAGCTGGGGGTGCCAGAGTATAATATTTTGGAGCTCCATGGTTCAAATCCTGACAGACTCCTGCCCATCTTGACTGTCTGACCAGGGTGCTGCTTCCTCATATGCACTTGGAAGTTATCTCCCCTTTTGATCATCTTACAGCAAATTGGGCACTGGTACAACGCACCCAAGATATGCAAGGAAGCGTGTCTCAACAAGTTGGCCCTGTTCGAGAAGACCTTAAGGCAGACTGGACAGTTTTGCTGGTAGTCAACACTGTGTAAGGAGGCATGGGCTGCAAAGTCATTCTTGTCTCTAATCTCAGCATTACACAATGCACATGTTGGAAAGCTTGGGCTTTTCTTTCTGTGGGGTTTTGAATGCAAGCTGGACAATGATGACTGGTACTGAGGCAGGAAAGTTGACGTCTGCCCATGCAAGGATGAAGAGTCAATATGGTGCACAGGCTCTCCATGTGCTACAAAGTTCTTCCATCTCAGCACAGACCCTGCTGAAGGGACCCCAGGGAATGTTGTTTCACCATGGACAGAAGTGGGATAAGGCTGGATGAAGGGGGAATCCATCTCTCCAACACCATAAGTAGATAGATCTATCTGCCTGAATGGGGCACTGTTTCCCTGGATGCTGACATCACAGTCCTCCATATCCTCATCATGATCATCACTGTCATCATCTCTGTTGTCTCCTGTAGTTGAGTCCTCCATGTCACCCCCAGAGTTGCACAAATCATCAAACACTTCAGCCTTAATCAGCACATCCTCTACATGCCTGCAATCTAGACTGTCCTGGCCTTGAGACTCCTCCGGGATGTAGTTACACTGTCTGATAGTCTTGTGAGGGGATCGTAACTCAATATGCTCATCATGAGTCATAAATGATTGAGGAGTTGTCAAAATGTGACCAAATTGTTTAGAAGCAGCATTCTGTGAATGTTCATTATTACTAGAATGACAAAGAGTCAGTTCTTTTGGAACAGAGTCATAGAAAGTCAAGTCATCCTTACCACCTAAAGTTTTTCTGTGAGAGAAACCACTATTTGACACCGGTGGACCTGACAGTTTCTTATAATCTTTTTCAATGTTTCCATGGTTACTGAGATGAGATGTAGATGCCTCAACTGACCTACAGTGTTCGTGGTACCTGTCACAGCAGGGTCCACCAACCGCTTTTCTTGGAAAACTAGACATGTCTTTTAAAGAAGGCTTCCTACTTTCAGTTGCCAATGGCTGTGCACTATCTCGCTCACTCTTCTTTTCATGAACAGACGACTCACAAAGCTCATCGGCACTTGACACAATCCCAGGAGCATGTCTGCTACAGCTGCCTGACTCTGATTTCACCCTGGGAGACACCTGTGGAATACTTTCCACCTCATTTTCTGTCTGGGAAACAGAACTGAGTTGCTGTGGGGTGGCATCTCCGTATTTGGAAGAGGTTGGCATGGGGATTAGGGAGAGGGAGGCTGGGATACCGCCCCACACCTTGCTTCGGTCCAGCAGGAACTGAGACACCTGATCCGAGCTCTGCACCTCATCAGCATTATCTGCAACACACAAGGACATCTCTTACCTGGACTGTTTGAGAAATAGTGGTGTAACGATTCATCGATAGTATCAATGTTTACATCGTCCGCTACGCGATACGAGTGCATCGATACAAAACACATTTAGGCAATATATCAGGATATTTATATCGCGAGGGTCCATGATACATCGATGTATCGCCACAAGAGACGATATATCCCAATACAACTTAAATACTACTTTAAGTTGTAAGGAATATTGCATTAGGAATGGGAAAGGAGTCTCTTTGAAATTCTTCTGATTTTTAAAAACTAATTGAACTTTAAAGGATTTTGTTTGCATCTGTTATCTCTGCTACATGAACAAAGGAGTTGGTGTATAAGTCACAGAGTGTGAACTGAGAATAATTGTCATCAAGTAATTGAAATATGCAGATATGTTTTAGTTGTTTGACAAATAACACTTTTTATTTACAACTATGAACAATGTCTTAGCGTTGTTAATAAAGAGAACAAAGAGAATATAAAATTTAGAAAGCAGACTTAAGTGATTCTGAATGCTGATATAAATTACATTGAGTTGTTTGTGAAAGCATTGGTGTAGAAACACAACTTCCCAAGGGAAACTTCACTTTCAGATTTATATATATTAGATCAAGGTATACTGAATATGTTTGACTTTCTTAAGCATTAAATGCTGAAACTTTATTAGATGAACAGCTTTTTAAGTGTGTGTGAATGGAACGCAAGTTCTGCTGTATAACAAATAAAGTTTCAGTCATTTTATCTATCATATCTGTTCTGTTATTAGAAATTGTAAAGTATTGGGATACGTATCGTATCGCTACCATTGTATCTTGATGATAATCATCTCGCTGCAGGTTCCTTGCCAATACTTTCATGATATATCGTCTCGCCTCATTAAACTGGTATCGGGATATATCATCTCGCCACTTAGGCCACGATACACAGCTCAACCTTTAAACAAGTGATGCTGTGCAGTCTAGGTTTTGTACTGATTTATATCAATAGAAACTGCTTAAAGATGTTGATGTTGCTACTGGTTTGTTTTCATTCAGTACATTCACAATTTCAACAGCTAAATTATAACCCATACAATATCTTTCTCTTCCCACAGAGGTTAGTCAAGTCATATCTTCCCTCGTACATCTGTTCTAATACGGCCCTTTCATGGTGCGAGTGTTCAGGCTTCGAGATTGGTTGCAATCAGATTTAGTTGTGCAATCAGCGACCTTGTTTTAAAAGTGACCTTTCACAAAGCATCGGTAATATCTGTAGGCGTCGGGAAAACTAGAACCTCTTCCCCTGCATGATGCGCAAACGTTTCTTCAAGACAGAATTCAGTCGTGTAATGGTGGATCAATGGCGTCTCTATTTCCCTCGTTGTAAACAGACAAGTAAGCCATTAAATGTCTCGCTTGTCACATCAACAAAACATCTTGTCAATTGATTCCGGAACTCTCTATTGCTCGTTTCTGATTTTCAGTTAAACATGAAATACCCAATCTATCTTTCGCTTGTTGATGAACTAACTCCATGGAGGCCGCCCTATTGGATCTAAGTTGATGTAACACGTGTTCTGATTGGATAGAAAGAAGGGAGATAATTCGTGTTACGATATTTTGCCACTAGGGGATTTTACGAGAACCGGGAAATATGGACGTATTAGAACAGAGGTACGTAGAAAGATATGACTTCAGTAACCTCTGTGGGAAGAGAATAATACAATATACGAGTAGACATTCAAAAAGTCAAACAACATCTCACCAGTGTCATATTTAGCTTCTTCCTCCAGAAATGCCACAGTCACTGCTCCAATGATTTTACCCAGGGACTTGAGGCTGTTACAGTGATGAACACTGGTCACTCTTAGTTCCTGACGAATTTTATCAAAAAATACCTCTGCACTACTTGACTGGGCCAGCATTATTGTAGGGTCTGGTGTTTTCCTTTGTATCTGAAATCAAAATGGATTAATATTGTTTATATGACTGTTAATTACAGGCATACAAATATCTCATTAATGATCCATTGGAGCATTAACACATAGACTTTGACATGAAGACCTTTAAACTAAAGACCAGATATATTTCAGCTTAAAAGTCAAAGAAAGCTTACAGTTATGATGTTAAGGAGAGTATGCTTCAATGAACTGAATGTGACAGTCAGCACCCCTTGACAACATCTAGACCAATCTGTAAGTAATCTGTACAGCACTCTTTAGACCAAAAATAGAAATACTTCCTTGTGTATATTACAGATTTATTTTAATAACATAACCCGGCTGTATTTAGTATCTATTATCAATTTTGTTTTATTTCACATACTTGTTCTAAGTTTGTTATAACTGCTCCCACGCTGAAACAGATATATTTTGTGTATAGTTTTAATTAAGAAACTGAGCAGATATTAGAGTAAGTACAGAGTGCATGATATGTGTACAAGGCATAATAATGGCATAATATGACAAGAAATGTGGAGTATGTACTGCTCACACATTCTGTCCTTCATAGAGTGGTTCCTGGTGTCTTTGAGTAGATCGATGCTCATGCTGTTGATCATTGGATTGTCTGGTCCAGACTCGATTATTTTCAGACTGCTGCCATATAACTGGAATAATGCTGAGTGTGGTGTAAAACTAAATTCACTCACTCACCCACTGGTGACCTTGAGGATTGCAGCTGTTTTATTTTAAATCTAGGGACCAAATCATTTCATTTTTTACATTAGGTTACGAAGAAGGACCTTGGCTTTATTTTTCGATGTTGTTCTATGAAACAGTCCAACTTTTTTTCAGGTTTGCAAACTGACATAGCATACCGGTATATAATGGAACTGCTTGGGGTCAGAAATACCCTTGGTCAACATATCCTGCTCAACTACATCACTATCTCATCCAGCCATCAGGCAACACAACACAAATGTCAATAATAATTTTATAGTAAGACAGACATTTCGCAAATTGTAACCACAGTTCAATCACGTGATGATACATCACACACATGAGAGAAGATCATAGGATAATAACGGGTGTTGTGTCTCGAAGGCATACAGACATCACTGCTTCCCTCGGTGAAAATGTGACTATAAATTAGTGACAGTCTGAACTGTAATTGTGTCTGTGTCAAGTCAGGCCAATCAATACTTGTTTCTATCGTTCATGTTTCACAGCATTATACAAGCTTTTCGGTGATTACACTTGATACAAATTCTAACCTGTGCTGTGTTGTATTTTTCAAAGCGACCGAGTATGACAACATGCTTGTCGCTGAGTAAGTCTCAATTTGTTTGGAACTCATGTGATTAAAAACCAATTTCCAGACAATCAGGAGTGAGTGAGTGAGTGAGTTTAGTTTTACGCCACACTCAGCAATATTCCAACTGTATGGCAGCAGTCAGTAATGACTATAGCATGTGTTGGCTGTGGTTGGACTGTCAGTTTGATGTCACCAGGATTTGACACATCCAAGTCCAAGAAAATGGGTATAACTGCAGACTGAAATGTCTTTCAGTCTGATATATGGATTGTTTCACAAAATTATAAAGATGTCTCACAACAGTCCTGACATTTAGAACGAGAATATTTACACACTGTCTGTAATGTTACCCAGACCCATTCTTAAATTACATTTTTTTAAATATTTTTTGTGAGATAATACCAAATCCATTTGGGATTGTCAAAAAATAGAATGAGTGTGTTTTCAGTAATTATCCTCCATCATTTTCAACTTTTTTGTACAATTTTAAAAATTTCAAACCTTAACTTTAAATTTATTATTTAACTTATGATAGCCAATTATAATGAAAACAACACACACACACACACACACACACATGAGTGCACTACCTGCCTACAAGAAACAAGAACAAAATCTTCAGCATTATTTCTATGACATTGCGATACTCATTTTTATCCTGACATGGCAGGAACTGGGTTCTCAGAGCTTTTCATGTACACAATTGTATCGGTCAGTAGACTCATTCACTTTGCAACCTCACTGCAGTTGCTACGAAACTTTTGCCTCCCCAGCCACAAAAAGTTCACTACAGCTCTCTTTAAAAATGATAAGAATCAAATCTCAAGACAATGCATAATAGACCATGATACATCTGACAGAGAGTGAATGACTTTGCATCAGTACAAATCTTTAGTGCAATTTTCCGAATGATCAGTTTCAGTCTGAATGTGCTAAACAAGCAAACTTCTGTCAAGAAAGTTTTCCTTTGAACCAAGACAGAACATAAGTTGTTGTGAACAAACTTTCACCAAAACACACAGCTTCAATACATTTGGGACTATGCTGCAAGCACACAGAAAGCTTTTCATAAAAGGGACAAGCATTCCGTTGCCAGTAATCAGCAAAACAATTTAGTTGTCATGATTTTGTTTTGCACAGTTTCCTTTGTATTGAAAACATCTGAACAAATGCAGTATTTATAGTACTGTAGTAAGCTGTAGAGTATTTTAAGTTTATATATAGATCAGGGGTGGAAATAACCCATTGCCCGACATCCGAGTCCAGTGTTTTTTTCTGTTGGGAAAGCAAATTTATATATCACGCTTACCCGGTGTCCACTTGACTTTCCAATATTAATAATGTTGTATATTTAAAAAATCAACAAGAAAACGGCCGGTATAGTGGAAAACTTATCAGGGCAAATGATTTTACATGTTCCACTGTACCAGAGTACACTAGCAATTTTAAAGTTATTTCCACCCCTGTAGATAGATTCCAACTTAAATGTTGCAGGTTTTGTTTGTTTGTTTGTTCCTTGTTTAATGCCGCATGCAGCAATATTGCTGCTATATGGCGGGGATCTGCAAATAATACCGGGCAGTGAGTCTGATCCAGACAATCCAGTGATCAACAGCATAAGCATCGATCTACAAAATTGGGATACGATCCTGACCACCTGATCCCGTTAGTCGCCTTTTATGACAAGCATGGGTTGCTGGAAGACCAGATCTTCAAGGGTCATGTTTCAGAGTGTGAAACTGTGTGTTGGGTATTTTCTTCTTTCTTTTCCTTTATTTTTGGTATCTGCACCAATTTTGCAAAATCATCATGGAGCTATTTTGAACCACAATGAGTCGAATAGGCTTAGGCCATATTCTAGAAAACTGATCTGAAACCCTGTACTGAAGGCCTAATGAAAAAAAGGAAGCACCAAAATAAGTAGGGTTATTTTTTTCAATTTTATTATCTGCAGAAAAAAATATTAAAACGTCAGTACCAAGAAAATGAGCCGATGTATTATATATACATATTTTTCACACTAATCCTGACAGATACTGATCAGAGAAGCGCACAGTGCCCATTATCACCGACATCAGTTCTGTGTTCAAGTGTTGCTGTTGCAGCTCAACTGTTCATCTTGCATAGTCTGCTAGCGTCAGGCGGGGTGCATGTTACGATGTCGGCACTGATACAGTACAAACAACTCTTATTTTCATGTATTGCCACGTACCTGGTATATGGTTATATCTTGTAACAAAACTGGATCATCACGAATACATGACACATCGACTCCTGCTTGTCGTCAAATTTGTTTCCGCATCTCAGAATATATCAAGGGGCATAACTCTAACATACTTGTCTCTACCGGGCACTTGTCTTGGTCAGCCTGGTTCCCTGGGTCTGTTGCGCCTGCGCTAACGCTCAGTGTCGGAGCGTTAGCGCAGGCGCAACAGACCCAGGGAACCAGGCTGTTGTCTTGGTGAGCCTCTTTCAAAAGGAGAACCCCTCACGCCTTCATCAGCGATTGAGTGAGTGAATATTGCTTTACGACGCATAAGTAATGTTACGTTACGTTTTAAGCTAATTTATGTTTTATTTAAAAAAAAGAATTAAAAACAATTAATATAATAAATAGAGGATACTAAACGACGTTCCGTGTAATGCCATTTTTATTAAGAGAGTTAATGATACTAAATCTTTCACGAGTTTGATAAAAATGGCATTTCGCAGAAGCTGGTTTAGTATTTATTACTCTTCAACATAAATTGATAGAAACTGCCTACAGTGTGATGAATCTCAGCTTTCCGCAAGTCAAGCAAGGTCTGTATACCATTGTGACAGAGGTATCAGCATTGTGACTTCATAACTGTAAACCATTATGACGTCATACGTGCGGCACCACGCGATCTTATCACACAATGTGTTATAACATTGAATATTTATTAAACAGTGATATCTTCAATAAGTGGAATTATTACCATACGGTGAGATATATCAGAGTTCACTCTCACGAATGTTGTCTATACGTCTCTCTGACGGCATCAATGACGTCATTCGATTCTAATTGTGCCGTAAAGTTGAAATCATGAAACACTAGGAGCATCGTCATAGCTGATGATTGTTGAAGTCATTCGACTATTGTAGTTTTCTCAGACGGCCGTTGACCAATCTGACACACAATTTGTAAAATCACATAGATCAAAGACGTAGATTCACGTATATACATCTTTGCATAGATCTCCTAGTAAAATCATCTATGTTTTAATTCACAGTTTTACTGTAACTATGTGTGTAGATACAATTTGAGCAGAAAACCCGATGCAGAGTGCATGTTTAGTTATAGGGACTACAGAAAGCTGGAAATAAAAATGGCTTTTATTCAGTTTTATACTCACGGTCAAACGAAAATGTATACGTGTGGAAATATTATTTGTATAAAACCAATCCCACTTGCTATTGTTTAATGAATCATTAGTAAAGGTTCTTCAACACTAGCAGCAAGGATACTGTAGAAAACCGATAAGTCATACATGGCAGTAGAAAACCACCCGTAGTGTTTACAATGTCCTTCTGGAATGTCTATAGGCTCTGATACCAGCAGCACTCAGTCTTCTTGCTACTGTCTGTCGACTCAAGTGGTTCGATAGTGACGGTCCACGAAATTCACAATCTTTATGCATATCCTATAGAACCGATAATACTGAGACATTATGCCTTGCGGTCTGAAGCTCATTAATTGCCTCTTGGTCTGGACGATATAGTTATACATGTATTGACATGTGTGAAATATTGCGATACTGAGTCTCTGTTGTTGAGATAATCATGAACCTATTGCTGGTTATGTACATTTTTGAATTACTTAGGCACCATCGGTTAAACTCGCTACAGTGAATTTGGGTTGCCTTTCTGGCATTCAAAGAACTTTTTTCTAACAACAATGGCCAATCTATACTCGATTATACAACCTTACAGATTCAGAGTTACTGTGGCTCCCATGTCTACCTAAATACGATACTGTCGAAACTGGGTTATTCACCATTATGTACGTTTCCTTCAGTCAAAAGCCTCATGTTTCAGATGGAATTGTTTCCTAGCATTTTTCAGACTGGATGCGTTCAAGTGACACCATGTTCTTAGACATAAATTGACGACAAAATTGGGATTAGGAAATGTTTAATTTCCTGGTATAAAGACCTTAAACGTTTGTTAACACAAATAAAGTGTATGTCACTTCACTCATTAAGTTTATCATCTATGACCTTGTCACCAATTAAGTGTACCATTTATAATTACTTTAACTGAACTAGAGGCACAACAACATGAACAGTAAAGCAAGCCACTGCTGTATTTCCAATTAAACTTGTTTTGTAACCAAGTGTACTGACATTCCCTCTGATTTATGGCTGTATTTGTGTAGTTTTCATAGCGAAAGTAGCCCAACATTGTTAATATCGCAGGTAGAAAGAGGTAAAGTGAGGTAAAAAAATTGATGTGGTCAAGATAACTGCAATTTACTGCAATTTCATACATAGTGACATTGTGTTTGTGTGTGCGTGCGGGCATGCATGTTTGTTTTAATGTCTGGACTAGTGCCGACTTTGTACCGACTGAAATACCAAAATGGATACACAATCATCACTCACAGTATATTTATGTTCAGCCGACCACTCCGTATTTATTCCCGCAATAAACTATAATGCAGAGCCTCAGATAGGCACACAACTAACTGTTTTAACACATTCTGGAATGACCAGAGTGGGGATGGAACCACAGACCTTCCACTGTCTACTACTCCACGGAGACGGTCGGCTTTGAAAGACCTGTAATTTGGTTTTTATGCAAATCATGACGTCATCGTGGTGGGAACATGTATATGAAGTTCCAGCTTCATTGGCTCAGTGATTTCCAAGGAGACAACGTTAGGCCCATTGGACGACTCCCGACTCGCAATGGGAAAAAGGCCGTGACATAGGCTATTAGGCTCAGGACAGTTTCAGTTGGGTGAGCTACAAAAACAGAACTAGTGACCCGTTTGTTGTTGAATGCAGCACTTGGCAACATACCAGTGATAGATATCATGAGCAACGATACACATCGCCGGATACGATGTCACTTAATCTACTTTGTCCATCAAACCATGCTCAAAAAGCATACTTTGAATAAATAGCAGAATCACTAAAAGGTAGTTAAAAATACCCACGTTTTCCCCTGCTCTACCATAAACATTTAGTATATAGGGTCGATACATCCCAAACTACCCCTCATAACTCCACACATGCATGTTGTGCAACAAGATTGCAGTCTCGAAGGTTGCCCATCTAACTTCTACCACTGATGTGACTCTGGGCCGTACTATGGATGACCAGTGATCCAGTGGGTAGCTATAATTTTCAATGCGACGTAAGCCTCCTTTAATTATGAAGAAACAACACTTTAACAACTCTGCTACTCCACAACCCCATAACAGACTTAGCCCAAGGAACACTTGACTGTTAGTTGTGAAGTAAAATGGTCAACAAAATGCTTTGAAGATAAAAAATATCATTTTATTTTTCACTACATAATTACATACCATATAAAACACGAATTACCAACAATTGTATAGTTGTAATACATGTAACTTGTACAGGGCTGTCCCAGCACACACAACACATATAACGCAGACACATTTCAGAAGCAGTCGTAGGGATAACACTGTCATAAGTCGATGTTGAACTATGGCAGTTACAACGGTCATAACGTTAAGATCGCTTTGTACAACTGGCCCCACTCCATACTGAACTTCAGATTGCTGCACTGAGAATCTAACAATATGCTACAATTACATGTAAATTGTAATGTACAGTGTACCAACATTTGAAGCATATATACACTACTTGTTGGGCGTGACACTTGAGACGGGCAGTGTCCATGACGTCATTCTCTCTGCTCACGTGATGCTACTCCCAGACAAACAATATGTTGTGGGAACCTATTGCTGGATGACATGAGCAGAAGTAGGAGACACAATGAAGCTCTGTGCGGAGTCTGAATGTATTTTGGATGAAGAGTGTCAAAGTTAAAGACACAATGGAACATTTCCTATACATAGTGTTAACTGGGTCTCTCAATATGAGAACCAACCTATTGTGGAAATAACGCCCTGTAAAAGTTCATTAATATGAACAACCAAAGGTTCCTCATTTCAGTCAAGGATATTAAGTCGTACATCCACCAGGGCCAGAAAAACAAGTGATGGATAGCATGAACAAACACCCATACTTGCTTTACAATAATATCAAAACTACAATTTGCAGGACTGCCAATAAACCCTGGTGACTGCTCGTCTGGGACATGTGCCAGTGTACTGCCCATCATCTACATACACTGTGGCAAATTGGCCACAATCTTCACAAAACAAACATCATGGATGAAAATACATTTAAAACAAGTTGTGCCTGATACAGCTATATACTAACACTGTAAAGAAATCTATGAAACAAGGAGGACATTTGTTCATAATAAAGATGATGAACTGTACTTGACATGAACAGTCAGTTGAACTGCTAGGCTTCCTTCCTGATGCATAAACTTAATAACATTGCATAATGGTGATCACATTACTTCCTCTTACTGTTTTGATTTCTCCAACTGTTTGTTTTCACCATGTACACATACTTTATCTGTAAATAGATTTACATACATATGAACTGTTAGTAGGACACAGACAATTGAATATTTGGCTTCAAATCTGAACTTAACATTACATACAGCACATGTAAAGTAGAATGTTCCTGAAATTCTGTAAGCCCCATCGGGTTCTGAAACCACTCTCATAAAGTCATATCTCAGCTGAACATTGAAAATCGCAGTCAGTATCTTCTTCTCAAAAGAAGTTTCTTGTCTTTTGATCACTTGGTCATTGTCTGTTTGTAAAATTGCTATACACAAATATAAGTGCGTAAGATATACATATATATGCAACAACACAAGTAACACTCACATAAACAGTAACTTCATTATTATGAAATAATTTGAAAGAACACGTATTCATTTGATCAGGTCATCTGTTAAAACTGTATTGATATTACAAAGTAACAGTGTATTAGGAGATAAACATAGTATGTTTTCAATGTTGAAAATTACCGTTAATTGTGAAGTAGAAAATAGGATGAAACAGTCCGAAATAGAATCAGGTCTAAGTTTAATCTCTCTGTTGTCCACAAAATTTGAAACTCAACTTCTATAATGTTTAAGCCCCAAATCTGTTGTCACACATACTTGGTATCTTGTATATAACCACAATTTTTCTTCATGTAACATACACATTATTATTTTATATTGCCTACCAATAATGACCGGGAAAACAATACTTTTCTATAAATATGAGCTTCTGAACTTATGTAGGTTCTAAATTAGCTGTTCCAATTAGAAGTGGTTATCATGATATGGTGGAGATCAATCATGGAGTTATTCTAAATATCACTTATCAGGGCTGAAGCTGTCAAATAAATACAAGTCTGTGTTACTAAAATATACTATACACCTGAGGCTTGAACAACACAGATCAACGCAAGGGATTCTCGGATGCTGTACATCAATTCAAGAATACATAAGACACAATGTATTGTTTGAAGATTTCCCAATGACAGGATCTCCACAATCTGACATCAGTATCAGAAACATTGGAAGCTATCTTGCATATAGACAAGAATATTGTTTTCTATTACTGGACCATGAGCTATGAAAACAACAAAACACATGACAGTAGAGAAAATACATGAAATCAAGAATGTCCCAAGTACTGAGCAAATAACAACAATTATGTCATAAATATAATTATGCCATTAATACAATGTGTCAACAATGATGGTACAGGTACAATGTGTCAACAATGATGTTACAAATACAATGTGTCAACAATGATGTCACATGTACAATGTGTCAACAATGATGGTACAGGTACAATGTGTCAACAATGATGTTACAAATACAATGTGTCAACAATGATGTCACAGGTACAATGTGTCAACAATGATGTCACATTTACAATGTGTCAAAAATGACGTTACAGGTACAATGTTGCCAACAATGATGTCACAGGTACAAAGTGTCAACAGTGATGTCACAGGTACAATGTGCCAACAATGATGCTACAGGCAGGGCTCTAGATAACTTTTGGGGGTTTGAGTGTACTTACACATCATATTGCAAGTGGAGGTGTACTGAGAATTTTGAAGGAGTACTGACATGTTTTTGTGTGAGCGAGTTGGGGATGTGGTTTGTCTGGTCGATTCATCGATCACTATTTCCAACCATGTATTTGTATTTGAAGACGCTTGAGAAATAACTGAGAGACCGTGTGATGCGCGAAATGTCAGGTCCGACTGGATATAAATAGGAACAGTGTAGTTTTTAGCCAATCGAAAAATAGTGACGCATATCGTTGCATGGCAACGCAAGGGATTCCTACTGTCGGGGTTTCCTCATGTGTCAAATCGTGTTTCGCAAAAGAAACTTGACAAGTATTTATCCGAAAAAGATTTCCATTTGCACGATACGCACGGAAATTAAATGTAAGAAGTACAAAGGTATTTATGTGCGTTCACGATACGCTTGAAATCTTATGTTATGTCGTACTTAATTGATTTTGAGGCGTACATTACGCCTGTACGCCCCTTATCTGTAGCCCTGTACAGGTACAATGTGCCAACAATGATGCTACAGGTACAATGTGTCAACACTGACGTTACAGGTACAATGTGTCAACAATGATGTCACAGGTACAATGTGGCAACAATGATGTCACAGGTACAATGTGGCAACAATGATGTCACAGGTTACTGTCAACAAAATGTGACAACAAGAGGTATTTGACCTACAATACAAGCAACATATTCTTTGTGTTTCATTCATGATGACCATCACATATGTACTGCATGTGCAGTACAACTGCGTACATTATTGCCTCATGTTAACAAACTTAAAACAATCTAATTGTCAGTTGTTTTGACTAACCTGAATTTACAACTTTGTGCTACCCCTGCCATTGAAAAATATACTCTTTGTCACTAGTGACAGCTATAGAAAGAATTTTCTTCATACTGTGAACCATTTTCAACACTATTATTTAGATAATAAAAGTACATTAAACCATAACGAAAGAACTCTTAACTAAAGATGCTTGCATAAAACAAGGAGTCTGGCAGTTCTAATTCCGAAGTTCAGTCCTTATCCTGAAGAGCCTAACTTAGATATCATGTGGGTGGTTCTGCACATGCTCCTGGAGACTGACAGCATCATGGTATTGTGCCCCACACAGCCCACATGAGTACATCATGTCATCATCATCTGCGACACCCATCACTGCAGGGGACATGTCCCCATCACCAGGCAGAGGGGGGATATTGGGGGCAGTGATTGCATCAAAACTGAGTATCTGTAAATCATCATGATCATGGCTGTTTGCTGTGGCCCCACTGTCTGGGTTCCGTGTCGCATGCCGGAAGTAGTTGAGGCACATTTTGTGCACTTTCCTGTAATGCCTCAGCATCACGTCTCTCCGCGCAAATGATGTACCACAGACACTGCAAACATGAGCGTCACTTGGAACATGGTTTACTGAGTGTCGGACAAGTCCGAGCTTCCTGGCATAGTCAGTGACACAAACAGGGCAGGTAATCTTGTCATCCTTGGCATGCAGTCGTGCATGTTCAAGAAATTCCTGAGTGTTTGTTAGTGTTGAAGAGCAAAAGAAACATGTAGATGTCAGCTGTTTGTTGTTCTTACCCTTCTTCTTTGCTGAATTTGGGCTGTGAAACTGTGCTGGGTCACACTTTATATCCATGGAAACGTTGCTCATGTCTGTTTGAGGTCTAGAACCCCCTCGCTTAGGAGAATTAAAGATTTTTGGTGTATGTAATCTACCTGAGCTAGAAACTACGTTAGCTGTATGTCCCCATGAGACTGAAACTGGTGATGATGAATTGTCAGCATTCAGTGGTATGAAAGGATTTATCTGAGTGTGCTGCTGGTCTGAATTCTCCTGCCATGACAACTCAGGTTCTTTCTTTGAGCAGTTACCCTGTCCATCCTGATGGTCTGCACCAGCAGTAGACCCAGTAGGTGTGTTGAAGTATGTCTGCCCTTCTGTAGCCCCTTCAGAGGGAAGGTCAGTCTCATATGGGCAGTTTGCTGCATTCCGAGGTACAGAAATCGGTGATGATGAAGTGGTACATTCCTTCTTAATTTCAATTTCTGTTGTTTGGTTTTGGGAAGCACTTGCATCCAAAGAAGCTGAAACACTGAGATCTTCTGTGACTGTTACCAGACCTGATGGGGGCGTAGCGTAGTTTGTTTCTACTCTGAAGTTATCTGCATATGCTGGGTGAACTTTCCTTACATGTCTCCGTAAACTATCGATTCTAGCAATCTGTACTGGACAAAATGGGCATGCAAACATTGCAGTTAGGACATGTTTGGATGCGTGCCTTTTAACTCTCATCTTGTCACTGAACTCATGCAGACACACTGGGCAGGTGTGAGGAACCTTCATAATATTCTTATGAGCCTCCATATGATTCAAGAAGTCTTCCATATTTGTCATTCCTGACCAACAGAAGGAGCATACGGCAGATTTTTTACCATTAGATTTACTTGATGATCGAGGACTTGTTTTATTTTTATGCACATGAACATCTTCTTCTGACCCAAATTCTACTGCAGCAGAGTCGCATCCACTTGATGTGGTATCTGGACACTGTGGATGCTCAGTAAGCAGATTCACACTTTGTACGCCCTCAGCATTCACCTGAAGCTGCATCATCTGATTGCTGGATTTTCCCTGGGACAAAGGATGATATGACGTTTGTCTGTTCTGAAAATCTTCTGAATCATTGTTTGTCATTGCTGTATGCGGTTCACTTTCCATTTGTTGCATAGCTTGAGAGTCTCTCCTCTCTGATGCGGAGCTTACCATTTGGCCATTTCTTGCTGAATCTTGCGATGCCATTCTGTTCACCGTATGATGACGGAGGTTTGCAAGATAGCACTTCAGTTTGAACAAAGACCCAGGATGCCGTTTGTGGAAATGCCTCTTAAAGCCATCCAACTGTACAATGTTGATTCCACAGACAGGGCAGTTGTACAGATCACTTGTAATATGCAGGGATGAATGTCTCATTAAACCGACATTTCTTGTGAATGATTTTAGGCATATAGGGCAGCTTTCTCCACCACCTAAAACATTTTTATGTGCCCTAGCATGAAAAATAAATTCTCTTTTGCTCTGAATTTCTCTAAAGCAAACATAGCAACTTGATTGGGGTTTGTGCCCAGCATGAGGAGGCTTCTTGTCAAAATAAACATCAGACTGTTTACCATTTAAATGCTGCGACTGTCTCCCACTTATCCGTCCAACATTGGATGGATGTTCATCAACACTTTTTTCCAGTCTTTCATCAAACTCTTCTGGAAATGGTGAAGTTGGCTCTTTCTTGATATATATTGTTTCTCCTTCAGAACAAATAGAAGTAATATTTGCATGGGATGATACTGCTGAGGTTTCTTGATTCTTCTCTGCAGTGATGTTGTCTCCCAAGGAATCATCCATGTTATCAGCATGTGTTTGTTCCATGCCTTGGATGTTTTCATAGCAGTGAGGCAAGCTGTTGTGAGAACTCAGACCTACACCTCCTCTTGACACGTCCATGCTCTGTGTGTATGCAGGAGTAGGTAACACAGACAAAGAAGCAGGAATATTCTTCCATGTTGTCTTATCCAGGTGTTGTGTTTCAGATTCTGCAACAAGTACACAAAAGTAAAGAATGTTGACTGGCAGTACTTAGCTGACCAATACTGATAAATTGTGCAATGAATTACTATCAGTGCAATCATAGAATACAGTAAGCATGGTAAGTATTTTGATTTTAATACAGATTTCAGTTTATTTCAGGACAAGCACTTTGCCGAGATTTCTTAAAAATTGAGTAAAACCTCAGAATAAGTTTGTTTCAAGAAATCAGGATCAAGTCTCCTGTAAATTATCATATACTAAGCACAGCTGAATGGGTTGTCAGCACAGGTACTACAGATATGTACTTCAGTTGTGTTTTAGTATACAGAAATCTGCCAGAATACAGTATCCAGTACATTCACGGTCAACATTCTTCAACCCAAGTCAAAATTTGTTCAAGTTGTAGTTCTGGTTTGCCTGGGCAAGAGGGATAATACTGTGCATCTCAGAATATAACAGCACTATATGTATTTCACTGTGTCAGCTGGTTTTATCTAGCATGCTGGAATGCATATCATATAACAGCATGACAGTTTCAGTGCAGAAAATGAAGAACATTACGCCATGTTCAGAGTCAAAGGGACAGTGAATGGCAGTGCGCAATGGGCAAACGACTCTTTATTCATATTGTGGCTAGAGAACATTTCTGTATACAGAAACGTTGGGTAGTGTAGCTGTAGGACCCGTGCCGGCAACAATACATTTATGATTTCCGAAGAACACAATAAAGTAGGTTTAAGGACATACCATTACAAGGCGCATCAAAGCTGCTTTCGTTGTCCGTGAAGATTATAGTGACAGCCCCTACAATCCTTTTGAATGTATTGATTCCATAAGTATATTTGCTCGATATGTCAATAACCTTTTTGGACGAATCAACAGAAATTTGAGCGAAGTTTACTTTCAGTGAAACGTTAGCCATTTCTAGAGGGCTGTGAAGAAAGGCCTACTTTATATTCGCTTTGGTTTGGTTTCGTATTTTTCAGAAAAATCTGTTTTTGACCATAAACATCATTGAATCACACCCATGATTGCTCTGAGATCACTGAACATTGTTCGTAAAATGTGAGTTCCTTATATTGTTTCTTTTCGGACGCCATTTTGATATACTCGAGTTATTGCCCTTTGCAACGGGAGGGAATCTGTTTTGTGTGTGGTGTACCACTAAAATATCGGTTCATCACGAAATGACAGTTGCTCAACCAAGATTTAGTCTCTGAAAATGTATCACGCCATCGAATGCTCCTAACCTTTGTTGGTGTTAACGTTGTCTACCATGGCTATTGATATATTTCTATCATCATAGTCGCATACACTTTGGTTCCTGTCAGCCAATTATGAATACTTTCTGAGAATGCTATTTTTTCTAATTTGTGTAATGTGTACCTACATAAATTATGGAATTGATTTCACCAGTTTGTAATTGACTGATTTCCCTTGGTGTACGGACAATTCCCCACATGACATTTCCCCATCTTGACATTCCCCTCACACCTGTTTTGTAACCAGTAGGGCAATTCCCCACACCCATCACAAATAATAAACAAACACAAGCTGAGATTGTATATGTATATTGTATTAATATAGTTAAAAAGTAATATATATATAATTATATAATCAGTTCACTCAGTTCATTAAGAGGCGACTAACGGGATCGGGTGGTCAGACTCGATGACTTGGTTGACACATGTCATCGGTTCCCAATTGCGCAGATCGATGCTCAGGCTGTTGGTCACTGGATTGTCTGGTCCAGACTCGATTATTTACAGACCGCCGCCATATGGCTGGAATATTGCTGAGTGTGGCGTAAAACTTAACTCACTCACTCACTCAGATTATGAAGTCAAAACCAGCGGCTACGTCATCTACAGGTAGGAAAGCAAGAGCATCCAACATAAAACAGTAGGTTCTAATGTTCTCATCTGCTTTGTAGAGTTCAGACAACCCAAGATTCTGCACTTTTTTTCCAAGTGTTCTGGATCAGATAATATAGAAACATCCTTTCAGGGAAACGTGAGCACCAAACACTGATGCAGATGCTCTCAAGATTAGTTAATCCCATCGCATCTATTGTACTACAATTATATGATATGTGGGGAATTGTCCTACTGGTTACAAAACAGGTGTGGGGAAATGTCAAGATGGGGAAATGTCATGTGGGGAATTGTCCTGGTGGGGAATTGTCCTGATGGGGACATTTCCTACACTCATTTCCCTTATGCTTCACTTGCACCTCACCTCTTCAGGGGGGAAGAAGAGAGAAAGAAGGATGAGGATGATTTTAAGGGGGTGTGTGGGGGTGTGGTGTGTTGTCACCCATTTTGTTCTGGGGAGGTGGTGGGGGGTCATCAATTTTGTACACGTTTCTAGGGGGTCAGCAATTTTTTACATATAAATATTTAAAAATTATGCTTTAAACATATGGAAGGGGAGGGCATTGACTTTGTACATGACATGCAGGGGGAGGGGGCACTTACTTTGTCCATAATATTTAATAATATTTAGGGGGGTCATTCACATTGTACATGCCTCTCCATAAACATCATCATCATCCCCCCCAAAAAAAACAACAACAAACAAACAACAAAAAAACAAAACAAAACAAAAACAACAACAACAACAACAAAAACCATAAATTATGAACGGTCCCTAAACGTAGCAAGTCTGTATTTCCCCAGGTTCTGAATCTTTGGTCTCCGGGGCTCCTTTTCAATTTACATGAGTTTATGTCTTACAATCAAAATGTTATATATCCAGAGACTAAGCGTTAGTCTAAATGCTAGATCAGTGACACACAGCAAAATACATACCATCATCCTCAAACGGTTTGCAATTGCCTTGGTTTAACATAAATGGATTTTTCGTGAGCCATAAAGACTAAAAAGGTTATCTTTCGTAAGGAATGCTGACCATATGACAGTGAGAGCGACGTTTCGGTGTTGGTTCTAATCACTTGCTTGATAACGGTGTTAGAACCTACACCGACACGTCGTTCTCAATGTAATAAAGAAGTTGTTCACCCATATATTGACATCCTTCCTTATTGATCCAACTTCTAAATGCCTCTCAATGAAGTCATTTATCGCAGATTAATATAGCAAACATTTCTTCTTCTTTTTAAAATTCTGTTCAATGTACAGCGGACAGTGGATAAAAGTACCCACGTGGACAACGAAAATTCGTTCCTTACATTTGTAGTTCTCATTAAGACCATGATGGTGACATGTCATATTTCTAGTTGCCATGATCACATTTATTTTAGATTGTTGCTAATTATTACTGAATCAAAAGTTATTGTGACACTGACAAATAAGGAATGCTCTCATCGGCCCGCCAGTTTATCGTATTTCAGTTTTGTTTGAAAACATTAAATTTGAAGAGTGCGATATATTAGATTCTTATCATATTTGTACTGATAAGAAAACATAAAAAAAACCCCCCCCCAATGACATGTTATTGTTGTTTATGTTCAATTGAATAGTGTATAGAGTGTGGCTTTATTAATTTGAATGATTGACACCAGAGTCCATATATTTAACATATCTCTGTTAGTAAATAAAATAAATAGCTTTTATCGTGACAATTTTGTTCAAAATAAACATTGTCTATCAACGCTGTCCAAAATTCCACATCGTTTCAAAATGTTCTTTTTAACGCGTAAAAGTAGATATTTAGATATGAACTAGAATTCGGATTCACAATTTACTTTGATTTACTGATGTTTTCAAGAAAAAAACAACGTTGAAAAGAATATTCCAGTCCCGACTTCTGTATACATGGAAATAGATGTGTAAATAATGTCTTATGGGGCACATGTTTGCGGACACTTGAAAATTTCGTGGGTTTTTCGTTTCATTTCATGTCTTGTCTTTCAATGAAGGATGGATCCGGACTCTCATTCCAAGGTGATAGTCTGGGGAGGACAACCTGGTTCCCCGCTGGTAGCACAGGCGCTCCTGGGCAGGCAAACCAGTCTATCCAACGAAAGTGGGAGTGAGTTATTTCCCTTTACCCGGAAGTTGAGTCTTGTACACGTTGGCGACGCATGCGTGTCATTATTGTCAAGATGGCCGGCCAAGACGTAGACGAATTATTTGACATCAGGACATCCTTGTATATTGGAAACTATCAGCACTGTATCAATGAAGCTCAAAAGCTGAAAGTGAGTGTTAGTCTATGAAAATGTGTGGTATTGTTTTTATACATGATAATTGAATTATGGTTTGTCATCTGAGCGAGAATATGGATATATTTTGTCCCCCAGTTTTCGCTCACAGTCACATAATATGTCAACACTCTTTCACCGTATACAGTTGTTGTTTTGGCGGAGTTCACTTTATTATAGGAAAGATTTTGTAGTATGAGTATTAGCTCGAGTGTGTCATGCTTGACCCTCCACGCTTCTCTAGACTAGCTCACCCAGGGGTGGAAATAACTTTAAAATTGCTAGTGTACTCCGGTACAGTGGCACATGTAAAATCACTTGCCCTGATAGTTTTTCCACTATACCAGCTGTTTTCTGGTTGATTTTTTACATAAAGAACACAATTAACATTGGAAAGTCAACTGGACACCGGTACAGCGTGATATACAACCCATTTCTGGTGTCCCCCGCCGTGATATTGCTTGAATATTGCTAAAAGCGGCGTAAAACCAAACTCAGTCATTCAGTGATATACAAATTTGCTTGCCCGACAGAAAAAAACACTGGACTCGGGCGTCGGGCAATGGGTTATTTCCACCCGTCACCTAACAATGTATACAATGCCGTCCGGTGATTCCGCGCACCTAAGCACATTGATCGCAACACAGCAACTAACGTCTCTTATATTTTGTGGTTTACGTGACGACTATAAGATTCTAACGTTGCATTATGCCATACGGTTGACCTAACCGGCGTTCTGACGACATCGCTTGCTGTCCGGTAAATCTGCGCAGCAACTGATGCCCATAACATCCGGCCGGAGATCCGAAGTATGGAAGCGTATTAGGGCAAGATTATGTTCAATAATCACTTCATGAATGTAAGGAAGAGTGCTTCATATTAAATCCAATTATGAATAATGAAGAAAAAGGTTTAAAAGTCTGAAGAAAACAAATTTTCATAAAACTGTCAATTTATCTGTCAATTACTGTTATTTACTTACCTTTAGTGATTAAAAGCCAGTCCCTTGTAGAAATGATCCTATTTCAAGTGTAAATGTGGTAGCAGACGATGTGTACCTCGATATGGAAGTACACTATTGCGTACATGAATATGATGAAGGTCATGTGGTTCAGGAATATGATGAAGGTCATGTGGTTCAGGCACGTAGCAAGCCAATGTTTTCGTGTAAGCCCGATAAGTTGCAAAGCTTCATATTTTGATAGTATTGAGGGCTTGCCCAACCTTTTTAGCAACAATCATGTGTAAGCCCGGGCTTTTTGTATAATGGTAGCTACACCCTGGTGGCTCGTCACTAATCCATTTCTGTACACTATATATACAGTTAGAAATTGCCTTTCACTTTGTTATGAGTTGATTTTTTATGTGCAGTGGTTTTGGTGTCTTTTTCTTCCACTGGTCCTGTGTGATAATAGCAAATGAAAATACCAATCCTGGCTAATTTACCGATCCCTTGATTGTTAATAATAGATCTAAGACCATGTCATATACCTTGGCTAGAATGCAGCCCTGGTCGGTGAAGTCCACATCCTGTGGAGCAATTATCTCGCTATAGTTTGACTGCTGTCATGCTATACCACTCATGCTCCATTGACCTCCAGTGCCAGTCTTCAAGTATCTCTACATTACTTAGGGTTAGGGTCTTATCTTTGGTCAGAGTAATTCAATATACACGATATATCTAATTGGACTGAAACATGTTTCGTCCCACCAGGCTTAGTCCAGCTTGGTTTCCCAGAAGTAAACCGCACACATATTTTGGTCTAATTTGGTGTGGTTCTTATTGGCAAAACCATGTCGGAAGGTTGTTCCTAAGCTTCCAGCTGTTTTCGATCAGATGCAGTGGTTTGCGCACAGGCATTCTATCCCTCTCTTGAGGATGGGTTCGCACACTTGTTTCACTGCATCCAGTAATGCCAGGCACTGGTGTCCTGCTTAGGTACTTTTCCTGAACATACTGAAGTATGAGTCCCTCAGTGTTTTCTGGCTTCCCATTTTGCGTCCTTGATTGACTCGATAGTACTTGTGTGTCTTGGGGTCCATGAAGTGTTCTGAATGTTCACTGTGAAGTGCATATATCTAATCTCCCCATGGTGGTGTATGCCCTTCAACAATCCGTGATGGTTGTCCCCTTGATGACATGTTTCTCAATTGCTGGGATGAGTGTGTTTTGTTTTTCAGGGAATACTGGTAGCTCATCTTTTTAAAACAAATTTGATGAAAAATGTAGAAAAGTTTCATTTTGCTCTTTTGTCTTCATTTTTTTCTTCTTGGTTTCCAGTTGTCTAACCCTGACCTGAAGTTACAGAGAGATGTGATTCTGTATCGTTCCTACATTGCACAGAGGAAGTATGGGGTGGTCCTGGATGAGATTAACTCAGGGAAGTCATCAGAACTCCAAGCTGTGCGAATGTATGCTGACTACATGTCCAGTGACAGCAGGCGGTAAGAAAGACAAGACAAAAATAACACTTGGACCATAAGGCAACAATGGGTGGAAACACTGAACACTTAAAGCATGCGTTAGGGAGGAAGATAACAAAGGGTGGATGGGGGAGTTAATAGATATACATGTTTGTGTTGTGTCAGAGAGGAAAGGGGCTGTGGGGTAGCCTAGTGGTTAAAGCGTTGGCTCGTCAGGCCGAAGACCCGGGTTCGAATCCCCACATGGGCACAATGTGTGAAGCCCAAACTCACTCAGTCGGTCAGTCAGAGAGGAAATACACTAGCTGAATGGATAAACATTTCACCAAGTCAGTAATTTTTGCTATTGTTTTATACCACGCCAACAGTATTCAAGATATACGACAGGAGAAGAGTGTAGTCATGCTAATGTAGCTGTGTTGTCATCTCTCAATGTCACTACTGATAATGTTGTTTAGACAGGTCTAAATTCAGTGGACAATTAATAGGGCATATATATTTGTCATGGTGGTTGATGATTCGATTGTATTCTTCCAGAGTCTGAGTTTGTCAATGGTGTTGTATATTTCAGAGAAGCTGTAGTCAGAGACTTGGATTCCAAGATAAGTGGGAGTGTTGATGTTTCCGACAGTGCATTCCTTCTCATGGCATCATCCATATACTACCAGGAACAGGTGACACTGATCCACATGCAGTGGGTCCTTCTAACTCATGCTCCTATAATGATGATTACAACCAATACTGCTACAGTATTTTCAATGTTGCTTATGAGCTCACTTTGAGTCAACATGACTATAAGTATGACACTTGTAATGTCTTTGGCTACGCCAACATAGATTTCCCATTTGACAGCCTTTGCACTGACTTCTTCTCCCCAGTACCCTTGAGCAAAATGATTAGAACAGCTTGTGTTCACATTTTAAAGATGCTTCTTTACCATGTTTACAATAAAGTAGGGCTTTACATTATGAAAGATTCACAATGGGCACAGTATGCAGAGGTTTGCTGCATCTGCGCTTTTCAAACTAAGTAATAAAAGTAAGCATGGGTAAACATGGCAAGGATGAGATTTGTCTATTTAACTAATTTAAATATCTTTTTTGCCTTCATTTCAGAACTTTGATTCCGCACTTAGAACACTACATCAGTCGGACAGTCTGGAATGGTAAGATAATGTAGTAGTTGTGCTTGAAGATTGATGAAAATGATGTTGAATAAAAGTCTGTTTCTAAATAAATTCAATGTTCATAATGCAAATTATTATAAGGGATTGGTCATTTGTCGAAGGGTGTGTGAAGAGATTTGTCTTTAGGACTGTAGCACATTTTGCTGACCACCCTTCCCCCATGTTATGCAGCATTTTTTCATGATGTTCATAGCAGCTGCAAAAACCTGTAACAATTCTCCATGACCAGTCACCAACATTGAGGTCTGTATGTCTTGTTACCTCACTGACATTGTAGATGGTTTGTTACAGCATTGCTCTTACTGTGGAGATCTTGCTGAAACTGGACCGAGTTGACCTGGCAAAGTAAGACATGTTCTCCTAGAGTTGTCCCCCTTCAACAACATCTCTGTACAACAGAGATATGAGACAAACATATTTTTTAAATTTGGCGTCTGGTATTTTGAATCTATTGTTGGTAATATGAGCATGTAATTGTCCATGAAATTACAGGGTTTTCTTTAATCATTTAATGACAAGAAATAAAAGTGGTAAAACCTAAAGCCAAGGTACAAGGTACATCAAACTGGAAGGGGTGGGAAAGAGTGGGGAGAGGTCATTGAATGGATTACGAATCAAAAGTTCCGTTAAAGCGTTTAACATAGCCACTTATCCACTTGTCCAAATATTGGTTATATTACAGTGTAGAACAAAGTAAAGAGAGTACCATTTATTCCAAATAGAATCCCTGGGCACTTCTCATCACTCCCGAAAATGCTTGCTGATTGTGCAGAGCAGATATGAAAGCTATATCCATTTTTCAGGAAGGAGCTGAAGCGTATGCAGGAGCTTGATGAGGATAGCATCCTTACCCAACTGGCTCAGGCCTGGTTCAACATCTCTGTTGTAAGTACTCTGGCGCATAGATACTCATGGAGTTTATATAGGTCCACACCACTCTACTACTAATCAGGGGTGGAAATAACTTTCAAATTGCTAGTGTACTCCGGAATAGTGGCACATGTAAGATCACTTGCCCTGATAATTTTTCCACTATACCGGCCTTTTTCTTGTTGATTTTTTTAAATAATCAACATAATTAACGTTGGAAAGTCAACTGGACACCGGTACAGTGTGATATACAAATTATCTTGCCCGACAGAAAAAAAACACTGGACTTGGACGTCGGGCAATAGGTTATTTCCACCCCTGCTAATGAATAAAGCATTGTGAATAAAGTATTGTGAGGCTCACAGATACTCAATGACTTTGATTCAAAATACAGTCACAGCACTATGGTGCTTGACATAAGAAGTGAATAAAGCATGGAAACCTCATAGTGAAGGTTACACATGATGGCGAGTTTGGTAAGCTTTTACTGACCATTTGCAGACAACTGACATGTGGAGCTGATGAAGATACTAGTGGAATGTTGCAAAGTTCAGCATCAAATGTCAAACAAGCTGATGTTTCTTTTGTCTTTCATATTCACCCAACCTCTTTAAGTTTCACTTTCTATTAATGTTTCTAACTTCTCTAATGTTCCAATATCTTTCTAATGCTTCTCTCGTTAATGTTTCAGGGTGGAGACAAGTACCAAGATGCCTACTATATCTTTCAAGAGATGAGTGACAAGCATGCCTCCACCCCATTGCTCCTCAACGGTCAGGCAGTGTGCTACATGGCCCAGGGGAGGTTTGACGATGCTGAATCTGTGTTGCAAGAGGCGATGGACAGGGTGAGGAACACAAACACATAGTGGTATCATCAAAGCAGAAATGTTATGATTAAATTACAGCAATAACCATAATAAGTGTCCTTGGTCATTAGAAAACTGACAAAGCTGGTGCTTATAAAACCACTTAGAAGAAGATAATTTATTTTTCAGACAACAATTGGTAGTGGACAAATTTGGGTTGGCCTCAGGGTGAATATTACAACAAATATAGTAGATAACTTCCTAATAACGACTTCAAAGAACTTAGTGTTTGAAATATTATTTAGTTCTGCAACATCTTGATTGAAACCTGTGGTTGTGTGTTCAAGTCCTAGTCAAGATCGTATTCAAGGGTTGTCGGCTCCAAGCCCGAGGGTTTCACCAAACTAGGAAATGTCTGTGTCCTGCATCACTTTCTCTGCCACCACATAACTGAGACGACATAACTAAAGCAGCTGTAATCTAAACTCATTGACATGGTTGGGGTCAGGGACACCTTGTTATCGTGACAAGTGAATTAGTGGATGACGATGTTTCAAACAATGTGTCTCATCTAGTGGGTCGTGTTTCAGGACAGCAACAACCCGGAAACCCTGGTGAACATGATTGTCCTCACACAGCACATGGGGAAGGCACCCCGAGGTAAGCCACATACTGCTGTGTCTCAAGGTTCTGGTTGGCCATGTAATGGTTCAGTGTTTACGGAATCTCAGCTCATGATCCTCTGATATGAGTGTAACCCGTAACATGTCACAGTGATGGTCCTGGTATGAGGTACAATGTATGCTCATCGTTTGGTGACTGTTAAAAATATGGTTGGGGGTTTATTGAGTTAGTGTGAGCTGATCATACTGGTTAGAAGCTAATGTGAAGTCTTCTTGATCTTGTGATATGAAGGTAAAAGAGTCCATAGAGATGAGTAAAATGATTCCTTGTGTGAACTATTTACTTTTTATACATCAGTCGTTGCTACGAGATGTTAACTGACATCAAATGTTTTTTGTGCAGATAAGCAATTTTCAATATGCTCAAGAAACATAGAATTTTATTAGAAACAAATGATTGTAATTAAACAATATGTGTAACTATTTCAGGTGAGCAATCGCTATGTGTCCCAGTTGAAGGACTCCCATCGAAGCCACCCATTTGTTCGGGATTATCTCGTTAAGGTAGGTCACTCTTTGTACAGGACATTATTAGCATAGTGCAGAAGCATATTCTCCTTGTGCTGTAAACTACATCATTCGTTGACAAAGCCAATCTTTGATTAATTGCCATTAGAAAGAAATAAGCACCCCAGTCTTTCCACCATACTATATTCAAACTGTAGCCAGGAATCACCATACTTCCCACCCAAACGCACCTCTCTCTCTCCCAACATCAGGAGCTGACAAGTAGAAGGTTTAGTTTGATCCATGTCTCAGGGTGGATGAATTTGTTTTTCAGTTGTCCCATATAATTTCAAAGGGATTGTAATGAAATGTTAGAATGTCATGTTTATTATATATGATATCATGTTGATGTTCCCAGATATGTCTTTCCTGACCTATATGTGTGTGTTTCAGGAGAATGAGTTTGACAGGATATCTCTCAACTACACTCCATCTGTCATGGCTTGATCAAGACATCTTACTTTAGGTAAGAATGACTTGTGTTTATAACTAGGCAGAATAGATGCCCAGCATCAACCCATTGTTTACACAAGAGGATAATGCAGAATTTGTAAATTATAAAAACTATTCTATCTCATCTTATGCACTTCTGCTTTTGACGGTGGAGTGGAAATGACCTGGAACAAAGTTTTCAGCCTTTCTGAGCATCTCAACCAAATACAACCCTGCAGTTGCAGATAGATAGATAGATAGATAGACAGACAGACAGACAGACAGATAAAATGTTCAAATTACAAGTTATTCAGCAGTGTGCACAAAGATGATACCGCCATCATTGCGGTCATGTGTCCCATGGTTCATTCAGAGTAATGCTGAAATTAACTACCAATACATGTATGTGCAGTCACAAGCTGGTCATGTGGAGGCTGGTGCACATGTTTGGTGGTGGGGTGTGTTCAGGTGTGTTGTGTTCAGTGTTCTTAGGAAACATAGCACAGAATGTTTTCATTGCATCTTGGGTCAAGGGAGGGAGAAGCAAATAGTATGAGTTTGTGATGTAGATACAGGTCAGTCTTATAAGGATACTTATTCCTAGAAATGAAAGGGTTTGTACACTCTGAAATAGCTGTAATATCGAAAATAAGTATCATTTTCTACTTGTTTGTAATGTTCAGAGTCATATTAGAACACAGTTTATACCACTTAAAGGTCACATGCAACGTAAAACACAACTTTGCAGATTCTGATACCTTTCGGTATGGACTTACCGAAACAAATCATCAAAAATGCAAATTCAACTTATAAAATTGAAAAATAACGCGATGAAAAAACCCGCGCGAAATTGGAGTTCAAGCGATTCACTGGTTTCAACAGGTTTCAACAGCTTGGCTGGCGCTCATAGCACGTCGCGCAGTGAAATAGGTTCGCACAACTTGGAAGCGGGCTGTCCAGTGAATACTCGGTGAAGGCTTTGGTGTGAGCTATTTTCCTAATGTTTTGTTGATATCTCACAGGCGCAAGCTTTTTATATGTTATGACAGTAAATAAACTGTTTATATAATTTCATTTGTCTATTTCACCACATGTTCTTCTTACCGATTCACTTTCTCAGTTCGATACTTAAAAGCAATGTCATTATTTAGCGTTGACAGAATTTCTAATTGTGATATAGATATGTCGTTGTCACAGACAAAACTCAATGTCTTGTTTTATTGACACCTGTGTGTCTGTCTGCCTGCCTGCCTGCTAATGACAATATTCAATACACAACTGCGATCACTGACCACATGCAATTTGAACTTAACACCAATCAGGCTATACACCATAAACAAAACGCATTGATTTATGGCACGAGTTCGGTCTCTGTCACATTATGTAATTACACAGACAGGCAGGTGTGATACTTGTACACATGACATGTTATGATGTCTGTTGATTGCAAAATGTTATACACAAAAAATGAGCATGTATTTACAAAACCCAACATCTCTATATATACACACACAATGAGCCGTGAGGACATCTGCAAATGAACCAGCCGTTACACTTGAGTGCACACCCACCCGCTCTGACTGGGTTCGGTATCCCGGCTGCTTCTTTTCTTGGGAAGTAAACCCAAGTACACAATATTGCACTTTTGATTTGCGATTGTACGCTTATAATTTTGTTTATATGTTTTTTCATAACCAGCAATGTATATTATATGTCATGAATAAGTGATAATTGTGTTTTATAACAAGTTATCAGTTTGGTTTATGAGAATTGATGATATATAGTATGAGCAGAAATTATTGAGAATTTTAGGAATATGTTTAATTGGATTTCTAGTATAAACAACCTTGACCAGCTTGGTTTCATTCAAGAGAGACAACTTCGGTAATCCTTTTTCATTAGTTTGTGAAGAGTTATCCCCCTTTGTTTACTTGCTAGCAGACGACATTTTCAGTGATCCTCAGTATGGATGATTTAGAGAAGAGGAAGTTGATTTTAGAGTATTATAACAAGGACATCAGATCAGCTAAAGTGATTTCAAGTAGAACAGGCATCCCTTTGTCCACTGTTTAACGTGTTTTGAAAAATATTGCAAATGGATATGGCACTGAGCACCAGGGAGGCGCAGGTAGGCCCAGAAAATTGACTGTCGGTGACAGGAGGCGGCTTGGTATTCTTGTTTCTTAAAACAAACGAAGGAGTTTAGAAAACTTAAGGCTGGATATGATTGATAGAGGAACTCTGGCGCTCTGTAAGGAGACAATTTGTACTGAGCTGCATGCAATGGGTTGGCAGAAAAGTCTAGGAATTCCATCACTGATCATGAAACCTGAACAAAAGGAGCGAAGGTTGAACTGGTGCTTACAGCATAGAAATTTTAACTGGGACAATGTGATTTTCTCAGGTGAAAGTTGTGTGTGGCTGTTTCCTAATACACTTAAATTCTGGACCAAACAAACTGAAAAACCTTTGTATCAGCGCCCAAAGTACAGTCCGGAATTTAACGTGTGGGTTGGCATATCTGTGTTAGGGGCAACGCCCCTCTGTGTATTTGAAGGGAATATGATACAGTGAGCAGTACACAGATATTCTCGAGGGTAATTTACTTCCTTCTGCTCACGTGTTCTGTGGAAATGTTTGGATTTTCCTGCAGGACAACGACCCAAAACATCGTTCAATGCATTCACAGGCCTGGTTTCGGACCGAAAATATGACATTATTAGATTGGCCAAGCTATAGCCCTGACCTAAATCCAATAGAAACTGTTTTTGGACTTATGAAAGAAAGTGTCAATAAGAAAAATCTGACAAATATTACTGAAATGAAAGTAGAGGTGGTCCGATATTGGGACAGCATGGACCACGACTTTGTAACTTCTTTGATCAGTAGTATGCCCCGCCGCATTGAAGCCTGCATTGCTACCCATGGTGACTTGAGAAAATACTAATTGTTCACCTGTCTTTGAATCTGGAGTTATGTTCTGCTAATATTCACATTTAATACGTAATGAGTGAAAAAAATATAAAATCACAATCTTTAAATTCTCAATAATTTCTGGTTGTGCTGTAAAATAATGTCTTACGACTTTTCGCTTCTTTTTATGTATGTATTTTAATGTAGCGCCAAAAGCATGCTTACAAGCGTGGATATGTGCATATTATAAATGTAATATTATTATTATTATTGCAGGGAACGAATCATGGGCAGAAGCTTGTTAATACCATCCATCATCTCAGCTGTGTATAATCTTCAGCCACTAGCCATTACAACAAAATACATCCTTTGTGAAGAGATGTTAATGGAGTGAAGCTCTATATGAGCCATTAATGTTGCACAAGATACACAAGGGGGTATTTGTGTACAGTCACGGTAGAAAACACTTATTCATGCAATCATTAAAGTCATTTCTTTTCTGTTCTTAACAAACTTCACTCTTTTGTGGATTTATGAAAGTCCCCTGCTGAGATGTGAGGCTGACTTGTAAGGCCTCAAAGGGTATCTTGAATACAGAATTCAGATTGTGTTGGACAATGTATATTTATTCTGTTGTATCCTTGTAATAAAATCTTTACATTTAAAATGAATTTGGGTTATTGTGAAATACTGGTACTCTACTTTGTGTTTTTGTCTCTTGGAACATCGTCACACAGAGGTTATTTCACATTCCTTGCCGCTTGAAATAAAGTCACAACATATTAACCAAGCTACTTTATTCAGACTTTAAGGCCTCGTAATATGGTATGGTTGTACAGTGAGATCATTTAAATGTTTGGGTTCTCTTTAAGAACATTTTTTATCAATGATAAGTCTCTGCATGATAATAACTTACAGAATTTCATCCGTGTGGGAGTATTGATATAAAACGAAGGTACATACAATTTTCTAAGAAACTCATAACACGGACAAATGAGAGTAATGTGATATTCATCTTGTATCTCATGTAAATGTGGTAGCGGATATGGGTGAATGTTGGTGGGTGGGTGGAGCGCACACAACACAACGCTACTCGTGGTCACAGATGACAGCCATTTTATTTATCCATTCAGAGGAATGTTTGAATTACTCACTGTGTGGCAATGAGTGTAAACAAGCTCTCATAGCAGTCAAGGATCATCAATCATCATGGAGTATTCTGAATAATAAGATCCTCATTACAATCCAGAAATGCTCCACGAAAACACAAAATCGTAGTGATCTGATCCTCCAGAAAGATCTATGTGACTGCCACCTAACAGACAACAGGTGGCAAGCTGACCAGAGAAACTGAGGCAGAGGGACAAAAGAAGCTTGTGCAGAGTGTAAGCGTATGGGTCAGAACCTGGCCTGACCCAGTAGGGTGGCCATTGTTAATTGAGTAATTGCATAAGTGCAGGGATACATTTAACTGAGAGGGTTTGTTATATTTTATCTGTAAACCTAAAATATGACACCTATACAACATAAAATAACTGTATACAAGTACTTAAAATTGAAACTTATAAACTATGAAACTAATAATGATTAAAACATGACTTGGCCACATAAACAACAATGTGTGCGGGTTATATCATTTACGTTACCATTGTTACATTGCCTATACTTCTGGACTTTGAGATTATGAGACTGACATCTTAATTTAACAAACAAACTTGATAAATCTTTAGGTAAAATATCTGAAGAAATACACCATTCAGCTTCAAAGACAGTTGACCGCCTCCGTGGTGTAGTGGTTAGAGCGTCCACCCGAAGAGGGGAAGGTCGCGGGTTCGATCCCCGACCGCGTCATACCAAAAAGACGTTAAAATATGGTACTTGTTGGTCCCTGCCTGTCGCTCGGCATTAATGGGTACAACAAGGACTGGTCGGCTCGGAGTCAGTATAATGTGTCTGAGTGGGGTATTCATGCTTCACTGCGGCATGGTATCTCAGTGGGCTAGCACTATAAAACCAGCTTCAGTCTGGGCTAGTACAAGCAGCCGTACATACACATACACACGCATGCACGTCGTCATATGAGCGAAATATTCTCAAGCACGACGTTAAACCCAATTTCACCTCACCCCAAAGACAGTTTTAAAGGATTTACAGAAGGAAAGATGATGTGACTTGTTTAGTCTTGTATGCCAGTCTTGAACATTTATTTCAATACAATGCTTTTTAAATGCAGACATAAATAGGGAAATATCGCCACACTCTTGATTTATCCAGACATGTGAAAAACCTGTTGTGAATTATAGTGTACGTACATGGGAGACCCAATTCTGGCTACCATTTTCATCATGCTGCTTCAACATTTGATAGCATGCTGGAGGATATCGTGACGGGTGTAAACGGATGAACCGACACAAATTTCTAATACAATTGCAATAGCATCTTAGAACCTGTGTGTATCTGCCAGTATCACCCAAAACAGCTATGGTAGCAGATTTCTTACCGATTGATAAATATTTCTTTATGAAGTTATTTTGAACCTTTTCTAGTGAATCTCTGAAACAGTTTTCCCACATTTCACTGCCACATAAGGCTATAGGTGCTATTTTTGTATAAAAAAATATCCATGATAGTTGTAAACCCAATATTTGGGTAGTTACGTAACAAATGATAACTCGGAAAACATGCACGCTGTGCTTGTAAAGCTATATTTTTCACAATTTCTAGACCAGATTAAACGGGATTAGAAAATGACTCCGAGATATTTATAGTATGTTGTAGCAACTATTTCCTTTCCTCCAAAATATCATTTTTTTTATCTTAAGTACCCTCCTTTTCTAAAAACTACAACATCCAATACTTCTCTAGATTACCCTCAAAACCCCACATTATACAAAATGGCTCTAATATATCTCTGTAAGTTAGTTGGCGAGTCTGCTATCAGGACTACAAGTCTGCAAACAATAGTATTTCATTACCTCAATACAATCATTTACAAATATACCATTACTGTTACTTTCAACAAGCTGATTTATAAAGAAGATAAACAGAAGCGGACTGAGCATACGACCGAGCACACAGCCCTGCATAACTCCAGAGGAAGTGTTGAACGACTGCTCTGCATCGACCTGATCGAATAAAGGACAACACATTAGAATACATACTTTCCAACACCTTATAGGTCTTACCATGGACACCGTTTTTCCAAAGAAGATGGAACATTTTCCTTAATCCATAAAAGCCGCGTAGAAGCGGTGTTTAGGTTTTCTCAAGTATTTTTGTACAAGAGCAGTCAGTGTAAAGATATTATCAACAGTAGAATATACATAACGAAATCCTGCTTGTCCTTCATTTAACAGTTTATTGAATTCAACGAATTATCGCAGTCTGCATTCTAAAATAGATGTAAAAACTTTACCTATTACACTTCAAGAATAAAGAATAATGACAAGTATTATGGATATACAAATTCTTTTATTCTGTTGAGGCGACGTTTCGACATAGATTCTAATGTCGTTGTCAAGCAAGTCACGTTTCGACATAGATTCTAATGTCGTTGTCAAGCAAGTCACTGCTTGACAACGACATTAGAATCTATGTCGAAACGTCGCCTCCACAGAATAAAAGAAGTTGTATATCCATAATAATTGTCATTATTCTTCATCAACTCAACTTCTAAAATGCCCATCAAAGAAGATATTACACTTAAAAGGGAAATGCCTCTATAATTGATAGGATTGGAAGAATCACCGCTCTTATACAGTGGCACCAAGAGACCAGTACTCCATGATTCCAGAAAGATTCCGGTGTCCATGATAGTAACAGAGTATAATCCCGATAAGGATGAGAATGGTCAGAGTAGTTATGTTAGCAGTGTGTGGATCTCCAATAAGGTCAATGTAGGGGTACACCTACACTTAGTAATGTTAACTTGTCTTTGAACTAAGGTGTGAATTACAATCGGACTATCAGAGAAATCAGAAATAAGACCACAGCAGAGTTATCATTTTGACATTGGTTGGATTATTAGGTGGAAATATATGGTCATGGTAATATTTTGGGATAAATTTTAAATGTGATGAAATGTTGCATTTTTAAAATAACCTTGGATTCACACACACAGTACTCACTATAATACCATAACATATTAGCAGGTGTATTTCATGGGCTTTATTCAAAATGCAGCACTTCCAAAAAGTACTGTGCAGCTGACATGACTATCAGATTGTGATGAAAACTCAGTCTAAGTAAACCTTGGCTCAGTATTATTCGTTACACTGCTATACTGAGTCTAACAAACCCTAGTATTTTTGTAGAAGGTCGCGTCAGCAAACCTTTGAGCGACCTATGACCGTCCAATCAAACGCGAGACGGCAGAACGGATTTAACCAATCAGACAACGACTACTTGTTAGGGTTCGGCGGGACTTTCTCCCGCATAAAACACAGATATTTGACCTGCAGTATACTAGTATACGCTTAGGGGTTTCTAATGACATCGTTACTATTAGCTTCTATTTCTGCAAGAAGACATTTTGAATATTGACAAACACGCTATGTTCAGCAACTGTTTACTCATTGCGTCCTCCATGTGTATCCATCGGAAGGGATCGTGCGGAAAATAGCATTCGGAATCGTTCGAGTTTTTGAGGTAAAGGTTCAAACGGTATGTGAGAGTGTTGACTTTCGCGATTTGTTAAGCTGTGTGCTGATTGGTCAGTCCAAAAGGTTAGCTGACGCGACCTTGTACTAGGGTTTGTTAGGCTCAGTATTATTCGTTACACTGCTACGTTTACTTAGAATTACTCAATGTTTGGGGCCAGCATTGTCGTTAGTGTCATCCTTACTTAAAGTACTGTCGGAAATGCTAGAAAAATGCTTTTTAGCCTTAATATCTTTATAAAGGTGATAAATATACTACGTTGTCAATATATCAACTCGCCTATTGTCTACCTACTTTTTATTTCAATCGATTTAACATTCCGATGCATTTAAAGGGCAGTTTACAGGAGAGAATTTGGTACCAAAACAGCAACTTAAGATTTTTTCCGAGTTCAACAACAGAAATCTGAAATAGTCTTTACATTTATGCTAATAATACAGGTGGTGTAAAAATATGAATTTACGTTTTTCCTAAACAAATAAATGTTGAATGTTTGTGTTACTTTACTTAATTATCGTTTTCTTTATTGAAGAAATATTAATATAAATGTTAAGTCTTGATAAATAAGTTTCCCGTCATGCATGCACATCTTTATCACAGCGTCCACTATGGCCAACGATTTGCAGTCGATTGTTGCAAAGGTTTATAGGTTTTTTCTGCTTAAAAAAGACAGAGGTTAACCTTTCATTAGTTTAGAAAGGGTTAATTACAGAACGTGTAGAGCTGTTGGCATGTCTTACCAACAAGTTTACAATATTGTAAACAAATCAGACAAGACAGGGACCGTCTCAAATGCAAAACTGGGACGTAAAACCATCCTTGACAACTTTGACATGGGAGTGCTTAGACGGGCGGTCTACAAAATTTATGAGAAGAAAAATATATATATTCTAAAGAAGCTACACCAGTGACTTCGTTAAATCGTTGGCCAATGTTCACAACTAGATTAAACTGACCGAATTACATCCATATTTTTTCATTGAAATATACTGTTGACATGCAAAACATTTATTAAAACGTTGCACATTTCTACAATCAATCGATAAGATAACACAAGTGATAGGATTCTTTCCAATGTACAGTAATTCGTATGTTTATTTCACAACAAACACACATGCACAAATGATCCCTTACATAACTGATACGTATACTATACGTACACATATTCAACATTTTGCAGAAAACATCTATTGAGATGACCCCTCGCCCGAGCGTGTGCTCAGGTGTCAATTTCACCTGTCGATAGCGTGCATGCTGATGACGTAACACAGGCAGTTAATGTTTGTTTCAAATAACGTCCCACTACCCCTTATTTTTCTAAGTTTTTGGTATTTTCATCAGTAAAAACACAGTTTAGAGCATGTCTCAAAATTTATTCCCTCGGTTAGATGTAGGTTAGGTAGATGTTTCTTGAAGTGATATTTGTTATGTAAGTAACTGTAATACCTCTGAATTTTAAATATGTCAAAAAGCATTTTTCTAGCATTTCCGACAGTACTTTAGTAATATTCCTTATTGTTGAAATGACACGTAATCATTATCAATTACTAAAGGCCATACTTCCTGGTTCTGTTTCAAGTTGCAAGTAGTGAAGTATCAGCTGTGTGTGAATACAAATCGCAAGCAGTACGTCGTAAACGTAGAACATTGTGAATATCTCAAGATGGGTTATGGGCTGACAAACCCCACATGGGATCCTCGACTGCCAAAGAAAGACAACTCTGTGCAGCTGTTCACAGGGTACCCTGACCCAGCAGGGTTAGAGGATCAATTTTTCTTTTCAGTTTTATTTCTTTTATCAAGTCTGGTGTGAAGCTTGCGGATATAAAGAAGGCTTTTTAAAAGGACCTGTTATTGATACACTTACATAATCAAATGTTTCTCAGTTGAAACTTTCACCATATAGTGTTGAGACATTTCTCGTCAATAAATAAATGAACCGATTCACGTTCTTACGTTTTACAGTCTCAGTAAACTTAGGCTCAGTATTATAGGTTAGCTGACGCGACCTTCTACTAGGTTTTGTTAGACTCAGTAGAGCAGTTTAACGGATAATACTGAGCCTAAGTTTACTTAGACTGAAAATGCATACCCCACGCAGAGACAGATATGTCAACCCAAGGCAGCTGTTTTGTTTCAAATACCAAGTTTTAGAGTTTCCTGGCATTCTTACCTGGAAGTCGACTCCTGGGGTTGAGGGTGAAAATACTTTGATGTGATATGTTGTTTCAAGGGATTAAAGTCTTGGGCGTCACTGAAAAGTGATCACCATTGTGTGAGATGTGTTCATCTACTGAAATATCCTACCACACATATAAGCTGGCATGATGTGTATCTCAAGCATCATTTCCATCATGACAAATGAACAGCTCGATCATTACTTCTCCCCTACTTCTAAGGGCAGTTCAAACCAAACAACCATCAGCACACAAGTGAGTAATAACATAATAATTTCGTTAATTTTACATCACGATGGAATGATAATTCTTCATTTTTTTTTTTATTTCAACTAAATAAAATAATTAAATGCTGACCCTTTTACTCTTAGGTAAAGAAATCTCTCCAGCGACTTAAGACGAAGGCCAATACAACGCTGAAGCCAATGCCGTCCCTATACAAGGAATAACACGGTCCCTGGACGGACAAAAACCGACACACCGTTGCCTGCACACTAATTGTTCCAATGTCACAGTTTTCGTCTCAGATGAACAGTTAGCTTGCTTGGTCTACACCATCTTTACACGAGAACTGAGGCACTGTTGCTCGGGACAATTGTCTCCCAATGTCATCGTTACCGTCACAGATGAACCGTCATACTTGCCGACGTTTACTGGCCATGCATTTAATCAGCATTGTGACTCCTAATATACCACAAAATGCCCTTTGACACACGTATATGATCTTTTATTACAAAAGTTAAAATGTAACATAGAAAAATCTACATTGTGTTCTAAATATACTTTAAAGAGTTGTACAGACATATGTTGTGAAATCTTTGCTCAACGGAAAGAAAATATTTTTTTCACAATTTTATCTAAAACACATAGTTCCAATTATACACGTGTACAAATATTGATCGGATACCAACATTTAACATGTGTTCACGAATGATGTACACCGACCTCTCACGCACCAAAACATACCTTGGATAAAATCATGTTGAAAAATGAATGCTGGCATGCAAGGTTAATCGGTTTCGCTCTTGGATTATCTGACATAAAAATACTACTGTAAGATATGTATGGGTAATGACAGTCTTCATTCCTACAATCTAGCTACCAAGCTACAAGATTCGGTACTGAATTAAACCTCCGATTAGATTGATATGGGAAGGGACATGACTCTTGTATTTGTCACTCAGAAACACTTGTATGTTTACCTTCATTTACAAATTTTCCTTACATTTTGAAGACAGCGTAAAACCTTTTTTCATGAGTACAAATGATATGGATGTGCCATCCGGACAGCAAGTAATGAGAGAAAATCGAGTATTCGGGAGATGGATAAATGACCTTGACTTTCAAGCACTTCTGTATATACTATCAACTCTACATATATACATATAACGATCAACACATTTACAATTACACCGGTTAGGTGACATATTTGCAAATATACAATACATTCGTGGGTTTTCCAAACCGATTATACTTATCTCCAAGGTTAGCAAGCAAATATAACGTTGGTTTAGTAAAAAGGGAAAGTGCGACAAATTGGGTTTATTATGAAGCCTTGTCTCCCTTGGATAGGCAACCACGATGAACTGGCTGTTGCCGCTGATGGTCCTCATTGCTAACTAACGAAGTCGGGGTGGTGGTCGTCTGTGTTGATCCTGCTGCGACTGTGTAGAAGCTGTAGTTGCCGCTGTGGGGGTTGCCGCAGAAGATATCACATTTTCTGGGCGTAGTATTCAGGACTGGGTGTGTAGCCAGGTGCGTGTTTCTGCATCTGAACAAATAACATTTGGGATCAGTGAGAGAAGATGAACAATGATTCAATCTCGCGTTCAACCATTCGTCGTTTGCCCAACATAAAGCAGGGTAACGAAAGGTATTATTAGTCAGGCTTTTTCGTATGACGTTTACGGGAATGGAACCAAACTGCTCCCAAAGTCTTTGTTGACTTCACCGGACTAAGCAATATTTTGAAGCACAGCTTGTTATCTTGATGTGCGAGGCATACATGATGCAGGTCTATGACGTTTACGACTGAAGTGAAACAGACTGAGTTTGTGGTGACAAACCTATAGGAAAACAGGATGAAGAAGGGTTCCAAGCAACTCATGAGTTTCAAGCTCGGTTATGACACCCAGTTCTGCATAACGAATTGCAACACCCGGACAAAACAACTTAAGGAATTCAACTTTCTGTGTTCTGCAACACCTATCAGCCATTACGAGTTGTTTAAATTTGAACATATGGGTTGCAATTTTGTTTGAGTAATATACTCGAGCATATACAATGTTTATCTCCACAGTCATCAAAAAAAGAGAGTCTGCATCAAAGATGCCAGTGACTGGAAGCACTCTACTTGGCTTTCTTAGTCTCGAAGCAATCTCCATATGATTACTGTTGATAAGGTTCCTGTACGGTCATTGTGACTGCTAAAGTGAGTGAGTTTAGTTTTACGACGCTTTTGGCAGTATTCCAGCGACATCACAGCGGGGGGCACCAGAAATGGGCTTCACACATTGTACCCATGTGGGGAATCGAACACGGGTCTTCAGCATGACAAGCTAACGCTTTAACCACAGAGCTACCCCACCTGGTACCTTGAACAAAAACCGACGGTTGTTAGAGCGTTTACCTCCACGGATATATCTGATGGCGAGATGCCATTCTGGTCCTCCTTTCCCCAGGGGTCCACCACGTAGTTCGGGACGTAACGAGCCACAAGCTGACGGTGCTTCACCAGCGCGGGGCCCCAATCCTCCCGGGGATTCGTCAGAATCCGGAATCTCTGTAGAAAAAAAATTGACACGGCAAAATAATGACAGTGATGGATCCAGAAAAATTCCCCAGGACTGAAGGTTGCTTTTGTTATTGTGTTTTTCTCCCGAGACTACCCGGATGATATCCCATAATTCTTGACTAAGTAGCGATCTCTGCTGCGCCACCCTCAAGCGCAATTGGTAGTATAAAGGCGTTAAAAGGTTGAAATTTAATATGGTCTTGGAATTAATTGGAAAATGTGGTCCTCTTTGTACCCAATATATTTCCATCTTCATTATCGTGATAACAAATGAAACCATTTGGAAGTTAAACTTCATCTGCCAGTGGTAAAAAGTGTTAGGATTGGATTGAAAGAAAAGTCAATGTACATTTTTATATACCTGCCTTATAATCCAAGCATAATTAATTTCTTATTATATGCTTATGCGCTACGAAACTTCATAATATAGTACACGATCTGTTTGTAGTGAATTTATAAAATGACTGTCATGTCTAGACAGTTTATAGGTTGCCTACGTAAATCATATTTCACACACACAGGCCTTAAGTGCGACCTACAGTCCCTTTGATTTTCATTTGAGACCGATGAATTGCTCACTAACACAAACTGCAACAAAACCAAATTTTGAACAGTCACATGTAATCGACAGACGAACTCTGATGATTTGTCTCATAATTTTCGACACCCGAATGAAAAAGTTGTTTAACAAACAATGATTATTTTGCTGTCACTTTTCGCTATTTTTTACGAGGGCAGACCACTTGCTGGTAGAACAGCCAGGTAATCAATAGGCGTGTATAGTGAAACTTCCATTTCACACTTGCAACTCGCACACCTTGTGTCTTTACGACATAATGTTGGTGTAAGGGCCTGTAAATCTTACGAGTCGCTACTTCCGGTACTAAGCTGGTTCCCGGCTCCCTTTGCGTTCGCCAACTTGCGATATGCGAGACGGCATTCGTACCTATTCGTGTCATTCCGGCAAGCCGGATGGCGTAGGTCACGGAGAGAGGCGAGTAGTTACGAATGTGCGAGACGAGGCCCACTTTACTTCCGCTACCAGATTTCCGGTGACAAGCGTCAAGAACCAGTTCTGGTTCCAAATTGCGGGACCGCCAAACATGACTTTACTAGACCGGACCAAGTGTACAACCATGTTTGGCTGTCACAGCTGTTGACAGTCGTAATAGTTTGCTGATTTGGGAATGGTTAGATCGGAAATTTGTTATTCCTGCAAGGATTATAAGTCCATTACCGTCAACTGACAACCAGAAACCATTCGCAAAGGTATGAAACGTTGTTTGTCACCGGAAGTACTAAGGTCTCGCGAAGTGCCGTGACCTACTTTCGGGCCCTATTCAATATATATATATATATATATATACATACATAAACACTGCCTTTTGACAAACCCGCTGTGCAAGATTAAAGTAATTGACCAATCAACGTGTTATCGGTTAATCCTTTGATCAATGTGGTTTTTTGTAACCCCATGCACATATTACATAACATTTAATACTTTTTAGACACAGAAGACCTCAATAACTAATGTTAAGTATTTACTCCAGACACGAGAAATGCTAAATGTGAACCTTTTGTCGGGTAATTTGAGTGGTGTTACCACTAATTACACCTCTTGTAAATTCAATAACTGGCCATCAAGTGAACGATGACAAATGAACAGGTGTAGGTTTTCACCACCAATTATGGGTTACAGCAAGAGAGTAGTAATCCCTGTATTATATTAATTCTTTTCCCTAAAATACATGTGGGGATATGAACTTCATTGCTGCATAAAAATACATGTATGCATTTGCTGTGTACTAACGTTTAAAACTGTATATACGTATTTACCTAAGTAAATTTTTAGATTTTTCTAGCAAAGGCAATGTGACGTATATTACTGATTAAAAAAATTAAATGTGTGTTTTAATATCCTAGGGAAACAGACATCACGTTGTTACATGACATGATTACATATCAAGGAAAATACCACAGAAATAAAATCACACTGGATGAGTCATCAAACCATCCACACATAAGAAAATCCGAAAAATCTAACACTGCTGGGATACTTTATTACAATAAGACTAGAACTAACGGGGATATTTACAAATAACGGCATCTGTCAGGAACCAACCGGTCTTATTGTCCTATTGTTTAAGTTGAAGAAATTCTGCCAAGGTGGACAGTTGCCCAGTCCGTGTCCGTCACGGTTGTGGGAACATTTGGCGGCTGGACGTCCTGATTAGATTGTTGGCGCGAAACAGGAATCATTCTGGGTCAAAGCCCCTTTTGATTAATATTGATTTAGATGGTCTCAACTAAAACAGTTTCAATGGCTCAAGGTGCTTTCAGAATTATATATCATGGGAGCGAACATACAGTGTTACTCAACTAGGGTCGTGTTTCCTAGGCTACCACTTGTGTATCAACCATACATAAATCAATGCTGCTTTCAGGAATAGCTCCTATTGTCACGCATCAGCTGAATGGAGAAGCAAGAGAGTCTGCCACTTGCAAAACACCATGAAGGCAACGGACTGAAGATCACGAATCTGCGACTAACCCTCTAACCAGCTCATACACATCAGACAAAGAGCTCCAGATCAGCAGAATCCTGGTCGTGTAGTGTATGTACTTACTTCTCCAATAGATCCCGGTGTGATGCAGAGGTAGACGATGGCAGGAATAAAGATGCCAAGGATGACGACGAATGTCATCAACCAGCCTAGAGCGTCAGCCCACATTGGGTAGCCATCCAGACGGGTGTAGTCATACCACGAGAACACCATGACGCACTACAACAAGAAGCAGTAACATCTATTCAATACCACAACCTCTACTACTACAAGCTTCAACGACAAGAATAAAAACACCAATAATATAATTTTTTATTTTTTTTCACATATCGCCACATCCTCACAACGTATGCCATGAGCGCCATGAGTTTCCCAAACAAAACTGACGATATTGATGGGAAGTGATTCACTGGGGAATTGGTAGAATATTTGTCCCACTGCTGTAAGACATTGAGTTTAGTCTAAACCCGCCTTGCAAAGTATACCAGGCGGGTGAGTTCTACACTGGATGCTAGTCTAAGACATTTACCACTCGGGTGAATCCCATGACTACAGGTAGAGTGCTGGCTAGGCTATTAACATGGCCGAGATTATACACATCATCAGTGGTTCCCTTAATTAGGCCTCCCTGTCCTGCACAGAAGGATCGACGGGCAACGTACGTAAGCTACTCACGGTCACAGCCAAGGGGGTGAAGAAGACCCAGCAGGCTGCCCACCAGTATTTGACCACCACCCACGGGATGAAACCGCACACCTTCACTCCAGTCATGCATTCAATGTCATTCAGGAACCTCTTCACACCTGGAACAAACCATACTGACCTTGATTGTCGAATGTTGACATTTACGACCTTTTATGACAAGATCTCTACTATCGTAGAGATGATCGTCATTCTCCAAGTGACAGAATATTCAACACACTTGCGCACAGTTATGAGTGAGTGAGTGAGTTAAAATTTTACATCGCATCGGCAATATTACATCCATATAGCGATGAAAACAAGGTAATCAATTTAAATAGCTGTCGACAAAGGACAGTAAAACAACTAGAATAACACAGATATAAATGTTAAACTAGTAATTAAGTCTAAAACATTTTAACTATAGAGGAAAATACAATATAAAAATAGGCTATAGATCGCCAACAACTGAATGTAGATCACCATACTAGGGACCTTGGGGACTTACAGTACCTTTGCTACCTGCATGGACCCTAGTTGGATTTACACCATCCCTTCAGCCGCTGGCGATTGTAGGAAATATTTAGCCAACTTTAAAAGAACAAAAATACTACGTTTTAAAAATCAGGTAAAGTAAATTTACTTTGATTTGAAAGTTTTGGGACTTACGTACCCTCTCAGGAGGACAGTTATGAGTGACGTAGGCTGATCCTTCATAGTGAACATACTGTATGGTAGTTATGGTGTGTTATGGGTTGGGAGGGTAGTTCAAAGAAACACAGCGCTGTAGGCCATAGGATCCACCCTCTGACCGTACACAATTAACATGGGGCCTGCTATCCAATAGGGTTTTGAAAAATGAAAAATGATATACAATAAGACTGACCATAAACGTAGCTGATGGCGATACATTCAACCAAGGAGATGACCAGAACGTTCCATCCCCCGGAGTAGGTGTCCATCAGATCCAGCATATACAGGCCACCCTGGGGGAGACAAGGGTATGGTTACACTTACAATATACACTGAAGATTGTTACAATGGAACTACGACAGTAAACTTACACACTGTCATGAAACACTCACATGTAGAGCGGACGGAACTTTTCATATCGTAAATGATCCATCACCACAATACCAAATTTCAACACCACACAACGCGCTTCCACATAAACTGACGTTCAAAAGAAAGTACACACCTGATGCTTTGGTAAAATGTTTTCCTGAAAACAGCGTAATATTTAGAAAAGTGTTTCGATTGCGACTCACAAGTCACAAACATTGTGTACATGTTGCAATAACACCATAGATATCGTACCCAATTGGAACATTGCTAGCAAAATATTTACGTTGTTTTAATAGTCTCAAAACACCCGGTGTGTACTTTCTTTTGTACACAGGATAGATACAAAACACTAATCCTCACTACAGCAGATCCACCCGCCCCCACCCACACCCACACACACGGACACCCACACACACGGACACAGCATACACACGCCATTCCAAACACACACAGACTCACACACAACACAACATTCACGCAACACATTAACAACAGCAGACTTACATTGGTGGTGAGAGTCAGGCCGAGCAGGAAGAAGACAGCACAGCAACAGACCACTGTGAATGACTTGTACTTCCTGGTCTGGGGGAACATGTCCATGATGGAAGTGGTGACCGTCTCCACCAGCACAAACTGAACAGGAAAAAATATTCACACCTCATATATGTTTGTTCTTTACACCCGCAACAGCCTGTTGCAGCATTAGAACATTGCACACACGTTTTGTTTTGCCAAGGACCAATAATTTCTGTTTGTATCAAAGTTTCAAAGAAACAGTTGCAACAAGATCAACTATAAAATGGTTTGAAATTCTAAGTGAACAAGACAACACCACTTCAACTACCAGATTTGTTTGCATTTCTTTTATCTGTAATTGTCAGCATGAATGTAGATGAGATTTAACACAGAAGTGTCAAAGCCATTGTTAGATGTGTTTGACGCACGTGTAGGCTGTTGTCGCACCAACTCACCTCGCTGTCCACGCCAAGAGTGACCAGCATGATGAAGAACAAGATGGCCCATAGGGGCGAGATGGGCATCTTGGTCACAGCGAATGGATACACCACAAAGGTTAGTGTGGGTCCTGAACAAAGATACGATATACACTTCACAGCTTTTCCGAACTCAATTCCTATGGTAACTAATTGCATTTGTTGTTTCACCACACTGAACAGAGTTTATAATGAGACAATATCTATCAGCATTCACTCCTATGGAGATGTCAAGCGTGTCATAACAGATACTACACAATAGACGTTAAAGAACACTGGAATGTTTAAGTTATTACGTTATTTTTCAATACATGACAGATTAAATATTGTGGAACACGATACACCAGGTAGGTGTTATTGATCTTTTTTTAGGAGTATAGTTATAAAGATATTATCGACCTGTCGTAACATGTACATTTATAATTGATTTATCTCGGAATACGTGTTTTATATTGTCATGGATATTAGTTAATCCCAATGAAGTCAGGGAAAGCAAATACCTTTTTCGGCGACCTCGTCGATGGGCATGTTGAGGTCTGTTGCCAGGAAACCAAGATACGAGAAAATGACAAAACCAGCAAACAGACTCGTCAAGCAGTTGCCAAGAGAAACCAAAAGTGCATCCCTGAAATCATGATAATACTGTTAATGTTACTGGCCCTCTTACTGGCCCTGTTACAGGGAATGGAAGATGACCCGCTGGTAGGTATTGCGTTTCATTCCAAGTGTAGAAATAATGACTGGTGAGTGAATTGGCTTAACGAAGGATTGAACATTGTTTCAACGATATCCTGGCATGGCATCTTGGGAATGAGCGAGTACGTTTAGTTAATCGCTGCTTTGAAGGGTATTTCAGTCATATCACTGAGTTTGGTTTTACGCCGCTTTTAGCAATATTCCAGCAACGTCACGGCTGGGGACACCAGAAATGTGCTTCACATATTGTACCCATGTGGGGATTCGAATCCGGGTCGTCGGCGTGACGAGCCAACGCTTTAACCACTAGGCTACCCCACCGCCCCTTCCAGTCATATGAAGCGTGACAGATAACTGGAGACAAAACTCTACATTCATACAGGTCTTGGAAGTTTCCACTTAGGTAAAACCAAAGATGACGAATGGTGTTGACAAACCCAGAAATTCAAAGTGAATCGTGGATTCGAACCCACTGTTTCTGGATCACCATAGGGACCCATCGAATAAAGGGACCTTGGATAGCTGGGCAACAGTGAGAGTGATATAATGTTGATACGACCATACTGGTAGACACAAGGGACATAACCCTTCACAGCTGTCTCACCTGAAAGCGTCATTGTGGAACTTGTTGTAACTGGAGAGGGCGATCAGTCCTCCCCACGACGCCGATAGCGAGAAGAAGATTTGTACAGCAGCGTCCTTCCAAACCTGAAGATAAAAACAGTTGTTTACTTGGTGAGTGTTTATAAAACAACAGCTGTTTACAAGGGGAGCGTATATTAAAACAGCTGTTACTAGGTGATCGTATATTAAAAACAGTTGTTTACTTGGTGAGTGTTTATAAAACAACAGCTGTTTACAAGGGGAGCGTATATTAAAACAGCTGTTACTAGGTGATCGTATATTAAAAACAGTTGTTTACTTGGTGAGTGTTTATAAAACAACAGCTGTTTACAAGGGGAGCGTATATTAAAACAGCTGTTACTAGGTGATCGTATATTAAAAACAGTTGTTTACTTGGTGAGTGTTTATAAAACAACAGCTGTTTACAAGGTGAGCGTATATTAAAACAGCTGTTACTAGGTGGTCGTATATTAAAAACAGTTGTTTACTTGGTGAGTGTTTATAAAACAACAGCTGTTTACAAGGTGAGCGTATATTAAAACAGCTGTTACTAGGTGATCGTATATTAAAAACAGTTGTTTACTTTGCGAGGTGTATAAAAACAGCTGTTTACAAGGTGAGGGTATATTAAAAAACCAATTGTTTACTAGGTAAGCGTCTATAAAAACAGCAGTGTACTTGGTGAGCGTATATAAAAACAGCTGTTGACTACGTGCGCGTGTATAAAAACATCTGTTTAGTAGGGGATGGTATGCGTTACACGCCCTTGTCAGCAATGTGCATTTGTATAATTGTAGCAGTGATGATATTTCAGGGTTTGATCCTCTAACATTTCATGTGGTTGATTTAAACTTAAAATGTATCAATTTCCCAGTTGTATTTTTAGCAATGTCATTATGTTGCGGTTGAGGTCATTTTAATATAAGTCATAAAATGCAAATAAAAAAATATAAAATAATAGTTCAAGGTTGTGTCATGTCAGGTCATGACACTAGCAATTGTTTATCATGTGATCAGTTATGCTGATTTCTGATTGGTTGATTGGCAAACAGTTGGCTCTGCGTGTTGCACCTGAGCAATTAAGCTTCACTTCACATTGGGACACAAAGATTGACAGGTGAGCCTTTTTGTTTTGGCATGGCATTTTTACAGTGCTTGTTGGTACAAGTAAAATAAGTGTTATAATCCAATTTATAGTAAGAGCTTATTTTATCTTTAACTATAATTGTATTGTAATTTCTTGTAGTTAATATAAATTAAAAGTAATAATTCTAAAATAGTTTAAATAAGCATTTCAAACATTATCTTTACAAAGTTAGTTACTTTCCAAATTAAATTATTCCACGTCATAATTTAATTCCTAACTCATTATAATTTCCCAAAGTGTGATTTGTGACTGAATGAATGAATTGTTGTACTGAGTGTGTACTACAGACGGTAGCGCGTATGCTGCAGTATGCCATGTGGTCTTGGAAGGGCGCCGCCATGCACTTGATAAGCTGTATACCATATATATGTAAGTGACCGCTTGTGTATTAAGGATTTTGTTACATGGTATTAGGCTGTGTCATTCTTGGTTTTATTCTTTGTATGTAATGTGAGAATGTGTATGTAATTATGCAATATTTTAAATGGGCATTTGTATTAGAACTCAATGAAGTGTAATGAAATGAAATCTATTGCCATTTAAATCTGGTGTATTGAATTCAATGTACTGAACATGACTTCTGTTATGTCAACATGGTGTAATGATTGATATGTTAAGTATGTCATGAATTAAGATGGTGTGTTGAAATGTCAAGTTATTGTTAACTTTATTATTGCCTAAATGTTCCAGGGCACTAAGTTATCAGTACCATGCTGGATCACCAGAAAAAAACACTCACAATACTCTGAATAAAAGATTGTCCCCAGACAGCCGCCTTCGTCGTCGTTTAGCTTGGGCGAAAAGAGCTATTACACAATGTATGTCTATAGATAATCGTTCCCAGGACGCGAGTGATTGATTGATTGCATGAAAGACCCACACAGCAGTTGAGCGATGGCACGAGGCCACAGCACCTTACAATGAGTTGAGAAGATGTAGCATGACCCCAAATTCCAGATTAACCCTGATGATTATTGTTTGTTGTTTTTGTGCTGTTTGAGTAGTAAACATCCGACACCATCGTTCCGAATCAAAATCTCTTACAAATATTTGTGAACAGCGTTGTAATGTCGTACCCGAGCATCATATAGCCTGTCGAGTTTAGGTGTGATGTAGAACTCTATTCCTTTCTCGTAACCATCCAGCAGCACTCCTCTGATGAGAAGAATAACCAGCACGAGGTAGGGGAAGGTTGCAGTGACGTAAACAACCTGAAATGTAGGACAAAAGACATTTACTTCAACCTGAAAAACTGAAGTAACATGAAACTGTATTTAACACGGCTTACATCAACGAGCCATGGTCGATAAGCAACACGTGAACCTGATCTCATATATTATATACTTAACTTCGGATATAAGGCAGGAAAACAAGATGCAACATCTATGCATGATGCAACAACATCGAGCAACCACGAGTCCCTGACCGACATTGCCCGCTGTCATGACTGACCTTTCTGGAACCATAGGGGCGTGTCTCCCTTAGAAACAGCGTTAGAAAGAGTGAGTGAGTGAGTTTGACGCCGCACTCCCCAATATTCCAGTTATATGTCTGTACACAATCGAGTCTGGACCAGACAATCCAGTGATCAACAACATGAGCATCGATTTGCGCAATTTGGAACCGATGACATGTGCCAAAGAGGTCAGCCGGCCTGACCACCCGATCCCGTTAGTCGCCCATACGACAAGCATGGGTTACTGAAGATCAACATTCTAACCCGGACCTTCACGGGTCAAATAGGTATATAGACCCTACCCTATTACTATATAGTAATAGGGTAGGGTCTACATACCTACATGTCTGTTTCTAAGCGAGTCACGCCCTATGTCAGGATCTCAAGACTGACCTTGCCGGATCGCAAGACTAAACTTGCTAGCTGCTATGACTGACCTTGTGGGATTTCCTGACTGACCTTGGCCGCTGTCATGACTCTCTTTGCTGCATGACTCACCTTACCGGATGATTTCACACCCTTGCTGAGAGTGGCCGCCACGAATATCCAGGCCAAGAGGAGACACAGGACGAGCTGCCACCTTACAGGGCCGAGGTCACCAATCCCGTCGCTAAAGCCAGATCCTAGGACCACGTTGCTGCAAGTCGTGAGTCAATGACTGTGTTTAACAGGGTTCGTACATATCATGTAGATTCAGTTAAGGGTGGGTGTGAACGCCCTACGCAGTTCCTACATGGACTTAAGCTACTCTTAAGACCACCGCTGGTATAGTTACTCCAATTGAACCAAACATATGTTTGTTTCATATACTCCTATTATAGTGAACAGGCAGTATGTTCAATTCCTAAATCAAAGGGTTTTACAAATCTCCCGGTACTTACTTCAAGTATTCTTCACTTGGTAGTTTCCTTTTAATACCCATGGTTGCTTTGGACTGGGTTTCGTTGTGCAGGGCCATAAGAGTTCCGTTAACGTCTAAACAAGTGCCATTTATAGTTTGCTCCCACGAGTTCATTTCGCAGCTGGTCTTGTTCATGACTGGCAGGCGGTCCAAGCAGTCTGAAGGACATATGACAGTAGCAGGTAATCTTAGGTGAGGTGAGGTGAGGTGAGGTGAGGTGAATATTTTGCTCATATGACGACGTGCATGCGTGTGTATGCGTAGGTGCGGCTGCTTGCACTAGCCCAGACGTAAACTGGTTTTATAGTGCTAGCCCACTGAGATACCATGCCGCAGTGAAGCATGAATACCCTTCTCAGACACATTATACTGACTCCGAGTCGACCAGTCCTTATTGTACCCATTAATGCCAAGCGCCAGGCAGGGACCAAGAGGTACCATATTTTAACGTCTTTTGGTATGACGCGGTCGGGGATCGAATCCGCGACCTTCCGCGACCTTCCGCTCTCCGGGCGGACGCTCTAACCACTACACCACGGAAGCGGTCAGGTTATCTTAGAGTTGGTGACAATGTAACTCGAAGACGATAATTGGTACATGTCATCTACTTGACGATGTATGTTAAAGTGGGCGACAGGCTATAGTAATCTTGGTGTTTCCATATCGGAATGTTTCTAATAGGGCGCTGTAATATCCGTTGCAAGATATCTCGAAGTGGTGGTGTGTGTTCCTGTGAATAGAGCTCAGGTCACGAATCAGTTGAAGTTAAGCAACGTTGAGCGCGGGGAGTCATTGGATAGGTGACCGTATTTGGCAGCTTGACTCCTCAGAGTTTCCTGGGACTTTAGTCCTGCCCCACAACGAAGCACATGTGGTCTCACCTTAGGCAAGCGAGTTTGTTCAAATGTGTCTCTGTTCGCCCAGCAGAAAATGGGTACCCGGTGGGATAGGTCAAGTGACTATTAACCTTCTTGCGCTTCACAGGCATCTTGGGTTATCCGGCGTAATAATTCAGCGCTTCTACAGTCCGTTTGGGTCAGAAACGGACCGATGAATTGCAAATTTATCATTGTACAAAATTGCCACATAAATATAAATAGTACACATGTTTATCATTTACTAATACCCAACAGCTTTCTTATGTTTGAAAATTTTCCGGACTCCACCAAAAAAAGTTCTTTAAGAAACTATCGTCAAAATTTTGACACAGTTCACTATTTGTTACGAGGGAGGAGTGCAGAGAAAGGGACAGCCAGGTGTTAGAGAAGAACGTGCACAAGTGCCCACCAAGTTATTGAATCATTAGCCTGTGCTGTGCCGTCTCCATCCTGTCTCGAACACCTGGCTGTCCCTTTCTCTGCACTCCTCCCTCGTAACAAATAGTGAACTATGTCAAAAAATTAATGATAGTTTCTTAAAGAACTTTTTTGGTGGAGTCCGGAAAATTTTCAAATATAAGAAAGTTGTTGGGTATTAGTAAATGATAAACATGTGTACTATTTATGTTTATGTGGCAATTTTGTACAATGATAAAATTTGCAATTCATCGGTCCGTTTCTGACTCAAACGGACTGTAGGCAGTGCTACATTGGAAATAAGCGCTATAAAAAATGAATAACATTGTCATTTATCGAAGTTGGTCACCGGGTGTGGAAATGTTTGGGCATTTGAAAGACGCGAGGTATCATGAATATAGGTGACAGGGTCTTGTAATGTGGTTGAATTGGTATCCTAATGTCCGCCAATGGGTATCCTAATGTCCGCCAATGGGTATCCTAATTTGAAAATTTTACGATAGACGAACATGATGCGGTTAACGTCTGTGATTCGTATGTGACGTACACAGAATCTAATGTGGTCAAGGAATCGTGAAGTACTTTGAGAACGTTCAACATTTACTGACTGACTGACTGAGTTTGGTTCTACGCCGCCTTTAGCACTATTCCAGCAACATCACGGCGGAGGACACCAGAAATGGGCTTCACACATTGTACCCATGTGGGGATTCGAACCCAGGTCTTCGGCGTTACGAGCCAACGCTTTAACCACAAGGCTACCCCACCGCCCCCGTTCAACATTTAAACATTGGTGGTATGATCTTGGGACGTCGGGTGTTCTTCACTACAACAACAGTCTTACATATTGAGCTCCAATCCCCGCACTCGGACCACGGAAGCTTGGAAGTGAAGGAGGCAAACAGGTAGTAGAAGGCCCAGCCGATGATCATGTTGTAGTAGATGGCGACGAGGGAAGACACGATCACCATGCCCAGACCAATTCCTGAAAGACGCACACACACTGAAGGTAAGCAAACACTACCAAATCATTCATAAATAATGTATATTCTTCAAAAACTTCATTGATTGACATGAAGATCGATTGAGTTGTATTTTATGCATTTTATAAAGAATATCAGTCTCAACTGTCAGCAAGGGAGGAAGCCGGAATGGATGCTGATATTTGGAGCTTTCCTGTTGATGTTATCCACGTGTATGGTGCCAACGTGCTATGGGTGAGGTGAGGTGAAATTGGGTTTAACGTCGTGCTTGAGAATATTTCGCTCATATGACGACGTGCATGCGTGTGTATGTGTATGTGCAGCTGCTTGTACTAGCCCAGACTTAAGCTGGTTTTATAGTGCTAGCTCACTGAGATACCATGCCGCAGTGAAGCATGAATACCCCACTCAGACACATTATACTGACTCCGAGTCGACCAGTCCTTGTTGTACCCATTAATGCCGAGCGCCAGGCAGGGATCAACAAGTACCATATTTTAACGTCTTTTGGTATGACGCGACCTTCCGCTCTCCGGGCGGACACCACGGAGGCGGATCATTATGGGTTCAGATGAAGGTGTCAAATTCACGATTAGCGATTACTTGGAGATTGATAAACAATGATGTGATTTTAATGATGTCTTTGTTATTGATAGAAGTACTTGCAACAGACTTGTAAACGGACTTTCATTACTTCTCACGTGGTCCAGACACAACCGATGTTCTGTGGTATATAACATCCAGGTATATTATATTAATCTTGTGGCACTGGTCAAGACTGGTTCCCATTTGAATCTAAAGCATACATTCGGCTCCCCTCGGGTCATTCCGTTACCACCACCATATTGTGCAATGTAATGAGACAGTCACGTAAAGGAGAATAATCAGTGAATCTCGGTCTAACATGTACAAGTCCGATAGAACTTCAGAAAGAGTTACCTACCCCTGAAAAGCTGCGCAAACTTCCAGCATGTGGCGGGTCCGCTACTGGTGAACTGGCCCAGAGAGAGTTCAAGGAAGAAGATTGGGATGCCCACAAGCCCCAGCATGATTGTATAGGGGATAAAGAACGCACCTGAAATGTGTCATTTAACATATTTATATATAATATAACACGATATTAAGAAAGGACATGCATACAATAATTTGCTCCGTTGTATCTACTACATATTGAGGTTTGAACCAAACCGTCATGTGATTGACATGAGTGAGAGAATTTGGTTGTACGCCGCTTTTAGCAATATTCCAGCAATAACAACGGCGGGGGACACCAGAAATGGGCTTCACACATTGTACCCATGTGGGGAATCGAACCCGGGTCTGCAGCGTGACGAGCGAACGCTTTAACCACTAGGCTACCCCATCTCCCTCTCGATCTTCAGATCGATCAACACCATTTGTACAAAGCAAAGAAGTGACAGTACGCTTTGCATACTAAACGTGTTCAGTTAATCAATGTCGAAATCAGTTTTGTTCGAAATAGGTTTGTTAATACAGTTAGTTCAGCATGTATTGTAAACAACCCAAACGAAGTTCAAGAACTCCCGTTTTGTACAATTTTAAAGTAGCGGAACAACTACGTTTTTTCTTCTTACATATGGCAATTTGATTTTATTGAGAGATGCTGTACGAGTTAATATTCGCTATTAAGTCTATTTCTGCAAACGTATATATAAACGACAACACACTTAAGTTTCTACCACATAGTTGTAGTCTTTAGACCTGAAAAGAAATGTTGTGGTTCCGATTCCCCGACCGACCCATCTTTTTTAGGCGGAATGGTCGTTCTGATAGCGAAAGTCGACATGATGGCCGCAAGCTTGATTGAATAAACAATTACACATTGATAAATGTGTTATTTGTTTGTACTTTACCTCTAAAAAAATGTAATGTTTTTTTTTAAATCCTACCTCCCTACCCTAAATTTCAAAGAGGTTTAATCGGAACTACTACATCTTTTTAATCGGCCTTACCGACATCCAGAGAAATCAGAGCTTTGCTAATGCTTACATAATATATTTCCAAAAGCACCCCAGCATTGCGTGAACAACCTATGTATAAAACTGTTTCTTGTCGTGGAGATAACATGCTATACATGTGGATCTAATGTGAGGAAGGTGGACAATGGGTTTCGTCCGAGAGAAACAAACTTTTTCCAGTCGATACATTGTTCCCCACAGTGACATGACTGACATACAATGCAGTGATACGCAAGGCTGTTGTCTCGTTGGTAGACGTCTATTCTCAACATGTACTTTAGGTATTTCACACACCTGTCAGAGGGCGAGTTCAGCTGCTTTTATTATTAATTCGATGTGTTTTTCTTGTGTGAATTTTTAACGCAATAGGGACAATGGCATGTGACGAGAACTTATTAGTCAAGCAGGTTAAATATTATCAGCTACTTAACAAACGCAGTCAACTGTGTCTCGGTTTGACGTGAACCAGGAAGTCGCGCCTCAAGGGAGCTGTTCTAAACCGGGATGCCCGCAGAACAACATACAGTAAACTATGCTTATATCGAAAACGCATCTGTTTCAAGTCCCGGTCAGTTGCTGAATGTTGTAGTAGAAATGTGTATAACGAACTATGGTAATAACGACTACGGTTATAACGAACTACGGATATAACGAACTACGGTTGTAACGAACTACAATTACTGGTCCCTTTGAGTTCGTTATAACCACAGTTTATTGTATACGTATTGTATACGTAATCTTCCGAGTTAACGGACAACCTCTAAACACTCCCCTCGCACCCATTTCACTTTTCTCCCTATATGTAATAGATATGGCAGGACATACTTGTACCTGTTGTCACTCAATTCCCTTAATATTGGAATGATAAAATGTGTTTATAAATAAATTATTTTGAATATGACTTTGGGCTTATGATGGCCCTGAGTATTTGTAGACTTGATCTCGTCCACAGGGGCGTGTCACGCTTAGAAACAGCGTTAAAAGACATAGGTATATAGACCCTACCCTAGTACTATATAAAAGGAAAGGGATGTAACGACGGAACAACCCCCTCCTTAATCAAAGTTAGATTTCACCACGTAAACTATTTATAAGGCCCCGTCGAGGCCTACGGATCGAAAGCGAGATGATTTCCCTACAAAATGAACTATAAATGGTCACAATCGGATCATTATTTCAAAAGTTATACACCACGACTCACCGAAAACAGCTACCTCCGCAATTCCAAGCCAAAATCATGGATCACCCAAGACAGCGGAAACTCACCTTTTAAATTTGTTTATTAAAAATAGTTTACGTGTTGAAATCTAACTTTGATTGAGGAGGGGGTGGTTCCGTCGTTACATCCCTTTCCTTTTATATAGTACTAGTGTAGGGTCTATGTACCTATATGTCTTTTAACGCTGTTTCTAAGCGTGACATGCCTCTGTGATCTCGTCACTATATGGCTGAAATATTGCCGATTTCACGTTAACACTTAAAGGTCAAACATGATTAAAACACAATTATCACTTATTCATGACATAGTATACATTGCTGATTATGAAAAAACATATAAACCAAATTATAAGCGTACAATCGCAAATCAAAAGTGCCATATTTTGTTTACTTCCTTCGAAACGAAGCACCTGGGATACCGAACCCAGTCAGAGCGGGTGGGTGTGCAGTCAAGTGGCTGGTTCATTTGCAGATGCCCTCACGGCTCATTGTGTGTGTGTATATAGAGATGTTAGGTTTTGTAAATACATGTTCATTTTTTGTGTATGACATTTTGCAATCAACAGACATCATAACATGTCATGTGTACAAGTATCATACCTGCCTGTCTGTGTAATTACATAATGTGACAGAGACCGAACTCGGGTGCACGAGCCATAAATCAATGCGTTTGGTTTATGGTGTATAGCCTGATAGGTGTCAAGTTCAAATTGCATGCGGTCAGTGATCGAAGTTGTGTATTGCATATTGTCATTAGGAGACAGGCAGACACATAGGTGTCAATAAAACAGACATTGAAGTTTCTGTGACAAAGACATATCTATATCACAGTTAGAAATTCTGTCAATGCTAATTAATGACATTGCTTTAAAGTAACGAACTGAGAAACTGACTCGGTAAGAAGAACGTGTGGTGAAATAGACAAATGAAATTATATAAACAGTTAAATCGGTAATATACTGTCATAAAATATATAAAGCTCGCGCCTGTGAAATATCAACAAAACATTAGAAAAATAGCTCACATGAAAGCCTTCACCGAGTACTTACCGCCAGCGAAGGTTTTCCGTCTTGAAATTTCGAACACCTCACTGGTTGACACATAGCTGAGTAGATCTAGATCCTAACAAGGTTCTTTTATGTAATGAGTAGATTATTTACTATTTGTTTTGATTAGACTACACCTGCTCACGATCTTATAATCTGGACATCCCTCGTCCAAGCTGCGCGAACCTATTCACTGCGCATGCGCTATGAGCGCAGCCCAGCTGTTGAAACCACTTTTCACCCCAAGCTGGGGTGAATTTAGTGAATCGTTTGAACTAAACTAGAGTTTTTTCCATCGCGTTATTTTTCCCATTTTATAAGTTGAATTTGCATTTTTGATGATTCGTATCTGTAAGTCCATACCGAAAGGTATCAGAATCTGGAAAGTTTCTCATTCACTCACCTCCTCCATTCCGGTAGGCCAGATAGGGGAACCTCCACACATTGCCGAGGCCGACGGCGTATCCCAGGCATGAGAGGAAGAAGTCGACCTTGCTGCCCCAGTTGCCCCGCTCAAGGTTCTCGTCTCCCTGGAAACGAGCACATCCTGTTATTTCTTTGCATGATGTAACACCAGACTGAGCAATATGGCGGTCTACAATAATCGAGTCTGGATGTGGTAATCAATTAAATGACATGAGCATCAACAGGTTGGGATATCCAGCCTTGGGTCATCCAGCCTGACCGTATCGTCTTCATATTTGCCTCTTCCGAAAAGCATGGGTTCCTAACTCACACCTTAAGGGATCATACATATTCCGCGCAGTGTCACCCCTGTGTCAGTCAAATACTCATTACGTCAAGGCGTGATAGCTTACATATTCCGCGCAGTGTCAACCGTGTCAGTCAAATACTCATACGTCAAGGCGTGATAACATACATATTCCGCGCAGTGTCAACCGTGTCAGTCAAATATTCATTACGTCAAGGCTTGATAACATACATATTTCGTGCAGTGTCAGTCAAATGCTCATACGTCAAGGCTTGATAACATACATATTCCGTGCAGTGTCACCCCTGTGTCAGTCAAATGCTCATACGTCAAGGCGTGATAACATACATATTCTCTGCAGTCTCATCCCTGCGTCAGTCAAATATTCATTACGTCAAGGCGTGATAACATACATATTCCGTGCAGTGTCACCCCTGTGTCAGTCAAATACTTATACCTCAAGGCTTGATAACATACATATTCCGAGCAGTGTCACCGCTGTGTCAGTCAAATGCTCATACGTCAAGGCTTGATAACATACATATTCCGTGCAGTGTCACCCCTGCGTCAGTCAAATATTCATACGTCAAGGCTTGATAACATACATATTCCGTGCAGTGTCACCCCTGTGTCAGTCAAATGCTCATACGTCAAGGCTTGATAACATACATATTCCGTGCAGTGTCACCCTTGTGTCAGTCAAATGCTCATACGTCAAGGCTTGATAACATACATATTCCGTGCAGTGTCACCCTGTGTCAGTCAAATGCTCATACGTCAAGGCTTGATAACATACATATTCCGTGCAGTGTCACCCCTGTGTCAGTCAAATGCTCATACGTCAAGGCTTGATAACATACATATTCTGTGCAGTGTCACCCCTGTGTCAGTCAAATGCTCATACGTCAAGGCTTGATAACATACATATTCCGTGCAGTGTCACCCCTGTGTCAGTCAAATGCTCATACGTCAAGGCTTGATAACATACATATTCCGTGCAGAGTCACCCCTGCGTCAGTGAAACACTCATACGTCAGAGCTTGGTAACAATCTGGTCTCGGCAAAGCAGAATGTACAACGGTCAACAAGTTTTATCATTTTGTGCCTTAGTTGACTCAGTAATATGAATAATAAGGCTTGGGGCAGAATAACAAACTCGTATACATTTTCCTGCCTTCACCTAAGTTGACGATCCAGATAAGACACTCAGTCTGTCTATGCATCCACACACAGCCCCTAAAACTATAGGAAATCCCGGATATAACGAGCTAGACTCAAACATTAGTCTTACATGCTTGATATTAGTATGACGAATCATCCAGTATACGGTTTGTCCATTGATGGCATGGAGACACGATGACCAGCATCCAGAAAGTCAGGATCTTCGAGGACCACCCGATCGCCTAAATAACCTGGGATAGCCTAGTTGGTAAAGTGTTCGCTCATCCCACCGTATACCTTCGTTCGAATCACCTGTCCCCAGTCGGTATTTTGGTTGGGATATTGCTAAAAGCGGCGTAAAACAATACTCAATCATCTCTCATGACAAAGAGTTCTGGTGTGACGCAACCAGGGCTCGAACCAGGGCTCGAACCACCGACCTTGCGCTTTCCAGGCAATCACTATCTACAAGACCATGGAGGCGGCCCTGAATTGTTTGCTAAAATCGGAACAATAAACTATTGTGCTTTGTGCTGGATATTTCTTTGAGACGGTTATTGTGTAACGTAAACGCCATTAACATGAGTGTTTCATTACGATATGTGGGCCCAAAGTTTGGCCTTCAACATCTAGGACACAATACACAGTTGTTGGCTCTAGTATGGCCGTAGACTATCTGCATATGTAGACTACCTGGCTCATTATTGCCCGTCAATATACAGTGATACTTTACGACGTATTTGGGTACACTGGCTATTGTCACAGAAGGTACACTTGCACAATCTATTTATAAGACAAGGAGAATGCACTTCAACTGTTCATGTCTCTCTCCAGAATGCACTTCAACTGTCCATGTCTCTCTCCAGAATGCACTTCAACTGTCCATGTCTCTCTCCAGAATGCACTGCAACTGTCCATGTCTCTCCAGAATGCACTGCAACTGTCCATGTCTCTCCAGAATGCACTGCAACTGTCCATGTCTCTCTCCAGAATGCACTGCAACTGTCCATGTCTCTCTCCAGAATGCACTGCAACTGTCCATGTCTCTCTCCAGAATGCACTGCAACTGTCCATGTCTCTCTCCAGAATGCACTGCAACTGTCCATGTCTCTCTCAGAATGCACTGCAACTGTCCATGTCTCTCTCCAGAATGCACTGCAACTGTCAACTGTGCACTGCATGTTCATGTCTCCAGAATGCACTGCAACTGTTCATGTCTCTCTGCACTGAATGCACTGCAACTGTTCATGTCTCTCTCAGAATGCACTGCAACTGTTCATGTCTCTCTCCAGAATGCACTGCAACTGTTCATGTCTCTCTCCAGAATGCACTGCAACTGTTCATGTCTCTCCAGAATGCACTGCAACTGTTCATGTCTCTCTCCAGAATGCACTGCAACTGTTCATGTCTCTCTCCAGAATGCACTGCAACTGTTCATGTCTCTCTCCAGAATGCACTGCAACTGTTCATGTCTCTCTCCAGAATGCACTGCAACTGTTCATGTCTCTCCAGAATGCACTGCAACTGTTCATGTCTCTCTCCAGAATGCACTGCAACTGTTCATGTCTCTCCAGAATGCACTGCAACTGTTCATGTCTCTCTCAGAATGCACTGCAACTGTTCATGTCTCTCTCCAGAATGCACTGCAACTGTTCATGTCTCTCTCAGAATGCACTGCAACTGTTCATGTCTCTCTCCAGAATGCACTGCAACTGTTCATGTCTCTCTCCAGAATGCACTGCAACTGTTCATGTCTCTCTCCAGAATGCACTGCAACTGTTCATGTCTCTCCAGAATGCACTGCAACTGTTCATGTCTCTCCAGAATGCGCTGCAACTGTTCATGCCTCTCCAGAATGCACTGCAACTGTTCATGTCTCTCTCCAGAATGCACTGCAACTGTCCATGTCTCTCTCCAGAATGCATTGCAACTGTTCATGTCTCTCCAGAATGCACTGCAACTGTTCATGTCTCCAGAATGCACTGTAACTGTTCATGTCTCAAAACGAAAGTCATATGAAAAGGAAGTTCAGTAGGTCAAACTAATTTATTTAAGATGTAAGGCGCACCCTACACCTGCATGTAGATTGCTGCAACACAAACAATGTGGATATCGTGTGGAAAATGTGCCGAATGGGTGTGGCTTACGACAGAATGAAACATCCACATGTCTAATTCTGTTGTCAGTTAGATAAGAAGTGAGTCGAGTTTTACTTTTTTTTGTAGTAGAGGCAGTGGTGGGATATGGTCGAAATCAATGTGTATGTATATGTGACCCAAGGGTATTTTGGAAAAGACTTCTTGGAGAAGAATTCAGATCACCAGTCAATTTCGTAAACACAACAGCATGCAAGCAGTGGACAGAACACTTTACAAAACTCCTTTCAACTGAGAGCCAGCATAACACTCAGGAACAGATTCAGCCTATCTTACCTACTACTGGGAACACTCAGTCTATAAATCAACCCATTTATCAGCAAGAAGTTCTATCTTGCATCTCTTCTTTACCCAATAATAAGGCCCTGGACCAAGTGGTATTGCCAATGAGTTCCAAAAGGCATCCAAACAATTAACTATTCCACTTCTCGTGACTCTCTTCAACAGAATCTAGGATAACGGTTGTTGTCCTTCTAGCTGTGGTAAAGGTATTATATGTCCATCGTAAAAATCTGGTAACAGAAATGGCCCAAATAATTATAGAGGCATATCGTATATTGACTCCCTACGTAAGGTATTCACCTCCAGTCTAAATAAAAGGCTAAAGGGTTGGTGTGAAACAAACAGTATCATCAGTAAAGCTCAAGCTGGGTTCAGGGAAAACAACAGATTTAAGAACAGATTTTACAACAGATACTATTTTCACACTGCAAGCTATTATCCAGAAAGACTCTTGTAAAAAGAGAGGTAAAAGCCATTGTCTTCAGTGTCATTGTCCCCAGGGCATTTGACACTACTTAACATCATGTACTTTTACACTCCTGAGAGAAAGCAGGACTATCTGGGAAGGCCCTTAACATCAACACATACACCTTTTGTGCGAGAACCACCCATGGTCTGTCAAGTTGTTTTTCCTGTAATGTTGGAACCCGTCAGGGCTCTATTATAAGTCCTCAGATGTTTATAATTATTATCAACCATTAACACACAGGAAAATAAAGGAGGCAAAGGAGTATTCATTACACCTGTTATTATTATGTCTTTGCTTTACTGTTTGCAGATGATGTATCAGCATTCTGATACCTGCAACCAGTTGCAGAGAAAGATTAATGCCCTTAAAATATTTTGTCAGGAAACAGGTATGCAAGTTAATCTAAACAAAACCGAAGTTATTGTTACCCATGTTTGGTGCTCTATTGTTGGACATATTTCACAATACTAAAATCTTGAAAGACACCAATCTGTACAACACTTTGTAAATTTGATGTCAACATCAACAAATAATGATTTTACTTATAATGTATGTCATCATCTGGGGAAAGTTCAAAGATTAAGGAAAACGATTAATACTACTTTATTACATCGCACATAGGTTAAACATTCTGTAAAGACTGTATTTTGGGCCTATGGCTTTTTACTGAAATAAATCTGTCTGAAGGACACGTGACGTCAAACACGTTTCTTTATCAGCTGCAGGCGCCTGGGATATTGTTCCTTCATGGGGAATATGGTAGATGATTTCAGAAAAAATTGCCTGCTATTATTCATATAATAATGTACAATATCTGCAATTCACAAACCTTTTCATTGTTGGCATGTATGTATAAAATATGAATAATTCATAGGCAATTTCTGAAATGCCTTGATGTTTGAGCCATTTTACAAAGTCAGTAAAATATCTGTATTCAACAGATCTACTAAATGATTGAAGTTCCAAAGAGCATACAAAGATAATAGAATAATTACGCCAAGATCACAATAAAATATTTGAAATGTACTTTCTTTCAACCCATCTTAAAATGGAGTTGAAGATGAAGTGGAAATGTTTGGAGTTGTCATGATACACTAGATGCAAAATAACAAATAAGGGGTTTTATTAATTGCTACAAAGATGGCAAAATTTCAAATTCTCTTCTCAGAAAAGTCACTGAAAACGATGAATTCAGGCCTATATTTGTGTGATTTTAAGCGGTCAAAATGTGCAGATTTTCATATGAGCCCAGTATGGCATGAGATTTATCAATGTTGTCGTGATTGTGTGACATGAGCCATAAAGGCGTGATAGATGGTAGGTATGCAACAACAACAAAAAGTTCCGGTGTACTGCTACTGCTGCTGCTGCTGTTGCTGCTACTGCTGCCGCTGTCATCAACCACGACGGCCACTATCCTCTAGGTTAACTACGACTACTACTGGTACAACTCTTCTACTGTTTTTGCAGTTAGTGAGTGACTGGTTTAGAGTTTATGCCCTCTGACACAAATGGACTTAAAACCAAATCCGTTTTGAATACCTTCTGCGTTTTGAAGATTGAAAATATTGTATCGGAATAGCCACTCACTGTAATGGTAAGCTGGTAATCCATGGCACCTATTACGCATTTAAAAACACTGCAATGGTAACGCTGCGGCCGTGCGAGCCACGTAAATAAGGTGATTCTAAACGTCGGGACTGCCCTCGACCCATACAATAAACAACACAGGTTGTTTCAGGAAGTGATTAACACTTGTACGAGGACAATAACTAAGGGATAGGAAAACTAAGAAATGAAAACAGCAAGAAACATTTACACACTGTTAAATATACTCAACCAAAAGTTATACAGAGAAACCCCCAAAAGCGACAATATGTTTCACGGACGCGAACGTTCAATTGCACATGCATACTTTGACGATACAAGTTCTCAAATTCTTAACCAAAGTAACAAGCGTGCAAAATCTAACAAAGTCAAATAATATACACTGTCAAATAACCCTACTCATGATCCAATACTTCCTACAATACTATAACTTACCAAAGCCTCATAATTACCACACAGTAAATGTAACCAGCTACACTAGCTATAAAGTGTCCCCGAGTAACGACGCCAAGACAGGACAGATAGATTCGGGTGACTCATCTCAGACACAGGTTCCAGATGGCAGTGACCACGTCCCAAACCATTCCCCAGGCCTTCAATGTTCATTTATCTATGCGTCGTCGATGCACTTCTCTGCTTCATGCGCATGATGGTCATACCCGTTATTGACTGACTTCGACGTGTGACCCCTACTCAATTGTTAACTTCTGACGTCATCGTTACGGATATTGTTCATTTTCTTTGACATGTTGTTGTGGCCCGATACTTCAGCTTATAAAGTGTCTACATCATTTCATCTTTTCTGTGTTGTATTCCAATACTGAAGGAATTTTCTGTGTGCAGCGTCTTTATGTGGCTAGTATATATTCAGAGACTGAGCGTTAGTCTACAGAGGGTCCACTGGACGGACGAAAGTCGATTTCTTTTGTTCGTCACTGACGGCCCAGGACGAGGAGCAAGTACCGTTTGGCGGGGGTACCTTGATGAGGCGGGGGTGCCTCACACATGACTGAAAACCTGACCTTATGTGGATGAGTCAACATCTGAATGGACAACGGTACATTACTGACATACTCGACAGGGATGGTTGTTTCACATCTCGATGGACATCCTTTTACACAAGGCCTGTCATTTTGGACGACTATGGTAGGTAACGTCGTGCACCTATAGTTGGTAATGCCTTACGTCAAGAGGAGGTAGCAACGTTACCGTAACCTGCCAGGAGTCCAGATCGAACCCATAGAGCATGTGTTGGGCGTTATGGGTCGCAGACTACGCCAGAGATGATCCGCCAGTACAACATCTTGACGAATTGGAACAAGCCCTCCAAGAATGGATCGCAATATCTCAACGTCAAATTCTAACGTCTAGTATGGTAAATGAGGATTGCCAATGATGTTGTTCCAGACAGTAAGTTAGTTTGAGGTTTGGGTAATTCCATTGCTATGGTTAATGGATTTTGGCAGGATGTTGCGATACATTTTCCAGAGGTAGTTTTCCTGGAAATCGAGAAAAATTGTGTTTCCTAATACTGATAATAGAAGTTTAAAATAGGTGTTGCATTATGTATTACGGTACTCAGTATGTGAGGCAACTCCTTTTGGCTTAATAATGAACCTTACTACGTCAAGATTTATCTCCCCTGGTGTAGCAGACGGCTTCCTTTGTTGACAGAAGAGAATGACTGAGTTTAGTTTCATGCCGCACTCAGCAATATCCCCGCTATATGGCGGCGGTCTGTAAATAATCGAGTCTGGACCAAACAATCCAGTGATCAACAACATGAGCATCGATCTGCGCAATTGGGAACCGATGACATGTGTCAACCAAGCCAGCGATTCTGACCACCCGATCCCGTTATTCGCCTCTTACGACAAGCATGGGTTACTGAAGGTTCAATCTAACCCGGACCTTCACGGGGAAATGGCTTTAGATATCTCACCTGCCATCAGTTTGTTTTCAGATCCCAGATGTTGAAGGAACCAAGAACGACTTTTAACATGTTCAGATCTGTAGCATCTCCAATTTCGTTTAAGTATTAAAGTAAGCAAAGTCAAATAAGAACTGCACTTACATTTACATTGCAACATTATCGCCTTAATCCCAGCCGACCTGGTGTCCGTTATAAACATACCACACGGACGTGAGTACCGTTATCTACAGGAATATTTCTGAATAACACACACCGACTGTTGTTGGGTATCAATGACCACAATGTTCGTCGGAACAGTACACAGGCACCTAAAATATATTCCAATGCCAAACAAAATATAAAACCACCAAAGAGCAAGTGCAATCATGTCCAACAACCGTGGCGTGCTTAAAATAGCTGTGGAATTCCTTGCTTTCATCATGAGCCTTCACATGACTTAAAGTCTTGTTACCAATTCGATCTGCAGTTGTGGTAAACATTGAACTTCGATATTCTCACGCTATTGGACACGTAGAACAAATGCGATAAAAAAGATAATGTCTTGCACTGTTGCTCACGTTGACCTTGACCGAAGCACCAAGCTCACCGAGCTGCATGTTTACAAGGCAAATGGAGCGGAACTAAGGTTAGAAGTACACGGGATCAAGATCGGGAAAACAACTCGCGTCAAGGACAAGGACGGACAAAAGCTGTGTAGTACGTACGTAACCAGTGTTCAACGCTCCATGACTATCGTGTCATGTCAGGGACCAGACGTTCCTCAACGTAAACTGATGGGCTACGCGTGGAAACAGCTACGGCCAAGTGTAAACGTAGCTACGGCCAAGTGTAAACCACCAAAGAGCAAGTGCAATCATGTCCAACAACCGTGGCGTGCTTAAAATAGCTGTGGAATTCCTTGCTTTCATCATGAGCCTTGACATGTGTAAACGTAGCTACGGCCATGCGTAAACGTAGCTACGGCCAAGCGTAAATGTAACAGATACGGGACTGAAAAACATTTACACACTAAAACCCCAAAACTACATAGTGAACGACAAGCGCAATTATTGTGTTGTCTTATGCATGCCATTGTATCCAATTTCCGTAGCTCGATAGTCATTGTAGCAGTTATAGATTGTCTGACGGACCTTCAGACCACATGAAATGGCCAACAAGACCTATCACAACTACCCTCTCCAGTTATTCTGCAAGAGTTTTAAACTGGCAATTGAAGAATGTTTTAATTTTTGAATGAATAATTTTGTCAAAACAAACACCGGAACATAAGGACATTATGGTACGTATAATTAATTATAAAGACCAGGAATGTATAGCAGTACTTCCCACAGCTGTGAAAGGTGTATATGCATTTGACACAGGAGGTAGCGAGTTCGTTTGACCAGTCGTACAGTCGGCACATCTTGTTCACAGTACATCGTGGTTTCAACCGTAGTCTGTCAATCCAACTTTTGGGACACCCCTTTTGTCAAATATCTTCCAAATAACCCCAACTGATCACATGCCATTAACGTATATTTTAATGATCCTCTTTGATGTCATAAGAAATGGTTTTAACTTTGTTGGTCACTTGGGGAAAAAGTTACTTAAGTAACTATCATTATAACTTGTGTTTGTTTTGGTGTCAAGAGACGGGGTGTAGTCGCAGTAAACGTAACAACTTACGTGTTGGGTCAGAGGGCAATTCACGTGCATGACCCCGGGACCCGGGGCATCTTTACAAGTGACTTGGAAGGACAGAGTTGTTACCCTCAGAATAATTTCCCCATGTTAAGCACAGATATGCAAACTTTCATAAAAATGTGTATAGTTTTTTTCAAGAATGAAGCCGACAGAGGATATCCTTTACAATCTATCACCAAGTTTACAGAAAGAACAGTGAAAATAAAGCCCTCAACACTTCATGTTATCTCCCCTGATCAGGTAATTAACAGTAGTCACTTAGGGACGGTCTCAAAATCAAACCAGACATCAGTAAAGTTGGACACTTTCAATCTGAGACTAATCAGGGACATAATTCGCCGTTTTTATCAGAGAAACCAACATCTCTCGTCAAGAAAACTCAAGAAAATTCTTGAAGATGAACACATCTGCATTTCCTGATTTACAATATGTAAATTATTAGTGGCAGCACTCTGACCCCAAAGTAAACAGGAACATTCCTCCAGGCAAGGGTGAGAGATTTATGTACACGCAGGGTCTCATCTGGGTTTCCTACCAGGATGTGACTTGGTGTTCAGATCCAAATCTACTGATGGTCGTGACTATCACACAGAGATGAACTCCACAGTGTTCACAGAATACGTCACAGAGCAGCTGATGGACAACGCACCATGCCACAGTATTAGAGATCCCCTGGAGAAGACTCATACCTCCACTTCCGGAAAACATGAGATGTGTAGTACTTCTTGGTTGTCCAGGCATGGTATCGGCTTTCAAGCTAAACTGTATGATACCATACTAGCGTACAAACCACCCCCTGTTTACTTGAGTGACACCATGGTCATGAAATTCTACGTTTGCCGCCCTATCACTATGACCTTAATCCAATTAAACTGATCTGGGGCAATTTAAAAGTATACAGTTGCCCGAAAAATGTTCCTTTGCTACAGAAATCTAAATGATAGTTACTTAGTAACTTTTTCCTAAGTGACCAACAAAGTTAAAACCATGTGTTCATATTACGTCAAAGGGGGTAATTAAGATATACGTTAATGGCATGTGATCTGTTGGTGTTATTTCGAAGATATTTGACAAAAGGGGTGTCCCAAAAGTTGGGTTGACAGACTATAAGATGGGATATCAGAGAGATTGTCAATATTACTGAGTGTGATGTTACGTCTCACACTACCACTGTCCTACACAAACATTGTATGGTACATCACGCACAACAACACTCCTCTAAAACATCTTGTAGCCCTAGGGATGTAACTCAACCTGCACTGCAACTATGTGTCTACCGCTTTGTCAATCCCACCACACTAGTAGGTCACGCATGAGTTACTTAATAGAAATACTCCTCGACCAGCGCGGATTATTGACATGAAATGTGAATACAAGCTGCGAAGAATGGAGCAGCCATTTGTGATAACGCAATACGTATATTGACTTAAAGGTCTTATAAAGACCGTCCTGAGAGACGCATAAAACACACAAGAGCGTACCTACTGAGCATCAAGAGTAGTTATCTGTCTGTTATTTCACCCAGCAATCATGACTAGTGTTCACAGGACTACTGGCGCATTCCATGCTGTGAAGTAACTGCCTGAACGTAGAGTGCACTACACCATGTCAGTACTTAAAGGTCACATGCAACGTAAAACACAACTTTGCAGATTCTGATACCTTTCGGTATGGACTTACCGAAACAAATCGTCAAAAATGCAAATTCAACTTATAAAGTTAAAAAATAACGCGATGAAAAAAAAACGCGCGAAATCGGAGTTCAAACGTTTCACTAATTTTCCCCAGACTTTTCTGGGGAATACGGGTTTCAACAGCTGGGCTGCGCTCATAGCACGTGCGCAGTGAAATAGGTTCGCGCAGCTTGGAAGCGGGTTGTCGGGTGAATACTCGGTGAAGGCTTTGGTGTGAGTTATTTTTCTAATGTTTTGTTGATATCTCACAGGCGCGAGCTTTTTATATGTTATGACAGTAAATTAACTGTTTATATAATTTCATTTGTCTATTTCACCACACGTTCTTCTTACCGAGTCACTTTCTCAGTTCGATACTTAAAAGCAATGTCATTATTTAGCGTCTACAGAATTTCTAACTGTGATATAGATATGTCGTTGTCACAGACAAAACTCAATGTCTTGTTTTATTGACACCTGTGTGTCTGCCTGCCTGTCCGCTAATGACAATATTCAATACACAACTGCTATCACTGACCACATTCAATTTGAACTTAACACCAATCAGGCTATACACCATAAACAAAATGCATTGATTTATGGCCCGAGTTCGGTCTCTGTCACATTATGTAATTACACAGACAGGCAGGTGTGATACTTGAACACATGACATGTTATGATGTCTGTTGATTGCAAAATGTTATACACAAAAAATGAGCATGTATTTACAAAACCCAACATCTCTATATATACACACACAATGAGCCGTGAAGGCATCTGCAAATGAACCAGCCGTTACACTTGAGTGCACACCCACCCGCTCTGACTGGGTTCGGTATCCCGGCTGCTTCGTTTCTTGGGAAGTAAACCGAAGTACACAATTTTGCACTTTTGATAAACGCTCATAATTTTGTTTATATGTTTTTCATTATCAGCAATGTATATTATATGTCATGAATAAGTGATAATTGTGTTTTAATTATGTTTGATTTTTTGGTTGCATGTGACCTTTAACAGGACTCTCATATCACTAGCATGGACCCGTAATATTATTGGTTTTGGTCCAATATCGGCCGACTCAGTCACTCATCTACACAAAAGTTCAAATTAAGAACGAACACGACACAAAGCTAAAACCCCAACAAAACAAACAAACAAACAAACAAAACCAAATACCAAACCGAAACAAAACAAAACACCTAAACGCAACCCTAAATAAATGGGAATATTACGGGGACGAAACTGGTCCGGAAAATAAAACGAAATGGGATTGCTTTATCCGATGCACTTTCTCACCTCAACACCTCACGTGTAACAACGTTAAGTGCTGGCATACAGTAGAAAACTATATGGGGGAACACTACCGGGCCGCCATGGTAAGGGTAACACACATTATATTTAAGTATACAAATATGGTTTACCGTCAGTTTAAACGTAATCTATTAATGGTAACATCAGTGTTCTGCTGATCGCCATGTTTGGACAGAGATAACCAAAATGTTGACAACACACTCCTATGTGTGTCCAGCCAATCACACCCAGCATTGGGCATTACGTAGCTAACTGCGCACGGAGTTTGTGTGAATTACATGCAGTTACAGTGACAGTTGTGTTTGCCCAGTTAAAGATTAGGAGCGGTTTGACAAGTCAGTGAAGATTTAAAAAACAATACGAATTGTTTTAAACGTCCCAAGTGTGAACAATGAATAATGGTTAAAGATTGAATACAGCCACATTTCTCTCCAACTCGTTGTAACATGGGAACAATTTCTGCCTGTAACACCCGTATTTTTAATATCATTCTACGCAGGAGAATAGATGTATTTATTTATAAAAAGCGGCGCTTATTTATAATCCAAACCCTTTAATTTATAATTTCACTACATTTACATTTTGACATTTCAAGCGGGGGTTACGGGTGGAACTCTTGCCAATTTAAATGACACAAACAGACATTGTATTCCTTTTTCCATTGTTGATTCCCTCACAGTTATATGTGTTAAATCTCACCTCGCTTGGCTTCTTCTTACTGACAACGGCGAGCAGTTCAGCGTGGTTCTTGTCGACTTTCTCGGACAACGCGTCCACCGTTTGTTTTAAGTTGTGCACCTGTAAAACCGTATCTGTCGACATGGCTGGTTATTAACAATCCACGACCGAGAAATCGTCAGTTTACAGTCGTCCCGAAAATCAGTTATGGTATAAACTCTTCACGAAAGCATCCACCCTCCTTTCCTCTGATGTTTCTCAATGGACACACTCGGCCGACTGTTGTGAACTTAGCTTGTTTGGGTGGGCCGCGGGTACGGGTGTTTTGTGGCGCTCTGTTCCCGTTTCTGTGTCAGAAACAAGGAACGTTATTGTGATGTGCAGGAATCTAACTTCGACAGTTTAGGTTTTAATGGCTTATTTGATTGTTTCTGGTTGAATTTTGTCAAGTTAAGGAGCATGTTTATAATTGAAAGGCAGTCATTGGTCATTGTTGCAAATACGATATGGTGTGTGATCATCTTACAATAGGTATTCATAGTGAAATCGATTTGCTTGAGACATGAACAAATATCGATCACATCTACCACAGACAAGATTGTTAATGGTGTCATCATGAAGGCAGCCTATTGAAAGGAAGAATGGGTTGGCTTGACTTTCACGAGTATTTTGTTTGTGGAATTCTGTTGTTAAACGCTGCACTCAGTGCATACGTGTGCGTGGTGAAGGTGCGAGGCTTTGACGTTTGTCATCAAAACCGGTTTCCTGAATGAAGCCGGTAACGCCTTCGCCAATGACTGTTCTGCAGTCTCTATTAATCCTAACAATAGGGGTCCAAGGTGGTATGTTCAACACTGTCAAATCGTCAACAGTTATTCGCCTGGTAAATCCATCCTGTATGCTGACTTCGGTCTGTAAACTATCCAGTCAGGACCAGACAATTCTATAACAATCTTTAACTGAACCTTCAAATAAAAGAAAATAAGCTAAAAAACAATAATGCTAGACAGAAGCAACTCTTAACGTAGTTCCATGTCGTATATAACAAGCAATTAATAAAACCATGAGTGATAATTACTTCTGTCAGTTGCTGATTGGTGGTTGTTATTGAATTTCATGTGAATTGATTCAATATATCTGAAAACGTTTTCACTGACCAGGTTTGAACTCGAGAACATTTGAAGTTTGTATGAGATATACGTTGGCATACACCTCTACCCCAACTTTCCATTTTTTTATATTTTTGCAAATGTTTGGAAACAAAGTCTCCAACTCAAATGTCGTTTATGCTTAGAACTTCGTTATTCTATACACCCCTGCGGTTCATGATGTGACTGATTATAAAGGGCACCCATCCATGATGATCAGGGGAACCATGCTGGTCGCACAAAGCTTTACCCCAGGTCTTTTAAAATCCATAGGTATTTACAGCTACGAAAACTAGTCAATTGCCAATCGCACATCTAATTCAATAAATACATTCTGACTCGCCCGTGGTTTTGGTGCCGATGTACTCGTACAGGACAACCGGTTTCTTTTATGCGGATTGTGGACGTATTCCAAAACAACGGGTTAGTGGATACTGAATAGAACCATGTAGGTCAACATATTGTCAAGATGGGCGTCGTGTAGCAGAAACTATTTGTCCATGAATGAAAGGCCAACGGTCATTGACATACAAGGCGCACAATATGGGTATATATTCTGTTATTCTGTGCTATTTCTGAACACTGAATGCCGACGTCACTATTAAACACAAACACACACACCCTCCTCGCCCGACCCCCACCTCACACCTTCTCCCTACCCCCACCTCCACACACACAAACACACCCTCGCCCTACACCCACATCCACACACACACACCCTCGCCCTACTCCCCCACCTCCACACCTCGCGCTACCCTCCACACACACACACCTCCTGGCTCCTACCCCCAACCCTCCACACACACACAAAACGCACCTCGCCCCTACCCCCACATCCACACACACACACACCTTTCTCCCTACCCCCACCTCCACACACACAAACACACCCTCGCCTACTCCCACATCCACACACACACACACCTCTCTTCCTACTCCCCACATCCACACCCTTGCGCTACCCCTCTCCACACACACACACCCTCGCCCCTACCCCAACCTCTCCACACACACAAACACACCCCCTCGCCTACACCCACCTCCACACACACACCCCTCGCCCTACCCTACCTCCACACACACAAACACACCCTCGCCCTACACCCACCTCCTCCACACACACACCCTCGCCCTACACCCACATCCACCCCCTTGCCCTGCACCCCCAAAACACACCCTCGCCCTACCCCCCACAAACACACACACTCTATCTCAGCGCTACCCCCCACAAACACACCTCGCCCTACCCCCCACAAACACATCCTAGCTTCGCTACCCCCACACACACACACACACACCCTCGCCCTACCCTCCCACAACACACCTTTAGCTTGCGCTTAAACACACACCTCGCCAGACCTCAACCTCCACACACACCACCCCTCGCCCAAGCCCAACACACACACACACACACACACTCGCCTGACCCAACCTCCACACACACACCCTCGCCCAAGCCCCACATCCACACACACACACCCTCGCCCGACTCCCATGTCCACACACACACACCTTTCGCCCTACCCTCACCTCCACCTTCGCCCTACACCCCCACCTCCACACACACACACCATCGCCCTACCCCCACCTCCACACTAACACACACCTCCCTTGCCCGACCCCCACCTCTACATACACACACCCTCGCCCCACCCACACACACACACACACACACACACACACACACACACACACACACACACACACACACACACACACACACACACACACACACACACACACATACACACACACACACACACACACAACATCAACAACAAAACAACAACAACAACAACAAAAACTCGCCCTACCCGCACCTCCATACAAACACACCCTCGTCCTACCCCCACCTACACATGAACACACTGCCTGTACCTTTTCCACCCGTTTCCTCCTTCAACAAAACAATATAATACCACCAAGTACAATTGCAAACACGAGTCCTAATCTGTTACAGGCACCCTACTTTATTTGGCTGAGTATTGTTGCGTCAAGACGCCCGTACCGGTGTAAAAAATGTTGAGTAATACAATAAACCGAATCATGCCCTGAAGGCAACCTGTGACCTTCGTGTCAGGCGTGAAGGCCGTCATCCGCAGCCCAGTCAGCCACAGGTCAGGTCATACTAGTCAGCACCTGCAAGACTTGGTCTTCCACCAATACGAACATTACCTGCATGTCTCAAACTTCTAACTACGTTTTTCATTGCAGAGTCACCATCTGTCGATGATTGAATGTTGTTTGTTTAAAGAGATAAGCTAAATAAAAGATCTTAAGGGTGATATATTTGTTAGCCTGTACATATCGCCTCGGACAGTGAGGTTAGCCTACTTAGCCACCCAACCCCCACCCTCCATATATATCCTGTGAAACAGAGCTTAATCCTGTGACTAAGCTTGTTCATGTGTTTTCAGACGTAGCTTCTTCTTCATATCCGTTAAAACAGGGCGTCAATTTACCAGTTTGTAAGAATGCTTAATATGGAAACACTGTCATAATATTGAGTAGTGGGTTCGTATTACCATATCTGTTTGATGAAGATCCAGGTATGACACACTGCCCCCGGATCCCAGGGTAAATATGAGAAGGTCAGATTGCTTTCTAGTACGGCCGACGGGGACAACGCGAAAAATCCCAACAGGTGTCCAACTTTTAACAAAAGGAAAACCGCAGCTGAGAATTGCTTTTTTCATCATAAACTGCATACCACGAGCTTGCCTTCCCGAAACATATTATTTGTCATTGGTAAAACCTGGTCTCATCATGGCGAGACTCTGAAACGTTTACTAAAGTAACACAGCAACAGTATTGTTTGGATATATACTCCTCACAAAAAAATAAGCAACAAGTATTTTCAGTGTAATATCTTTATCAATTTCGATAGCAATTTTTGCCGACATGTTACTGAAAGGTAAATATTCAAAGAATACATAACCTTTAGTAACTGTCAAATTAATTTATCTGATAACATTGACAACATAACCCGAACACAACCACACTCAGAAACAACATGCAAAATGTGTGAGATGAATGTGCTCCACTCTTCACACATGCACCCTGATCATTGTAAACCTACCTGTAATCATTCCTCTGGCACAACAAGCGGGTCCTAACTTCATTTTAATGGGTGATAATGCCCGTCCATGGATGATAATGGCCGAGAATGAGTTGTTAACGATGTTGTTTAGATCAACAACATCACACATATGGACTGGCCTGCAAGGTCACTTTGATCTTAATCCCATTGAACATGCTTTGGGACATTATTGGAAGTCGTGTTTACGGTCTCCATGTTCACCCCCAGACTCTGGATGACCTTGAGCAGGCGTTACAGAGAATGGCAGAACATTCCACAACAGCAACTTTAAAGGCTCATTTGGTCAATGCAAAGACGTGTAGAAGCTTGCATTTGTGCTCATGGTGGTCATACGCGTTACTGAACACTGCTTCACTGTCCAAAACTGACTTGAACCTTAATGTTAACATTTTGCTCCATCAATGCAGCACATTTTGCACGACTGTTTCTGCGGGTACATGCTTTTGATGATTTGTAAGTCTATTATTGCTCAATACCATTTCATTTCATTTTGTTAATCGTGTGTATACATATTTAACCTTTCTATTGCATCATTCCATGATTTGAAATTTCAAGAAATGAAAATGTAATGAGACTACAAATTTGTGTTGCTTAACTTTTTGTGAGGAGTATATAACTACAGTCAAGCATTGCGTGTCGTGTACCCTGATTTTGTTGTGAGCGTGTGTATTCAGGCGGGTCTGAAGCAGGGGAATGATGCGAGGTTCAGGAAGGTACATACAAGGTTTTCTATGTATATGGCGCTGTATGTACTGGCGTAGTGTGGAGTGTATATACCTTGTGTACCAGATGTGGTGTATATGGCGCTGTATGTACGAGGTGCTCTGACTAGGAAGGTGTTCGTATGTACGAGGTGCTGCAATTTGGACAGGCATTGGTAACTCTACTCGTAACTTTCACTCCCCTATGATTGGCAAGTACTTTCAACGTCTGAAAAAATCATTAATAACACAACATATTTTTTAAATCTAGAGTATAAGCTTTTACCTTCGGACGGCCGCTACACAGTGCCAATCACCTAGACTAAAAGAGCTCGAACGTTTTTTGTACCTCAAAGTATTGCACTTTTAAAGAAATGTTGAATGTCCAATTTTCATCGTATTCATTTCAATATTTTTAAGCACATGTTTATCTCTTTTTATGTTTATAGTAATGTCATATTTTATGTTGTTATTCATTTGTATTTTTGTCAAGCTCTGTGATCCAAAACGAATTCCTTTTAAGGTAATAAAGTATTGTCTGTCTGTTAAGGTATCTAGTCCAAGCCTTACATTTGGGAACCGGAGGGCAGCAAGGCGTGTTTGTGTTTGTGTGTGTGTGTGTTTGTGTGTGTGTGTGTGTGTGTGTGTGTGTGTGTGTGTGTGTGTGTGTGTGTGTGTGTGTGTGTGTGTGTGTGTGTGTGTGTGTGTGTGTGTGTTGAAGCGGTGTGTTTGACTGCAAAATGAACTGAACTAATTCGATAGTCCACATCTCCACCCTCGTGTTCACTGTAGGCTATACATACGTAGATGTCTTCTCCCAGGTTAACCATGCTGGCCTAATATAGTCCAAGCTGCATTTGCATCTGATTAAAACAGTTGAATGTTTACACAGTAAGAAGAGACGGGGTATGGGCAAACAGCCATAGAATGACGATGCACACACAGTGCCTAAACCTATACACCAACGGACACAACTGCAATACAGCATGGAGACAATCACTTCAATATTCGTTCATGCTCCAGTACAAAGCCAAGACCTGATCATTACAGTTATATACATATGGGTCAACTCTACCATCCCGAACAGATTATACGTTACCCATTAGCTGGCCCAACGAGATGACTTGTGTTTGTTAATGTATAATAGTATTTAAAGAGTTCATTTATATTCGTGCAAAAAGTTTCTGGGTGTAAAACCGAACACATGGTTGATATTATTAACACTGAAACACCATTCTTTCTCCGTATAAAATTATATTATAATGTAATGTAATTTTCTATATACAATGTAACGCCCAAATTGGTCCACTCAGGTTAGATAAATATTTTTACGATATGGTTTTGGGTCTGTTTGGGCAAGTCAAGAATTTATTGTAGAGCGGTTATTATATTCGTTAGCTTGGTATTTTGCCTCCAAACTCTCCCTTGAAGAAGGAATCGGCTTTCCTCAGACCAATGTATTCTTTGCCAAGTCCGCAGATTCCCCTGTATTATCTAACCAAACGACTGACAACTGCGTAGATGCATTCATTTCGGAGTGAGTGAGTATGGTTTTATGCCGCTTTTAGCAATATTCCAGCAATATCCCCAGAAATGGGCTTCACACATTGTACCAATGTGGGGAATCGAACCCGCGTCTTCGGTGTGACGAGCGGACGCTTTAACCATTAGGCTTCCGCACTGGCCCCATTCAGTTCTGGACCAGTTGCTTTAAAGGACATTCCGAAGTTATGCATGCCAATAATTTGCCATCTCTGGCCGCCTGATAATTTCCTTATTATAGAACGTACAATCATACACAAGCTGAACTTGAACATAGTTCTATTAGCGGTCAACATATTTAGGGGTGCTTAACGTTTTCCAGGTGGATCTATTTCTGTTTATGCACGACGTGACGTGTCAGTTTTATGGGGATGGGGATTTGGGATTTGGGGAGGGGTGACAGGGAAGCATGGACATATACAGTTCTTAGACCTTTACCACTTTCACCTTGTACGAATATGGTATGATGCTGACAATCCTAGAAACATTATTAGCGCCAACCGTAATTCGAAATCCACTACAACAGGTTTTAATGGCGTGCCCAAGGGACGCAACTCCGTGGCGCCATACGCGGTAAGGCCACAGGTGCTCAACCCCGGGTAACACAAAACTAAATATTTTCCCACTGACTTATGTAGTAACGTCAACTTATTTAAAACAAATTATGTAAGTCCTCAACAGATATCGTATCTACGTATGTGCATTGTCTGGCCTTAAAGAAGCAATAACAACAAAAAATGACTACCTCAATCGGTACCTTTTCCAAGTAAAGGAACATACAGTTCCCAGTCCCAGGTCTGCACAAAATGGTAACACGCTTGAAAACGGCTGTGGTTTCCTTCAGCATAAGTCATCATGAAGGAAAACTAAGTTCTATGGATAGTCAACTTCTTTATTGCAATGAGTGCGACATTTCGGTGTAGGTACTACCACCTTTATCAAGCAAGTGATGGAGTCATCATGTTAGAAACAGGCATCACTAAATATTGAAAAATGTGGTACATTGTATATGGTTATTTATGGTAATTACTTAATGAATGTACATTAAAATAACTCTCACCAATTTTACCAAGAATAACAGCCAGATGATTCAGTCTACCTTCGAAAACTGCTCGTTAAACTTCAGATTCTGATTTGTTTAGTATACCCCTTCAACTAATTTACTGGGCATCAGTAATTGCGACCTTGAAATACATGTACGTAAGAAGAGACCCCTTTCGTGAGCGTGCGTGCAAGGGGTGGAGGAATTAGCGATGGCAACATCATCATCTTAGTCGTATAGCGAACGAGACGCTCTACGAAGTTCATTTTACACATCATATTGTCGGAAATGTATTGTGACATCATTAGCATTATCTTCGTCAGTAACTGTCCTCATCCAAGACTTTTGGCGATGCAAGTTAAAGTGCTTTGAAAAATCACTTCTTTGTGTCGATAACATGTTTAAATTTTATTTGAACTGATATTTAAAAAGCAACGTTCCTGCCTGGCGTTATTGTCAGATAATTGTAATGATAAAAATAACCCGCTTATCTCAAGCTGTCTCATGGCAATTAATTCTTGGTGGAACGGTAGACACTGTCGATATAACCATTACCCTTTCAAGACATGAAACTGGGTGTTATGGTGGCTTATTGTGAAGATTGAACTAGGGAGGAATATCACGTTTCAATGCACTGCCCTTTTCATAGGAGTGACAGAAACAAATACCTTCAAGTGCTACAAGGTTTTACGTCTATTAGTGATGTTGAAAAAAGTTATTTTGCTGATCTTGAGATATATATATATACCTGTCTAATATTTACCTAACTGTAACACAGTTTCTGTTTTCTAATTGATGTTAGCTTTACTTCCATTGTAGTTTATGTAAAATAGTCTTTCGACATCCGTATGAAACCGCTCAATATTTTAATGTCTCTTTATGTTGGAATTGTTATCACGTTGAGATGAGACTGTAATAATGTTCCTGACAATTAAACACAACACATGGAACAATAAAACATCCATTGAGTTTTCGGAAATCCTACCACAGGCTGAATTTCTCGGGCACACACGGGTTGAATGGAACTCCGGCTCAACATCCTGGCGTTTACTCCGAGCGCCACATCCTGCTTGCTGTCATTCGTACAGCAGCAATGTGAATACCAGAGTATTTGAAGATCTGCACAATTCTGGACATCTTACAAACCTTTCGTTAACAAGTGTACATAAATGTGACGTGCTCATTTGGTGCAGGTAAAGAGGATATCGGAAGGGTTATAGAGAGTTCGCAATAAAAGGCTCTAATTCAATTAAGCCAATACTGCCTAAACATGAGTACGTATGGGCTCACTTCCGGATGTAAGGACAAAAGTATTATTTTAAAAACAAAATAATCATCTCCTCCATCCCCATGTGTCGTGCTGTAATTTTAGAGTTAAACCGCGAAGGCGCACGGGCAGGGTAAATAGTGTTCAGTATCTAAATGATGGATCACAATCAACTTTACCAAGAGTTATTGATAAATGAAGGTCATGCATGTTGTGAACGTTGTGTACATGGATATACATCCAAATCAGATTATACATACGTCAAACAAAAGTATCTTGTCAATAGTAAAAAAATGCTTGCCTTGGAACATGACCAGATATTAATGACATTTTTTTAAAAGTTTAACATTTTGGTTTTGACGTCCGTTTTATAGTTTAAGATAAAGCGACAATATAACATACACAAGTTATTAGTAGAAAAGGTTAGTATTGTGTGAAGAACCATCAAGTAACTCCTTAAAGAACAGAAATAATATATACATATATATATATATATATATATATATATATATATATATATATATATATATATATATATATATATATATATATATATATATATATATTTCATTGCCATCATTTGTTTATGCTATAGGTTCATTGTATATGAAGGTTTTAATCCACTTTCAAACAGAAATACCATGCACATCTCCTTGTGGCCTTGTACTTGGGACACTGTAGGACACTTGATGACGTGGTCCAGACTGATCTCCTACACGCCACCATGTGTCCAGACTGGGCCCTTGATAGACAGAAAACCTGCCCGGTGTTGTTTCGGCCGATGTGTAAACTGTATATCTTCTTCCGTTGACGTTTTGAATTCACTGACTTAGATGAAGATGTATTAAGGGATTGTTTCTCCATGGACAGACACTCTATTGTAACTCTTCGTTAATAACTATAAGATGTTTCAGTATTTTTTTAATTTATATATTTAATAACTTCAAATAGCCTACCTGAGAAAACCAGTAGTTGGCATCCAGACTATAGAATATGAATAGCAATTGACGCTAATTACAGACGCAATCCCAGAGCACATTACATCAAAGCGATGCATATGCTGCATGTTTTCAATGGAACCAGACAGTGTGTCTGTCATTAGTCTGCAGGTGTCTTTGCTAAGTCTTTCATAAATTATTGTTAAGTAGACTAAAATGAGAATGGGATTGTTTGATAATGTGTTGCCTGGATGGACGTGTTACAGCGTTGATGAGTGCGCATGGAAACAAGTGTTATTTCTGCATCAGAACGGAGCACTACATAGCATCGAAGACTATACAACATTACCTTGATAGAAAAGGGAATGTTCTATGGCGGGGGCAGTGTCGATTTTATTAAGGTAAAAATACAATAGACTAAGATTCCGAGAAATTCTTTCCGATGGAACTTGTTTCCGTCCCCCGTGTTGTGTTGACGTGGTCTGGTAAAACTGAGCAGTATGGGATCTCATCCGGGATCGGTGTGTAGAACGCCCGAGGGTTGAGACGCATGGTTCTCTGTGTATGCTGTGCTGGCAGTTGAGCGAAGCAATGCAGCAGACCCAGGCTGATGGTCGAGTCGTGACACGACCAGTGAGTGAGTTTGGTTTTACGCCGCACTCAGCAATATTTTTTGTACAAAATTGAAGGTCGCGTGGAGCTGTGTTTTCCTCTGCCTTTTAAATCGAACAGAGATTTCCAATATTGAATTTCCAAGATTGAATTGTAAATACAACGCCGGTTTGAAAATCATACAGCGTTAAATGTTTTCCAGGGTTTGGTATGAGTACCAAAAAAACCGTGCACATTTCTATACGTATACATGTACACCACTTAAGGTACTTACAACAAAAGATTGTACTTTACAGGCTCGGGTAAACTTTGAGCGAACAAAGTACAGCCTTTTACCTGAGTGAGTGACTGAGTTTAGTTTTACGCCGCACTCAGCAATATTCAAGCTATATGGTGGCGGTCTGTAAATAATCGAGACTGGACCAAACCAAGTCAAGACATGGATTACACAACAGTCTCGTTTCCTGTTGACTGGGTCCCGTCCTATTGCGCAACTTAGTACAATAACCAGTCCAGAATTTTGGGACCAATTCATTGAACTGGATACATAAGTATTAATCAGTATTATTTGATACATCTAAGCACTTGTATAGTGCAACACTACGCTCCTTCTAATCCTTTCAAACACGACGTGCAGCGTGCTCTGTCGTACAGCGGGCTCTGACAAACGGAAACTTGGAAATCGTGGAAATCTCAAAACGAGGCTCTCCCGCTAAAAAGGTTTGGCGGTCTGGTACGGACTTGATATTATATCAATCACATTGTGCTTTAAGGAACTACACGGAATAAGCGCACAAAACACTATATAAATAACAGGTGTAGCCAGATGCATTGTGAATCATTTTACGACCTGATCAAACAGGGGCAGTCTGTGACGTCTTAGTTAAGGTCATGCTGCCTACACCTCGCCATAAAATATAGAAATACGATGTTATTAAAGTTTAAAATTACAATTAATTTCTAAATACCATTTTCTTATGAAACAAGGAATTTAAATTCAGTGTAACTATAGTTGTTTGTGATGATTATTTTCACTTTCACACGAGAAAATTCGGATCGGCTGAAAACAAGGTCATTGTCTGAATTGTCTGAGACTCATGTTTCGGTTTGATCCAGTGATCAACACTATGAGCATCGATCTACGCAATTGGGATACGATGACATGTGTCAACCAAGTCAGCGAGCCTGACCACCCGATCCCGTTAGTCGTTTCTTGCGACAAGCATGGGTTACTGCTGTTTGAGAGGTGTAGCAGGGCTTGTAGAGGTTCAGAACCTTCAAATCACATACAGTTGGATGGCTTTTTCACTGTGACCCATCTAAACTGTATTTTCAGAGCATGTTCATACTTGTTCCCTGTAGGTTGTTCATTAATTTAAACTTTTGGATTTTCCTCAGTTACAAAGAAAACAGATTTGGAAGTGTCCTCTTCGTACCTGTGGTAAAAGTACTGACAGCTGATTGCAAGTAATAGTAAATGAGATATCAGTGTGATACTGAAGGTGTTCACAGTTGCCACTTATTGTTCGCATAGACGTTGATGACGACGACCTCAGCCTTACATGAAGCAATCCCAGAGTCCGCCATCCTCATCGTGATGACCCGTGTCTGATGATGAACGTGACTGACTAACCTGTCAGTGAAGAAAAACGAGAACAAATTGATAACAAAACAAGTTATATTTTGGGTATGTCATGTAGTATAGTATAAAAAGGGTTCAAGTGTGTTGAAAGAACCACAGGCACTTCATCGCCAGCACACAACGAAAGCCGTCTAACCCACTCGGCCATCGCGGCTTCCACAAAATGGAAGTCGGACAAATGGTAGTCTAGACCAGTGCTGGCGATTAGGTGCCTGACTCTGAGGGTGTGGTTTCGAATCCCGGATGAGACTCAACTCCACAAAAGTACTAGATTTGTACTTTACTGAGAAAGTGTAATCCCAAATATGTTTTATATAGAATATCTGAACAGTGTTACCTGTCACCACATTATAATGGCATTGTGTATTCGTGACTCATCTTTGTTTGTCGACTGGTGTGATCCACATCAATAGACATCACCAGACGGATGCCCCCCCCCCCCCCCTTTTGTGCACCTAATGGCGTGATACACCCTTGTGCGCCTATTCGCATTACAGAACCTAGCCACACACCAGCATGACGCGTCTCTATGAATCTTCCGTCGTGATGCACACGTTATATTTCTAAAGATGAAATGAATGTATACATTGTAGCATACAGCTAAAGTATTTCCTTCATTGCCATTCTGGTAATTGGATATAATGGGTTACTGAACAGCCATTTCTTTTTATCTTGTAACTAAAACTGTATCTGTTACCTTAACACAAACTGACTTGAACTAATTATAGGCACACAGTAATCAAGGGGGTAATAACTGTATTATAATTGCTTCATTAGACTGACAATTACAAATGATTGTTTCCACCCGTTTTGTATAAGGTATCAAGTTTAACCATTACAAATATGGACGTCCGATATCAAAAATGCGCATGTAAGCTTTGTTTGGGGTTTAAATAATTGATTTATGTTCTTCATTGACTGTAGTTTTATAAGGATTAATGTACATATTAGATACGGCCATCCATGTCGCAATTGCTGATTTGTATTGTAGGAAGATTTGAAAATGTCTTATAATTTGGGATGACATTTAAACGAACGGTTTCAGAAACAATGTTTGTGTTGAACCGTATTTATTCATCGTAAAACGAATCAATATACTATTAGATACCTTGCCCTGATCATCAACTGAACCCTGTTTTACATGTGACGTCAGACAAAAGTATACACGTATATTAATTCGATATTGTAATAGAATCTAAATAAATGTAGTAAAAGTATTAAAAACATCATGTAAACTTTGCCAACCATAAGTGTCACCTATTTTCGTTATATCACGATCTATATGTCCATCCATATTTTTAACATTAAAGTAAATACTAACATAACAACATCATAGACAGTTCTGAAGTTCTCAGATCTGAGTCATCTTTATGGGGGCATATTCACTGTTGATAGCTATGTTTTATCAAGCACTGAACGTTCGGGGTACCACTGTGTGTCACTACGCTATTTACACCCATTAAGGATTCTACTACTGATGTCATTCTGTGCTATTATTGCACATGCTTATGTATTTCATGTCACCAAATGATATATTTATTCACTGTCTTGAATCATTGTGTATTTTGAGTGTTAACACCGATGTTTGTCAGGGACTATTTCTTGTGTACACTCCCGGTTCGTGACTATTTACAGAAAGTAAGTGTGACTTTTGACCCAGATAAACAATGACTTATTACACTTGTTAATGACGATTTTCTGATAACTTTCGTGCTCAGAAGTGTTTTAAAGTGTATTCCATGATTGAAACTAATGAAAATTACACTTGATTGCACTGAATAACGAATTTGATCTGTTTGACATTTCTCAGGTTACGGTGACCTGTCAACAACATTTACGTTAGGCTGAGTGACTAATTATAAACTGGATGTCCGTTTTTATATCAAAGCCACATATTCATTATCTGGTATTTTCCTGCATTCTATGGTAGAAATGCATTGTTTTAAGACATAGAGGACAATATATAACCTCCTGTATTTCCTACATTTGTACCTGCAACATGACAGTCGTTCCGTGTTTTGACATTTGTTGCCGACAATGCACGAATTGACAGTCTGCTGTCTGTTTTCTCTGTTTGCATTTACCAAATATTTAGCAGTCTTGTTAGTGTCCGAATTATTAAAGGACACATAGGACAACATCGATTCCTGGATACAGGGCATATTGATGCTACACTGGGCCAAAGTGGTTAATGGTCTTAGCATACATTTGACGTCTGTCAAAATGTCGTCCCGTCGCTTGGCCTGAATATATCGTTGTCCTTATTCTTGTTATATCACATGTTAGCACAAATCTCACTTGTCCATTATGTTCGTTCTTTTCGGACACTTTATATAACATAAGGACAATACCATATGATAAAGGAAACTGATGCTTTTGTAAATTTCACTTGTCATAGAGCCGACGATCAACCAAGATGGCGGCCACTGACGCTACGTTGACGGACAGATATTTTCCGTTTAATTATAACAAATTGTCTCGATGTCCTGATTATTTTTACTGTGTCCTAATTGTATTCGGACAGAAATGACAACATAAGGACATGTAACATATGTTATATTTGGGATTACACTTTCTTAGTAAAGTACAGATTCTAGTACTTTTTGGGTTGAGTCCCATCATGGATTCGAACCCACACTCTCAGAGTCAGGCACCTAATCGCCAGCACACAAAGTCAGACGCCTAGACCGCTCAGCCACCGCTGCTTCCATGGCTGAGCGGTCTAGGTGTCTGACTCGAGTTGAAATAACAAAATAACTATTATTTCCTTGGAGACTGCATGAGCCTTGTCATTAAATCTATATATAGGCCGAGTAGTGTTTGATCAGTACTGGGGATATTTATTGGCATCATTTATTTTATTGCATTGCTAACAAAGTCCCATCTACATTCTTGCCATTAAAACAAAATTAAACATAAAGTTTGCATACATCACGGCAAACTTTGCTTCTGTACTTCATCATCTCCTTGTGTCATTTGTTTTCCCACGTGCACCCCAAGGGTGTTACAATATTTCATGCATGGCAAGGTATCTGTGCTAACGAATATGAACATTTATGCATAAGTTTACGAATTCATTTGATATCTATAGTCCGTTTGGCTCAAAAGCGGACCGATGAATTGCAATCTAACTCCAAAACTAATAAACAGAACATACTCAATGAAACACTGATCCTAATCAAAACATCAGACCACCTCTGTCATTTGTTTGGAGAATTTATGTCTTAAAATTAAAAAAGTTGTTTAACAAACAATCATTAAAATACTGACACAGTTCACTGTTTCTTACGAGGGAGGAGTGCAGAGAAAGGGACAGCCAGGTGTTCGAGAAGCACGTGCACAAGTGCCGACAAAGTTATTGATTCATTAACCTGTGCTGTGCCGTCTCCATCCTTTCTCGCACACCTGGCTGTCCCTTTCTCGTGGTTAGAATTAATCTTCCGTATTCCATGCTTGTCGTAAGAGACGACTAACGGGATCGGGTGGTCAGGCTCGCTGACTTGGTTGACACATGTCATCGGTTCCCAATTGCGTAGATCGATGCTCATGCTGTTGATCACTGGATTATTTGGTCCAGTTTCGATTATTTACAGACCGCCACCATATAGCTTGACTATTGCTGAGTGCGGCGTAAAACTAAACTCACTCACTCAGGTAAAAGGCTGTACTTTGTTTACCCGAGCCTGTCAAGTACAATCTTTTGTTGTAAGTACCTTAAGTGGTGTAATTTATACGTATAGAAATGTGCACGTTTTTTTGTACTCATAACAGACCCTGGGAAAACACTTAACGCTGTATGATTTGCAAACCGGTGTTGTATTTACAATTCAATCTTGGAAATTCAATATTGGAAATCTCTGTTCGATCTAAAAGGCAGAGGTAAACACAGCACAACGCGACCTGAATTCTGGCACATTCCTTATTAACTTTCAGAATTGACCTATGTTACTAGCGTGGGCACAACAGTGTCAGTGAGTGAATGAGTTTAGTTTTACGCCGCACTCAGCTCATGTATCCCCAACATCGAATATTCTTTTAAGGGACCGTTCATAATTTATGGCTAAGTGGGTGTGGGGCGATGATGATGATTTTAGGGGGTTGATGGGAGTGGGGGTGTCACCCATTTTGTTCTGGGGAGGTGTGTGTGTGTGGGTGTGTGTGTGTGGGGGGTTAATAACTTTTGTACAAGAAATATTTTAAAAGTATGATTACATATTTTGTATATGCGAGGGGGTGGGTGGGTGGGTGGGTGGATGTCACTTACTCTGTAGATAAATTTGAGGGGTTGGGTAATTCTCGTTGCCATAAATTATGAACTGTCCCCAAGAAGTGTGTTAACGCTGCCAGAAACACATACCTTGCTTGCAGGTGTAACCGCCCCCTGTCACGGCTTCACAGGTTTGAGTCAGGCTACAGTTGTGATCTGCGCACGCACCTGCCAAAGCCTGGAATGAGTATAACTGACATCGTTTCATTTGCTAGAAAAAATGAACTTGAACTTAATGGCAAAACTGCAGTCAGAAAACAACTGACCTGCTTAAGACAGTACACCCCTATTTACGCTAGACATCGGTGCATGTCATTAATCCGTTAACATCGACTGATTTATCTACGTTGGGCGAGAAATGATATCTGTGGAATTTTTTGCAAACTATTACTAGGATGATAGTATGAATTTGCTTACAACATAGCATGTATGGCTGTGTGCCAGTGGTTGTCAGTGGGTCAGTGTTCAATACACATCTATGTAGGGAGGATTTTGCAAATTCCGAAACCCAAGTATACGTTTTGCTGCTAAAAGAAATTGTGGTTACTGGAGTGTTGTAAAGAATGTAAGACTGACTGACTGACTGAGTTTGGTTTTACGCCGCTTTTAGCAATATTCCAGCAACATCACGGCGGGGGACACCAGAAATGGGCTTCACACATTGTGCCCATGTGGGGATTCGAACCCGGGTCTTCGGCGTGACGAGCCAACGCTTTTACCATTAGGCTACCCCACCGCCCCAAAGAATGTAAGAATGCTAAGAATGGTAAATACTATTCGAGAGATCAACTGTTTAATGCATATTCATTGTGTATTAATTTTTTTAACACCATTGCTTTGATAAATAGTTTTTAAATGTAATAGTCTTTTACACAGATTTTATATGTTTCACCGCGTGTATTTAATTGTTTGATGAATACTTGCACAGATTTAAAATGCATATATAAAAAACCCTCCTCTTCTCTCTGACTCAAATTTAGATTTTTAAAAGAGTAATTTCAAAGAATCTTGCATGCGTTTGCACGTTATCTTGTATTTAATTGTAGATTATTCTAATCATGATAAACCAAAGACAAAATCACTGACACGAATATAATCCAAAAAGAAGTATGGTCGTGACTCTACAATTTTACAGCAATAATACATTTGGCAAGGCAGACTCACCGGACAATATGCCATGCAGAATATACCAGTGGAAACTACTATCTTGTGTATTAGCTAAGACTAGCAGTTTTTGAGTTATACGAAAGGTCAAGGACATTACAAATCACTTACTGTTGTTGTTTCCCACTTTTGCCAACATGGACTCGGATGGAAATGACCCATTTGACTATGTACTCGATAGTTATGTGGTTCTTAAAGGCAGTTAGCGATGTTTCTTACGCTGAATCTTTGTGCCATAATATTTGTGAGAAATATACCCTGACTCGACATTTTGTTATTCACGGAGTACTACGATCTTAGCTACCTAGGTTTGGTCTGGACCAATTGTAAGTTTCGACTGTAGCTTACAATGATCTTCGCCTACAGCCCTTATGTGTAAGTGGATGACATTTGTAGCCAAACCATTAAATGACGATCTTAAGGATTTACAATAATTGTGGAGCTAAGACTTTTGAGTACAAATGGATCCAGGTATATACTTTCTTTTGTACGCCAGCATAATTCTATTACACGCAATAACATTGTTTCATGTTTGAATATCATTTGTCCCTGGATATATCAGTCACCCCTTTACAATTAACTAACCTCTTTTATTTTGTAACAATACTTATGATATAAGACAACACATGAAAATATGAAAGCAAAACACACAACCGCAAGTATTGTAAAATTACGACAGTAACATATCCACGGATAGGTGATAAGAAAAGATAATAAAATAACTGCAGACAGGCGATAAAATGTGATAACACAGCAGTAGATACGTGCCAATGTAACAGTAGATAGGTTATACTAAATGATAACGTTATTGACAAATACGGTAACTGCGAATAGAATAAGAGTGCCCAGATGTTAATAACTGACTAATCTTACCTTTGGAAACATGGAGACGAACTCTCTAACCTCTCTACATGTGCTTACTCGGGACAGAATGGCTGTGTTTGAAAAGCCACATTTCTTTCCTTTATGACCGAAAAACTTGCACCTCTTTCTTTTAATGCACTCCGCAGCACATAGCATGTGACTCCGAACTTGGAAATTAGTGAATTCGATGCCTATAGCTCGTCCTATATTGTCTTCCATTAAGCTCATAAAGTTACATCGTACGGAGGTTACATAAATGACGCCAACCACAGTGATAAGCAATGGATAACTGTTCATGACGATTCCGCTCTGAAATAATGCAATGCCCGGCACATATGCCAGTCCATTGTCGTCATTTCACTCACTCTCAGAAAATCGATTGTGAGCCGAGTTAATAAATAATGTCACAAGTTTAACTTTGACATATAAGTACAAGTCTTGAACGGATGGAGACGGCACAGCACAGGTTAATGAATCAATAACTTTGTCTGTGAACGTGCTTCTCTAACACCTGGCTGTCCCTTTCTCTGCACTCCTCCCTCGTAACAAACAGTGAACTGTGTCAATATTTCAATGATAGTTTGTTAAACAACTTTATTATTTTTGGGACAAAAATTCTGCAAACACCTCACAGAGTTGGTCTGATGTTTTGATTATGATCAGCGTTTCATTGAGTATGTTCTGTTTATTAATTTTCGAGTTAGATTGCAATTCATCGGTCCGCTTTTGAGCCAAACGGACTGTTTTTTTGTAGTATGATGGACCATATTGCTGATAGTTCTAAACATCTGACAAAATGATGAAACACGTTCTTATCTACTGAAACATCAAATTTCTGAAGTAAGTGTCTGCAGAATTTGTATCGTTGATGAATGGTTTTTTTATCCGACCCGTCTCATGATTTACATTCTTGTTTTAAACTTTAACCATCCTGACGTATATTCCTCGTCCCTAAAGATCGCACAACAAGGTCACAAACATCATTTATACCTGTAAGCATTAAACTTTTAAATGAATGTTAGACATAGCCATAATTTTAAATGTATTTGTCTACTAGTCTCTTACAGTATACACTGGTTATTTTCTCATCCTTCTTATTTGTGTGTTTTAAGGTGATCGTGTTTCTGTGCTTAATTTGTTTTAACCATGCTATATGTCTCACTGTTGTAAAACGAATTCCTTTGTCGGGCAATAAAGTATTATTATTATGTTTTACAGATTAAAGATGAAAATGCAGCAGAGAGGGTTCGGGTGATCCTGGTAAGGCTCATCATCAGCTCAGCCCCCACCCACCCCCACCCCACCCCACCCCTAACGCGCAGCCCTGACACCGAATGGGACTTCTCCCAGGTAACACTGCCTAGTCGAACCCACCAAGAACTTTCCGGAGAATATAAAGGCTCCCCAACACTGCAGCCTTCTGCATTGCCCAGAGTGTCAGAAGGGCTGTGCTCCCGGTGGAGAACCCGGGCACTCTCCTGATCTTCGCCAAGCCAAGAGATCAGGAGGTACCAAACCAAGGGCACCGAGAACAATGGGGAGCCTGACGACAGTGTACTTGGGATGCAAGCGAGACATTTCAAAGGCGAGGTCCGCATATTTATCATGCTTTTCCTGAATCTTGTCAATCCCATTGCTGTCAAAAGGGACAGACAATTCAATGATATAAATAAATTCATTGGCTTTATCAAAAAGGACAAGATCAGGTTTGTTGGCTGGAATTCTTCTGAGGCTGTATATGGGCCTGTTCCACAGAAGTTTGAAAGCATCATTTTCCAGGACGCCCTGGACATGTTCAGGGTCGTACCATGGATGGACCTCGGAGTCAAAGCCATAGGCATGGCGAAGACGGTAGTAAAAGCAACGAGCTATGCCATCATGTCGTTTAAGATATGCTGTTTCTGCCAAGGAAGGGCATCCACTGACAAGGTGTTGGACAGTCTCTGTGAATTCATTGCACAATGGACATTTCATATTGATATTTTCTTTAAGAATCACATTTTGGGAAGTGACTGGTCCTGAGCAGCAAAAAGGAAGCCCTCATTATCACATTTAAGACCAGCCGACTTCATCCAGGCGAAGGAGTCGGAGGGATTGCTATTCTGGTCCACACACTGCATGTACACACGATGCAATGGCTTCTGAGAAAGCTTCTCCACAAATGACCGACTCTGGGCAGACTTGGTGAAGGACTTCACCTGGTTTACTCCCAACGCTGTACCGTCCAGCAGTACAACGCCATCAACAAAATCAAACTCAAATTTCAGATTCTGTCCAACAACCTTGGCACGCTTAAAATAGCTGTGGAATTGCTTGCTTTCATCATGAGTCTTCACATGCATCACCAGAGGATCATCCGATAAGTAGATATGTGCACAAGTACACAATAAAATTCTATCATGAAGAGCCTCCACATTAATCAAACCCTGATCCAGAATTGATAGGCATATATAAACGGTTAAGAGAGAAACGAGGGTGGTGGGCTCTGTTATCAGATATGATGCTTCTGGTCAGGCGGTCAAGACTCTGGATGTCTTGTTTTGTCCAATCAACTACTCCAAAGGAATAGGAAAGGACTGGCACAGCAAAAGTGTTGGTGCTTTGACCTTGTTTTGAGCATTTAGCTCTGAGCTCCAGATTTTCTTTAAGCGAGATTGTACTCGGCCCGAAGTTTTTCTTGAATTTGGGCACTCTGGAGCTTGCATTCCAAGACATTCCTAGATAGGAGTAGGCCTGATCTTCCACAAGATGCTCAATAACTCCTACCCCCTGTAACTTGACCGATCCACCATTAACTACCTTGCCACGTTTCAAATGAAGAGTATTACCTTTGTAGAGTTTAAATGTCATGCCAATATCATTAGAAAAGGACTCGACAAGGAGAACCTGCTTTTTCAAATTGGTATCTCCTTTGGCAAGGAGCTCGATGTCATCCATGTAAAGGAGATGAGTAAGTGGTGTTGGGGATCTGTGCTGAGGAGGTCCGGGATGGTAACCCTCCTCCCTATTGAGCAGAAAGCTCAAAGGATTTAGAGACAAACAAAAAAGCAAAGGACTAAAGGAGTCCCCCTGGAAAATTCCCCTTCTGATTTGAATAGATTCCGAAGTCTGCACCTGCCCTTGCGAGTACATCTCCAGTTGAGTCGACCAGCAACTCATTAAAGACTTGAGTAAATCAAGTAGTCTTCTACTTCTTACAATAAATGAATCCATTCATGAGGGACCGAGTCGTATGCTTTCTTATAGTCAATCCAGCACACGGAGGGTTGCGGTGATATGTTTTAGCCTCTTCCAAAATCATTTTCTGTACTAGAAGTTGATCCTTGCACCCCCAACATCCCTTTCTTGCTCCCTTTTGCTCTCTGTAAATTATATCATTGGAAGAGCAGTAAGATGACACGAGGTTTGTCAAACACCCTGTGAATAATTTGTATTGTGTATTCAAACACGTGATAGGGCGGAAGGTTTTGGGATCAGTCAAGTCTCCTTTTTTGGGAAGGAGTATTGTGCGACCTTTGCAGAACCAAGGAGGAACATCACCTGTGTCCACGAGAGTATTGAAGCAGTGAATTCGAAGTAATGGTGTTTGGACACAGGGAAACAGTTTCCAGTACCGGTTTCGAATGCCATCAGGCCCTGGAGCTGTATTAGATTTGGACTTTTTGATAACACTTTGCAGGCAGTCTGGTGAGATATAACAGACAAACGACCTAGTTACTTTCTCATGCATTGCATGGTCATAATCAGGGACCTATGGTGCATCCAGGTTACAGTCGCCGGGTACAGACCACAACTGTTTCCAGAACCTTTCATTGGCATCCATGGGAGGCCGTTTATCATGCTCACCATCACCGTTTGTTTTCAGTTGCCTGTAGAAGTGTTTTTCATTATTTCTAAAATGTTTATTCTGTTTGATGAATTTATTTTTCTTTTCCCAGTTTTTCTTTCTTTCGGTCCAAACCTTTATTTTGGCCTTAAGAGAATCGACAATTTGGAGAAGTACCTTTTCTCTTGTTGTCTTATACTTTAATTTTAATTTTCTCCAAATTGACTTTTGTCGTTTAGACATGGGATTCCCTGATGATCTTATTTTAAGGCACATCTCTATCCAGCAAATGTTTCTTCTAGTTTCATTAAGTTTTACTTGAAACCGGTTTTTCTTTGATGTCTTGTTCTTAGTATAAGATGATTTTTCTTTGGAAACCGTGTGAAGTTCCTCAAAGGTTCGAGCGGCAGCATAGACACAGCAATTCACTTCATGTAACGAACAGTCCGCAGAAAGTTTCAAAGAAATAGCTTCATGTAATAAATCATTTTTGGGAAAAGAAACGTTTAGTTGTTTAATTGGCCTCTGATTTTCCAAATGTAAACCACAAATTTCCTCATAAATAGTGTTAAACAGAATATAAACAGGGTTCTCAGAAAGATCTGCAACTGAAAAAGAAGAAGAAGGAGAAGGAGAAATTTCGGGGCCAATTGGCTCTATGCCAGAAGGGTTTGTTTTGGGAAGAAGTTTTGGATCTGCTGCCACTTGAGCATTCTGCTCATGCAAAGGTTCCTGACGGGCACCAGTTGTGGGTTGAACTGGCTCGGGGGGCATGAGAATTTTAAGACGCCGGAATTGGTCACCGAGATTTTGCTCCGTCAGGTAAGCATACGTGGGCATGGCATTGTCCCAATGCAGCTTAAGCGACTTGCCATTGATGCGTTTATTATCAGGCCAACCTGTCGCTTTCGCACACTCAAGTAGTGTGGTTTTGAGATGGTTTGACCAAGATATTCTTCTTCTTCTTATTATTATTATTCCGAGGAAGAAACCGAAACACTCCTTCATTCGGAGAAATACCTAGTATGTTAACATTAACTAAACAAATGGAAAGTGCATGCAACCATTTTCAAATGAATAAAGATATATCACTGGCAATCTATTTATTTTTGAAAATTTGCATGTGTAAAATCTTGGACTATTCGAATATAATATCCTTATTCATTTTATTTAATCGCATTTTTATTGATTACTTCAATCAAGAAATGTTTGCATACCCTTTTCCAACATTATAAGAGCACGAAATGTATGAAGGGAAAACACAATTATACTTATGTGCGAGTGTTTCACCTATTGTGATAGAGTGATAAAGGACACACTTTCAATATTGAACTTAAAAATGGCTTAAAATATAAATCAGATCAAATATAAAACAGGATATTGTTCTAGATATTATAACCGGTGAAATATCAACGCGGTATTAGTGTAACGTATGATTCAACAATAAATATAACCCCTTAAAATCTGAATTCCCACATGCCACAACAGAAAAACGTCACGTTTCAAACCTAGTTCGTATTACCGTCCTTCTAAGGGTCGTAACCCCTTCCCTCTGATCACCAATGCAGTCATGGCATACTGTGAATTTCCTTCCCTCTTAATCACCAATACAATCATGGCATACTGTGTATCCCCTTCCTTCTAACAACCTATACCACCATGACATACTGTGAAATCCCTTCCCTCTAATCACCAATACAAACATGAGATACTGTGAAATCCCTTCCATCTAATCACCAATACAATCATGACATATTGTGTATCCCCTTCCCTCTAATCACCAATACAATCATGTCATATTGTGCATCCCCTTCACACTAATCACCAATACAATCATGACATATTGTGTATCCCCTTCACTCTAATCACCAATACAAACATGACATATTGTGTATCCCCTTGGCTCTTATCACCATAATCCTGCCAAATACCAATCATGACATGTTGTGTTTCCTTTCCCTCTAATGCCGGTAATACACCAGTGTCTGTGACATACTGTGAAATCCCTTCCCTCTAATCACCAATACAATCATTGTTAGATGCTGTGAAATCCTTCCCTCTAATCAACAATACAATCATGACATATTGTGTATCCCTTGGCTCTTATCACCAATACAATCCAAGACATATTGTAGTATCCCTTCCCTCTAATCACTGCAATACAATCATGACATATTATTGTATCCCCTTGGCTCTTATCACCAATACAATCATGACCCCCTTTCCTCTTATCCACCAATACAATCATACATGTTATTATTATCCCTCTTATCTGATCACCAATGCAGTCATGGCATGTATGAATTTCCTTCCTCTTAATCACCAATACAATCATATGCGTGTATCCTTCCTTCTAACAACCTACCATGACATACTGTGAAATCCCTTCCCTCTAATCACCAATACAAACATGAGATACTGTGAAATCCCTTCACACTAATCACCAATACAATCATGACATATTGTGTATCCCCTTCACTCTAATCACCAATACAAACATGACATATTGTGTATCCCCTTCGCTCTTATCACCAATACCACCATGACATACTGTGAAATCCCTTCCCTCTAATCACCAATACAATCATTAGATACTGTGAAATCCCTTCCCTCTAATCACCAATACAATCATGAGATATTGTGTATCCCTTTCCCTCTAATCACCAATACAATCATGACATATTGTGTATCCCTTTCCCTCTAATCACCAATACAATCATGACATACTGTGAAATCCTTCCTCTAATCACCAATACAATCATTAGATACTGTGAAATCCCTTCCCTCTAATCAACAATACAATCATGACATATTGTGTATCCCCTTGGCTCTTATCACCAATACAATCAAGACATATTGTGTATCCCCTTCCCTCTAATCACCAATACAATCATGACATATTGTGTATCCCCTTGGCTCTTATCACCAATACAATCATGACATATTGTGTATCCCCTTCCCTTTTATCACCAATACAATCATGACATATTGTGTATCCCCTTGGCTCTTATCACCAATACCACTGTGGCCTACTGTGAATTTCCCTCCCTGTGATCATCTACACCTACGGCATACTGCGTTTGTTCTTCCTCCTACTCACTGCCATAATCACGGCACACTCTGTATTTCTTTCCCTCTAATCACAATAAATTTCCTTTCCTCAAACATGATCACGACATACTGTATATTGCCTACTCTATAATCACCAATACAATAATAATTCTATTTATTCTATGATTTCTCCTGTAACCCATGTCTATCTCCAGTAACCCATGTCTGTCTCCAGTAACCCATGTCTGTCTCCAGTAACCCATGTCTGTCTCCAGTAACCCATGTCTGTCTCCAGTAACCCATGTCTGTCTCCAGTAACCCGTGTCTGTTTCCAGTAACGCATGTCTGTGTCTGTCTCCAGTAACCCGTGTCTGTGTCTGTCTCCAGTAACCCATGTCTGTCTCCAGTAACCCTTGTCTGTCTCCAGTAACCCGTGTCTGTCTCCAGTAACCCGTGTCTGTCTCCAGTAACCCTTGTCTGTCTCCAGTAACCCATGTCTGTTTCCAGTAACCCATGGAATAATTTCATTCCCTCTATATAGATCACCATCGTGACATACTGTGTATTGCCTTCCTTCTAATCACATCCAGGATCATGATATATTTGGTATTCCCTTCCCTCTGATCATCTTCACATGTATGACATATTGGGTACTCCCTTCCCTCTGATCATCTTCACAATAATGACATGATGGGTATTCCCTTCCCTCTGATCATCTTCACAATTATGACATATTGTGTATTCCCTTCCCTCTGATCATCTTCACAATTATGACATATTGGGTATTCCCTTCCCTCTGATCATCTTCACAATTATGACATATTGTGTATTCCCTTCCCTCTGATCATCTTCACTATTATGACATATTGTGTATTCCCTTCCCTCTGATCATCTTCACAATTATGACATATTGTGTATTCCCTTCCCTCTGATCATCTTCACAATTATGACATATTGTGTATTCCCTTCCCTCTGATCACCTTCACAATTATGACATACTGTGTATTCCCTTCCCTCTGACCACTTTCACAATTATGACATATTGTGTATTCCCTTCCCTCAGATCATCTTCACATTTATGACATATTGTGTATTCCCTTCCCTCTGATCATCTTCACAATTATGACATACTGTGTATTCCCTTCCCTCTGATCATCTTCACAATTATGACATATTGTGTATTCCCTTCCCTCTGATCATCTTCACAATTATGACATATTGTGTATTCCCTTCCCTCTGATCATCTTCACAATTATGACATATTGTGTATTCCCTTCCCTCTGATCACCTTCACAATTATGACATATTGTGTATTCCTTTCCTCTGATCATCTTCACAATTATGACATATTGTGTATTCCCTTCCCTCTGATCATCTTCACAATTATGACATATTGTGTATTCCCTTCCCTCTGATCATCTTCACAATTATGACATATTGTGTATTCCCTTCCCTCTGATCATCTTCACAATTATGACATATTGTGTATTCCCTTCCCTCTGATCATCTTCACAATTATGACATATTGTGGTATTCCTTCCCTCTGATCATCTTCACAATTATGACATATTGTGTATTCCTTCCCTCTGATCATCTTCACAGTATGACATATTGTATTCCCTTCCCTCTGATCATCTTCACAATTATGACATATTGTATTCCCTTCCCTTCCCTCTGATCATCTTCACAATTATGACATATTGTGTATTCCCTTCCCTCTGATCATCTTCACAATTATGACATATTGGTATTCCCTTCCCTCTGATCACCTTCACAATTATGACATATTGTGTATTCCCTTCCCTCTGATCATCTTCACAATTATGACATATTGGGTATTCCCTTCCCTCTGATCATCTTCACAATTATGACATATTGTGTATTCCTTCCTCTGATCATCTTCCAATTATGACATACTGTGTATTCCTTCCCTCTGATCATCTTCACAATTATGACATATTGTGTATTCCCTCCCTCTGATCATCTTCTCACAATTATGACATACTGTGTATTCCTTCCCTCTGATCATCTTCACAATTATGACATATTGTGTATTCGCTTCCCTCTGATCATCTTCACAATTATGACATATTGTGTATTCCCTTCCCTCTGATCATCTTCACAATTATGACATACTGTGTATTCCCTTCCCTCTGATCATCTTCACAATTATGACATATTGGTATTCCTTCCCTCTGATCATCTTCACAATTATGACATAATCGGTATTCCCTTCCCTCTGATCATCTTCACAATTATGACATAATCTGTATTCCCTTCCTCTCTGATCCACAATTATGACATACATCTCTGATCATCTTCACAATTATGACATATTGGGTATTTCCTTCCCTTTAATCACAACCATGTTGATGACCTACTGTGTATTTCCTTCCCTCTGATCATCGTCACAATTATGACATATTGGGTATTCCCTTCCCTCTGATCATCTTCACAATTATGACATATTGGGTATTTCCTTCCCTTTAATCACAACCATGATGATGGCCTACTGTGTATTTCCTTCCCTCTGATCATCTTCACAATTATGACATATTGTGTATTCCCTTCCCTCTGATCATCTTCACAATTATGACATATTGGGTATTTCCTTCCCTGTAATCACAACCATGATTATGGCCTACTGTGTATTTCCTTCCCTTTAATCACAACCATGATGATGGCCTACTGTGTATTTCCTTCCCTCTAATCACAACCATGATGATGGCCTACTGTGTATTTCCTTCCCTCTAATCACAACCATGATGATGGCACACTCTGTATTTCCTTCACACTAATCACAACCATGATGATGGCCTACTGTGTATTTCCTTCCCTTTAATCACAACCATGATTATGGCCTACTGTGTATTTCTTTCCCACTAATCACAACCATGATTATGGCCTACTCTGTATTTCCTTCCCTCTAATCACAACCATGATGATGGCCTACTGTGTATGTCCTCCCCACTCATCACATCCATGATGATGGCCTACTGTGTATTTCCTTCCTTTTAATCACAACCATGATGATGGCCTACTGTGTATTTCCTTCCCTCTAATCACAACCATGATGATGGCCTACTGTGTATTTCCTTCCCTCTAATCACACCCATGATTATGGCCTACTGTGTATTTCCTTCCCTCCAATCACAACCATGATGATGGCTCACTGTTCTTTATTGCAATCAGACAGGAACTACCTGGGGTATTCTCAAATAACAGCATCTGATGAGCATCCACCCTTCCCAATGGGTTGAAGAAATTTTGTCAAGGTGGCCAGAAGCCCAGTCCCTGTATCCGTCACGGTCGACGGAGCAGATACAAACCAGCTTGCAGTTTGGTTTGGTAATTAGACTGTTGGCGAGAAACATTAATCGCTCTGGATCAGTTCCCCTCTAATTACATGGGGATATATAATGAGAAGAAGCATGAAAGTGTACATTCGATTTCGAAAGGGCTAATGCTCAACTTGAACATAAGTTTATTCCTACACCTCATTGGTGCAATATGCCGAAGGCCAAAGACAACCCACGTAGAAGAAATACCGATACCTAGAACGTCGTCTTCAAGAACTGAGACACCAGTTTCAAAATGGAATGTTAACTGTTAGACAGTTTGCTGATTCAGCGTCTCTTCTTTCACATCTTTAATATATTTAGAATGTACTTATAAATGTGTTTGTATATTTAAAATTTTGTAATATTTTGTAACATTTCGTAATATGATGTAATATAACTATTTATAATTCCTGTAAATTGTAGCATGTTGCAACATGATTAAACAAAATCTGTCCATATAGTCTCCCGTTACCACTCGTGGATTACGCCTTCTATGTATTTTATGTGTTTTATATTTCAATGTATATATGCTAAGTGAACTGAGACTGAAATAAAACACTATTTTTATACATATATTTGGCTCGTTTTCTCACTAGGTGTGCTCTCATTCGCATAATCCGGAATATCCTCTTCTATCAACACGTAGGCCCATCATTGTCTCTATAATCCAATGTTAATTGCTAAAGGACGGGACATCCCCCTTTTTTCGTTCTCATCCGTTTGGAACAAAGGTCGATAGAGGGGAGTTTCCATGTATATTCTCACGCCATTATCTAGATAAACGTTACTACAACCAGGTGAATAGAAGTATATATGCATAGTGACAAGCAGCAAATTAACAACAGGTAATTGAGCAAGAAGCATATCGTATGGGCCAACAGGAGAGTAAGATCAACAAGTCTAAATCCACTCAAGTGATGGAATCAATCAACATTCAATCAGCTTGTTTATCCTGAACGATGTACATCGAAATGCCGCTCTATGCAATAAACAGTGAGTTGTTATCAGGTAAGTGGTATGTTTCGTTATGTATCCCCATACTGTTTACTGCAGTATAAGTGAGATCTGCTTCAGTTTGCAAATGACCAATCGTTTGAAGTGGATTTAAGTTCTACTTTAGTAAACTGCTACCTAACAGATTGATCTCAGATTAAAACATCTCATTCCAAATTCGTGTTTTCTATTTCAGGTACTACGAAATACTGAATTTTTGCATATTAGATATAAATCTATCGGTACCAGTTTGACGTGTCTGGTCATGAGTTTACTAACATAGAGATTATATGTTTTTACCATTACATGTGTCATTAACACGTCATTTATGCCATTATAATGTTCTCTGATCCATTTCATCATACAGCATTTATTTCATTCAATGTTTTGAAGCTCATATGATAACATGAAAAATGTTACTGTTCCAGTTCCTTTTGAAGTGTGAAATTAGTTTTGTTCCTCAAGTGTTCCAACCAATATAGTCATTATGGTTACAAACGGCCTGATTTTAATACCTATCAAGTTAGATGTTATACACGAGTGCATGCACACACACCCACACAAAACATCCATAATTTGTGAATTCTGTTCGGACGATAAAGAAATATCTAATTTGATAAGAATCACTATATAAATTATCTTCCCTTACTCTGAGAGAAGCATGGCATTATTCCTTCATTTTTTTATAATTTTATCTGCATAAAAGAAGGTTTTATAAAAAATGTGAAACAAACTTCCGTATACTACCATTTCACTAGCATTGCGATATTGACCATGGAATAATGTTAAGTTTAGTCTATTTTCAATGTCATAATATGTGAGGTTCCTCATTCACACATACATACAAACTGACAGCATAACACAAAACAATATGCAACCAACCAAATTCAATATAATACAACTTTCACCGCCTGTGCATACCACACTGTTAACGAATATCTCAAGTGTGTTAGAGCGATAATCACATCGCGACATGATTTACAAATCTACAGCTCAGCAGATTTTAATAACTTACCTTTTCAATAAGAAAAGCAAGATTTATGGATGTCAACTTCTTTATAATAACACGATGTTTCGGAGCATATGCTTGCTCCTTCATCAGAGCTTTTTGTATGCATTCCACTTCTAAATGCCCATCAAAGATTTAACTTACCTCCAGAGGCTTCTTTAAGAGGCATAAAAACTTGCAACTTGGTTTTCCTTCCATAGGCTGTCTAAACTGACTTGACTCACTCATTAAGTAACAAGGAAGTTCCACAATTGGAAATATCTTGGAAACATAATCTTTCCAAGACATTTCCAAGCTTGTAAATGTGGACGTTTTTTCCAGTGCATGGCACACTGTGTATCCCCTTCCCTCTATTCATCATAAAAAGCAAGGCACAATGTGCATCTCCTTCCCTCTATTCACCATTAGAATCATGGCTCACTGTGTATCCCCTTCCCTCTATTCACCATAAAAAGCAAGGCACAATGTGCATCTCCTTCTTTCTATTCACCATTAGATTCTTGGCTCACTGTGTATCCCCTTCTCTCTATTCACCATTAGATTCTTGGCTCACTGTGTATCCCCTTCTCTCTATTCACCATTAGATTCTTGGCTCACTGTGTATCCCTTCCCTCTATTCACCATTACAATCATGGCTCACTGTGTATCTCCTTCCCTCTATTCACCATTAAAATCATGGCTCACTGTGTATCCCTTCTCTCTATTCATCATTAAAAGCATGGCACACTGTGTATCTCCTTCCCTCTATTCTCCATTATAAGCATGGCACAATGTGTATCCCCTTCCCTCTATTCACCATTAGAATCATGGCTCACAGTGTATCGCCTTACCTCCATTCGCCATTGAAAGCATGGCACACTGTGTATCCCCTTCCCTCTATTCACCATAAAAAGCAAGGCACAATGTGCATCTCCTTCTTTCTATTCACCATTAGATTCTTGGCTCACTGTGTATCCCCTTCTCTCTATTCACCATTAGATTCTTGGCTCACTGTGTATCCCCTTCTCTCTATTCACCATTAGATTCTTGGCTCACTGTGTATCCCCTTCTCTCTATTCACCATTAGATTCTTGGCTCACTGTGTATCCCCTTCCCACTAATGACTATTAGAGACATAGCTCACAGTGTATCTCCTTCCCTCTATTCACCATTAGAATCACGGCTCACTGTGTATCCCCTTCCCTCTATTTACCATAAAAAGCATGGCACACTGTGTATCTCCTTCCCTCTATTCTCCATTATAATCATGGCACAATGTGTATCTCCTTCCCTCTATTCACCATTAGAATCATGGCTCACAGTGTATCGCCTTACCTCCATTCGCCATTGAAAGCATGGCACACTGTGTATCCCCTTCCCTCTATTCACCATAAAAAGCAAGGCACAATGTGCATCTCCTTCTCTCTATTCACCATTAGATTCTTGGCTCACTGTGTATCCCCTTCTCTCTATTCACCATTAGATTCTTGGCTCACTGTGTATCCCCTTCTCTCTATTCACCATTAGATTCTTGGCTCACTGTGTATCCCCTTCTCTCTATTCACCATTAGATTCTTGGCTCACTGTGTATCCCCTTCCCACTAATGACTATTAGAGACATAGCTCACAGTGTATCCCCTTCCCTCTATTCACCATTAGAATCACGGCTCACTGTGTATCACCTTACCTCCATTCGCCATTAAAAGCATGGCACACTGTGTTTCCCCTTCTCTCTATTCATCATAATGTGTTTTCCAAATCTGAATAAAGAACTCGATGTTGGTTAAATTTTAGTTCTAAAGTATTTAATTGTACAACGGTCGTTGGAAAACAAAGCTGGTGGTGGTTCGGGTTTAGTTTTTCACATGGAATGAATAACGAAACTTATTTTTGACGACCTGCCCTCACAAACTTAGTTAGTGACTTATGACTTTGGCGCAATGTGGTCGTTCAATATGCATATTAAAATAACGAGCCGGCTGTTAATAACGAAGTACTAGAATCGAACCCTCAGCTAACTGAGTTTGATCTTTTATTTAACAAGCATCTATTCTAACACTACATTATTTGTGCATGAGGTATCTGCATGTTTAGGTACAAATAACACAGTGAAGGTATGTGGAGGAAGTCGTTTTTAATACAAGACAACTCGAAGACCTCGCGTCCAAAACATGAAGACTGACCAGTCTATCCAAGCAGTTACCCAGCACTAGATACAGTTTGGACCCCCTTATTTCTCAGTCCAGACTGAGATAGCCGATCTATCCAGGAATTTGAAGACGGTTGATTCCTTCTAGTCTCCTCGAGGATACTTCTGGTTGAGGTGAAAGAAAGAGGCGGTCACCCCTAGTGCACTACCCCTCATCAGCCCTTCCTCCCCTTTACAGCAGACCCGTCACCATCTCAGGCAGTCGAGGTTGTAATGGTCGTCCGTTCCCTCAACACCTGGTGTTCGGTTGACACGCAGGACGATGTTGTGGACTTCCTGAATGGCCTCTGCTTCAGCAGCATTTTTGTTGTGGGGAATGCCTTAAGCAGGTGCTCCAAACCCGTCATAACCCAGTTCCATAGTTGAATCATGGAGCAACTATTGTCTTGATCATCGCAACACCTACAGTGCACGATCAGCACTGTTTACTGTTCTCTTAAGGCTAGAAGTACACACCTTTTTAGAAAATCTTTTGAGAAAAACCATGAGATTCTAAAATCGTGCACGTTTATAACAGAATAAATATACAAACACATCATGAAGTTATTCAAATTTGTCATCTGCATTCAAAGCAAAATCAGCCTGCAAACTCGGTTCAGTGTAGGCGAGACGTGAAGAGGGTCGAAGGGAGGTTCTCCCCTTGTCATGCCATGTTGGTAATGTGATTTCATACCAGACAACAGATGCTCGCTCTATTTGTTGTGAAAGTGGTTGTAATTACGGCTAAGCGAAATCACCAGATCAATTTGAGAGCACGAATGATTCACGACACGTGACTGCATTTCTCAACACGCGGATAAAGTTTCGATGTCCGCTTGGACCAAGGGGCGCTACTCTCATTTATAATACTCATTTATAAGTGCCTGGTCGTACGTGGACTCTTAATATGACCTGTCAACAAAATTGCTTGGCTCAGTGCTGATGATGCTATGTGTCTTAATAATACCACAATGGTGGCACTACGACAATACAAACTGACAATATAATCAGTTTTAAAAGTTTGTAATAGTTGTGTCTATATACTCTATCTGGTATTTTGTAAATTTCTTTGTGGTTGAAGGATGAGGACTATTTTTATGGATATATAACTTCTTTATTCTGTATAGGCGACGTTTCGACATAGATTCTAATGTCGTTGTCAAGCAGTGTGGAAGTCAAGCAATCACTTGCTTGACAACGACATTAAAATCTATACGTCGCCTATACAGAATAAAGAAGTTGTATATCCATAAAAATAGTCCTCATCCTTCAGGACTATTTTATGGATATACAACTTCTTTATTCTGTATAGGCGACGTTTCGACATAGATTCTAATGTCGTTGTCAAGCAGGTGGAAGTCAAGCAATCACTTGCTTGACAACGACATTAGAATCTATGTCGAAACGTCGCCTATACAGAATAAAGAAGTTGTATATCCATAAAAATAGTCCTCATCCTTCATCTAACCAACTTCTAGAATGCCAATCAAAGAAGAAATATCTTTGTGACTATCGTGAAGATGTCCTTCAAGGAGTAAAGAAGACGTGATACCGATGTCCCCATGCTAATGACCATCTGACACATAATCTAATCCGCCCATGATGTTAATAACACTGTTTAATAACGATAATAATACAGCCGTTTCTGTGTACTGCATCTTACTATGATTTAGGTGTCATTAATAGGTGGTTCCAGGTACAAGACAGTAATCTTGATTTTCATTTCGTAAAATATTTCAACAGGAGACATATGGAATACGGGATACCTGAACATGGGGATCGATTTCGTGTCTTTGTTAAAGGTTTTACATCTACTGACTACAAGATCGTAACATTTCCACTAGAATAAATAGATGTACTGTCATTTCGACGTAACAATCATTGATTTCCATGTCATCCATTTATCTTATCCATCATATGAAACTATGCTTGATTCACATCTGGAAACATATATAAACGGCAAGTATAATATGCTTGTACAGACTACAAACCTACAACAATATGTGTCTGTAATTACCACTGCTCCTACAACATGGCGACTTTTAACAAACAATCTCAGCATTATCGTTGCGGTTATGTCCTGACACGTGAGACCAATTGTTCTGACTCTCCCTTCACTGCGGGGATGGTACCACGAGGCATTGGGACCGTTTAGTGATGCCAAACTGATGGCTGATGGGGATATTACAAACGCTTCTAACGAAAGCCGATAGTCTGACCATCAGTGGAAGGGGTCGTCAGTTTGTCTGATGGTGGAAGGGACTTCAAGATGCTTTACCGGCAGTTGACCATTAAAGGAAGTAGTCCTCCTGAAAACATATCAGTAGATCTTCAATAATTATAGATATTTTGAAATTAACAACTATTGTTCAGCTGAATATACGACCTATTAATATAGAATTTGGAATGTACTCCGAACATAGACACGTGGAAATCCGAGAACAGGTGACATGCCACCAGTTGGGTTTTAGTTTTAACTAATATAACTATACCTAAGTACTGAACCATGTTTGATCCAAACTAAATAGTCATGGCAGAAACTGCCCTATATGTGTTTTTCTAGTTTGAAAATTGACAGTCGATTCTTGTCTTCCACTTAATTGACTGTAGGGTCAGTGTCGACATCTTTGTTGATTGCATGTCACTGCTTGTGTAGCTTAATGGTCATGATGTTGATAACTGGAGTATCTGTCCAGACTCATATATAGACCTTCACCATAGAGTTTGATGTGCGACTTTAACCAACAATCGAGCAGAAGGAGAGGTCAAGGGAGGTAACTCTTTAAGAACAATGGACGTGGTTCGTCACCACCCGTTCGCCTCACCACCCGACATTGTCCCGCATATAGGAGGTGGACAAACACAACCTTTCAAGTCGAACACCTCACATCGTCTACGAGGTGGACCACAACGTCAGTTTCAGTCACATCGTCATCGCTATACGAGGTGGACAGGAACACAACGTCAGTTTCAGTCCGAACACCTCAAATCGTCGCTATACGAGGTGGACAGGAACACAACGTCAGTTTCAGTCCGAACACCTCACATCGTCGCTATACGAGGTGGACAGGAACACAACGTCAGTTTCAGGCCGAACACCTCACATCGTCGCTCTAAACCAACTGCAAATGACTGCATAGAACTAATTTATTTGTTTTGTGTGAAAAATATAGATCTGCCGCGTCCCGTTCTTTAAACATACGTTGGGATATTTGTAAATAGCTGAGGTTTAAGTTTTAAAACATGCCGAAAGGTTGAACATATGATTGTGTCAGCGGTATGTAAGTGACGGTGTGTAAATGCCGGTGTGAAGTGACGGTGTGTAAGTAACGGTGTGTAAGTGACGGTATGTAAGTGACGGTGTGTAAGTGACGGTGTGTAAGCGACGGTGTGTAAATGCCGGTGTGAAGTGACGGTGTGTAAGTAACGGTGTGTAAGTGACGGTGTAATCGACGTGTGTAAATGCCGGTGAAGTGACGGTGTGTAAGTAACGTGTGTGTAAGTGACGGTGTGTAAGCGACGGTGTGTAAATACCGGTGTGAAGTGACGGTGTATAAATGCCGGTGTGAAGTGACGGTGTGTAAATGCCGATGTGAAGTGACGGTGAGTAAGTAACGATGTGTAAGTGACGGTATGTAAGTGACGGTGTGTAATCGACGGTGTGTAAATGCCGGTGTGAAGTGGCGGTGTGCAACTGACATTATGTAAGTGACGGTGTGTAAATGCCGGTGTGAAGTGACGGTGTGTGAGTGGCGGTGTGTAAGTGACTAAAACATGATAGTACTTGACAGGTAGAGTAGGGGTGATGGTTCAAGGGAGATAACTCGATACTTGCCAATGATTCAACAGAGGTACAGGTGGTAATTTCTGTCCGTCTTTCCAGCTGGGATGATGATGATGAAGAACTTGTTGGAGAAACTGAAAATTATTATATTTGACGTATACTTGTATTTACAAATGATAAACTAGCACTGAATCAGGAGCTGACGGGCAATCAGACTGAAACTGTTATCTGACATGGCTTTCATTCGTAGAGAATCCAATCATTCATTACGATTAACGTATTCGCAGTGTTATAACAGCATGTAGAATTGATAGTTGGACTATAGTGGGAAATGTTGCTCTAATATTGCACAACTGATATACCCCGGTTTTCTGTGAAGTCGTTCTTCGGTTTCGTTGAAGGGCTGTAAAAGATAAATATATAGTGATCATATCCAAAACGTATTTGCCACAGGGACCATGAAATCACCACTCCAGGTAAACTCCAGATTTACTGAAGCTTTATGCATTCATTAATAAACTTGTTTTAACTGATAAAGGGAATTTCAAGGAATCCAAACTTCTGATCACCTTTGTTAACAAAGACATATACAAAACATAGAGTAGTCATCTTGACCAGAGACCATTCAACGATATGGGTTAGAACTGATCTTCTGCATCCCATGTGTGTCGTAAAAGACGACTAATGGAGACCACGTGGTCAGGCTGGCTGGCTTGACTGATCATCGTAATCAAACTGCGTAGATCGATCCAGACTCATACATTACAGACATATCGATTGTTCCTTTCCATCGCTCCAGACTCGATACTGACTTTGGCAGACCGCATATCGTATTGTTCTGACCAAACAAATCGTATTTACTGACTTTGTTATGTGTCTGCCCGACCAAATGTCTCATAAAACAAATCGTATTTTCTGACTTTGTCATGCTGTGTCTGATGTGTCTCACCAAACATATCGTATTTACTGACTTTGTCATGTGTCTCACCAAACATTTCGTATTTACTGACTTTGTCATATGTCTCACCAAACATATCGTATTTACTGACTTTGGTATATGTCTGACCAAACAATACTGAGTCAACTGACCTTAACATATTATTGACCAAACAAATCGAGTACGCTGACCTTAACATGCTCCTGATGACCAGTGTGGTGACGGTTCCTGCCAGGGAGAGCCCGAGGACCCCACACGCAGCTCGTAGCGACCACACCTCCACAACACCGGCATTGTCTGGAGTGAATGAGAGAGTGAAGGAATGAGTGACAGAGTGTTGTTTGAATGAGAGAGTGAAGGAATGAGTGACAGAGTGTTGTTTGAATGAGAGTGAAGGAGTGAGTGACAGAGTGTTGTTTGAATGAGAGTGAAGGAATGAGTGACAGAGTGTTGTTTGAATGAGAGAGTGAAGGAATGAGAGTGTGACAGAGCGTTTGTTTGAATGAGAGAATGAGAGAGTGAAGGAAAGGAATGAGTGACAGAGTGTTGTTTGAATGAGAGAGTGAAGGAAATGAGTGACAGAGTGTTGTTTGAATGAGAGAGTGAAGGAATGAGTGACAGAGCGTTGTTTGAATGAGAGAGTGAAGGAATGAGTGACAGAGTGTTTGTTTGAATGAGAGAGTGTTGTTTGAATGAGAAGGAATGAGTGACAGAGCGTTGTTTGAATGAGAGAGTGAAGGAATGAGAGAGTGAAGGAGAGTGACAGAGTGTTGTTTGAATGAGAGAGAGTGAAGAAGGAGAGTGAAGTGACAGAGTGTGTTTGAATGAGAGAGTGAAGAATGAATGAGTGACAGAGCGTTGTTTGAATGAGTGAGTGAAGAGTGTTGTTTGAATGAGAGTGAAGGAATGAGTGACAGAGTGTTGTTTGAATGAGAGAGTGAAGAATGAGTGACAGAGTGTTGAATGGAATGAGTGACAGAGCGTTGTTTGAATGAGAGAGTGAAGGAATGAGTGACAGAGCGTTGTTTGAATGAGAGAGTGAAGGAATGAGTGACAGAGCGTTGTTTGAATGAGAGAGTGAAGGAATGAGTGACAGAGTGTTGTTTGAATGAGAGAGTGAAGGAATGAGTGACAGAGCGTTGTTTGAATGAGAGAAGTGAAGAGTGTTGTTTGAATGAGAGTGAAGGAATGAGTGACAGAGTGTTGTTTGAATGAGAGAGTGAAGGAATGAGTGACAGAGTGTTGTTTGAATGAGAGAGTGAAGGAATGAGTGACAGAGTGTTGTTTGAATGAGAGAGTGAAGGAATGAGTGACAGAGCGTTGTTTGAATGAGAGAGTGAAGGAATGAGTGACAGAGTGTTGTTTGAATGAGAGTGAAGGAATGAGTGACAGAGTGTTGTTTGAATGAGAGAGTGAAGGAATGAGTGACAGAGCGTTGTTTGAATGAGAGAGTGAAGGAATGAGTGACAGAGTGTTGTTTGAATGAGAGAGTGAAGGAATGAGTGACAGAGTGTTGTTTGAATGAGAGAGTGAAGGAATGAGTGACAGAGTGTTGTTTGAATGAGAGAGTGAAGGAATGAGTGACAGAGTGTTGTTACTCGGCATCACTATTTGTGGTAAATCGTGAAACCGAAAGTATGCAATTTGAACGACTTCGCCGCCGCAAGTAAAGCTATGTAACTGTTTAGCATTACTTAGAAATAGATACTGAATAATCCGTCAGTAGTTTCAAATCCAGTTAGCATTTCTATCAAAGTGTACGTGATGCTGACTAAGCACATTTACATTGTTAGCTCACCTGATCCAGCATGTTGGGACTGGGAGGATTGCGTCACCGTGGTTGATGTAGTTTCTGCGATAGATTCAGTAGATTCTGTTGAAACAGTTGACTCATTATATTCCAAGGAACAGTTTCGTAAATGCAAGACCTTTATCACTGTAACACTAAAAATCCCATCTGTCACTTCTATAACAACGCTTACATTTCTATTTTCATTGTTTATTGATTTCGACAGAAGTATAATACTTCCTGACGTTTCATTAACTCTAACACTAGCGATCTCAGAATATATAATTCCGAAAGAGTAGTCTCCCTTGGTGACATCGGCGTCAGTGACGTTGATGGAGGTAAGTATGTCACCAACATCCTTGGCACAGTCGACAACTACTTCTTCTCTGAAGTCAGTCTCTGGCGGATTGTCATTGACGTCATCAACCAATACACGTATTGTTCTATTTGAAGATTTCAATGGGACACCGTTGTCAGTAACCATGACAACCATATCAAAATATTCCGTCCCCCCGGTGTCAGGGTCGCAATCGAGGAGGGAGGCAGTTTGTAACAACCCCGTCGTTGAATCTAGAGAGAAGACTGGCGGTGAGATCGACCCATTTGCTGAAAGACAAATGTAACAGTAGATAGGCAATGGAGGTATGTCTAAGTTGGTTCATCTAAATCCTGAGTGCATTTCAAACCAATTATGTATTCCGGTTTCAAATCACCGCACCCATGCTCAAAGGTTTCGCCATAGTGACCTGAGGCCCGAACCACTTCCATCTTTCCGTCACAATTAACGTGACTCACCGCGACAACTAACATTCTGTTAAAGGCGTCGTCAACACCTGACTCACTTTCTCACTTACTCAATCCATGTGTATTGAGTCACTGTGTCTATCAACATTCTAAGATAGCGTGGTCACACATGGATGGGCCTCATTGCCCCATGGCCTAGAATACAACTGTCACCTATATTTTTATACTTTCATTTACATCTCTGTACATACATTTTAAGAAACATGGTGAGTATTGTATTTGATATCTGACAGAAGCGATCTTGCGAATAGTGATAAATATTGGATAGGCTTGGAAGATATTTTAATCTAAGGTCACGATTCGTTTTTCAAATACACATGATGTGGAACTCGTCTTTCCTCGCGTTAATATAACATTGCAGACAGAGTGATTTAAGCACATGCTAATTTTTTATTTTATGTAGATTATTTATGCTGCAATTATGAAGAGATATTCTAAGTTTACATAAAGCCCTGAGCAAAGGCATATCCGAAAGATACGTTAAATAATATTTCAGGCGGTAAAAACGGCTTAATATTACTCTAATTACTTATATAGTGCAAAGATAAATTAAATATAAATCTATGGCAAGTTTGTAAGTCAGTATCTTTTAACCGTTGCTTGAAGATAGATGTAAGCAATGTAGAATAAACAACACTTCTTCTTAACCAAACATAGGTAAATACTTCTGACTTCAATTTTTTATTTGGAGAGGGGGGGGGTGAGGTGTGTATTATTGTGGGTTGGGGTGGGGAGGGAATGACAGCCATTATTGGCATGAGTATACTTCTGACATTTGATGTCCAGTTACGCTTTCAAGAATCATCTGACGTTTTGAACATTACATAACATTTGCATGAGTATTTAGAACAGTTCATATGAACTAATTTTATCCTGTGTTGTATGACCCTTAACTGTGTTCAGACTACAACGAAACTTTACTATCAAATATTTTACAAGCAGCTGTAAACAATAAGCAGCTATTTTTTCGTATATTGTGTGAATAAACGTATCATAGCATGTGAAACGCGAGTCGCTAGATACCTAAATATTCATGATATGGTACCATGTTGAGATTCATGTTGTGTAGCTTTCACGTTTAGCAACAGCCACCATTTCTGAATACGACAACACCGGTTCTAGTTAAACTGACTTAAATCCCCCATCTTTCACAGTAAGATTGAAGCACATTTAATTGTTTAATTGTTTAAAGATAACACTGTAACATCATAGGCAAAAAAAAGAATCATTATATCATAAATTTCTTTTGTAACAATATACCATGATGACATTTGTCATACATTGCAGTCACAAGCTCGTTTATGAACAAGGCGAAAAGTATAGGACTGAGACTATAGCATTGTCGAACACCTGCCAATGTACTGAAGTTAATTGTTCTTTGACAGTTTGACCTCACATATGACTGAACAAATGAATACACATGTTTAAGTGCATTAAATATTTTCCCATGACAACCCTGATTGTGCTAATTTAATGAATAATATGTTAATATCTACATAATATTAGTCAAAGGCCTACTTAAAGTTAATGAATACCAAATGGAACCATTCATACCTTAAACAAATACTTAGGTACCAATACATGTAGAGAACAGATTTTGTTAGCTGTAGAGTACGTAGACCCAAAGCCAACTTGCGATTCGGACATTAAGTCGTTCAATTCTATCCAAGCCCTCAAACCTTTTTCTAACAGATTTCTTAATTTTCCGACAACGTTCAAAATAGAAATCCCACAGCAATTGTTAAGGTCTGCCTTTGGGGTGGAAACATTACACCTACAATCAAAACTGTAGGAAAGTCTCCAGATTACATAAAAAAAATATTTGATTGAATATAACATTTATATCGTCTATGCGCATGTCACTGGAGCACGTTGTGAACTCTGGTGGATTTCCATCTTATCCTGATGCTTTTCCCGCTCTTTAGGTCATTAATAGCATCATTTACTTCTGCAGTTGTCATTTCCCCTGAAAGGAGTTACAGGACACTATGAACAGGTACTCACACGCCATGCACTGTCTTAACAAAGTCTAACTCAGATATTTGTGTCTGGGTTGAGAGGATTTTAAAAAAGAGAACCAAGTTTGTGGCGTAACCGGGGATCACCTGTATTAGCAAAAAGTGCACGTTTGCGAGAAGCGTTTAAATCTCCAAGTACACGAACCATCCCCTGCTATTTTCTGGTCAGATAATTCTTTTTAGAACTAAAACACTATTTGATGTCGGCTTTAGTCTTTAATTATTTTCGTAAATTATTACGGTAACTTCTATACCTGTTTAGTAGTCTATACGTCTCTGGTTTTAACAAACACCAATCTTTACCTGCACAAGAAGGCTGTTTGGAGCATGGTTGGTTATGTAGCCATTTGGGCTTATGGTTACAAACCTGTGATCCATAGAATACTAGTATATACTTTCTGCAGATTGAAAGTAGTAGAGGAACAAGCGTGTTATCACAATTTAAAATAACATGTTATCACGTGAATATCGTTGTTAATACTCGATGTGTGGTGCTGAATGTAGCCGACTGTAGCCGATTTGTCATACATTTCAGTCACAAGCTCGTTTATGAAAAAGACGAAAAGTATAATGGAACCCGTACCTAATGTTAGAGATATGAGAGAAAAGGTCAGCGTCCCGTCCTCTCCTAGATCGTCATCTGTCGCGGCCAGGGTCAGGACAGACGTCCCCAACCCAACAGATTCCGATATCGCCACCTCAGTGAAGTTATCATCAGGCAGTGGGTACACCCAGGACGGCGTGTGCTCGTTGTCAGGAACAACCTGAGGACAGCGACGTCAACAGTCAGCAGTGTTACTAAAAACATCATCACATCATCCATCAGTGTAACACCTCACCTCACATCATCCATCAGTGTAACCCCTCACATCATCCATCAGTGTAACATCTCACATCACATCATCCATCAGTGTAATATCTCACATCACATCAGTGGAACACCTCACATCATCCATCAGTGTAACATCTCACATCATCCATCCATCAGTGTAACATCTCATCTCACATCATCCATCAGTGTAACATCTCACAGTGTGACACCTCACATCATCCATCAGTGTAACATCTCAATTCATCCATCAGTCATCTCACCTCATCATCCATCAGTGTAACATCTCACCTCACATCATCCATCAGTGTAACATCTCACCTCATCATCCATCAGTGTAACACCTCACATCATCCATCAGTGTAACATCTCACCTCAAATCATCCATCAGTGTACACTTCATCCATCAGTGTAACACCTCACATCATCCATCAGTGTAACACCTCATCTCACATCATGTGACACCTCACCTCACATCATCCATCAGTGTAACATCTCAATTCATCCATCAGTGTTACATCTCACCTCACATCATCCATCAGTGTAACATCTCACCTCACATCATCCATCAGTGTAACATCTCACCTCACATCATCCATCATCAGTGTAACACCTCACATCATCCATCAGTGTAACATCTCACCTCAAATCATCCATCAGTGTAACACCTCACTTCATCCATCAGTGTAACACCTCATCTCACATCATCCATCAGTGTAACACCTCAAATCATCCATCAGTGTAACACCTCACATCATCCATCAGTGTAACATCTCACCTCAAATCATCCATCAGTGTAACACCTGACATCATCCATCAGTGTAACACCTCAAATCATCCATCAGTGTAACACCTCACATCATCCATCAGTGTAACATCTAAAATCATCCATCAGTTTAACACCTCACCTCACATCATCCATCAGTGTAACATCTCACCTCACATTCATCCATCAGTGTAACATCTCACCTCACATCATCCATCAGTGTAACATCTCACCTCACATCATCCATCAGTGTAACATCTCACATCATCCATCAGAGTAACATCTCACATCATCCATCAGTGTAACATCTCACCTCACATCATCCATCAGTGTAACATCTCACCTCAAATCATCCATCAGTGTAACACCTCACTTCATCCATCAGTGTAACACCTCATCTCACATCATCCATCAGTGTAACACTCATCTCATCTCATCATCCATCAGTGTAACACCTCACCTCACATCATCCATCAGTGTAACATCTCACCTCAAATCATCCATCAGTGTAACATCTCACTCACATCATCCATCAGTGTAACACCTCACCTCACATCATCCATCAGTGTAACATCTCACCTCACATCATCCATCAGTGTAACACCTCACCTCACATCACCCATCAGTGTAACACCTCACATCATCCATCAGTGTAACATCTCACCTCATCCATCAGTATAACACCTCTCATCATCCATCAGTGTAACAACTCACATCACATCATCCATCAGTGTAACACCTCACATCATCCATCAGTGTAACACCTCATATCATCCATCAGTGTAACACCTCACATCATCCATCAGTGTAACATCTCACCTCACATCATCCATCACTGTAACACCTCACCTCATCATCCATCAGTGTAACACCTCACATCATCCATCAGTGTAACATCTCACCTCACATCATCCATCAGTGTAACATCTCACCTCACATCATCCATCAGTGTAACATCTCATCATCACATCATCCATCAGTGTAACATCTCACCTCACATCATCCATCAGTGTAACATCTCATCATCACATCATCCATCAGTGCGACACCTCACCTCACACCATCCATCAGTGCAACACCTCACATCATCCATCAGTGTAACACCTCACATCATCCATCACTGTAACATCTCATCATCACATCATCCATCAGTGTAACACCTCACCTCACATCATCCATCAGTGTAACATCTCATCATCACATCATCCATCAGTGTAACACCTCACCTCACATCATCCATCAGTGTAACACTTCACCTCACATCATCCATCAGTGTAACACCTCACATCATCCATCAGTGTAACACCTCACATCATCCATCAGTGTAACACCTCATCATCAAATCATACATCAGTTTCTCACCTCACATCATCCATCAGTTTAACACCTCACCTCACATCATCCATCAGTGTAACATCTCACCTCACATCATCCATCAGTGTAACATCTCACCTCACATCATCCATCAGTTTCTCACCTCATCATCCATCAGTTTAACACCTCACCTCACATCATCCATCAGTGTAACATCTCACCTCACATCATCCATCAGTTTAACACCTCACCTCACATCATCCATCAGTGTAACATCGCATCATCACATCATCCATCAGTGTGACACCTCACCTCACATCATCCATCAGTGTAACATCTCATCATCACATCATCCATCAGTGTAACACCTCACCTCACATCATCCATCAGTGTAACATCTCATCATCACATCATCAATCAGTGTAACACCTCACCTCACATCATCCATCAGTGTAACATCTCATCATCACATCATTCATCAGTGTGACACCTGACCTCACATCATCCATCAGTGTAACATCTCATCATCACATCATCCATCAGTGTAACACCTCACCTCACATCATCCATCAGTGTAACATCTCATCATCATCACATCATCCATCAGTGTAACACCTCACCTCACATCATCCATCAGTGTAACATCTCATCATCACATCATCCATCAGTGTGACACCTCACCTCACATCATCCATCAGTGTAACATCTCATCATCACATCATCCATCAGTGTAACATCTCACCTTAAATCATACATCAGTGTAACATCTGACCTCACATCATCCATCAGTGTAACATCTCACCTCACATCATCCATCAGTTTAACATCTCACCTCACATCATCCATCAGTGTAACATCTCACCTCACATCATCCATCAGTTTAACATCTCACCTCACATCATCCATCAGTGTAACATCTCACCTCACATCATCCATCAGTGTAACACCTCACTTCACATCATCCATCAGTGTAACATCTCACCTCACATCATCCATCAGTTTAACATCTCACCTCACATCATCCATCAGTGTAACATCGCATCATCACATCATCCATCAGTGTGACACCTCACCTCACATCATCCATCAGTGTAACATCTCATCATCACATCATCCATCAGAGTGACACCTCACCTCACATCATCCATCAGTGTAACATCTCACCTCACATCATCCATCAGTTTAACATCTCACCTCACATCATCCATCAGTGTAACATCGCATCATCACATCATCCATCAGTGTGACACCTCACCTCAAATCATCCATCAGTGTAACATCTCATCATCACATCATCCATCAGTGTGACACCTCACCTCACATCATCCATCAGTGTAACATCTCATCATCACATCATCCATCAGTGTAACACCTCACCTCACATCATCCATCAGTGTAACATCTCATCATCACATCATCCATCAGTGTAACACTCACCTCACATCATCCATCAGTGTAACATCTCATCATCACATCATCCATCAGTGTGACACCTCACCTCACATCATCCATCAGTGTAACATCTCATCATCACATCATCCATCAGTGTAACATCTCACCTTAAATCATACATCAGTGTAACATCTGACCTCACATCATCCATCAGTGTAACATCTCACCTCACATCATCCATCAGTTTAACATCTCACCTCACATCATCCATCAGTGTAACATCTCACCTCACATCATCCATCAGTTTAACATCTCACCTCACATCATCCATCAGTTTAACATCTCACCTCACATCATCCGTCAGTGTAACACCTCACTTCACATCATCCATCAGTGTAACATCTCACCTCATCATCCATCAGTTTAACATCTCACCTCACATCATCCGTCAGTGTAACATCGCATCATCACATCATCCATCAGTGTGACACCTCACCTCACATCATCTATCAGTGTAACATCTCATAATCACATGATCCATCAGAGTGACACCTCACCTCACATCATCCATCAGTGTAACATCTCAACTCACATCATCCATCAGTTTAACATCTCACCTCACATCATCCATCAGTGTAACATCGCATCATCACATCATCCATCAGTGTGACACCTCACCTCAAATCATACATCAGTGTAACATCTGACCTCACATCATCCATCAGTTTAACATCTCACCTCATCATCCACAAGTTTAACACCTCACCTCATCATCCATCAGCGTAGCACCTCACCTCACATCATACATCAGTGTAACATCTCACCTCATCATCCATCAGTGTAACATCGCATCATCACATCATCCATCAGTGTGACACCTCACCTCACATCATCCATCAGTGTAACATCTCATCATCACATCATCCATCAGTGTAACACCTCACCTCACATCATCCATCAGTGTAACATCTCATCATCACATCATCCATCAGTGTGACACCTCACCTCACATCATCCATCAGTGTAACATCTCATCATCACATCATCCATCAGTGTGACACCTCACCTCACATCATCCATCAGTGTAACATCTCATCATCACATCATCCATCAGTGTAACACCTTACATCATCGATCAGTGTAACATCTCACCTGAAATCATCCATCAGTGTAACATCTCACCTCACATCATCCATCAGTGTAACATCTCACCTCACATCATCCATCAGTGTAACATCTCACCTCACATCATCCATCAGTGTAACATCTCACCTCACATCATCCATCAGTGTAACATCTGACCTCACATCATCCATCAGTGTAACATCTCACCTCACATCATCCATCAGTGTAACATCTCACCTCACATCATCCATCAGTGTAACATCTCACCTCACATCATCCATCAGTGTAACATCTCACCTCACATCATCCATCAGTGTAACATCTCACATCATCCATCAGTGTAACATCTCACATCATCCATCAGTGTAACATCTCACATCATCCATCAGTGTAACATCTCACATCATCCATCAGTGTAACACCTCACCTCACATCATCCATCAGTGTAACACCTCACCTCACATCATCCATCAGTGTAACACCTCACATCATCCATCAGTGTGACATCTCATCATCCATCAGTGTAACATCTAACATCATTCATCAGTGTAACATCTCACATCATCCATCAGTGTAACACTCACCTCACATCATCCATCAGTGTAACATCGCATCATCGCATCATCCATCAGTGTGACACCTCACCTCATCATCCATCAGTGTAACGTCTCATCATCACATCATCCATCAGTGGAACGTCTCACCTCATCATCCATCAGTGTAACATCTCACCTCACATTATCCATCAGTGTAACATCGCATCATCACATCATCCATCAGTGTGACACCTCACCTCACATCATCAATCAGTGTAACATCTCATCATCACATCATCCATCAGTGGAACATCTCACCTCACATCATCCATCAGTGTAACATCTAACATCATCCATCAGTGTAACATGTCACATCATCCATCAGTGTAAGATGTAACATCATCCATCAGTGTAACATCTCACCTCACATCATCCATCAGTGTAACATCTAACATCACCCATCAGTGTAACATCTCACATCATCCATCAGTGGAACATTTCACCTCACATCATCCATCAGTGTAACATCTCACTCTCACATCATCCATCAGTGTAACATCTCACCTCACATCATCCATCAGTGTAACACCTCACATCATCCATCAGTGTGACATCTCACATCATCCATCAGTGTAACATCTAACATGATCCATCAGTGTAACATCTCATCATCCATCAGTGTAACATCTCACATCATCCATCAGTGTAACATCTCACCTCACATCATCCATCAGTGTAACACCTCACCTCACATCATCCATCAGTGTAACATCTCACATCATCCATCAGTGTGTACATCTCACATCATCCATCAGTGTAACATCTCATCATCACATCATCCATCAGTGTAACACCTCACCTCACATCATCCATCAGTGTAACATCGCATCATCATCATCATCCATCAGTGTGACACCTCACCTCACATCATCCATCAGTGTAACGTCTCATCATCACATCATCCATCAGTGGAACGTCTCACCTCACATCATCCATCAGTGTAACATCTCACCTCACATTATCCATCAGTGTAACATCGCATCATCACATCATCCATCAGTGTGACACCTCACCTCACATCATCAATCAGTGTAACATCTCATCATCATCATCCATCAGTGGAACATCTCACCTCACATCATCCATCAGTGTAACATCTAACATCATCCATCAGTGTAACATGTCACATCATCCATCAGTGTAAGATGTAACATCATCCATCAGTGTAACATCATCTCACATCATCCATCAGTGTAACATCTAACATCACCCATCAGTGTAACATCTCACATCATCCATCAGTGGAACATTTCACCTCACATCATCCATCAGTGTAACATCTCACCTCACATCATCCATCAGTGTAACATCTCACCTCACATCATCCATCAGTGTAACACCTCACATCATCCATCAGTGTGACATCTCACATCATCCATCAGTGTAACATCTAACATGATCCATCAGTGTAACATCTCACATCATCCATCAGTGTAACATCTCACATCATCCATCAGTGTAACATCTCACCTCACATCATCCATCAGTGTAACACCTCACCTCACATCATCCATCAGTGTAACATCTCACATCACATCATCCATCAGTGTAACATCTCACATCATCCATCAGTGTAACATCTCATCATCACATCATCCATCAGTGTAACACCTCACCTCACATCATCCATCAGTCTAACATCTCATCATCACATCATCCATCAGTGTGACACCTCACCTCACATCATCCATCAGTGTAACACCTCACCTCATCATCCATCAGTGTAACACCTCACATTATCCTTCAGTGTAACATCTCACCTCACATCATCCATCAGTGTAACATCTCACCTCACATCATCCATCAGTGTAACATCTCACCTCACATCATCCATCAGTGTAACATCTCACCTCACATCATCCATCACTGTAACACCTCACATCATCCATCAGTGTAACATCTCACCTCACATCATCCATCAGTGTAACATCTCATCATCACATCATCCATCAGTGTGACACCTGACATCCTCCATCAGTGTAACACTCCTCACATCATCCATCAGTGTGACATCTCACCTCACATCATCCATCAGTGTAACATCTCATCATCACATCATCCATCAGTGTGACACCTCACCTCACATCATCCATCACTGTAACACCTCACCTCACATCATCCATCACTGTAACACCTCACATCATCCATCAGTTTAACATCTCATCATCATCATCATCCATCAGTGTAACATCTGACATCACATCATCCATCAGTGTAACATCTCATCATCACATCATTCATCAGAGTGACACCTCACATCATCCATCAGTTTGACACCTCACATCATCCATCAGTGTAACACCTCACATCATCCATCAGTGTAACACCTCACATCATCCATCAGTGTAACATCTCACCTCACACATCATCCATCAGTGTAACATCTCACATCATCCATCACTGTAACATCTCACATCATCCATCAGTGTAACACCTCACATCATCCATCAGTGTAACATCTCACCTCACATCATCCATCAGTGTAACACCTCACATCATCCATCAGTGTAACATCTCACATCATCCATCAGTGTAACACCTCACATCATCCATCAGTGTAACACCTCACATCATCCATCAGTGTAACATCTCACCTCACATCATCCATCAGTGTAACATCTCACATCATCCATCAGTGTAACACCTCACATCATCCATCAGTGTAACACCTCACATCATCCATCAGTGTGACATCTCACATCATCCATCAGTGTAACATCTAACATCATCCATCAGTGGAACATCTCACCTCACATCATCCATCAGTGTAACATCTCACCTCACATCATCCATCAGTGTGTCATCTCACATCATCCATCATCAGTGTAACATCTAACATCATCATCCATCAGTGTAACACCTCACATCATCCATCAGTGTAACATCTCACATCATCCATCAGTGTAACACCTCACATCATCCATCAGTGTGACATCTCACATCATCCATCAGTGTGACATCTCACATCATCCATCAGTGTAACATCTAACATCATCCATCAGTGTAACACCTCACATCATCCATCAGTGTAACACCTCACATCATCCATCAGTGTGACATCTCTCACATCATCCATCAGTGTAACATCTAACATCATCCATCAGTGGAACATCTCATCTCACATCATCCATCAGTGTAACATCTCATCGTCACATCATCCATCAGTGTAACACCTCACATCACATCATCCATCAGTGTAACATCTCATCATCACATCATCCATCAGTGTGACACCTCACCTCACATCATCCATCACTGTAACACCTCACCTCACATCATCCATCACTGTAACACCTCACATCATCCATCAGTGTAACATCTGACCTCACATCATCCATCAGTGTAACATCTCATCATCACATCATCCATCAGTATGACACCTCACCTCACATCATCCATCAGTGTAACACCTCACCTCACATCATCCATCAGTGTGACACCTCACCTCATCATCCACCAGTGTGACACCTCACCTCATCATCCATCAGTGTAACATCTCATCATCACATCATCCATCAGTGTGACACCTGACCTCACATCATCCATCACTGTAACACCTCACCACACATCATCCATCAGTGTAACACCTCACCTCATCATCCATCAGTGTAACATCTCACCTCACATCATCCATCACTGTAACACCTCACATCATCCATCAGTGTAACATCTCACTCACATCATCCATCAGTGTAACACCTCACCTCACATCATCCATCAGTGTAAGAACTCACATCATCCATCAGTATAAGAACTCACATCATCCATCAGTGTAACATCTCACATCATCCATCAGTGTAACACCTCATCATCCATCAGTGTAACACTCACATCATCCATCAGTGTAACATCTCACATCATCCATCAGTGTAACACCTCACATCATCCATCAGTGTAACACCTCACATCATCCATCAGTGTAACACCTCACATCATCCATCAGTGTAACATCTCACATCATCCATCAAGGTAACACCTCACATCATCCATCAGTGTAACACCTCACATCATCCATCAGTGTAACACCTCACATCATCCAGGTAAGACCTCATGGTCCCTAGTATGGTGATCTGCCTTCAGTTGTTGGCGATCAATAGCCCGTTTTTACATTGTATTGTCCAAAATAATTTTCTACTTTTAAAGATACATGTTAGATAGTTTTAACTCGTTTTGTGATACTCTAGTTATTTTACAGTCCACCGATGACTGGTTTTTTAACTGCTTGTATTTATTGTGTATGTACAACCTTTCTCGTCACTATATGGGTGAAATATTGCAGAGGTGGCGTTAGATTTTAACTCACTCACTCAATCATCAGTGTAACATATCACCTCACTACACCATTCAGTCGTGTAACACCTAACGATGCTGCATCCCGAAACATTGAAACACCTAATAAATAGTACATACACACAGAAACAATGTATCAATTACTGCATCCTGAAACACCGTAACATCATACAAATACGACATTCTTTTACAGTGTTACAGACTGCGCCATATGTCAGTGTAATATGTCACTAAACTGTTGTAAATCAGAAGTGTAAATCGTAGCTAATTCTGCATTACTTAAAAGTGAAACACGTCACAATACTACATCAATCAACAGTTGTCCACGAGAAAATATCATATAATAATGTAACGCCTCAATTAAATCAAAAGGGACCTGGGATCGGTTGGTCAGGCTCGCTGACTTGGTTGACACATGTCATCAATTCCCAATTGCGCAGATCGATGCTCATGCTGTTGATCACTGGATTGTCTGGTCCAGACTCGATTATTTACAGACCGCCGCCATATAGTTGGAATATTGTTGAGTGCGGCGTAAAACTAAACTCACTCACTCACTCAAAAGGGACCTAAATGTACTGATTCTCCCACTAGTTGTTCATATAGGTATTTGTAAAAACTTGAAAGCCATTTTATTATTTTTCATTGGTTCGTTCCTGATCTTAATCACACAATAATACATATGTGCCTTCTCACCTCCACCACCACGACACACGTAGAACTAAGTGCCTGGTCTGTGTTTGGTGTGTCTGTGGCTTGTATGGTCAACAGGTAGCGATGTCCACTCGGACCGGCCTCATAGTCCACTCTCTGGCTCCGTCCACTCAGTAAAGCCCCATTCAAGGTGAACACGGGATTAGACGAGTCATCGCCCCCGATCAAGGTCAGTGTGACGTTACCGTTGCTCTCACTGTCGGCGTCTGTTACTGTCAATGTCGCCACTACATATTCTGAAATTAGGCATTAACAACACAATAGACGGCCTAGTCCACCAGCGTAGAATATGTGTGGAAGGACATTCATATAAGAATCTAATCTGAATGTTCCTGTCAGTTTGTTTAAAGAACTGCCAAAGAAAGCTAAGGTCAAGCCCAATGTATTTTCTTACAATAAAATTCACAAGGCATTAAACTACGTTTACAACGAACATGCTTGCTACAACGAAGTGTTTTTTGTCCCGGCTATTGTCTGTATACTTTACTCGAAATGCGTAAAACAACAGTTAAAACGAACTAAACTGAGTCGTCACTTTCGTTGTACCCGTAGTTGACTATACTTTCTTCATTAAATCAGAATTATCTCAAGACACTCAGCTATGATTTAGGCACTTACCCCTACATCGGTCCAGTCTAACATTTATCAACAATGATATTTAATGTTTAGAGGTAATAAGAACGTAATAATCTGTTTCAGACAAATATGTGATGGAGAGTTCGACCAGGAATTAACTCTGACCGGAAGTGACCATCTTCAAGAAGCAACGATAGAGAAGTCTGCTCACCTGTGGTGCCATTTTCTGTTATGTTGGTATGGTAAACTGCCTCGGAGAAATGAGGTTGGTTGTCGTTGATGTCGAGGACGGTGATGTTGAGGTTTACGGCCACCGAATGTCCACAACTGTCCACGACCCCGAGAAGGAGCCCGTCTAAATATAACCGCGCACCTACCCCGTCTCTGTCCACTCGACCTCGAGACGTCAGCTGACCGGAAGTAGCGTTGATGTCGAAATACGAGGCGTCAGATCCTAGACATAAACAACTGTTCCAGTGATCGACAGTCTCAGCATAAATTCTCTGTTCCATTGATCGACCTATGTATATAATCTTAGCATTGTTCAACTGTTACTTAGATCACTATGTTGAAACAAGTCACGATAAAGAAGATGCTCCAGTGATCTTCTCCGCCTGAACATCTGGGTTAGGATTCATAAACCAATGTCTGTCGAAGACGCGATTGATGGGTTCGTGTGGTCGGATCGGTGACGTGTTAATGTATGTCGATTATTCTCAGCCAACCGCCTTATCGACAGGACATGACTGAATTCGACGTTATACAACAAGAAAACCAACAAATGTAGTGTTGACTTAGAGTTAAACCATGACGTAAGACAATCTGCTGATCATGTTTGGAAACATACCTGTTAAATTGAAAGTAAACGTGTCATTTTGATCTCTGTCGGTAACGGAGAACACCTGACCGATCACAGTGCCTTCTATCAGTTCTTCTTGTATAGTCATGGCGTCACTGAGATGAATGATTGGGACTTCGTCACACTCGTCGACGACAGCGACGGTCATCGATACGTTTACCTCGTTGTTGCCATCGCTGACGCTGAAACAGTAATGTCAAGAAGACCTGTCTTCCTAAATGTTGTAATGTTTTCAGGTATGTTATATCAATGTTAAGTAAGTTATTAAATAGTGGCAATTAAATATACTATGATGTCTCACCTTAGAATCAGATGATGAAATGAAGCTGTTTCGAAATCCAGCTTTTTATGAATTTTCAATTTGGTTTGATCGATCTCAAACTGCCCAGTATCATCATTTGGAAGACTAAATGTCAATTTATCACCCTCAGGATCGGAGGCTTGGATGTTTAGAATTACCTCCCCTTGGGGCGTCCCCTCACTGACAGACAACAGAGTTCCTCCATCATGTGATGGGTTTGAGATAACTGGACTTTCGTCCACCAGGATCCTCCATTCTCCAGTTACACCAAAATAGGAGCTTACTGTGATGTAGTGAATCTCAAACGGGAAAGGATCCGATAATGTCAATATGATGTTTGTGCTGACGTCACTTCCCGTACCAACTGTTACAATACCATTTCCGTTCCATGTCACCCACAATTCCTTGTATGAGGCACATTCGAGGATGCTACCAAAATACATCGTGGTGGCAGTGCATGCAGAACACCGATCTCTGAGGCCGCTCCAGGAATTTGATCCAGCGCCAAGAACTACGTCGTAAAAATTGCCAGCAAGGTCTTTGGTCTCTGCTAATCTTATGATAGCGTCCTGACAAGCCTTAACTTCAAAGGTCAAAGGGCTGTTTCCAGTGACCTTGACCCCGAGATCATTGAGGAAGTAGTTCACATTGTCACTGGTCGTTGCCTGATGAACATATTTTCCTGTGTACAGAAGACATTTTGGTAAATATATGAGGAATGTTTTCTTTCTTAACATGGTTTGGTTTGGTTGTTGTTTTACGCCGCACTCGGCAATATCCCAGCTATATGGTGGCGGTCTGTAAATAATCGAGTCGACTAGACAATCCAGTGATCAATAGCATGAGCATCGATCTACGCAATTGGATACGATGACATGTGTCAACCAAGTCAGTGAGCCTGACCACCCGATCCCGTTAGTTACCTCTTACAACAAGCATAGGTTACTGAAGATCAGTTCTTCACGGGTCTCTTAATATGGGACACTGGTGTAGGCCAACGGTAATGCGTTAGCCTGTCTCATCCTAGACCTGGGTTCGACTTCTGTCATGGTCACCGGTGTATCAGTAAACACTCATCCTTATGAGAACGCCTGGCATCATCACTATATGCTAGCAGCTCATAAACACACGAATATGATGAAAATCGGAATCTCTCAATAGGAGACAGCCTTTGAATGGCATTTAGAAATGACTGTGATTTTCTATGTCGATTTTATAGCGTGAGCCTACTGATGTACCATGACGCAATTTGCACTCAGACGACCAGACCCTGTTTTATTCTCCTCCTGCTTAGCCAGAGAAACATCAAGTGCCATGTCTTTACGAATGACGCGACCATCTATTGCTTTGTCAGCAAACGCTGTATTAGAAAGAAGGCCGTGGAATCGTACTACCGACCTACTGCTTTCTCAGTAAACGCGAGGGGCGGTAGGATAGCCTAGTGGTTGAATCGTTCGCTCGTCACGCCGAAGATTCTGGTTCGATTCCCCATATAGGTACAATGTGTGAAGCCCATTTCTGATGTCCCCCGTTGTGATTTTGCTGTAGGCGGCGTAAAACTAAACTTACGCTGTATTCGAAGGCCATGGCACAGATACGAGGTCGTGAGCATTTGACAGTAAACGATAGCGGATACGTTTTCGCAAATATTTGGAATGTATTATCCACGTTAATGCCACGAATACACAGCTTAGGCAGACCTGTGACAAACGATACGTCTTCAAACATATGTGGCTTTACGTAAGTACTTACCTTGATTGTGTAGCGATGTAGTGATTGTGAGTACACATAGTTGTGGTGCTGTAATGTGAGTTATATGCTTGCAATAAGCTCCTCTTTGTTAGGGAACCTATTAACTTCCCCATGAGTGTTTCACAAACATCGGAATGTGATCGACTGTGACCATGCCGATCAAAGTGTCCGACTGTTCATATCAGGACATGTTGGGAACACAAACACAGGACTTGAAAGTATACAAACGAACGCCACTATCGTCTACTGTAACAGCGTCACGGTTATCGTCAGTCGCCGCCGTTCTGTATGACCGGATAGGTCCGGGTTCGAGTCCCCACAAAGAGACTATATGCGCAACGTGTGCGTTAACAGGCTTGAAGCGTGTTTATGAGTCAGTTTATTTCAATACAGTTTAGTGCAACATTACAGCTATGCGAGGAGTGCCATCAAACACGGTGCTGGCTAATTTCGGATTCAGACAGCGATTAAAAGCAAACGATATATCGATAATTTCTTCCGAAAAAAATTCTCCCGGGGTATTTGTAACATAGGGTTACATCTGCCTCATTGTACATTATGCGTAAATACCAATGCATGTTTTCTGTAAAATCATGCCTCAGTATGACAGTTTGGGATACCACTGTATGGGTGTACATGTTTATACGACGTGTATTTATGCCGGAACATGAAGCAACATTCTTACCCGCATTAGACACGGTTCCTCCCATCAGGAGCAGCACAACGATCGACATCTCCATCCTGCAGGGGCGTGGAACACAGGATAAGCCCTGTCACGAAGGACGCCAATTAGTGCCACAGACATTTGTACAAGAATTAAAGACAGACATTTGTTCTGCAAGTTTATGCACAAGAACAAAACTGTTTATCTACATATGCATGTGCATGTAACCATTACTGATTCTTTAGAGGTTATCAAAGCAAAAACACATGAAGAGCATGACTTGTTTTACGAAAGACAGTTTATACGGTCATCAGTCGAAAGATTGCCAGACTGATGGACTTGATACTGACGCTCCTATCAGTGTCAATCACAGGGGTATTCCCAAGTGATCGATAGATGATTGACAGGCTTAGAGTTGGTAGTTTATTGTCTATTAGTACAATGGACATTACAGGAAATAAGCGATGTGAGCTAGTACAAATTGAGGCTTGAAGGATTCTATGAATTTGATTTTTTTTGCTTTACCTTGAAACTGAATTAGTTAATATAATGGAAGCTGTGCTATTACTACATGTTCCTTTGGGAAATGTTGGTTACATCGTGAATGTACGTATGACATGATGCATGAGAAAATAGACTGTTTCGTCGATAACAACACCTCGTGTTCAGAAAAATATAACAAAACCATAATTAGAATGTTCATACATCGTAATCTCTGAAAGTTATTGAAAAACTGTATTCAATTTTGGGGGATTTATCGAAGCGAAAACAGTCACAAATTGTGCAAATTGCGTATCAACTCATCTTATATTGTTCACATCAAACAGCTCTACCCGACTCCAAGAGATCTTGCATAGATGCTACTGCGACCAGAGTGATTATGGTATTACGATATTTCCCCCCGGTAATATCACATGAGTGTGTGAGTGTTTGTTTGTGTGTGTGTGCGCGCGCGTGTGTGTGTGTGTGAAAGAGAGAGAAGAGGGAGGGTGAGGGAGAGTGTGAGTTGTGTGTGAGAGAGTGTGAGTTGTGTGAGAGAGTGTGTGTGTGTGCTGTGAGAGAGTGTGTGTTGTGTGAGAGAGTGTGTGTTGTGTGTGTGAGAGAGGGAGAGTGCGTGTGTGTGTGCGTGTTGTGTGAGAGAGAGTATGTGTGTGAGAGTGTGTTTGTTGTGGGTGAGTGTGTGTGTGTGAGAGAGGAAGAGAGAGAGAGGTGAGGGAGAGTGCACGCGTGTGTTGTGTGTGAGAGAGTGTGGGTTGTGTGTTTGCGAGTGTGTGTGGTGTGTGTGTGCGAGAGTGTGTGTAGTGAGAGTGAGAGAGAGGGGTGAGGGAGAGTGCGCGTGTGTGGAGTTTGTGAGCGAGAGTGTGCTGTGTATGTGCGTGTGTGCGTGAGCGAGTGTGTCTATGAGAGAGAGAGAGAGAGAGAGAGAGAGAGAGAGAGAGAGAGAGAGAGAGAGAGAGAGAGAGAGAGAGAGAGAGAGAGAGAGAGTGGGGCTTTTACACATTGTACCCACGTGGAAAGTCCAATCTACATTACGTCACCGCCCCATTGCGACCGACCAGAAGTTGACAACATGATATAATGTAACTATTTAGCAGTCGTCCCAACTCGTGCGTTATTTAAATCCGATGGTAAACCCCATGTATTTTACAGCTATGTGTTGTTTTGAGTTAAGATATGTTGTACTGTGTACTGTAAGCATAGCTGTACAGTTTTAAACAGTTCGACTTATCCGTGTTCGTCGATATTCATAGACAGGAGGTACCTCTGGAGTTGCCATTAGTGACACATCAAACTACATATATATTAGTTTCCAAACCTTACCATGTTATGCATCAAAATACACACCAGTTCTCTCTGTCGTTACTGATAAATAAACATCAACCATTGTGAAATCGTTCAGTTGTATAACACCTGAAGATAATGTTATGTGCGCCTATACATTGCATTGTAATCCTTGCGGTATAAAAACAGAATGTATACGAATGTATACGAAATACCACAAGCAGGGGCGAATTCCCAGGACAGTTTTGAGGGGAGGTGGCGGGGCTTTCCATAGAGGAATCGTTTTCCGCGCAAGAGCTTTGAGGCGCAATTAACACAGGGCGTTTGGCTAACTGCTCAGCAATCGAAATTACATGCAGAACCAACTCACATAAAGTCTCATTTCTGTGTGTGAGCGTTTGTCAGTTATTGTTAAGGACTTTTTTTTCAGAAGGAGAAAGTGTTTCTTGAGATATGCATGCATGAAATGTACTTCACCTGTGTGTTCAGCATCCCCCTGGGAACGTGGTCAGGTGTCGTCATCCTGTTGTTCTCTCACCGTCCAGTCATCACTAATAAGGCTGACTTGGGCAATACCCCGCTCCTTTATATACAACAAGGACGCCGTTGTAAATCAAGGTCAGGAGGGTTAAGACGCCATATTTGTCGTCATGCAATCTGAAAGCGGCGAAGGTTGGTCGCAAGAGGATCTTGTCTGCCAGCGACACTGGATCTGCCCGACCAGAAGGATCACCCATTGTGCCGACTCTTTGACGAGGGGAAGGGGTTCGACTATACCCCGTGTACTGCCATTCAGCCGTGTAGAGTTAAACCCTGGTTACACACAGCGATGTCGTGTTGGATAAAAAACAGCGAGTATCTTGTCAATCATGATTGGAACATAATGTTTTTCGGTGGGTGATTCAGTCAAGTCCGAGTTTCCGGATGAATCAACTCAGGAACGCCTATACGTGGACGAGTGGGTAGAGCGGTCTGTAGAGCGGAAGGTCGATGGTTCTAGCCCCGCCTCCTGACACGATCAAAGATGGTACTTGTTGTTGCCCTGACTGGTACACTGCATGTAGAGGATGAAACAATGACCGTTTCAGCGTCTGTGTACTGTGTATAATGTGGGTATTACCGTACACCTGCGCCATGGTTTCCTCGGTGAACAAGTACTGATGCCAACATTAGTATAGTGCAATTAGCCACACACACACGTACGCACGAACGCAGGACGCACACACATTCAAACACACACAATTACACGTGTAAATGCACGTAAACCCGCATACCCAGCCACACGCGTGCAAGCGTATACACACTCAGACAGATACAATCACACTCCTGCACAAAAACACATATGTGCGCGTGCACACACACATACACACACACAGACAGAGCCTTCCCCCCCAAAAATACCCCCACAATACCCTCAAAACAACCCAAAACAACAACAAAACAAACAAAAAACAACTGATTCAATGTGCAATAAGAGGCATAATGGTTGCATAATTAAGTTTTACACTGATTAGGCATCTCCTAACTACACCACTTTGTTTGTTTGCTTATTTGTGTTTAGCAATACTCCAGTCTGTAAATAATCAATTCTGGACCAGACAACCACCAGTGTGACACCTGATCTCTTTAGTCGCCTCTTTCGGAGAATCATGGGTTGCTGAATATCAATCTCAACCGGATCTTCACGGGTCGCATCGCTTTGTAGGAGCTATGGCCATCTCCTATAGTTTTAGGTTATCGTTAGTTTGATGACATGTGACCAATATACGGTCCCTTTAAGTTTCAGTATCAAACGTTATTTCACCGACGTGTACACGGTTGTAAAGACGTTAACGTTGAGTTACTAACACCTTCACTGAAGCAAGAGACATTCGTCATGTTTCACCCAGTTAGATTCTTTTTTGCCAGTCCACATCGTGCATAAATCGAACTATGTATGCATAGATATTAACTGAAAATGTGTCTGCTTTGGATCATACATAGACCTTATACGAGGTCGAAAACGGGGAGTTGAAATGTTATAGAATGTTTTGATCTAAATGGTCTGATGTCAACATAGAGTTGTCAGGTCTATGAAAACACGACATGTATCAACTTCATAAAAAGTCGATGTTAGTTTGTATTTTATCGCGTGTATGTGTGGTCCCAGGTGACCAGACACCAGCAAGTTCGTGTAGGTGTCAGTTTTCATTGCATGTGCGCGAATGAGTGTGGAATTATTAACCAATGATAGGTTCACCTGTCAGAAAAATGGCAGGCCACTGTGAGTCATCCTACTTAGACAATGAAATAAACATGACGGCAGTCTGAGAAGGGTTTCAAGTGGTCATACATATATTTGTGAAGTCCCGGAACATTGTATAAACCTTTCGTTGAGTAGGGGCACGTAACGTCCCTCCTCGTGGCCCAAACAACGAGGCTGCGCATTTTCCATATAGCCTTGCTCTCTAACTGTTAAACTCGAGAGGTATCCAAGGCCTCCTTCAGACGCGACATGGTTGTGGACCGTTCCAGATGATGATGTTGGCCACCCCGGGGACTCATACACACGTTCAGACGAGTATGTGCAATCTGAAAATGGCATCGTTTTTTTTCCAGTTCATTGTCCTGTTAAACCTATGTGATCTTCCATGTAGTCAGATCCATAACATTTAATCTCTTCTCTCACAAATACCAGACTCTTGACGTCCGTGTGATCGCTCACTAATAAGTATTAAACATATAAACTGGGTTTAACTGACGGAGGCGTGAACAGGTGCAATAAATTAGTCTTTATTGCTTTATAATGATGGTATTCATGACTGGAGTCGTCTCATGCAGAAATTCTGCCTTTCTTTCCAAGGTGTGTTATTATTTTTCCAAGGGATACGTATCTTATTTATCTAATCTACTGTGTGACTCCTATTTCACGGGACATTTCCTGACATGAATGACGCGAGACTGTTCCAGAGAGCAGCTCTCAGTCCTCACAACTCCATACACGCACACAGACACGTAAACCCAGCCACCCCGCCACTCAACCACTCAGCCATCCAGCCACCCCGCCACCCCGCCACCCCGCCACACAGCCACCCAGCCACACAGCCACACAGCCACACAGCCACCCAGCCACACAGCCACACGTATACAAGCGTACACTCCCACACAAACACACATATGCACACACATCAAGTCAAGTCACAACTTGGGCATTCGATAATATCATTAATCATTGTAATTGTTTCGATTAACTTACTTGTTGCTTTGAAATTTAACGTGAGTTTTTGGAAATTCAATTTTGAATAAAGTGACATGTGCAAGTTCTGTGGTAATAACCATCCATATCATCACCCTAGGTATCTATAGCTCCTGGAACCTTAGGAAACCTTAACATCATTCTGTATTTAACATTACCACCCGTATTTGAGATGCGAAGTCCTCATCATCTTCTTGAGGCTGGTCTGACATTGGTCGCTTGTGACCTCCCCGCGAACATAAACTTCAAGTGAATAATATGAAATAATAATCAAAGATAACCCCCTCCCCAACCACCGTAAAGTAAAGTTGAGTAACATGCGCCATTTAACGTGTTGTGTAAAAAGGGACTGTTGCCTACGTGTGTAGGTTGAGCTGTAAGTCATCACGATGTATCTACCTCTAACCTGTCGTCAGTTTGTATGACAGCATGCACGGGTCGAGTGCTGTCTGACAAATATGTGCCTTGATTTAATAGTATCTGATCAAAGTAAATCGTAATACTATCTCCCTTTGTACGGGCAATTAGACAGTGTAATACAGCTGTCTGTAACATGGCGATAGGAGTCTGATATACGGGTACCGGTACACGCTGCATACGTGACGCCCGCAGATATATCACCCAGCTACACGAGGGTGACGGGAACCTGACGGAGCTGCTGAATACCCGCCCGGTCAGGTGTGTAAGGGGTGACTAGCGCTGACTCCTGGGTCAGGAGTTGCACACACTGCATGTAATGGAAGCCTTACTTGACGCATTCTGTTACACTGTCTGCCGTCAGATACCGCTAGTCCGAGCACAAACTGGCTTGTGTTTACTGTATGCACTTGTGTGTTGTATGTGTGTAGTATGCTTACATTCAGGAGTAACACGTGGTTTTAGTGATGTGTTGTGTGTGTGTAGGTGTAGGTGTAGGTGTAGGTGTAGGTGTAGGTGTAGGTGTGTAGGTGTAGGTGTAGGTGTAGGTGTAGGTGTAGGTGAAGGTGTAGGTGTAGGTGTAGATGTGTGTAGGTGTAGGTGTAGGTGTAGGTATTGGTGTAGGTGTAGGTGAAGGTGTAGGTGTAGGTGAAGGTGTTGATGTAGGTGTAGGTGTAGGTGTAGGTGTAGGTGTAGGTGTAGGTGTAGGTGTAGGTGTAGGTGTAGGTGTAGGTGTAGGTGTAGGTGTAGGTGTAGGTGTAGGTGTGTAGGTGAAGGTGTAGGTGTAGGTGTAGGTGTAGGTGTAGGTGTAGGTGTAGGTGTAGGTGAAGGTGTAGGTGTAGGTGTAGGTGAAGGTGTAGGTGAAGGTGTAGGTGAAGGTGTAGGTGAAGGTGTAGATGTAGGTGTAGGTGTAGGTGTAGGTGTAGGTGTAGGTGTAGGTGTAGGTGTAGGTGTAGGTGTAGGTGTAGGTGTAGGTGTTGGTGTAGGTGTAGGTGTAGGTGTAGGTGTAGAGTGTAGGTGTAGGTGTAGGTAGTGTAGGTGGATAGTGTAGGTGTAGGTGTAGGTGTAGGTGTAGGTGTAGGTGTAGGTGTAGGTGTAGGTGTAGGTGTAGGTGTAGGTGTAGGTGTAGGTGTAGGTGTAGGTGTAGGTGTAGGTGTAGGTGTAGGTGTAGGTGTAGGTGTGTGGTGTGGTGAGGTGTAGTGTAGGTGTTGAAGGTGTAGATGTAGGTGTAGGTGTAGGTGAAGGTGTAGGTGTAGGTGTAGGTGAGAAGGTGTAGGTGAAGGTGTAGGTGTAGATGTAGGTGTAGGTGTAGGTGAAGGTGTAGGTGTAGGTGTAGGTGAAGGTGTAGGTGTAGAAGAAGGTGAAGGTGGTGTAGGTGTAGGTGTAGATGTAGGTGTAGGTGTAGGTGTAGGTGTAGGTGTAGGTGTAGGTGTAGGTGTAGGTGTAGGTGTAGATGTAGATGTAAGTCAAGGTGAAGGTGAAGGTGTAGATGTAGATGTAAGTGTAGGTGAAGGTGTAGATGTAGGTTTAGGTGTAGGTGTAGGTGTAGGTGTAGATGTTGGTGTAGGTGTAGGTGTTGGTGTAGGTGTAGATGTTGGTGTAGGTGTAGGTGTTGGTGTAGGTGTAGGTGTAGGTGTAGGTGAAGGTGAAGGTGAAGGTGTAGGTGTTGGTGTAGGTGTAGGTGTAGGTGTAGGTGAAGGTGAAGGTGTAGATGTAGGTGCAGGTGCAGGTGCAAGTGCAAGTGCAGGTGGAGGTGTAAGTGAAGGTGAAGGTGCAGGTGCAGGTGTAGGTGTAGGTGTAGGTGTAGGTGTAGGTGTTGCTCTTTAAGGACACCCCCATTTCAATCTTCCTAAAACATTTTGTCCAGATATTCAAGTTGGTACTGTTTACAATATATTGTGAGCTGACACTTGTGTGACCATTCGGTATTTAGCTGGAACCCTTGGCATCATGTATGAATAAGTGAAAACATTAGAATAAGTTATGTCCTTATGAATACGTCATCTGAATGGGGATGGGTAGTGTCTCCAAAACAAGCTCTTTCAGTCAACATGAACGGGGGAGTCACTTTAACAAGCGATTGTAATTTCAAATTGCATTTTTATAAACTTTAATATCTAAGTGTGATTCTAGGGGACTTCTATTAATCTCAAACACACAAAATATTTCTTGCATATTTTGTTTCCTGAAGTTTTGATGCGTTAATTGTAGATTTTGCGTTTTTTTAGGGTACCAAGATAAAAGGTCAACAAAATGGGGATCGTGAGACTGGAACACAGTAAAAACAAATTGCTTGAGCTTGACAGATAATATGTAGCAAAATAAAACATAACAATAACTTCATTTGTATCGTTTTCTTGGTGACTCTACATACTTTTTGATCGCCCCTCGTATATATTGTGTGGGCATAGATGTAGGGGTTTATGTAGGTATGTAGGTAGTTGGGGTTGTGGGCGCTTATAGTTTTAGATTAAGTGGGTTTAGTTTTAGTTTAGTTAAGTATAAATACAAATGCAGGTGTACTTGTAATTGTAGGTACAACAGACCACACATACCACAGCTCACATATAGGGATCTCGTGAACTCCGACCACGCAGACCACACCTGCCACACAGGAGCTTCATAGCCTCCATCTTCTCACACCACAGCTTCCGTACTGGAATCACCGACAGCATAGCCTAAGGTTTCCAAACAGGAGTCTCGCCATCTCAAGCCGCACATAAAATGGTTTCCAGGCAGGAGGAGTCTTGTAACCACATAGACCATATCTTCCATACAGGAGTCTCGTAACCTTCAACCACATAGAACGTATCTTCCATAGAAGAGTCTCGTAACCTTCAACCGCATAGAAGATATCTTCGATATGGGAGTCTCGTAACTAGTAAACCACATATACAATATTTTCCATACAGGATTCTCGTAATGTTCAACCACATAGACCATATCCTTCATAGAGGAGTCTCGTAACCTTCAACCACATAGAACATATCTTTCATACAGGAGTCTCGTAACCTTCAAACATATAGACCATATCGTCCATACAGGATTCTCGTAACCTTCCTCCACATAGACCATATCTTCCATAGAGGAGTCTCGCAACCTTCAACCACATAGAACATATCTTCCATACAGGAGTCTCGCAACCTTCAACCACATAGAACATATCTTCCATAGAGGAGTCTCGCAACCTTCAACCACATAGAACATATCTTCCATACAGGAGTCTCGCAACCTTTAACCACATAGAACATATCTTCCATACAGGAGTCTCGTAACCTTCAACCACATAGACCATATCTTCCATACAGGAGTCCATTCAACAGGAGTCTCCATACAACCTTCCTCCACATAGAACATATCTTCCATATAGGAGTCTCGCAACCTTCCTACACATAGAACATATCTTCCATATAGGAGTCTCGCAACCTTTCTCCACATAGAACATATCTTCCATACAGGAGTCTCGCAACCTTCCTCCACATAGACCATATCTTCCATATAGGAGTCTCGTAACCTCCAGCTTTCCCTACTACTTGTATGCACGAGATGTTGGAATCACCACCAGCACAACCTAAATAAGTTGTACAGGATCCTCGTCAGCTCCCCCTATATTGACCATAGTCTCCACACAAGAGTCCTGTCACTACAGTCACACAAGTCTGCAGTTTCCCTTTAGGATTTTCGTCAATTCATGCTGAACAGACCTTATTTTTCACACACCATAGTGAGATTTTACATCCGCATCTTTAAATACGTCTTACTGGAGGGGGTGTTGTTGTTCTGCTGTATATAGAAGAACGGACTTGCAGTTATCACGCAATGAAACAGCTAGGTTTAGTTCCATACGTATTTGCCTTTTGTTTCATTACGAGAAGAATGACCACATAAAGAAAGAAATTGCCATAGTGAGTGAATATTTCACGACGTTTCCGATTTGAATAAAATACAACACTATGACCATGGATTCTACATCTCTTCGGGATGTGATCTCGCAGTAATGCTGATATAGAATTCAAATGCTATTTAAAAAGTTCTTGAAACTCAGGATAAAATAAATAATTTACACGATGTATTGAAGAGTATACGTTTGTTTGTTTCTTGTTTAACGCTTCACTCTGAACTTTTCAAGATATCAACACACAATGTCATTTAATAAGTGGTCAAATGTAACTCTTACACATGTTATATTTGAGATTACACTTTCTAAGTAAAGTGCAGATTCTAGTACTTTTGTTAGGTTGGTCCCATCCGAAGTTTGAACAACACTCTCTGAGTCAGGCACCTGATCACCAGCACATAAAATCAGCAGTCTAACGCACTCAGCCATCGGGCTTCCACACAAAATGGAAGACGGACAACTGGTAGTCTAGAACACGTACTTTGTGTACCCCTCTGACAACTGTAAATTGGCACGACTTCCACGGCCGAAATCTTTAAATACACAATGCCCATTTAGAAAGTTACCAAATGTAACATGTTATATTTGGGATTACACTGTCTCAATACAATAGTAGTACATGTACTACAAATTTAGTACAAATCCCGGATGGGATTCCACCATAACAAAAGGACTAGAATTCGAACTTTACTGAGAAATAGTAACGCCGAATGTAATGTGTTATATTTCATGTGTGTGACGTCAGTCTGTAGACAATCCAGTCACTGACATCATAAGCAATTGGGCCACGATGACACGCATCAAGTAAGGCAGCGAGCCAGACCGCCCGACCCCGTTAGTCGCTTAGTCGGTAGATAAGACAAGCAACGGGTTCTAAGGGTTAATGCGAACCCTTGGGGCACATTCTACAGAGGGATCTCATGGGGTTGTAGTGCAGTAGCAGGCAACCAATGGGCCAATGTCCACCGCTGTTTGTGTTTGCCATCGGTAGGCCATCGAGTTTCATCGGTCACATATCATACTGTAGTTTCTCGTCGTCGGAGCTGTCTGGTAATTTTTGCTTTGTCGTGGGAGTTGGTATTTCATGTCATACATTGGGTTGCGGTTTTCTCCTGAAAAACACGATTCCATGGCATACTTTCCCGTGTAGGTTCTTGCTTGACGCAGCGTTCCATGGTAACACGTTCCATGGTATTAACATGGATACACGAGACGATTTGCCTCTATGTTTCATAGACTGTGATGTAAGTTAGAAGGCCATGACAGAACATATTGCTACGCATTTGTCTATAGGGTGTGGTGTAAGTTAGAAGGCCATGACAGAACATATTGCCACACATTTGTCTATAGGGTGTGATGTAAGTTAGAAGGCCATGACAGAACATATTGCCACACATTTGTCTATAGGGTGTGATGTAAGTTAGAAGGCCATGACAGAACATATTGCCACACATTTGTCTATAGGGTGTGGTGTAAGTTAGAAGGCCATGACAGAACATATTGCCACACATTTGTCTATAGGGTGTGGTGTAAGTTAGAAGGCCATGACAGAACATATTGCCACACATTTGTCTATAGGGTGTGTGATGTAAGTTAGAAGGCCATGACAGAACATATTGCCACACATTTGTCTATAGGGTGTGGTGTAAAGTTAGAAGGCCATGACAGAACATATTGCCACACATTTGTCTATAGGGTGTGATGTAAGTTAGAAGGCCATGACAGAACATATTGCCACACATTTGTCTATAGGGTGTGGTGTAAGTTAGAAGGCCATGACAGAACATATTGCCACACATTTGTCTATAGGGTGTGATGTAAGTTAGAAGGCCATGACAGAACATATTGCCACACATTTGTCTATAGGGTGTGGTGTAAGTTAGAAGGCCATGACAGAACATATTGCCACACATTTGTCTATAGGGTGTGTGTGTAAGTTAGAAGGCCATGACAGAACATATTGCCACACATTTGTCTATAGGGTGTGTGTGTAAGTTAGAAGGCCATGACAGAACATATTGCCACACATTTGTCTATAGGGTGTGGTGTAAGTTAGAAGGCCATGACAGAACATATTGCCACACATTTGTCTATAGGGTGTGTGTAAGTGTAAGTTAGAAGGCCATGACAGAACATATTGCCACACATTTGTCTATAGGGTGTGATGTAAGTTAGAAGGCCATGACAGAACATATTGCCACACATTTGTCTATAGGGTGTGGTGTAAGTTAGAAGGCCATGACAGAACATATTGCCACACATTTGTCTATAGGGTGTGGTGTAAGTTAGAAGGCCATGACAGAACATATTGCCACACATTTGTCTATAGGGTGTGGTGTAAGTTAGAAGGCCATGACAGAACATATTGCCACACATTTGTCCTATAGGGTGTGGTGTAAGTTATGAAGTCTATAGGGTGTGGTGTAATGACAGAACATATTGCCACACATTTGTCTATAGGGTGTGATGTAAGTTAGAAGGCCATGACAGAACATATTGCCACACATTTGTCTATAGGGTGTGGTGTAAGTTAGAAGGCCATGACAGAACATATTGCCACACATTTGTCTATAGGGTGTGGTGTAAGTTAGAAGGCCATGACAGAACATATTGCCACACATTTGTCTATAGGGTGTGGTGTAAGTTAGAAGGCCATGACAGAACATATTGCCACACATTTGTCTATAGGGTGTGGTGTAAGTTAGAAGGCCATGACAGAACATATTGCCACACATTTGTCTATAGGGTGTGGTGTAAGTTAGAAGGCCATGACAGAACATATTGCCACACATTTGTCTATAGGGTGTGGTGTAAGTTAGAAGGCCATGACAGAACATATTGCCACACATTTGTCTATAGGGTGTGGTGTAAGTTAGAAGGCCATGACAGAACATATTGCCACACATTTGTCTATAGGGTGTGGTGTAAGTTAGAAGGCCATGACAGAACATATTGCCACACATTTGTCTATAGGGTGTGGTGTAAGTTAGAAGGCCATGACAGAACATATTGCCACACATTTGTCTATAGGTGTGTGTGTAAGTTAGAAGGCCATGACAGAACATATTGCCACACATTTGTCTATAGGGTGTGGTGTAAGTTAGAAGGCCATGACAGAACATATTGCCACACATTTGTCTATAGGGTGTGATGTGTTAGAAGGCCATGACAGAACATATTGCCACACATTTGTCTATAGGGTGTGGTGTAAGTTAGAAGGCCATGACAGAACATATTGCCACACATTTGTCTATAGGGTGTGGTGTAAGTTAGAAGGCCATGACAGAACATATTGCCACACATTTGTCTATAGGGTGTGGTGTAAGTTAGAAGGCCATGACTGAACATATTGCCACACATTTGTCCATAGACTGTGATGTAAGTTAGAAGGCCATGACAGAACATATTGCCACACATTTGTCTATAGGGTGTGGTGTAAGTTAGAAGGCCATGACAGAACATATTGCCACACATTTGTCTATAGGGTGTGATGTAAGTTAGAAGGCCATGACAGAACATATTGCCACACATTTGTCTATAGGGTGTGGTGTAAGTTAGAAGGCCATGACAGAACATATTGCCACACATTTGTCTATAGGGTGTGATGTAAGTTAGAAGGCCATGACAGAACATATTGCCACACATTTGTCTATAGGGTGTGGTGTAAGTCAGAAGGCCATGACAGAACATATTGCCACACATTTGTCTATAGGGTGTGGTGTAAGTTAGAAGGCCATGACAGAACATATTGCCACACATTTGTCTATAGGGTGTGGTGTAAGTTAGAAGGCCATGACAGAACATATTGCCACACATTTGTCTATAGGGTGTGGTGTAAGTTAGAAGGCCATGACAGAACATATTGCCACACATTTGTCTATAGGGTGTGGTGTAAGTTAGAAGGCCATGACAGAACATATTGCCACACATTTGTCTATAGGGTGTGATGTAAGTTAGAAGGCCATGACAGAACATATTGCCACACATTTGTCTATAGGGTGTGGTGTAAGTTAGAAAGGCCATGACAGAACATATTGCCACACATTTGTCTATAGGGTGTGATGTAAGTTAGAAGGCCATGACAGAACATATTGCCACACATTTGTCTATAGGGTGTGGTGTAAGTTAGAAGGCCATGACAGAACATATTGCCACACATTTGTCTATAGGGTGTGGTGTAAGTTAGAAGGCCATGACAGAACATATTGCCACACATTTGTCTATAGGGTGTGGTGTAAGTTAGAAGGCCATGACAGAACATATTGCCACACATTTGTCTATAGGGTGTGGTGTAAGTTAGAAGGCCATGACAGAACATATTGCCACACATTTGTCTATAGGGTGTGATGTAAGTTAGAAGGCCATGACAGAACATATTGCCACACATTTGTCTATAGGGTGTGGTGTAAGTTAGAAGGCCATGACAGAACATATTGCCACACATTTGTCTATAGAGTGTGATGTAAGTTAGAAGGCCATGACAGAACATATTGCCACACATTTGTCTATAGGGTGTGGTGTAAGTTAGAAGGCCATGACTGAACATATTGCCACACATTTGTCTATAGGGTGTGATGTAAGTTAGAAGGCCATGACAGAACATATTGCCACACATTTGTCTATAGGGTGTGGTGTAAGTTAGAAGGCCATGACAGAACATATTGCCACACATTTGTCTATAGGGTGTGGTGTAAGTTAGAAGGCCATGACAGAACATATTGCCACACATTTGTCTATAGGGTGTGGTGTAAGTTAGAAGGCCATGACAGAACATATTGCCACGCATTTGTCTATAGGGTGTGATGTAAGTTAGAAGGCCATGACAGAACATATTGCCACACATTTGTCTATAAGGTGTGGTGTAAGTTAGAAGGCCATGACTGAACATATTGCCACACATTTGTCTATAGGGTGTGATGTAAGTTAGAAGGCCATGACAGAAGATATTGCCACGCATTTGTCTATAAGTGTGGTGTAAGTTAGAAGGCCATGACAGAACATATTGCCACACATTTGTCTATAGGGTGTGGTGTAAGTTAGAAGGCCATGACTGAACATATTGCCACACATTTGTCTATAAGTGTGGTGTAAGTTAGAAGGCCATGACAGAACATATTGCCACACATTTGTCTATAGGGTGTGGTGTAAGTTAGAAGGCCATGACAGAACATATTGCCACACATTTGTCTATAGGGTGTGGTGTAAGTTAGAAGGCCATGACAGAACATATTGCCACACATTTGTCCATGGAGTGTGGTGTAAGATAGACCGCTTTGCCATGTAGCTGCTCATTGAATGTCGCTAGAAGGACTTTCAGTTCCTATGATTAGCTGTTGCCTTATGCCCTTTCCCTGAAAATGGGGAAAACATCTTTGAATTCACTCAGGATTTGTTCCTACATTTGATCTGCCAATTTAATCAGAACTCCGGGTTTATAAAATACAGATGATTTAAGCTGAAATAAAATTAAAATCAGAAAAGAATGTAAAATGTTCCACGGCAGGTTACAAACAAAACACAGGGCGCGTGTATATGTATTTAAACGATCGATTTCACCAGCGTAATTTGGCCGCTTTATTCACGTCGATGCTCGTCTCTCGATTGAAGCGATCAAAAGACGGAAACATTGAGAGAAAATCACGGGGTCTATTGTGCCAATTCCTGGCTCAGGTGGCTCGATCCGTATTCCGTATTTATTAGACTTTTCACGACACTTAAAACCCGGAGCGAGCGGAAGAGCTTGATGATAATCACTGGGTTTTCAGCATTGGACAGCGTTCGCCATATGCCACAGGCTTGTCGCTCGTACCATTGATCAAAAAGAGAGAATTTTCTAGGATTAATAAAACAAAAAAAATCGAAGAATTCTTTGATGTATTTCAAGTAGTTTTGAAAACTTTGAGAAAGCTGCTCTTGTGTTTTTTTCAAGCGTAAATGATATGAGTAAAACGTTGTGGATTTCGGAATAAGTGTTGGTTAATTAATCTTAAGACTTAAGTCACTCATTTCCCCCCAGGCGAGGCTCGCATTTCCTATATAATTATTGTTATTTGCCGAGCTTTTTGTGTCAAGGATACTAATGTATTTTGTTCGATTGGTAGAAAAAGCGTCATCTGTGACCACTCATTTCACTCATCTTCCAGTATGAACAACTAATTGACCAAACATGTTGATTTGGACATAATTCTATTTTTCGACCAAAAGAAAAATGTGATATAAAAGCGATTACGTTTTAATTGAATATAAATTATGTAGCTTCACATGATTCCATATAATTGCGGTGAGGTACTAACATATGGTATGCTCTCGGAAATATCTTGCTGTTAGGCCACTTTGTGTTGGTCCAGATTAATGGTATGGCTCCTTTGGTTATTGTGGTCTGATAATTAGTTGGGACACATTGTATGTTTTGTCCAGGAAGCTCATAAGAACAGTTGCTATGTTATGTTCAGAAAAAATATAGTAAGGGCACTTACAGTATTGGGTTCAGAAAATATACTAAAGGCAATTTGCGGATTGTGTTCAGAAAAAATAATAAGGGCTCTTTGTCTAGTATTTGTAAAGAAAAAGGCACATTTTGGAGTATCTCAAACATAATGTAAGATAAGACACTGTGTATATCATATCAAGACATAATCAGTATCACATAATTTACCGAAACGTTTGTTAAGGTACCTTGCGAATAGTTTTCAGTCAAACATTTAAGGCGATTTTGATCGTGAAAATAGATTTGGGGTCTATGGTCCCTGTTACCTTGACCCCACACCATACCCCACGACCCCACATCACACCCAGCCCGACCCCCAACCCCGGCCGTGTTTAACAGCACCTCAAACCCTGCTGTCTTACTTTGACCCCACCCCACACCCAGCTCTGACGCCCATCTTATACACATTGCATATCTCACTGATATTTTCATTCAGATCTACCACCTGATATAGACACCCTGCCCTTCACCTACCCACACAGACCCCCGCTGTAATGTTCCCTCATGTCCTGCTACACACCCTGCTATAACCCCCTTCACCCTTCACCTACCCACACAACCCCCCGCTATAATGTCCCTTCATTTCCTGACACGCTCCCTGCTCTCAAACCCCTTCACCTACCCACACAACCCCCCGCTATAATGTTCCTTCATGTCCTGACACGCTCCCTGCTCTCAAACCCCTTCCCCCTTCACCTACCCACACAACACCCCGCTGTAAAATGTTCCTTCATGCCATGCCACACACCATGCTATCACCCCCTTCACCCTTCACCTACCCACACAACCCCCCGCTATAATGTTCCTTCATGTCCTGACACGCTCCCTGCTATCACCCCCTTCCCCCTTCACCGACCCACACACATCTGAATACACACACGGATCACACACATTACAATAACCCGTTAAATTACAGGTAATTTTGAATGTTAGATAGCTATAATTTAATTTGTTTCTAAATACCGATGCGTCTGCTAAACAATCTCAAATCTCAATATGACATCATTACATTTTGTGTACCTGTGTACCTTGTGTTCACAGAGACTTCATGCTTATGAGTGTTGTTGACCAAGGAGAGTCTTTTTAATATCAACAAATTTATTTTATTCCTTTTACTTTACAAAGGTCTGAAAACTAATTCCATGTGTTATATATTTTTTGTAACTTGTTCACCCACATGAGAAGCCATGTTTGCTCGCACAACTTCCGAATGTTGGAGTGCATTCAAAGGGCTACAGGCGAGAGAAAGTTTGGTTCAATTCAACGTAATGAATTGTCGTATTATTTCAAAGAGAATAACATGACCAGGTAAAATATCATTCAATTTGATGTAGCTGGTGACTTTTTGACGAACAATATTTTAAAATCAACATAAGATGCAAAGCATTAGGAGTATACGTATTACAAAAAACATGACTATAATATCGATATCCCAAAACCTTCCAAGAATACACATGACATTCATGCAGAGGTAAATATTTTTTTAAGTGAATAACGATAAGGATGTGAATGTAATATAATCCAAGGTTTGATAATTTTGTAACTTCTATCGAGCTATTAACCAAAAAGTGAGCAACTAAACACCCACTCACAAGACGCCTACCAGACGAAGAAACAGTCTGCTGATAAGGTGTTTGTGGTGGATGTGGTAGGATGATATTCCCCATCACGACATCAGGGTCTGGAGCTTCCATTTAACACAACATAAACTTTTAATAAAACGAAAATGAAAGAATAAATTCATATCTGTGTGTCTACCTTCAACCTGGACGTGGCGTTCAATATTTGTGTGTGCGACTACATGCACACGTCAAGGACAATGACAGTTTTCATCGTGCTGGGTCTCTAAGTGTGGACTCATGGACACCCCTCTCGGGCACAGTAGATTCCCTGCCTACTAGTCCCTGGTTCGAGCCCTTAATGCCGAGTGTCAGGCAGGGCAACAACAAACATATTGCTTTTAGTTTCATGGTATGACGCAGTCGACGACTGAACCATGGACCTTCCTCTCTGTGTCTACTACACCACGGAGGATGTCGAAGAATGGTGTACATGTTTACAAGTCACCTTAAACAGGGCTGAAGTTCTGATAATATTCATAATCGGTTGGGTAGCCTACTGGTTAAGGCGTTTGTCCGTCACGCCGAACACCCGGGTTCGATTCCCCTTATGTTTAAAATGAGTGAAACCCCATCATAGGTGTATCGCGCCGTGATTTTGCTGTAATGTTGTCATAGACACTCACTTCAAACACGAATATGTATAGACTACTGAAAATAGTAAAGACCATTTCACATTTCATATGACTATAATTACTTCGGCCTGACAGATTACTTGGAAAAACGTGTTTTTACGTCTTTTGAGAACAATATATCTGCTAGGACTACCAATTATGCATGTTTAATGTTCGTGTGACGCATGTGTTGTGTAAAGATCTTGACTCCTATTTAAAAGGCAAACATATAAATATTGTTCTCATCAGAAACGCCCGCGACTTGTACATTTTCAGGATTTGTACTTGCTGTATTGGCGACTACCTAGCTGTGGTATCTTCACAAACACACATGTGAACATGGTGTTCAAAAACATGACGTACATTTCTGTATATGGTATTCATGATGTTCACAAACAATGTACATCTCTGTATATGGTGTTCACAACAATCTACATCTCTGTATAAGGTGTTCACAACAATCTACATTTCTGTATATGGTGTTCACAAACAATCTACATCTCTGTATATGGTGTTCACAACAATCTACATCTCTGTATAATGTGTTCACCAACAATAAACATCTCTGTATATGGTGTTCACAAATAATGTACATCTCTGTATACGATGTTCACAAACAATGTACCTCTCAGTATAAGGTGTTCACCAACAATGTACATCTCTGTATATGGTGTTCACAAATAATGTACATCTCTGTACATGGTGTTCACACCAATCTACATCTCTGTATATGGTGTTCACAAATAATGTACATCTCTGTACATGGTGTTCACAAACAATGTACATCCCTGTATAAGGTGTTCACAAACGATGTACATCTCTGTATATGGTGTTCACAAACAATGTAATCTCTGTATAAGATGTTCACAAACAAAGTACATCTCTGTATATGGTGTTCACAAACACAATGTACATCTCTGTATATGGTGTTCACAAACAATGTGCATCTCTGTATATGGTGTTCACAAATAATGTACATCTCTGTATATGGTGTTCACAAACAATGTACATCTCTGTATATGGTGTTCACAATGTACATCTCTGTATATGGTGTTCACACATAATGTACATCTCTGTATATGGTGTTCACAAACAATGTACATCTCTGTATATGGTGTAAACAAACAATGTACATCTCTGTATATGATGTTCACAAACAATGTGCATCTCTGTATGTGGTGTTCACAAATAATGTACATCTTTGTATATGGTGTTAACAAGCAATGTACATCTCTGTATAAGGTGTTCACCAACAATGTACATCTCTGTATATTGTGTTCACAAACAAAGTACATCTCTGTATATGGTGTTCACAAACACAATGTACACCTCTGTATTTGGTGTTCGCAAAGATGATGTACATCTCTGTATATGGTGTTAACAAGCAATGTACATCTCTGTATAAGGTGTTCACCAACAATGTACATCTCTGTATATGGTGTTCACAAACACAAAGTACATCTCTGTATTTGGTGTTCGCAAAGATGATGTACATCTCTGTATACGATGTTCACAAACAATGTACATCCCTGTATACGGCCGGTGTTCACAAAAAATGTACATCTCTGTATATGGTGTTCACAAAAAATGTAAATCTCTCTATACGGTGTTCACAAACAATGTACATTTCTGTATATGGTGTTCACAAAAAATGTACATCTCTCTATACGGTGTTCACAAACAATGTACATCTCTGTATATGGTGTTTACCAAAATGTACATGTCTCTATATGGTGTTCACAAACACAATGTACATCTCTGTATATGGTGTTCACAAACACAATGTACATCTCTGTATATGGTGTTCACAAACACAATGTACATCTCTGTATATGGTGTTCACAAACACAATGTACATCTCTGTATATGGTGTTCACAAACACAATGTACATCTCTGTATATGGTGTTCACAAACAATGTACATCTCTGTATATGGTGTAAACAAACACAATGTACTTCTGTATATGGTGTTCACCAACAATGTCCATCTCTGCATACGGTGTTCACCAAAAATGTACATCTCTGTATATGGTGTTCACAAACAATGTACATCTCTGAATATTGTGTTCACAAACACAATGTACATCTCTGTATATGGTGTTCACAAACAATGTACATCTCTGTATATGGTGTTCACAAACACAATGTACATCTCTGTATATGTACATTTCTGTTTATGGTGTTCACCAACAGTGTGTTCACAAACACAATGTACATCTCTGTATATGGTGTTCACAAACAATGAACATCTATGTATATGGTGTTCACAAACACAATGTACATTTCTGTTTATGGTGTTCACCAACAGTGTACATTTCTGTATATGATGTTCACAAACACAATGTACATATCTGTATATGGTGTTCACAAACAATGTACATCTCTGTATATGGTGTTCACAAACACAATGTACATCTCTGTATATGGTGTTCACAAACACAATGTACATCTCTGTATATGGTGTTCACAAACACAATGGTGTTCACCAACAATGTACATCTCTGTATATGGTGTTCACAAACACAACATCTCTGTATATCTCTGTATATGGTGTTCACAAACACAATGTACATCTCTGTATATGGTGTTCACAAACACAATGTACATCTCTGTATATGGTGTTCACAAACAATGTACATCTCTGTATATGGTGTTCACAAACATTATGTGTATACGGCGATGCTTCACAAAAATGATGTGCGGCGATGCTTTTAAACGTTAATGTACATCTGTGTATTCGGTGGTACCATCACAAAGACAAATACGATTACCGACAGATCGATGCATTTCAAACGTACATAAAACTAAATCAATCAACTCTGTGTGCTGTGGGGTTTATCAAGCTGACAGTCAACAGCTGATGTAGAAAATCCTGGTTTAAAAATCCAGCGGAAATTCAAGCGCTTAAGAAGCGGCACAGGAAGAACCTGAAGTAACCAAAAGTTTACTTTTCAATTGAACTTAACATCCCAAGTATGCTATTTCCCTCGAACATTCCAATCATCAAATTGCCTGAATCTAAGCCTGGTTTGTTGTGACTAGCGCGACCGACAATATGATTAACACCACGTATCCGGGTTGAGCATCCCCTTCAGAAAGTTACCGGTTTTGAACGGAAGTCAGTCCAATCTAGAAAAGCTTTTTCCTTTCCATTAATCAATCGCACCTAACTTGGCAGGTATTTCATGTTGATTTCACCAATCGCTTTTGTCGGTGATTATGGGTTTAGCGCTGCCGACATATGGTCAATTAGGTGTCGATCGCATGGCTATCTAAGCGCGTGACGCCGGATCGTCAACGTAATTAATTTCATCCGTATTTTCTATATGTAACAACCATGGGCTGATTAGGCTCTGCCTTCAAAAGCCAGTCAGTGGCGGAAGTCGGCCTGCTGACAACTCGCAATTGACGGCAATTTACGAACGAATAACAAGCCGAGATTTTCGCTTAAGTCGAATCGATTTCCGGGATGAGCCTTGGGCCTGTCTTTGATGACAGATCGAGATCCTTCAACTTCCTCCGACTGCAACCTACAATTGGCAATTTCAGTCCGTGATTGAGGCGAACACGGACCACAAACAGCCCCAGTTTCGGGGGTGCCGGGGGCAGGGGTACCAATGTAGGGAAGCGGGGGTACTTGATAATAATTGACACAAGTGTAGTGAAATATATCCCTCAGTCAGAGCGAGTGAAACACAAGCAGTTTGTTAACTGCGGATGTGAGAAGGGGAAAGGGGAGGGGGAAGGCTGATGGGGAGGAGGAGGAGAGGGATTGAGGAGGGAGAGGGGCCGCCCCCTATCGATCTAGTGATGCCCTAACGCTGATGGTATGTGCATTAAAATACCACAAAATAGCAGTAAAAGGTAACCTTGCTTTATCGCTAAGACCCATTAAAAAGTATATTTGTTAAATTGTCTGTTGCGAAAGTGACATGAAAACATTTTGGGAGGAATGTAGTGTATTTTAGCCCATATCTTTATTACTAACTTTACAGATGTCCATGTATGTGAATATTTACTGTTGGATAATATGCACATGAATGTTTGCCGCTAGAGGGTAGGGGTACAACTGCAACGTACACAGATGTATATCAACACTATGGCTAATATACAAATAGCACATTTCTCATTTTAACGTGTCATCCAGCTTTTTATATGTCAGTCAACGTGTTCATGTTTAAAGTCACTTAATTGTCGTAATTAGCACCAGTGTGTGAAATAAAATGCCAAAACGTCTGGGCGCTTTAGTCTGCATTACAGTATTTGAAGAAATGCAGTTAGGTTAAGAAACAGCCGAGTACTCTGAAATCGCTAAATCAAGGCGAGTTTCTTCTCCTGTGTCATCCTCGTTACAGTGGCTCCAACCACACTCCTGGCATTAAGCACAGACTGTTGATATTTAGGTATTTGTGACATCCGATGAGCAAACTGCATAAATACAACATGCGCCATAGACGAAATACAATAGGTGAGATTGTCTAAATGAACCTGTGACGTGTTATAGTCTGACAACAACATTACTTTTGTTGTTTAAAAACAACTAGTGGAGTAATTTTCGATATTAATATAGAACTTGAAATTGCAATTTACTGGGGTTGATCAAAGGGTGGTTGAGAGTCTAGAATATGTCCCAAAAAGTTGTCCCGAAAATATCGGAAAGACATTTGATAGTGTAATGCTGATGTAGTAATGGTACAGATAATATTTCGTATTCTTGACAAAATTAAAATTATTTATATCGAACGAAATTTCCGAAAAAAACACCAAATACGCAATCACGATTTTTATTTATGGCAGCACTTTGTAACAATTTTTATAGTTAAATAAATATTTGTTAGTTCGTTCGTTCCTTCTCGATTCTTCTTTCATTTCATCCATATATTCATCCATCCCTCTTGATTAATCTGTTTTACTATTCATGTGTCAATGTTTTTAACATTTTCTTAATGTGTTTTGCGGAAAAGCAAATGCAATTGTACCAACAAATGTGTCTGGTTGACAGACAGCAGACCCCCAGGGGACAGGGCCTTTATGTATTGCCGATCGCTGCATACTCGCCGACTGATTTCACCATGGACACATATCTGCCAACACGTGGAGCCTTCCTTATAGCTGGCTCCCCCAGATCACCGACTGCCTCTCCCAAGTCCGGCAATGGTATCAGATCTCTCCGGCATTGGGCGTCATGGGGTGGATGAACATCAGGAGCACTCCCAATACACATGGCGCGGGATGGGCTAGTCGTCACCGTACATATCACTATCATAGCCCTCGTCATATCTTATCAGAGTAGAATAAATGAATGTTTATCTCGGAAATTAACAACTGTCTAACATCGATGAAACATACAACTTTACAGATGACAACTTCTTGTTTATTGCATTAAGCTACGTTTCGATGTAGATTCTTACATCTATAGTGTAACTTCTGGATTGCCGATCAAATAATTAATGTTTAACATTGAATTTTAGATATTATGTTAATACAGAACGGATAACGTCGTTCTGTTTATATTATATTTCCTGTTTAACTTTGAATATTATTTGTTTGGTTTCAAATACTACAATAAGTTTAGGAGACTACGCTTGAGTCACCAGTTTTACTTGTCATGTTCAGACTAGACATTGCATCGTGTTTGTTCATACCCAAGCAAAAGCGAAATGTTGCCGTTTTCACGTATTTGAGCTCGGCGTTTCGCATTTTGTGTGACAGATAGGTCGCGATAACATGCTGATTATGCATTTCAATGTTTAGTGTGTCAACTCTAAAATCGTCAATGCATTTTCATCTGAATATTTATATGACTTCTTGAGCCTGCTTCGAAACCGAGTCCAAGGTGTCATGACAATATTTGTTGATCAGATGTACCTGTAACGCAGTACTCGGTGTCATGACACTATCTGTTGATCTGTACATCTGTAACACGGTATCTGGTGTCATGACAATATTTGTTGATGTGATGTAACTGTAACACAGTACCGGGTGTCGTAACAACACTTGAGGATCTGATGTATCTGATGTATCTGATGTACAGATGTAATCGTGTAACATAGTCCCAGGTGACACGGCAATGCTACTGATGTACCCGTGTAACACAGTCCCGGGTTACACGGCAATGCTACTGATGTACCCGTGTAACACAGTCCTAGGTGACACGGCAGTGCTTCTGATGTACCCGTGTAAGACAGTCCTAGGTGACACGGCAGTGCTACTGATGTACCCATGTAACACATTCCTAAGTGACACGGTAATGCTACTGATGTACCCGTGTAACACGGTCTTAGGTGACACGACAATGCTACTGATGTACCCGTGTAACACAGACCTAGGTGACACGTCAATGCTACTGATGTACCCGTGTAACACAGTCCTAGGTGACACGGCAGTGCTACTGATGTACCCGTGTAACACAGTCCTAGGTGACACGGCAGTGCTACTGATGTACCCGTGTAACACATTCCTAAGTGACACGACAATGCTACTGATGTAACCGTGTAACACAGTCCCAGGTGACACGGCAATGCTACTGATGTACCCGTGTAACAGAGTCCTAGGTGACACGGCAATGCTACTGATGTGCCCGTGTAAGACAGTCCCAGGTGACACGGCAATGCTACTGATGTACCAGTGTAACACGGTCTTAGGTGACACGGCAATGCTACTGATGTACCCGTGTAACACAGTCCTAGGTGACACGGCAGTGCTACTGATGTACCCGTGTAACACAGTCCTAGGTGACACGGCAATGCTACTGATGTACCCGTGTAACACATTCCTAAGTGACACGGCAATGCTACTGATGTACCCGTGTAACACAGTCCCAGGTGACACGGCAATGCTACTGATGTACCAGTGTAACACAGTCCTAGGTGACACGGCAATGCTACTGATGTACCCGTGTAACACAGTCCTAGGTGACACGGCAATGCTACTGATGTACCCGTGTAACACAGTCCTAGGTGACACGGCAATGCTACTGATGTACCCGTGTAACACAGTCCTAGGTGACACGGCAGTGCTACTGATGTACCCGTGCAAGACAGTCCTAGGTGACACGGCAATGCTACTGATGTACCAGTGTAACACATTCCTAAGTGACACGGCAATGCTACTGATGTACCCGTGTAACACAGTCCCAGGTGAAACGGCAATGTTACTGATGTACCAGTGTAACACAGTCCTAGGTGACACGGCAATGCTACTGATGTACCCGTGTAACACAGCCCTAGGTGACACGGCAATGCTACTGATGTACCAGTGTAACACAGTCCTAGGTGACACGGCAGTGCTACTGATGTACCCGTGTAACACAGCCCTAGGTGACACGGTAATGCTACTGATGTACCTGTGTAACAAATGTCCTACGTGACACGGCAATGGTACCGATGTACCCATGTAAGACAGTCCTAGGTGACACGGCAATGCTACTGATGTACCCGGGTAACACAGTCCTAGGTGACACGGCAATGCTGATGCTGATGTACCCGTGTAACACAGCCCTAGGTGACACGGCAATGCTACTGATGTACCCGTGTAACACAGTCCTAGGTGACACGGCAATGCTACCGATGTACCCGTGTAACACAGTCCTAGGTGACACGGCAATGCTACTGATGTACCCGTGTAACACAGCCCTAGGTGACACGGCAATGCTACTGATGTACCAGTGTAACACAGTCCTAGGTGACACGACAGTGCTACTGATGTACCCGTGTAACACAGCCCTAGGTGACACGGTAATGCTACTGATGTACCTGTGTAACAAATGTCCTACGTGACACGGCAATGGTACCGATGTACCCATGTAAGACAGTCCTAGGTGACACGGCAATGCTACTGATGTACCAGTGTAACACAGTCCTAGGTGACACGGCAATGCTACTGATGTACCCGTGTAACACAGCCCTAGGTGACACGGCAATGCTACTGATGTACCCGTGTAACACAGTCCTAGGTGACACGGCAATGTTACTGATGTACCAGTGTAACACAGTCCTAGGTGACACGGCAATGCTACTGATGTACCCGTGCAAGACAGCCCTAGGTGACACGGCAATGCTACTGATGTACCCGTGTAACACAGTCCTAGGTGACGCGGTAGTGCTACTGATGTACCCGTGTAACACAGCCCTAGGTGACACGGTAATGCTACTGATGTACCTGTGTAACAAATGTCCTACGTGACACGGCAATGGTACCGATGTACCCATGTAAGATAGTCCTAGGTGACACGGCAATGCTACTGATGTACCCGTGTAACACAGTCCTAGGTGATACGGCAATGCTACTGATGTACCCGTGTAAGACAGTCCTAGGTGACACGGCAATGCTACTGATGTACCCGTGTAACACGGTCTTAGGTGACACGACAATGCTACTGATGTACCCGTGTAACACAGTCCTAGGTGACACGGCAGTGCTACTGATGTACCCGTGTAACACGGTCCTAGGTGACACGACAATGCTACTGATGTACCCGTGTAACACAGTCCTAGGTGACACGGCAGTGCTACTGATGTACCCGTGTAACACAGTCCTAGGTGACACGACAGTGCTACTGATGTACCCGTGTAACACATTCCTAAGTGACACGGCAATGCCCATAAGACTGATGTACCCGTGTACCCGTAAGACAGTCCCAGGTGACACGGCAATGCTGACACGGCAATGCTACTGATGTACCCGTGTAACACAGTCCTAGGTGACACGGCAATGCTACTGATGTACCCGTGTAACACAGTCCTAGGTGACACGGCAATGCTACTGATGTACCCGTGTAACACAGTCCTAGGTGACACGGCAATGCTACTGATGTACCCGTGTAACACAGTCCTAGGTGACACGGCAATGCTACTGATGTACCCGTGTAACACAGTCCCAGGTCTAGGTACCCGTGTAACACAGTCCTAGGTGACACGGCAATGCTACTGATGTAAAGACCGTGACACGGCAATGCTACTGATGTACCCGTGTAACACAGTCCGATGTATCAAAACATGCATGTTGATGTAATTTGACAATTTAAGACAGTAGCAGTTGAAGGACAGTACCTGCTGATCTCACGTACCTGTGTAAAGACAGTTCCAGGTGACATTACACTTCTTGCACGCGAGCCTTAGTACTCACGCACAGAATGCAATCAGTTTTACACAAAGTACATATGAACTTCCCAAATGTCCGACCAAGAAAACTACTGGTGAAAAATGACAGAACATATTTGTTATCTTCCAAATTGTATATTGAACATTATTTGATCACAAAATAGAAACAGAAGAGATACAACGGTAAGCAGCGGTTTGGCCGCCAGCCTTGTTATTTACCTATGCTAATGGTGCACATCAACTGGGGACGTATGACTGTTTGTGGCCTTTAAAGATCGTCGTTAGCGCCTAATTGAAAACGAAACGAATAACCAGACTTTAAACAAAAGGTCGGTTGCGATTAATACTTTATGATTTCATTAATTTGTCCATATCAAGAAAGAATTATCACATCGTGTGTGGATCCTAAGGGGATATTTCCGAATTGGCTCAGCGTCCATCATTGGTCAGGTAAATGTCAGCAATGTAAATCAGTCAATAGGCTTGTCTGTTTATTAATGTGTATTCCCCAAACAGCGGCGGAGGGAACGAGGAGGCTAGTACTACGTCTGCTTCAGATGGCTGCGCTGCAAACTGACTTCATTAATTGGAGTTTGGGCTCTCAGTTTGGCTTAATTTCCGATTGGATTATAATATGTGGTTTGACTAGTTTGGTGACGTCATGGGTGTTTGCACACACAATTAAATAAGCCCTCAATGTCATGCTGCTATTTCCGGTGTGTTCCCCAATTAATTTCTGGATTCAGTGAGCACACGATGCGGCAACGGTCTTTGTCTTAATTTCCTGCGTTTTTAAAACAGTGGAAATCCCTCGAGTAACAGAGCGTCTTCCGACACACATTTGTAATTATCGCGAGTGGAAATAATTAATTCTAACCGATATAGGCTGCGGATACTTGAGACTTAAATGAAGAAATTATTTAAATTTTTAGCAATATCCGTTGGATATGTTATGATAAATGGCGAGAGAAGCATATGTTGTCTGTTGTCTGTTTATCAGATTCTCCTTAATCATTTCTTTTGAATCAACCATTGACTCCGAACGTATCCGAGAGAGTTCCCTTGCCTGTAAGTACTGTATGTGGAAGGGTTTAGGGTGATCAGCAGGCCATCAGTAAGGGGTACCCGTCAGCATGCAATGTTTCTGCAGACTGAAGGCCAAATAAACAGGGTACCATACAGCCTACAGACTACGGAACCACAGAGGGCCGTTGGCTATCAATAATGGGTACCACACATTATTGAGATATCAGATACCTCAACGACCGTCGGCTGTCAATAATGGGTACCACACATTACTCAGATATCTGGTACCTCACATGACAGCAGTCTGTCAATAATGGGTACCACACATTCAGATATCTGGAACCTCAGACGGCCGTCAGATATCAATAATAGGTACCACACGTTGCTCAGATATCACAGAACCTCACAAAAGGGTACCATTTAATATCTTGATACAAAATATTTCAGGAGTGTGTCATCAGGACAACGTACCTTTCTCAATTGTCAATCAATCAATTTTTATTTCATACTGAAAGGCCACAGTCCTGTAGTACAGTAATTTATCATGTGTGGGTAGTAGTACATTCTTTCTGAGAATAAAAGCTTTGTGAATATATATGGACAAGCTTTCTAAATGTGTTTTACTGGAATTTTTCATCAATGATATAAACTTATGAGTTTCAGGATGCACAAAATAATATTTATTTATATATTTATTTCTTAACGATAAGAATGCTGGGCAAAGACATAAAACGTGAAATTCATCTTCGACCTCGTTTAAGCTGCACATTTAATAGATTCTATATTCTTTTGTAATTCCTTGGTATCTCCCAGTTTCAATATATAAATCATCCGCAGAGCAGCGGAATCTTGCCAGTGAAGATTTGTATTTCCTTATGGTCAAAACTGAAAGATAATGTTCTGTATATATGAAATCTTTTATCATTTTTGTAGTAAAAACATTTATTAGATAATGAGAGACTAATTGACCAATTTTGAAGGAATTCTCCCAGTAATTCTCGTACCGTTGACACATGGCCAATGTACAGTTTGAAGAGAAGCAATTATTGTGTTCGATTTTGCGTTTTTAATGTATGAAAACACCGTGACGTAATTGAACACAAGAGTAATGCACTAGTGATTTCTTACATATATTCTGCCGTTAGAGGAATATTGCCTTTATAATATAAAAAAGGGAATTAAAGATCAACGTGGTCACTCTATTTATACATTGATTTATACTCAAGAATGGCAAGAATGACATAATCGTTTCGGTACATATCATTATTCGTCAAAAAATTAGAACACGTACACTCTTTTGTATAATTTAACATATTACTAAAACCCATAATTATGCACTAAACGCCAAAAGAAACGTTACCCTCCTTCCTTAATGACGGAGATACCTATCTTCAGCTGGCGTTGTGATACCTGGACGTCCACTTCTTGGTCAGTCTACGGTGGCCCAATCTGCCTATAGCGCTGAATAAGTCTTATAACCGTGATACGGTAACATCCGAGGGCGTTGGCAACAGCATTGTATGTCGACCCCATCTGCACCATCCCAGTTACTCTTTCTCTCTCTTCAGCTATTAATCGTGGCATATTCCTCGTACTTGTGTATCATATCATGCATTCTAGTCTCTCTCTATACCCTATAGAATCATTCTACACGTGAAATGGATGCAAATACTGCTTGGATATTGCTACGTTTTGGCGATTGATATTGCTATGTGTAAACAGAAAAAGGAAAAATGTTACTTTGCAAGCAAATAAGTTAACAAAGAAAATTTTAGATGTTCCTAGACACTTTTTCACAAAATCAGGGATATGTTTTACTTGTTTTCACTAAGGCAAATCAGCAGAAAAGGTTTTAAAAGACTGAAATCATAGGAATGATTAGGATGAATTTTACACACTCTACAACAGTTGTTTCTTGTTTTAATAGTTGAAAAATGATGGCTTTAAAAGGTTTATCTTTGTCTCAAAGCAGAATTTTATTCAACCTTTCTTTTGGACATCTAAATCACTGTTATTGGTATATTTCGGCATGGTCGAAAATAGGACAATTTAACTCTTCTGAAGAATACGCATTTCACACTAAAAGATGGATGCATTTGAGAATTTATTTCGTGATTTGCATAAAACTGTGTTGTTAAACTTTCATGTAAACTAATACCTTCTAACATTTCTTTGAGTAAGGAATTCATAAAGGTAGGGGGGTAACGTTTCTTTTGGCGTTTAGTGTACTCTCAAAAACAGTAGTTTATAATGAAATTATTATTAATATCAGGTGAAGCGGCCATACAATTTCCGTGCAGGGATTCGAACCACGGACCTTCTGATCCGAATTCGGCCACCTTGTCCATATGACCAAAGAGTTTAACCCCGTCAGCAAGCTGACAAGGTAAGGATGTCATCTGTGGGATGACTCCACGCCATGCTACATACTCCCCCGTCAACAGAAGGCACGTCCCGATCCGCATAGGAGGGTACTGAGACTTATTTAGCTCGAATTGCATATGAACATACTCATCCCAACGTTGGGCGCCAATGTTGCGGGCATAAAATTTCCGAGTCTCGTGTTGGGATTCGAACCACGGACCTTCTAATCCGAATTCGGCCACCTTGTCCACATGACCAAAGAGGTTAACCCCGTCAGCAAGCTGACAAGGTAAGGATGTCATCTGTGGGATGACTCCACGCCCTGCTACACAAGCATCAGAACAAAGATATACTGACTGACTGAGTTTGGTTTTACGCCGCTTTAAGCAATATTCCAGCAACATCACGGCGGGGGACATCAGAAATGGGCTTCACACATTGTACCCAACAAAGATATAAGTTGTGTGGGATGACTCCACGCCCTGCTACACAAGCATCAGAACAAAGTTATAAGTTATGTGGGATGTGCGCAACTCAACACCAGAACACATGCTATTGTTTGCAAAGGGCTGTTGAAAAAGTCCATTGTGCATTGGGCAATACGTTCAATGTTACACAGTCTGAAATAAACTGATCATGAATCAGGTACAACCCCAACTTGACAACGAGCGACCCCGTTCAGGGCGTTCCAGGTCAACGACGGGAGTGCAAGATCGATCAATCCGAAGCTATGCTCTACGAAATCGAAGTCAAATGGAGAATCAAACTGCAGCAATATTTCATCAGGTATCGGGGAACAAGTGAAACCATTAGATGTCTACATGCAGCTCATCTCCATGCTCGGCGGCCACGTGCTGTGTTGGTACCTTACACATCCTTATATTGCAGTGGCGTACAAAAGGTCACAACTGGTAATCGTCGCAAGTCTAGTGTCATATGTTCTTTGATAGGCGTGGTCCGGGCGACATTGAAACGTCAAGCCACTGGCCAACAATGAGTCCAAATCTTTTCCCCAGTAAACATGTCTAGGACATGACAGGAAGACGCCGACCATGTGGGCTGAAGTTGGTCTCATCGATGGAAATTTGACATGATTACGAGCAGGTATCTCATCTTATCGGTATCGTGCTTCAGAGTTGTTGGCAGTCATAGCATGTGCGGTCATACTACACTGTGGATTGTAAGTTCTCCTAATTATTACCGTACAAACTAGTAACTCATAACGGGGGCGGTGGGGTAGCCTAGTGGTTAAAGCGTTGGCTCGTCACGCCGAAGACCCGAGTTCGATTCCCCACATGGTCACAATGTGTGAAACCCATTTCTGGAGTCCCCCGCCGTGATATTGCTGGAATATTGCTAAAAGCGGCGTAAAACTAAACTCAGTCAGTCAGTCAGTAACTCATAACAAAGTTTGAAGCTATATCCGAGTATTCCCTACTTTTCGTGAGGAATATATAACATTTACTCTGATTAATCAACGACTACTTAAGCCATTTTTTTCTGTTATAGCGGAGATAATATCAAATTTCAAGTACACTTTTCTGCTAAAATTGATTTTTGTGAAACAATGAGCAGGTCAGCTAATTTCACTCCACAGAGAGAGAACATGCGCATTTCCTTTTCACCGCGACGAGGAGGAATCAACACAGTGCATCGTTGATGACCAATTGGTAAAGAGTACCCGTATTTTGTATTATCTGTAATAACAAATGAATTTGTTATAATAACAATTAATTAAAATTGTGTTTCTATTTTAATCGTTGCCAATAGTAATATCACGATTCACCGATGCCCCAGTGCATCGCCGGCAAGCGTGGCACGACACGATACACGATTCATTTGCTTTATTTTCGATTCCGATTTTGACGTATATCGATAATTATTTTTTTATTTTGCACAAATGGCTCACATAAAAACTTTTATAATCTATTTGGCCATATGACGAATACGACACCTCCCTGATAACGTCTTGCTAGCTTTCCGTTTTTGCCTAAGATAATGCATTGCGCCAAATATGACTGAAATAGGCCAGACCATGCTAGTCGACCATAGCCAATCAGAAACATGTAGGCGTCTTAATACCAAAGTAGTGACATGATTCATGCTGAAGGCGAATTTGAGAACCCGTCTGAGAAAGTAAGACTCCTGTTTGGAAATATTGTAAGTTTCCAGTTTAATATGAAGCTGGCGAGCCATGGAAACAGCATGTGTGATATGCAAAGCCCATGTTTTGTATTCGGGAAATACAACTCATATGAACGCACATTTGAGACGTCATCACTCTCCCACCACGCTCAAGTTACAGCAAAACAACGACTAGACCCAAGTCATAATGACAGCCTGTAAGAGATTTGTATTGGGAAAGAGTACTCTGGGTACATTTGCCAATTTTAATTCTGAACGTCATAAAAATATCACCAGATATGTTGTAAACTTGAGAAAACATTTGATGCTTGTAGTTCATATGCAATGAGACGTTCAAAGTCTTAATCGTATGTTACATTCTGGGGAAAATAAACTGGTGCATGTTAAGGTTTTACGTTATTGGCTAAGTATGTTTTACATGAGTTAGAACAGTTAAATATGAATGATGAGTGAGTGAGTGAGTGAGTTTAGTTTTACGCCGCACTCAGCAATATTCAAGCTATATGGCGGCGGTCTGTAAATAATCGAGTCTGGACCAGACAATCGAGTGATCAACAGCATGAGCATCGATCTGCGCAATTGGGAACCGATGACGTGTCAACCAAGCTAGCGAGCCTGACCACCCAATCCCGTTAGTCGCCTCTTACGACAAGCATGGGTTACTGAAGGTTCATTCTAACCCGGACCTTCACGGGTGTATGAATGATGAGATTTTAAGCTGTAACATTTAAGCAAAAACGTTTTCAACTTTCAAGCTTATTCAACTTGTTGCTTTGGTAATGTAAGTTGTCTACATTAACACTTGTTACAATTATTTGTACTTTGTTGCATTCTAGAGAACATGAGCAAGTTCAAGTTACTCTTTTACTTTATTGGTTAAAAGTTTGCCAAAGAGTTCGCTTACATGGAATTCTGCAATCTGCAAGGTTAACTGAACTGTCAACTGTTTTGGCTTCACTGAATATTTACTAGTGGAAACTGAAGAACGTGTATTTCTTGTAAAACCTAAAGTCGTCCATGAAAATCATCACTAAGAATGGGCGCCCTTACCTTTGCCACCGCAAAGAGCTAGACAGTGTAGTCTAACCATGGCAGAACTCTTGGTCTGTTAAGTCCTTATCAATACCAGAACTGATCCAGAGAAAAGGTGAGTGACCGAGGGTCAAATTGCTAGCAGAAGAAAGTAGCAGAAAGTAGCAGCATCACTGTCTCGTTATGATTTATTTGTGTCTGAATCTGATCAGAAAGGTTCTTGCAACGGTTTGTGACATTAAATGAAACCTCCGTTTACCTCTTCCAACAGCAACAATCAAAACAAAAGAATGAATCCAAGATGCCATTGGGAATGTGGTGAAATAAATGTAGCACATGTCATTGAAGAGGAAAGTGTAATCCTAAATATGTCATATGTTATATTTGACAACTTCCTAAACGGCATTGTGTATTCATAGTTTTCGGTCATGTCGATATACACTTGTCTGACTTCCAATTTGTGGAAGCCCCGGCGTTAGTTCGCTGACTTTGTGTGCTGGCGATCAGGTGCCTGACTCTGAGAGTTTGGGTTCGAATTGCGGAAGGGATTCAACCAAACATATGTATTTAAATCCGTACTGAGAAAGTGTAATCCCAAATATACCATATATAACTACAAGGTAGTCATGGGCAGTCCCATCAGCTATTAAGGGTATGACCTTCGTGTTCTGGGTTTCTGAGAGTGTCATCATGGTGGACTTTCGAAAAACCAGACAATGAACGGAATCTTGACAATGTAATGAAGAATTTAGACGAAATGACCGGAGTAGTTGAGAACAAAGTGTGCTCTCCTATCCTATTATGGCGTCGTGTGTTCCTGTGCGCAGAGCTCAAGTCACAATCAGTTGAAGCATAGTTGGGCGCGTTGAGTCCTGGGTGACGATGTTTGGCAGCTTGACTCCTGAGAGTTGTTTGGACTTCAGTCCTGTCCCACTTCGAAGCACACGTGATACATGTGGTCTCATCTTAGGCAAGTGAGTTTGTTCAAAATTGCCTCTGTCCACCCAGCAGTAAATTGGGTATGATACGATGGTTGTACGATGAATTTGGACCTTGCGCGCCTGATAGGGGACCGGTTGTATTCTCCACAGGGAGTGTTCTGTACTCGTTGACCAGGGTTAATATGTCAGCGCTTTGAGCATGCAATGTGCATGGATAAATGCGCAATATAAATGGACTAATATTATTATCTTCCATCAGTATAGTTTTATCATCACCCAGTTCAGCAACCAGCCCTTTCTGATCTGGTTCCGTCTTAAATCAGTTCCCTACAAAAAGAAGCTCTAGATGGAATCCAGTTCGACCCAAACGATGTAGCAGTGTGGAAGTGAATTATGTGAAACATTTGTGGATAAACAAGGCGTTGAGGTCAAGTCTTCGCTTTGAAACTGGGAGGCACCCACTAACGTATTTTCCACATCATAATTCATGTCACATATATTCTGAAAACTGATAATTTAAAATGTGGGACATATACTATATGCCGTAAGGGGAAGTCAGTCATGACGTGTTCCAAAGACGCCAAAGAATGTAATGGGATCAGAACTTTTGACTCCCAACAATGTCAAACCTTTTTACCTCGTCCATCTATCTTCTTCTTCCTTCTATCCATCTCCTAAATCGTCCTTTCTATCATCTCCTACATCGTCCTTTCAACCCATCTTCTACCTCGTCCTTTCTATCCATCTACTAAATCGTCCTTTCTATCCATTTCCTACCTCGTCGTTTCAACCAATCTTCTACATCGATCTTTCAGCCCATCTTCCACCTTGTCCTTTCAATCCATCTTCTACCTCCTTCCTTCATCCCATCTTCTACCATGTCCTTCCACCCATCTTCTACCTCGTCCTTTCATCCCATCTCCTACCTTGTCCTTTCCACACATCCTCTACCACGTCCTTTCAGCCCAACATCTACCTTGTCCTGTCAACCCATCTTCTACCTTGTCCTTTCAACCCATCTTCTACCTTGTCCTTTCAACCCATCATCTACCTTGTCCGTTCAACCAATCTTCTACCTAGTACTTTCAACCCATCTTCCACCTCATCCTTTCTACCCATGGCATACCTCGTTCTTTCTGTCCATCACTCATTTGGTCCTTTCTATCCATCTCCTATATCGTCCTTTCAACCCTTGTCCATTCTATCCATCTCCTACATCGTCCTTTCTGTCCATCAACTAGCGCGTCCCTTCTGTCTATCTCCTACCTCGTCCTTTCTATCATCTCCTACCCCCTTCTTTCTGACCATCTCCTACCTCGCCATTTCTATCCATCTCCCATTTCGTCCTTTCTTTTACCTCGTCCTTCTATCAACATCCTACCTCGTCCTATCTATCCAATTCCCATTTCGTCCTTTTTGTCCATCTCCTACCTCGTCCTATCTGTACATCTCCCACCTCGTCCTTTCTATCGATAACCTCGTCCTTCTATCAATATCCTACCTTGTCCATTCTATCAATCTCCCATTTCCATCATTTCCATCCCCTACATGATCCTTTCTATCCATCTCCCATTTCGTCCTTTCTGTCCATCTCCCACCTCGTCCTTTCTGTCCATCTCCTACATCGTCATTTCTGTCCATCTCCAACATCGTTCTTTCTGTCCATCTCCTACATCGTCCTTTCTGTCCATCTCCCACCTCGTCCTTTCTGTCCATCTCCCACCTCGTCCTTTCTGTCCATCTCCAACATGATCCTTTCTATCCATCTCCCATTTCGTCCTTTCTGTCCATCTCCAACATCGTCCTTTCTGTCCATCTCCCACCTCGTCCTTTCTGTCCATCTCCTACATCGTCCTTTCTGTCCATCTCCAACATCGTCCTTTCTGTCCATCTCCATCATCGTCCTTTCTATCCATCTCCCACCTCGTCCTTTCTGTCCATCTCCCACCTCGTCCTTTCTGTCCTTCCCCTACATCGTCCTTTTTGTCCATCTCCTACATCGTCCTTTCTGTCCATCTCCCTACTCGTCCTTTCTGTCCATCTCGTACATCGTCCTTTCTGTCCATCTCCTACATCGTCATTTCTTTCCATCTCCCACCTCGTCCTTTCTGTCCATCTCCCACCTCGTCCTTTCTGTCCATCTCCCACCTCGTCCTTTCTGTCCATCTCCTACATCGTCCTTTCTGTCCATCTTCTACCTCGTCCTTCGATCAACATCCTACCTCTTCCTTTCTATCCATCTACCTCGTTCTTACTTTCAGTTTCCTACTTTCCTATCTCATCTCATTTTCCCTTTCCCCTTTCTTTCCATTTCCAACGACTGAAAACAGTCTCCCAAACACTGCATACGTAAGGTCCGAATCCATCGCCATCGAATAATCATTTCTTGTTTGTTTTGGTTTAGCCATAATTAGCCATCAAACATAATAATAATGATAATAGTCCATTTATCATGCGCATTTCTCCATGCAAAATGCATGCTCGAAGCGCCAAAACAATCTGATTATTATTACCCCGGATAACCCAAGCTGCCTGTTAGAGGCTAGAAGGTTATAGCCACATGACTTTATTGCACCGGGTACCCATTTTCTGCTTGGTGAACAGAGGCAATTTTGAACAAACTCACTTGCGTAAGGTGAGACCTCATGGATCACATGTAATTCGTTGTGGGGCAGGACTAAAGTCCTAGAAACTTTTAGGAGTCAAGCTGCCAAACATGGGTGTGCACCTCTTTTCAGTAGAGCTGGGGTAGCCTAATGGTTAAAGCGTCCGCTCGTCACGCTGAAGACCCGGGTTCGATTCCCCACATGGGTACAATGTAAGAAGCGGATTTCTGATGTCTCCCTCCGTGATATTGGGGGAATATTGCTAAAAGCGGCGTAAAACCATACTCACTCACTCAGGTAAAAACATTGACATAACAAATCATTTCTGAAATCACATTTCTTTATAAGCCATTAATTACTGACATACAGATAACTTTATATGAATCTACTTCGGTAACTTAGGTTTTTTATATCTAAAGTCAACCCATTGACAAACTAATTTAACGTCATTTACAAAACCAAAATGTATTGTTCCGTCTATTCAAAAGATGGAGAAATTGAAAAGTGCCTTCAGAATAATGATTCACAAGTTGATTCACTCACACGAACGAATATTTAAACTTTTATCGCATATTTAATTGTTATTAACATAGCAGAATTTGTCGTTCCAATTATTGCGCATCTTGCAGACCTGTAAAGACTTGTTTCCTAGAAAACATCAACCATTTAACTAAATTCCTTAAGAAACTCGTGAATCATTTTGCTCAGTGGCACCTATACTGCACGCAATAGAGCATATATTATTAAATTAGCCTATATAAGTCATATTGTATACAGTCTTTGAATGGTACTAAGAAGTGATATGCATAAAGGGGGAAAAGTATGGATGTCTTCTGTAAGTGCGAAACACAAAGTCCGGAACGACGTCCAAGACATATAAAATTGTATTTAACACATGTTGGATAATACCTGAGACGATAAAACAAGGTTCGTAATTGTGGTAATTCTCATCGCCCCCGACCCGATAATAAAAAAAACAAACTTCTTTTATTTACGCCAACTCGAATTTGGACACTGGTGCAATTGCTTCCTTCCTGTGTCAGTGCTGGAACGATGGATGCAGGTAGAGGTCAAGTGTAAATTTACAAGAAAGCGTTTAACATTCTTCTTGCTTACACTCCATTCATCAATACACCATGTATTAAAGAATAAAAACCTTTAAATGACCGTTGTGTCTAACTATGTGACAGTAACGTCTAATTTAATCTATTTGGATGTTTTCTGCTGCTTTTCTTTGTTGTTCTCTAATGTTTTTGCTTGCAGCACAAATGGTTAAAAAATCTGCAAATTTGGCAACAAATGATCTTTCTGTATGTATTAAGTTTAAGACATGTCTTTTGTATTTGTTCCATGAGCAGATTTCACATAGCCACTCCTAAACAGGCAAATACAGCGGAATCAAAGCTACAGACATTTTTGTCTTCTTTTATTATGTAGATATAAACAAAATTTGATTTTTAAAGTTTTGTTGGGTTTTGTTTATGTTAAACCGATTGTCCGACCCATCTATACACCTCAGTGGATACTTGAAACACATGCTGCCCTAATTGTCGTAAGTGACTATCATCTCTTTCAGTCTCACCATCCTCCTCCCCTCCCAGACCCTCAAGGCGGCTGTCCCTGATGGGTGAGCACATTGCGCCCGCTAGATCACGTCGAATTCTCGGACAACCACGTGACCAGTAATATTCCCGTCTCATCAGCGCGCTACTTGAAAACATTAGCCTAATGCTCCATCCGCAATTGGGTATTATTCTTCATGATCTCCATCTTCATCAGCCCAGTTAAGACTGAACATCACGTGGGAGCGGTGTCCCCTTGTAACTCTTGCCGACCCATCTTCAGCTGATAATCAAACAACGGTCAAATCTCTCGGCCTAATCGGATATATGGTTGTGGGGTGCTTTACCTCTGAGGGTCGAATCCTCTCCCCGGAGGGGTCACCTTTACAGAGGAAGGGTTGAGCGGAAGAGTGCCACAGACCCGAGTGATTAAATATTTATACCAGCGTTATGATTAGCGAAAGAATAGGCGCCAAAAGCTTAATATTCGTGGGAATATCCATTTAGTAAATTAAAATTGATTAAACGTTATGCATTGTCACTTCCCATTGTAACAATCGAGCTAACAAGTACTGTCTGAGAGCCAGTGGCCCGTGACGTCACCGCCACTGGGGGTGCTTTCGGTGCCGACTGAGCAGGGAATCACACCATTGCAATAAATGCGATTGGATCATTTCCCTGGCTTGTAGCCTCGCCTTACATATGTAACAATTGAGTTTCTAAGGCAACGGAAGCGTTGAGAACATTATTTGGCGTTTATCGGTTCAAGTCGCTGCTCTTTAATCAATTAATTGGAGATGTTATCTGACGTATTGGGTGAAAGCTGACGTCCTAGCGTGCGTCTTCATGTGATGGCTACAGTTACACATATAATCATGAATAAATATCTTTCTGCATCGCCATACAGTTACATTTAACTCTTACAGCGTTAACATCGGTGCAGTTTAAGCATGTTAACTAATATTGAGGCAAACATACTGGAACCGTTTTCATTAATTCCGGAACACATGGGAAAACATTTTACACGGCAAATGTGGAGCTGAAACTATTTTGATTAAACAAAACCCTGTTTTGCTTATGCTTTGTAAGTAGCATTCTCACTCAGATCAGTTTCCTTAATTTCTACAGTATTTCAAACTTTAAGAATCATCACGAAATTCTTTCTTGTATTCGAACATCTATTTCGGTGTTTCAGAGGCTGGACCTGACAGCTGGTGACAACTGCAGTACTGGTGGCTGGCCCTGACAGCTGGTGACAAGTGCAATACTGGTGGCTGGACCTGACAGCTGGGGACAACTGCAGTACTGGTGGCTGGCCCTGACAGCTGGTGACAACTGCAGTACTGGTGGCTGGCCCTGACAGCTTGTGACAACTGCAGTACTTGTGGCTGGCCCTGACAGCTGGTGACAACTGCAGTACTGGTGGCTGGCCCTGACAGCTGGTGACAACTGAAGTACTGGTGGCTGGCCCTGACAGCTGGTGACAACTGCAGTACTGGTGGCTGGCCCTGACAGCTGGTGACAAGTGCAGTACTGGTGGCTGGCCATGACAGCTTGTGACAACTGCAGTACTTGTGGCTGGCCCTGACAGCTGGTGACAACTGCAGTACTGGTGGCTGGCCCTGACAGCTGGTGACAACTGAAGTACTGGTGGCTGGCCCTGACAGCTGGTGACAACTGCAGTACTGGTGGCTGGACTTGACAGCTTGTGACAACTGCAGTACTGGTGGCTACCTAGGCTCTTTATATTGTACGCCTACTGACTCTTCTATCATTGACAATAAGAACGTTTGTCAATTATATTATCGCTTCAAATACTGCCCGATACATCGTGATCGGCTTGCTATCAGTTGTGAAACAACTTTGATAACTATGATTTCTGTCGAAGAGTATGCCGAAAAGAACCCGAGCAAAGAATAGTTGTACCTGTTGAATGTTTTTGTTTCAAAGTCAGTTGAATGCACAAGCTTAACACTGAATTTGACTGAATACTTTCGGTCACAGCCAGCTGCCATCCAACGCTCAGCTGCCCTTTATAAATTGTAACTGGTTGTTCCAATTTCCCATGTGTATCACTGCATTAACTGTTTGATCAAAGAACTTGGTATAAAGAACATACGAAATTAACAACGTCCAATGTGCTTTTTCAATGAAGATTTCAAAAAGTGCCTTGCAATTCTTGCTCAAATCTTGTTTGACCATGGCTACAACATTCAAGGCCTAAGCAGACATTTCAAAAGGTTTTATGGTAGACATGTAGGGGAAATTTCCGTGTCTCAGGCAATTCCCAATGTTTTCTTGTACCATAAGCTTCCCTGTTGCTTTGGCAAACAGTTGACTGGCCTGCCCCTGTGTTTGTGACAGGTGCCATCGGTGGGATAAAACACGCTTAACCTTACGGCAAACGTGTTTTCTTCTCTATTTCATGGTGATTTATGTGTGCTTAGGATAGAATCATATAGTGGATCCTGGTTATCGCTTTTATTTACATGAAACAGACCGAACATTCGTTTTGTTTTTGTAAAAAAGTGTTCGCTGATACTATCTAATTTGAGTATTTGTCATGTTATGACGAAAATAATATACATACTGCTTTCATGATTAAATTATGAGGACTTAACTCCAACTTAAAAGGATTAAATTGGACATTATTCATTTAAATTGGCTTTAGATGTAGGCTAATTTATCAAAGGATCCGTTTTCCATATTGTTCAATCTACTTTGGTTAGCATCATCAGTCATAATGTAATTGATAGTGGTACAATGTGTATTATATATTTATTTATTTATTTGCCTAGTCAGTATTTCTGAAAAGCATGGTACTGTCATTCACATATTTTAGACTTTCCTTCAAAGCTGTTTGATACAGTTTATTTCATCGTCACCATATGTTGTGTGCAAAGTTATGAAGGTATAGACCAAGCCGTTTTCAATCGTAGGTATACATATAAATGTTAATGGAAGCTTATATGTAAATATAGGGCGAGCCAGGGCGTCCGCCGTGATGGTGGGATCAGTTTTAAATGTATCATTAATACATTTGTACAAGAAAACAAATTAATATGATAATTGTCGGGGTTTTAACATTACAAGGGCGGTGGGGTAGCCTAGTGGTTAAAGCGTTCGCTCGTCACGCAGAAGACCCGGGTTCGATTCCCCACATGGGTACAATGTGTGAAGCCCATTTATGGTGTCCGCGCCGTGATATTGCTGGAATATTGCAAAAAGCGGCGTAAAACTAAACTCACTCACTCACTCACACTAATATTACAAATTGTCCGTCCTGCATCGTCTCCCTCTCCAACAACAAAGGCATGGCCGCCAGTTTATGCCTATATACAAACAGAGTCAAATAACAACTAACATGCATGTTATTCTCTCTAGGTCACCCTCTCCTGTAGTGACACGTCAGTGAGGACAATGGTTGTCCATAGTGCTGTATCGTACGTAGATGGGAGTTAGTGACTGTTGGTAGGTGACTAGTGACGGATGAACGATGGATAGTGACGGTTTTTAGTGATTGGTGACGGATGGATGGATGGTCGTTAGTGTCGGTTTGTAGGTGACTAGTGACGGGTGGATGGTCGTTAGTGACGGTTTATAGGTGACTAGTGATGGATGGATGGTCGTTAGTGACCGTTTGTAGGTGACTAGTGACAGATGGATGGTCGTTAGTGACCGTTTGTAGGTGACTAGTGATGGTTGGATGGTCGTTAGTGACCGTTTGTAGGTGACTAGTGAAGGATGGATGGTCGTTAGTGTCGGTTTGTAGGTGACTAGTGACGGGTGGATGGTCGTTAGTGACGGTTTATAGGTGACTAGTGATGGATGGATGCTCGTTAGTGACCGTTTATAGGTGACTAGTGATGGATGGATGGTCGTTAGTGACCGTTTGTAGGTGACTAGTGACAGATGGATGGTCGTTAGTGACCGTTTGTAGGTGACTAGTGATGGTTGGATGGTCGTTAGTGACCGTTTGTAGGTGACTAGTGAAGGATGGATGGTCGTTAGTGTCGGTTTGTAGGTGACTAGTGACGGGTGGATGGTCGTTAGTGACGGTTTATAGGTGACTAGTGATGGATGGATGCTCGTTAGTGACCGTTTATAGGTGACTAGTGATGGATGGATGGTCGTTAGTGACGGTTTGTAGGTGACTAGTGACAGATGGATGGTCGTTAGTGACCGTTTGTAGGTGACTAGTGACAGATGGATGGTCGATAGTGACGGTAAATTTGTAGGTGACTAGTGACGGATGGGCGGTGCTTATTGCCGGTTTGTAGGTGACAAGTGATGGATGGATGGTCGTTAGTGACGGTTTGTAGGTGACTAGTGATGGATGGATGGTCGTTAGTGACGGTTTATAGGTGACTAGTGATGGTTGGATGCTCGTTAGTGACGGTTTGTAGGTGACTAGTGAAGGATGGATGCTCGTTAGTGACCGTTTATAGGTGACTAGTGATGGATGGATGCTCGTTAGTGACCGTTTATAGGTGACTAGTGATGGATGGATGGTCGTTAGTGACGGTTTATAGGTGACTAGTGATGGATGGATGGTCGTTAGTGACGGTTTATAGGTGACTAGTGATGGTTGGATGCTCGTTAGTGACGGTTTGTAGGTGACTAGTGAAGGATGGATGGTCGTTAGTGACGGTTTGTAGGTGACTAGTGACAGATGGATGGTCGATAGTGACGGTAAATTTGTAGGTGACTAGTGACGGATGGGCGGTGCTTATTGCCGGTTTGTAGGTGACAAGTGATGGATGGATGGTCGTTAGTGACCGTTTGTAGGTGACTAGTGAAAGATAGATGATTGTTGGTGACGGTTTGTAGGTGATTTGTGAAAGATAGATGATTGTTGGTGACGGTTTGTAGGTGACTAGTGACAGATGGATGGTCGATAGTGACGGTAAATTTGTAGGTGACTAGTGACGGATGGGCGGTGCTTATTGCCGGTTTGTAGGTGACAAGTGATGGATGGATGGTCGTTAGTGACGGTTTATAGGTGACTAGTGATGGATGGATGGTCGTTAGTGACGGTTTATAGGTGACTAGTGATGGTTGGATGCTCGTTAGTGACGGTTTGTAGGTGACTAGTGATGGATGGATGCTCGTTAGTGACCGTTTATAGGTGACTAGTGATGGATGGATGGGAGTTAGTGACTGTTGGTAGGTGACTAGTGACGGATGAACGATGGATAGTGACGGTTTTAGTGAGTGGTGACTAGGATGGATGGATGGTCGTTGCTTGTCGGTTTTAGGTGACTAGTGATGGATGGATGGTCGTTAGTGACGGTTTATAGGTGACTAGTGATGGATGGATGGTCGTTAGTGACGGTTTATAGGTGACTAGTGATGGTTGAATGCTCGTTAGTGACGGTTTGTAGGTGACTAGTGAAGGATGGATGGTCGTTAGTGACGGCTTGTAGGTGACTAGTGACAGATGGATGGATAGTGACGGTAAATTTGTAGGTGACTAGTGACGGATGGGCGGTTTATTGGGTTTGTAGGTGACAAGTGATGGATGGATGGTCGTTAGTGATTTGTAACTAGTGAAAGATAGATGATTGTTGGTGACGGTTTGTAGGTGATTTGTGAAAGATAGATGATTGTTGGACGGTTTGTAGGTGACTAGTCGATGGATGGTCGATAGTGACGGTAAATTAGGTGACGGATGGGCGGTGCTTATTGCCGGTTTGTAGGTGACAAGTGATGGATGGATGGTCGTTAGTGACGGTTTATAGGTGACTAGTGATGGATGGATGGTCGTTAGTGACGGTTTATAGGTGACTAGTGATGGTTGGATGCTCGTTAGTGACGGTTTGTAGGTGACTAGTGAAGGATGGATGGTCGTTAGTGACCGTTTGTAGGTGACTAGTGACAGATGGATGGTCGATAGTGACGGTAAATTTGTAGGTGACTAGTGACGGATGGGCGGTGCTTATTGCCGGTTTGTAGGTGACAAGTGATGGATGGATGGTCGTTAGTGACCGTTTGTAGGTGACTAGTGATGGATGGATGATTGTTAGTGACGGTTTATAGGTGATTAGTGATGGTTGGATGCTCGTTAGTGACGGTTTGTAGGTGACTAGTGAAGGATGGATGGTCGTTAGTGACGGTTTGTAGGTGACTAGTGATGGATGGATGCTCGTTAGTGACCGTTTATTGTAGGTGACTAGTGATGGATGGATGGTCGTTAGTGACGGTTTGTAGGTGACTAGTGATGGATGGATGGTCGTTAGTGACGGTTTATAGGTGACTAGTGATGGTTGGATGCTCGTTAGTGACGGTTTATAGGTGACTAGTGAAGGATGGATGGTCGTTAGTGACGGCTTTAGGTGACTAGTGACTGATGGATGGTGGATGGATGGTCGTTAGTGACCGTTTGCTTATTGCCGGTTTGTAGGTGACTAGTGACAGATGGATGGTCGTTAGTGACCGTTTGTAGGTGACTAGTGACAGATGGATGGTCGATAGTGACGATGGATAAATAAATTTGTAGGTGACTAGTGACGGATGGGCGGTGCTTATTGCCGGTTTTAGGTGACAAGTGATGGATGGATGGTCGTTAGTGACGGTTTATAGGTGACTAGTGATGGATGGATGGTCGTTAGTGACGGTTTATAGGTGACTAGTGATGGTTGGATGCTCGTTAGTGACGGTTTGTAGGTGACTAGTGATGGATGGATGCTCGTTAGTGACCGTTTATAGGTGACTAGTGATGGATGGATGGGAGTTAGTGACTGTTGGTAGGTGACTAGTGACGGATGAACGATGGATAGTGACGGTTTTTAGTGAGTGGTGACGGATGGATGGATGGTCGTTAGTGTCGGTTTGTAGGTGACTAGTGACGGGTGGATGGTCGTTAGTGACGGTTTATAGGTGACTAGTGATGGATGGATGCTCGTTAGTGACGGTTTATAGGTGACTAGTGATGGTTGAATGCTCGTTAGTGACGGTTTGTAGGTGACTAGTGAAGGATGGATGGTCGTTAGTGACGGCTTGTAGGTGACTAGTGACAGATGGATGGTCGATAGTGACGGTAAATTTGTAGGTGACTAGTGACGGATGGGCGGTGCTTATTGCCGGTTTGTAGGTGACAAGTGATGGATGGATGGTCGTTAGTGACCGTTTGTAGGTGACTAGTGAAAGATAGATGATTGTTGGTGACGGTTTGTAGGTGATTTGTGAAAGATAGATGATTGTTGGTGACGGTTTGTAGGTGACTAGTGACAGATGGATGGTCGATAGTGACGGTAAATTTGTAGGTGACTAGTGACGGATGGGCGGTGCTTATTGCCGGTTTGTAGGTGACAAGTGATGGATGGATGGTCGTTAGTGACGGTTTGTAGGTGACTAGTGATGGATGGATGGTCGTTAGTGACGGTTTATAGGTGACTAGTGATGGTTGGATGCTCGTTAGTGACCATTTATAGGTGACTAGTGATGGATGGATGGTCGTTAGTGACCGTTTGTAGGTGACTAGTGACAGATGGATGGTCGTTAGTGACCGTTTGTAGGTGACTAGTGACAGATGGATGGTCGATAGTGACGGTAAATTTGTAGGTGACTAGTGACGGATGGGCGGTGCTTATTGCCGGTTTGTAGGTGACAAGTGATGGATGGATGGTCGTTAGTGACGGTTTATAGGTGACTAGTGATGGATGGATGGTCGTTAGTGACGGTTTATAGGTGACTAGTGATGGTTGGATGCTCGTTAGTGACGGTTTGTAGGTGACTAGTGATGGATGGATGCTCGTTAGTGACCGTTTATAGGTGACTAGTGACAGATGGATGGGAGTTAGTGACTGTTGGTAGGTGACTAGTGACGGATGAACGATGGATAGTGACGGTTTTTAGTGAGTGGTGACGGATGGATGGATGGTCGTTAGTGTCGGTTTGTAGGTGACTAGTGACGGGTGGATGGTCGTTAGTGACGGTTTATAGGTGACTAGTGATGGATGGATGCTCGTTAGTGACCGTTTATAGGTGACTAGTGATGGATCGATGGTCGTTAGTGACGGTTTATAGGTGACTAGTGATGGATGGATGGTCGTTAGTGACGGTTTATAGGTGACTAGTGATGGTTGGATGCTCGTTAGTGACGGTTTGTAGGTGACTAGTGAAGGATGGATGGTCGTTAGTGACGGTTTGTAGGTGACTAGTGACAGATGGATGGTCGATAGTGACGGTAAATTTGTAGGTGACTAGTGACGGATGGGCGGTGCTTATTGCCGGTTTGTAGGTGACAAGTGATGGATGGATGGTCGTTAGTGACCGTTTGTAGGTGATTAGTGAAAGATAGATGATTGTTGGTGACCGTTTGTAGGTGATTAGTGAAAGATAGATGATTGTTGGTGACGGTTTGTAGGTGATTAGTGAAAGATAGATGATTGTTGGTGACGGTTTGTAGGTGATTAGTGAAATATAGATGATTGTTGGTGACGGTCTGTAGGTGATTAGTGAAAGATAAATATTGGTGATGATTTATGACAGGAGCATCAAGAGTATCAGGTGACATTATACAGAGTTGGATGACAAATGTTGTCTGATGATGCGAAGTGGCAGTAGGTGTGTGATATAGGTAAACAGAGACACAGGTGGGTAACTAATAATGACTAGAATATTTGCTTTAGACAATAAGTGGGTGACTAGACAACAAGACGACATATCTATTGCTGGCGGATGTTAAGGAATAGAAGGAACAGCCAGTGATTCTTGTGACATTGGACATGTGCCTGAGGGTGGTGGCATGCAGAGAATATTTAGTGCCAGATGACGAATGACTTAGGATAACTCTGTCCTTTTGTGCAGCAGACATCTTCCTACCATGTTAACACATCCCTTTAATTTTGTCTTCCAAGAGTTTTGTACTTATTTGAATATATTCAGTTCACCCCTACTTCGCCGACATAACATAAGTGTCATTTTTCACTCTCGTCAAGTGCCTGCTCTGACATTAACAATAAGCAATGACTTTAACACAGTGACTTGCTTTTATCTGTTTGAATGTTTGACAGACATAGCTGAGACAGTATACAGTCCAAACCTAGTGATTAAATCCTTACCACCTGCTTGGGTGTTGTCTCACCTATCATATTGTTGATTGACTTCCACGAATTCCGAACGCCGGCTTTACAAATTGTAATCAACGCAACGAGAACTTGCACCTGATGTCAGTGTTGGGTTCTTAACAGGAACATAATGACTCTGCGAACAGGAATTATGTCTATATTTCGGAATATTAAAACGGAATGAAATTTTCTTTTATCAATTAAAAGCACTGCAGTTAAAACTTGAAATACGATCACAGCAAACCGTCCTTGTGTTAAGATGTGATTAGATTTGGAAACCTGATTCTGACATTAGCGCCTGATGGTATCTAACAGTGGTCCACAGCCTTGTGATGTCCGCTTTGATATAAAATATGTTCCCTCTTGTTGCCAGTGATTAAAAGTCTCGCGCTAAAGTGCATATGGTCATAATTCATAACTATGAGAAGTATATTTCATTATTCAGTGAGAAATACAAGCCTCTACGAGGCCGCAGCTCTTCACCAGCAGATATGGGAGCACTGCTCTGTGGAGATCCCTAATATCCAAAGACAAAAGAGACACATTAAGAAAGTGTGAACCTTTTTTTCTCTCATATGGTTTGAATATTAAATTATATTATTGGTATTATTCAAGACATCAATCCCATGTATCATTTATCACTGGCCATTATACAGACGTGCGAATGTTAATTTCAAACATTATAAAAAATAATGGGGTTTTATGTCTAATATTGTATTAAACTGCCGTTCCTGGCATTTATGGCGCCATGGGTGTTTTATTTTGGTCAATAAATATATTAGCTATAATTTCTTTCATCATGTAAACGACTGAGAATGAATAGGAAAATGAATATAGTATATTACACCTCTGCAAATATTTGATGCATTATGGATGAAAAAATACAACTTTAAGCCCAATGTTTCAAATCTATTTTTGGTGACTTTATGCAAATAACAGCTACTTGAAAGTCGCACACAATTATATATTTCTCAAGTACACACTTATATATTTCCCAAGTAGCCAGTAGTCTGTAGGAGAATTTGTTAAGCATGAACCTTGCGTACTGGAATACCCATATAAAGCAATGCTTCACACAACATCTCAAAAGCTATGATCACATGTACAAGTATTGCGAAGGTGCCGAGTACATTGGGGTATATTTTTCACATTTGCATTAAATGTACTACTGTTTTCTGAACTGATGTAAAGACATGAACTAAACATCTTGACATGACAAGACGTAGGCGTTCAGAAAATACACCAAGACATTAATGGTATGCATGATGCAGGGATATCCTGTCACGATATCAGTGATGATAAGCACAGGCAACTTTAGGACATGCCAAAGGGTTCATTGGTCAGAATTCTCTATCCTACACGTTACCGAGGGCCGTTGTCGCGTACAGAGACAAAACGAGGCATATCACCAGAAGATGATACTGTAACATTCAGCTGAACTGTTTGGTGGTGGGGTTTGGTTTTATATGACTGCAAGCTGGATCTCATTACAGGACCCGGGGCACTCAGTGGTCAAAAATATAAAGTACTAGATATCACCATAGAACCAAAGTTTGGTAACCATCCCCTTGCCGATCATATTTATAGAAAACAACACTAGATCGCAACGTTTTCGACTCGTCATTTGCAGAACAACGTCATTACTGCAAGGAGCCCCAAATCTGAACCCTATCAAACATCTTTGGGATTGTTTTGATGGCATATTCCAATCAGTGATCCTCCTGTTCAAAATCTTCAGGCAGGCACTCCGTGAGAAATGGCAGAAGGTTCCGATGCTGAGAATTCGATGTTTGATTGCCAGTATGAGGAGACTGGCGTACCGTATCCGTGAGACTAACGGCTATACCAGGAACTGATGTGATTGCCAGTATGAGGAGACTGGCGTACCGTATCCGTGAGACTAACGGCTATACCAGGAACTGATGTGATTGACAGTATGAGTGCTTCATACAATCACAAACATTTTTTGAGAACTGTGTGACAATCGGATTGGTGATACGCATTCATGGTGACCATAGACCATGTCTGTGAACAGTGGTGGTTCAACAACCGCCAATCAATGGGACACCGAGTCAACAGCTGTACCAACAACAACTAGTTCACTGAGACACAGTAACTAGTTCACTGAGACACAGTAACTACCCAATGAATTGCAACCACCCCACTGACAAACAACAACTACCCACTCAAATGAAGCCACACAACAACTACGCCAATGAATTTGCAAACCACCCAAATGAAAGCACAACAACAACCCTTGAGACACAACAACAACCCCAACCCCTTTGAGACACAACTACTCAATGAGAGCCAACAACAACCCCTTTGAGACACAACTACCCCAATGAGAGCCAATGAGAGCAAACAACCCCTTTGAGACACAACTACCCAAATGAAAGCCAACAACAACCCCTTTGAGACACAACTACCCTAATGAGAGCCAGCAACAACCCGCTTTGAGACACAACTACCCAAATGAGAGCCAACAACAACCCTTTGAGACACAACTACCCAAATGAGAGCCAGCAACAACCCCTTTGAGACACAACTACCCCAATGAGAGCCAACAACAACAACCCCTTTGAGACACAACTACCCCAATGAGAGCCAACAACAACCCCTTTGAGACACAACTACCCGAACCCCAATGAGAGCAAACAACAACAACCCCTTTGAGACACAACTACCTAAATGAGAGCCAACAACAACCCCTTTGAGACACAACTACCCCAATGAGAGCCAACAACAACCCCTTTGAGACACAACTACCCCAATGAGACCCCAATGAGAGCAAACACCCCAATGAACAACAACCCCTTTGAGACACAACTACCCCAATGAGAGCCAGCAACAACAACCCCTTTGAGACACAACTACCCCAATGAGAGCCAACAACAACCCCTTTGAGACACAACTACCCCAATGAGAGCCAACAACAACCCCTTTGAGACACAGCTACCCAACTGAGAGCCAACAACAACCCCTTTGAGACACAACTACCCCAATGAGAGCCAACAACAACCCCTTTGAGACACAACTACCCCAATGAGAGCAACAACAACAACCCTTTGAGACACAACTACCTAAATGAGAGCCAACAACAACAACCCCTTTGAGACACAACTACCCAAATGAGAGCCAACAGCAGCCTCTTTGAACAACAACCCCTTTGAGACACAGCTACCCAACTGAGAGCCAACAACAACAGCCCCTTGAGACGCAACTACAACAACCGCCAACAACACCAACCCCTTTGAGACACAACTACCCAAATGAGAGCCAACAACAACCCCTTTGAGACACAACTACTCAAATGAGAGCCAACAACAACAACCGCTTTGGGACACAACTACCTAAATGAGAGCAAACAATAACCCCATTAAGACACAACTACCCCAATGAGACACAAGTACCCAAAAGAAACACAGCTACTTCACTGACATCAACTATCTCACTAAGACACAACAACTACGTCATATAGATGTCTACCAGTCATACCACCTCACAATGAAATCTCGTAGTTTGTACGATAGTGAATGTATTATGAGGGATTGTTTGTCAATCATTATCAAAACGGGATGGTACCAATTGTGTTTGTAACCACAGACAGACAGGCTGCTGGTAGGGGTGAGGACAGGCTGCTGGTAGGGGTGAGGACAGGCTGCTGGTAGGGGTGAGGACAGGCTGCTGGTAGGGGTGAGGACACGCTGCTGGTAGGGGTGAGGACAGGCTGCTGGTAGGGGTGAGGACACTTTATTATCAGAATGGGCAGATGAATGCAGGATCCACAGCATCCACGAGGAAGTCACCCTGCAACATTTGAAATGTTATAAATGGACAAGAAAAAATCATCCATCCTAGTAAAATGGTTATGTACAATAACAAATAGGTCATAAACATATTTTACTGGCTGCATTCATGAAAATATATTCAATATCACAAACACACGCACCACGGTCGCAACATTCACCACGGTCGCAACACAGCGTACTCCAACAATGAAAACTATCAAACCTTACCCATTTATAGAATGGAGATTTTTAGTATCTACCCTTTTGGCACCTTATAGTGACAGATAACAGTGCCACTGTGTTGTTGTGCTGTCAAAAGGCCGGATGCTAAGTGGCATGTACATTGAGTCTAGGGTTATTAACAATGCCTAAAAATACTTGTACCCAATCAGAGACTAGATCTCTGATCACATTACACACAATGTGAAATTGAGGCCAGAATGAACCACCTCACTTCCTTAGTGATAAAGGGACATAATTCAGATGCACCTCAACCACATTGAATTTTAATAACAAACCTCAACAAAACCTTTTATGCGCTTTGTAAATCTGATTGCAGATAACCACAATGTTTATTGAATAACTCTTCACCAAAAATACCTAAATATATTTTGGAGTTTAGCAGTTTATACTTTTTATTTAATAACTACATAAAACACCGTCACCTGATTACAATAAAATTTGATATGCCTCAATTGACACCCTATATTGTTACATGCGGAAATGGGGCGTACTCTGCCATAATAGTGGTCCCGTTACAAGCAACTGAGAGAAACGTGGAAGAAATGAATCCGACTGATTTGGGAAAGTACCCCGCATGTGTCCTATCAAATTTGGTGAATATTTGTTGTTGTAACGTTGATTAAACAAAGATTAAGAGACGAAGTTAACCAAGAGGCTCATCCATTTCAAAAACGCGATTACTACTTACAATTCTTTTCGAAGACAACGTGCAGGTGTTGAAAAGACCTTTGATAAGTTATTGTTAAATCAAGGCTTACACAGAGATTAAACTCTACAGGGAATCATATTCTAGCCTGAAGTATTTTGAACAAGCTCCTCAGTTTTGTCTGTACAAAAACATCTTCTTAAATGTCAACTCGATTTTGTATATACTGCAAATAAATAACAGAGCCGGCCGACTGCTGAATGATAGGAGGTATAGGATATCATCCTAAACGTTAGCAGTATCCTGGGGGCAATGTCGTTGGTTGAATGACATCTTGGGAATTAAATCTAAGCTTTTTTCATCATCTATGACGAGGAAGTTCTAACTGTCATGGAGGACACTGTGATAAATTAATTCAAATGATCTTTTTTGGCGATAATTATCAAACCGTTCGAGGCAGTTTATCATATGTCAACCTCCAATTAATTAAAATCGATCTACCTGTCTGAAACGTTACTTGTCTACCCAACGATTAGGCAAATTGACAATATTATTTTTTGTATTAATTTCATTACGCGTATGCTCACATTCGACAAGTATCTTTAATACAGGTCATGTCTCTGTGTGGGTTTCTGGGCATGCGGATCAGTCCTTACTGAAACATTATATCCGTAACGAAGTGCACAGATATACTTGAGAAAATATATTTAGACAATGTTCAAATAGTGAGTTGGGTTTTAGCCGCTGTAGGCAATACCCAAACTGGGAACACCAGTTAAAGGCTTCACACACTGGAATCGAACCCAAACCTATGGCGTGAGGAGCAAACCATTTAACCATTCAGCTTCTCCAGCGTCCCTTAGGATAATATAGACAGGTACTGTCAGTTGAGCAAGAGAGGGAGAGAGAGACAGAGAGAAAGAGAGAGAGAGAGAGAGAGAGAGAGAGAGAGAGAGAGAGAGAGAGAGAGAGAGAGAGAGAGAGAGAGAGAGAGAGAGAGAGAGAGAGAGAGAGAGAGAGAGAGAGAGAGAGAGAGAGAGAAAGAGAGAAAGAGACTGAGACTATTGGACGTGTACGATTAAGAAGCGCATGCATAGACAGTGTCGGTGTGAGCATAGACAGTACATTTACTAGTGTTATTAAGGCCCAATTTCATTCAGTATGATTCATGCATACATTTTTCTATTCGTCCAAAGGTCCACAACGCGACAATGCGACAACGCTACAAATGGCCGAAATGTCGCGTTGTCGCATTGTCGCGCTTTGGTTGTCTCTATAAGTACCTGAACCCAGGTATGTATGTGCCCCAGCATGAACATGTGTCTCTATAAGTACCTGAACCAGGTATGCATGTGCCCCAGCATGAATATGTGTCTCTATAAGTACCTGAACCAGGTATGCATGTGCCCCAGCATGAATATGTGTCTCTATAAGTACCTAAGTTTTAATAGGCATTTTAAGAACCATAAGACCGCTTCCAAATATTAGCTTTGACACCTTTTTCAAAATCTTTGACACTAAGATTAGTCCTATTCTACTCTATGGTGCAGAAGTATGGGGCCAAGAAATCTATGACACATTAGAGAAGGTACATCTATATGCGTGCAAAAGATTTTTAGGAGAAAACTCCAACACCCCAAATGTTACAGTTTATGGGGAATGTGGGGGATTCCCTATGTATATATTTAGTTACATAAAAGTAATAAAATATTAGATAAGATTGCTTAAAATGCCAAGCACCAGATTCCCCCCAAAATGTTATAACATGATGATGCTTTACGATGACAGAGGTAAAAATAACTGGACCTCTGGTGTCAGAAAGATACTTCAGTCTTGCGGCTATGATTACATCTGGAGAGAACAAAATGTAACAGCACCAGAGCATTTTTAGATGATTTAACACAAAGTCTAAAAGATATGTATTTTCAAAGGTGGCACTTTTCACTATGTTTACACAATAAGTTAAACCATTACTCGTGTTTTAAATCATTCATTCTCACAGAAAAATATCTTCTAGACATTAACGTTAAGAAATTCAGAACAGCACCAGCCCGTTTCAGATGTAGTTACCATGATCTTCTAATAGAAAAAGGTAGGCATTTAGGGATACAGCGGGAAAAACGATTGTGTAAATATTGTACTTATCAAGAGTTAGAAGATGAATATCATTTCTTGCTTGTTTGTCCATTGTATGCAAATATCAGAAAAGAATACATAAAGAAATATTTTTACTTGAACCCCCGAATAGACAAATTTTATACCCTCATGACATCCCAAAATCAAACAGCCACAAAATACCTTGCAATGTATATATACCATGCCATAAATATGAGACCCTCTGCATTACAGATGTGATATTATTTACTATATATTCATTTATATTGCACCCTCTGCTACTGTATGTTAAATGTACTATAGGCCTACGGCCTCTTCAGTACTGTAAATAAAGATTGCAGTACCTACACTTGGTATGCATGTAACCCAGCATGAACATGGTTCTCTGTAATTACCTGCACCAGGTATGTTTGTGTCTCAGCATGAATATGTATCTCTATAATTACCTGCACCAGGTATGTTTGTGTCCCAGCATGAACATGGTTCTCTATAATTACCTGCACCAGGTATGTTTGTGTCTCAGCATGAATATGTGTCTCTATAATTACCTGCACCAGGTATGTTTCTGTCCCAGCATGAACATGTATCTCTATAATTACCTGCACCAGGTATGTTTGTGTCCCAGCATGAACATGGTTCTCTATAATTACCTGCACCAGGTATGCATCTGTTCCAGCATGAACATGTGTCTCTATAATTACCTGCACCAGGTATGTTTGTGTCCCAGCATGAATATGTGTCTCTATAATTACCTGCACCAGGTATGTTTGTGTCCCAGCATGAACATGGTTCTCTATAATTACCTGCACCAGGTATGTTTGTGTCCCAGCATGAATATGTATCTCTATAATTACCTGCACCAGGTATGTTTGTGTCCCAGCATGAACATGGTTCTCTATAATTACCTGCACCAGGTATGTTTGTGTCTCAGCATGAATATGTATCTCTATAATTACCTGCACCAGGTATGTTTGTGTCCCAGCATGAACATGTATCTCTATAATTACCTGCACCAGGTATGTTTGTGTCCCAGCATGAACATATGTTCTCTCTATAATTACCTGCACCAGGTATGTATGTGTTCCAGCATGAACATGTGTTCTCTATAATTACCTGCACCAGGTATGTTTGTGTCCCAGCATGAACATGTGTCTCTATAATTACCTGCACCAGGTATGTATGTGCCCCAGCATGAATATGTATCTCTATAATTACCTGCACCAGGTATATTTGTGTCCCAGCATGAACATGTGTCTCTATAATTACCTGCACCAGGGTGTATGTGAATATGTCTCATAATTACATGAATATGTGTCCCAGCATGAATATGTGTCTATAATTACCTGCACCAGGTATGTTTGTGTCCCAGCATGAATATGTGTCTCTATAATTACCTGCACCAGGTATGTATGTGTCCCAGCATGAATATGTGTCTCTATAATTACCTGCACCAGGTATGTATGTGTCCCAGCATGAATATGTGTCTCTATAATTACCTGCACCAGGTATGTATGTGTCCCAGCATGAATATGTGTCTCTATAATTACCTGCACCAGGTATGTATGTGTCCCAGCATGAATATGTGTCTCTATAATTACCTGCACCAGGTATGTATGTGTCCCAGCATGAATATGTGTCTCTATAATTACCTGCACTAGGTATGTATGTGTCCCAGCATGAATATGTGTCTCTATAATTACCTGCACCAGGTATGTATGTGTCCCAGCATGAATATGTGTCTCTATAATTACCTGCACTAGGTATGTATGTGTCCCAGCATGAATATGTGTCTCTATAATTACCTGCACCAGGTATGTATGTGTCCCAGCATGAATATGTGTCTCTATAATTACCTGCACCAGGTATGTATGTGTCCCAGCATGAATATGTGTCTCTATAATTACCTGCACCAGGTATGTATGTGTCCCAGCATGAATATGTGTCTCTATAATTACCTGCACCAGGTATGTATGTGTCCCAGCATGAATATGTGTCTCTATAATTACCTGCACCAGGTATGTATGTGTCCCAGCATGAATATGTGTCTCTATAATTACCTGCACCTGGTATGTATGTGTTCCAGCATGAATATGTGTCTCTATAATTACCTGCACCAGGTATGTATGTGTCCCAGCATGAATGTGTGTCTCTATAATTACCTGCACTAGGTATGTATGTGTTCCAGCATGAATATGTATCTCTATAATTACCTGCACCAGGTATGTTTGTGTCCCAGCATGAATATGTGTCTCTATAATTACCTGCAACGGGTATGTATGTGTCCCAGCATCTATAATTACCTGCAATATGTATGTGTCCCAGCATCTCTATAATTACCTGCACCAGGTATGTATGTGTCCCAGCATGAATATGTGTCTCTATAATTACCTGCACCTGGTATGTATGTGTCCCAGCATGAATATGTGTCTCTATAATTACCTGCACCAGGTATGTATGTGTCCCAGCATGAATATGTGTCTCTATAATTACCTGCACCAGGTATGTATGTGTCCCAGCATGAATATGTGTCTCTATAATTACCTGCACCAGGTATGTATGTGTCCCAGCATGAATATGTGTCTCTATAATTACCTGCACCAGGTATGTTTGTGTCCCAGCATGAATATGTGTCTCTATAATTACCTGCACCATGTGTATGTATGTGTCCTGCAGCATGAATATGTGTCTCTATAATTACCTGCACCAGGTATGTTTGTGTCCCAGCATGAATATGTGTCTCTATAATTACCTGCACCAGGCATGTATGTGTCCCAGCATGAATATGTGTCTCTATAAGTACCTGCACCAGGTATGTTTGTGTCCCAGCATGAATATGTGTCTCTATAATTACCTGCACCAGGTATGTTTGTGTCCCAGCATGAATATGTGTCTCTATAATTACCTGCACCAGGTATGTATGTGTCCCAGCATGAATATGTGTCTCTATAATTACCTGCACCAGGTATGTATGTGTCCCAGCATGAATATGTGTCTCTATAATTACCTGCAACGGGTATGTATGTCCGAGCATGAATATGTGTTTCTATAATTACCTGCAACCTGGCAGCATGAATATGTGTTCTCTATAATTACCTGCACCAGGTATGTTTGTGTCCCAGCATGAATATGTGTCTCTATAATTACCTGCACCAGGTATGTATGTGTCCCAGCATGAATATGTGTCTCTATAATTACCTGCACCAGGTATGTTTGTGTCCTAGCATGAATATGTGTCTCTATAATTACCTGCACCAGGCATGTTTGTGTCCCAGCATGAATATGTGTCTCTATAATTACTTGCACCATGTATGTATGTGTCCCAGCATGAACATGTGCCTCTATAATTACCTGCACCAGGTATGTATGTGTTCCGAATGAACATGTGTCTCTATATCTTCTTCCACCAGGTCTGTATACGTGTATACAAGTACACTCGCAACGGGGTGTGTATGTGTCCCCATAAATATGCCTCCCTATAATGTAGTTTTTATATCTTGGTTGGTGCTTGTATTCGGGTGACTATGTGCTACCTTTGACATATGGCGCATTTCATGCAATGCATTTAATGAGTGTTACCATGAGTACATGTTTCCATGACAACTTGTACCTAGGTAGATATGTATTACCATAGATATATTAATTTACCGAGATAGGGGTGTTTGATTACGCGGGTGTCGCTTTACGGGAGTTGATTGAAACTAACGAGCAGCACAGTCCCGCATCTTTGTATCATTTTAACATGATACATGGGATATAGATATACTAGGATATGGAATGTACATGGGATGTGGAAATATAATGTATAAACAATATCATGTAAAACAAAATATAGACTTCAATGTTTGATTTCGAGGGTATGTAGTCAAGTATTTATTAAATCTATTCATTTTACATCAACAAAGATTGTCTGTTACAATAGTTCTTCCTTCTATCACCTGTACATCAGAGCAACCTGGCATGCTCACAACAGCTATATGTACATTATCAATATATTAAGATTTACAATAAATATGACATAATATACACCGGATGACGGCATAGCACTTATACATGGGGCTTTGTACAAATAACATTAATATTCATACGATTTACCGTCACATAACGTAATCGGTGTAGGCTATACTGCTAGAGCATTTACCATTATTTATTACAAGAAAGACGAAACTGTATATGCACGTTATTAGGGAGCCTGAAAGGGAACTCTGTGGTTGTACTTGGTTAAATAATTGACACAAACTGTCTGAAAGTCCCGTTGTCCGTGGTAATGATTAACACAAGATACGGGGATGTGTTTTGTTCTCATCAGCTGATTGGAAATACTGATGGTCAGGCGTTGAGCCAGACAGGCGAAATGCCGTTGTGAGGACGATGCAAGTGATGTCCTAGTCGTCCCCGCCAGAACAGGAGGTTGTCAGCGGGGCAAAGGGGACTCCTTGTATGAACACTCGTCGCACTGTCGAGACGCCAGCATCTTGCAGGAGAAGCTATGGAGAGCATCGTGCGCTTCTGCAATAAAGAACGCACATGTTAAATAACCACCTGAATCGAAATTAGAAAAGGCATGTGTCTGGAAGATGTGTCTGGGTATGTGTCTCCAGTTTATTGCTCAGAACAGTGGCCAGAATATGTCTCTGAAACATGTGTCTAGGTATGTGTCTCCAGTTTATTGCTCAGGAAAGTGTCCAAAACATGTCTCTGAAACATGTGTCTGGAACATGTGTCTCCAGTTTATTCCTCAGAAGAGTGTCCAAAACATGTCTCTGAAACATGTGTCTGGAAGATGTGTCTCCAGTTTATTCTTCAGAAGAGTGTCCAGAATATGTCTCTGAAACATGTGTCTGGAAGATGTGTCTCCAGTTTATTGTTCAGAAGAGTGTCCAGAATATGTCTCTGAAACATGTGTCTGATGCCTTCTAATGATCCTTGAAGATGTGTCTGGTATGTGTCCGGAAGATTTATTTGTGTAACACCTGGTTGTGTCTGTGTCATATCTAGACATATACAGAGTTTGATAATGAAATGGTAATTCTAATAATTTTGAAAATCATTTTTGAAAATGATTGTTTATGTCGTGTCTGTTTCTCATGTACTTGATTGTTCAGTATGACAGGGCATACAATGCTCCACAAGGACAATGCTTTAGTTAACATAACAAATGTTGCTATTTCAAATATTTTATTTGTATTTTATGGATGTTATCGTGAGCATATGAAGGATTTTCCTGTGAAACAACGATACCTTTGCTTCGGGGGCTATAATTACATGAAGTCGTATCACTACAGAGCGTAACATGATAGAACGCCACAAGCAATCGGCGGGACAAGTGCTGCTTTCTAGTTCAATTAATCTCAAAGGTTTTGTGACAATATATTGTTTTGGAAAAAACCTTATGGATGAAATCGCAAGGAAAGCTCAGGTTTCAGGTCATCAAAGTTTAGAAACCAATATTCATACTTTCTATGCGCCATTTTCAGCCTGGGGTAAGAACAGAAAGTCCCTTTACTTTAAAAGTAATTAAAATAATTATTATTTTGTATTTTCAAGATTATCTACGAATGACCATCCTCTGGCAAGCTAGATTTTTCGAGACAATGATACGCCATAATTTCCAAGAACGCTTGTCTCCTCGAATGCTCCCGATAGTATTGTATAGCGTCTGGGATATGTTAAAAATCCCGAATACGGACTGATTTAAATTTCTCGTTTCAAGAATAATAAACATGAAGGGAAATTAAGTTTGATTTATTTCAAACAATTTTCCTTAATCACATGTCCAGGTACTACATGTGCTCTGATCTTGTGTTTTTGTACCAACATTATTCGCAATCTATATTTGTAATGGGATCCAAAGTCATATTGGTTTGGTAAATTATCATTGATAACATTTAAACACAGACAATTCCACTTATTATTGGTGTATAGTTCACAGAGGTAAGTATAACTATAGCCTGAACAAGCATCCAACGCGTCATCACTTCATGCCATTGTTCATATCCCATTGCTACATGGTGCTGCGTTGAATGTGCAATGTGAAGTGTAAAGCGGGAAAGTAAAGCGGGAAGAGTAAAGCGCATTGTATGCTGCGTTGGGTATGCCATGTTTCGTGGTGACTGTAGAATGGCGTTCCTTGTAGCTCAGAGCGTGTGCAGAGTCATGTACTACGTCGAGCGGAGTGAAAGAGTTTTGCAGGAGCTACGTCAAACATAAAGACGGCAGTCCACGTTGGACACGTCACATGGTGCAGTGTGAGTGACGTTCCACGTTGGACACGTTACATAGTGCGGTGTGAGTGACGTTCCACGTTGGACACGTTACATAGTGCGGTGTGAGTGAAAGTCCACCTTGGGCACGTCACATAGTGCGGTGTGAGTGACGTTCCATGTTGGACACGTTACATAGTGCGGTGTGAGTGAAAGTCCACCTTGGGCACGTCACATAGTGCGGTGTGAGTGACGTTCCACGTTGGACACGTCACATAGTGCGGTGTGAGTGACGTTCCACGTTGGGCACGTTACATAGTGCGGTGTGAGTGAAAGTCCACCTTGGGCACGTCACATAGTGCGGTGTGAGTGAAGGTCCACCTTGGGCACGTCACATAGTGCGGTGTGAGTGACGTTCCACGTTGATCACGGTCACAGTGTGGTGTGAGTGAAGGTCCACGTTGGACACGTCACATAGTGCGGTGTGGGTGACGTTCCACACCGCAATTATGATTCCGTTGGAATTATGATTCCGTTGGAATTATGATTCCGTTGGAATTATGAATAATTGCAAGTGAGTTGAATGCATTGTAAATTGTTTTGAAGCATCGGAGACAGAACGATCGAGATGGTACAACAAACACATAGATACCTTTCAGCTTTTGTTGGAGTGCAAAGCGAACTTTCCTTTCCTGTTCCAACTCCGTGGTGAGAGTATCTGCAATAACAAACGTGTATTTTAGCAGCATTTCGACATGTCAGGGTTTTTCAAAGCTATTCCAATGATCTAAAGTTTTCAGTCTATTTGTGTTATCTCATAGTCGGGAAATCACTCTCAGGGTACAGACTTCAATGTTGTTGTTTTTGGTTGTTCCTTTTGTTTGTCATTTTTGCGCAAAACTTTTAGGCGTATATGCTTCCTTAACCGAAAAGACGCTAAACTATTAAGATCTTTCTGTTTCCTGATTGGTTGAAAATAAATTGTGTTGCACTTTTGTACAGAACATCACTTTTTTTTTTATTCTCCACTCTTTTGTATGTAAATGATTTCATACGCAGTCTGTGAAGTTACTAATATTGCTATTTGTTAATAAGAATTCTCTTAAATATGATTTTGCGTTTATCTCGTTATAAACGTAAAACATGTGTGCACACATATTATTAATCCGCTACGTTGACTGGCATAGCAAGACCACCAGACTGAACATTTATACCCTATAAACACAAAAATATCATTAAGTCAGTTCCTAATTAATTTACCCTGAATGTCAATAACCTGTGTGCACATACATCCGCGTTAGTGATTGGCACAGTATAAACACCCGATTGTACATTTATACCCTCCTAAACACAAACAAGTCAATACTTCCATTCGTTACTTTCAGTACATACGTACACTATATAGATATAGGTAAACTGCAAACCCAACTCTAGCCACCTGTAGTTGGTGTGCCATCTTATCATTACTTTCAGTACATGCGTATGTTATATAGATATAGGTAAACTGCAAACCCACCTCAAACAACCTGTAGTTGGTATGCCATCTCATCATTACTTTCAGTACATACGTACACTATATAGATATAGGTAAACTGCAAACCCAACTCTAGCAACCTGTAGTTGGTGTGCCATCTCATCATTACTTTCAGTATATACGTACACTATATAGATATAGGTAAACTGCAAACCCACCTCTAACAACCTGTAGTTGGTGTGCCATCTCATCGTTACTTTCAGTACATACGTACACTATATAGATATAGGTAAACTGCAAACCCACCTCTAGCAACCTGTAGTTGGTGTGCCATCTCATCATTACTTTCAGTATATACGTACATTATATAGATATAGGTAAACTGCAAACCCACCTCTAACTTTCAGTACATACGTACATTATATAGATATAGGTAAACTGCAAACCCACCTCTAACAACCTGTAGTTGGTGTGCCATCTCATCTCGGTACGACTTCTCGCGACTGACCTGTTCGCTGTAAGTCTCTGAAACAATATTACAATAACGGTAACAACAGGCATCCCTATAAGTATGTCTACTGAAGGAGCCGATGGACCCTACGATATTGAATATTAAGGAGTAGAATTGAAATTACCGTATTTCTCTGTTTACAGAAGGTAACAGGTGCACGAGTCAAGACAGAGGCAGTCGTTTTCTACACTGACAAGTGAAATAGATACAGTAACTGTTGAATTAAGTTCACTGGCATGTGCACTTATTACTGTTGTATTCGCCACAGAGACACATGTAATTTTACAGCGATATTCACTACTGTGTTACACATAATTTAACAGCGATATTCCCTACACTGACACCTGTAATTTCTACAACTTTATTACCCACATTAAAAGATGTAATTTTACAGCCCTATATTCTGCCCTGACACATGTAATTGTACAGCTATTTTCCAATACTGACACATGTGATATATGCAGCTATATTCCCTACACTGACACACGTAATTCTACAGTTATATTCTCAATACTGACACATATAATATCTACAGCTATATTCCCAAAACTGACACCCTACACCCTCTTTTCTCCACAGTGACGCATGGAATTTCTACAGAGATATTTGCTGTACTTACACGAATAATTTCTACAAAGATATTTGCTGTACTTACACGAATAATTTCTACAGCTATATATATTCCCTACATTTCCTCACGTAATTTCTACAACTACATTCCCTACACTGACACGTTTAATGTCTACAGCTATAAATCCCTAGTAATTGTTTAATTGGCATTCTAGAAGTTGGTGCGTCAATAATATAGCCTACGACTTGATGGATAACAAATCATAAAGTCGTATGCTTTATTATAATTACAGTTTGTATATTCCCTAAACTGGCAGAGGAACAGCTGCTAGATATGACGTACCTCTCATGGCAGACACCTCCTTTTCTACTCTCCTGCGGTTGTCTGATTCTTTCTTCCACTGCTCATACAGTTCCTCTACAACAAACGGTTAGTCATCCATTAACCCATGACTGAACATGCAACATATGTTGAAAAACAAATTCTATGTTTTATTTACTTTAATGGCTACAGACCACATTAATATAACACTTGTGATCAAGCTGTGTATGTGGGTAGATTACATGGGCGACACTGACAGCCAGCCTAAGTAATATAATGTATTTCAGACACATAAGACACACTGTGTGTCTGTTTAGCAGGCTCTTACACCAGGAATAATGCTTTGGTTCCATTCCCTAGTTGGGTGTTTATATACGCTGCTATGGTCTAGCCTGCTTAATATGTACTAAAGTCACAGTCACAGTTGACGAGGTAGACAACATACCTTTAGTAAAATGAACCAGCTCCTTCTCAGCCTCAGAGTCAGATTGATCTGGAGAAAATAAAACAACTCTTTATTTTACCTTACCATAAATTTTATTTATGACATAACAAACCATTCAACATTTATTCGAACAGTGGATTATATTTCCCAAGTTGATTCGATGCATCATTTATACCGTACGTGTACCATTGCCTGCTTGCACAGAAGCGCAAATACAGTATAAGAAAGGAATGATATTTTATTGATAATAATTAAATATCAAACTGAATATATCAATAGAAAGAAATTTGCGTTAACTGCCAAGTATCATCGTACGTAGCAAATCACCATGACAACCACTATGAACGTATTTGTTGGTACGTCTAGGTCTAATGTCTCCACGAATGTTTGAATGCCAGTACTCTACACACAATCAACAATACTCAAGCCCATATCATGATATGTATTCATAAAGACAAGCGATTTTGCAATAAAGCCGCTGTGACATTTGGTGTATCGGAGTCCCCCTCAGATGTAAATCTTATCAGAACTGATTAATAATTCCCTCATCACACTGACAGATGGGGATGTTTTCCTCACTACAACATCAGTAGCATCGTCAAGAGGTCTCCTATTTCTCCCGAACGTCTCCTCGTCCAAGCAGTCGGTATTTAGCGGTGTTTTATCGAGGTTGGAAATATCAAAAATGTCATTAAGTGCCTCATACATAAATAATTCTCCAATTAAAGTAAATATTTGATCAGTGACGGAGGATAGCCAGATCTACTGTCTCTGAGATGGCTTGCGGGCAATGAGCCATGCATGAGCGGCGTGGTATAGATATTATTGTCATAAATTTCTAAGAGATACTTGTAAGCTGACGAGATTAGATTTATCATTTGTGTATTAAACACACGGGTGTTGATGGATCGGCGGCCGAGGACGTCGTTCGTGGACTGACACTACACCATCGTCACCAAACTCATGAAACTAGTCACGTAACGTCGTTCGTGGACTGACACTACACCATCGTCACAAAACTCATGAAACTAGTCACGTAACGTCGTTCGTGGACTGACACTACACCATCGTCACCAAACTCATGAAACTAGTCACGTAACGTCGTTCGTGGACTGACACTACACCATCGTCACAAAACTCATGAAACTAGACACGAAACGTCGTTCTTGGACTGACACTACACCATCGTCACCAAACTCATGAAACTAGTCACCTAACGTCGTTCTTGGACTGACACTACACCATCGTCACCAAACTCATGAAACTAGTCACCTAACGTCGTTCTTGGACTGACACTACACTATCGTCACCAAACTCATAAATGTAGTCCCGTGACACAGGTAGATTTCATAGGCACCTAGGATCTCCATAGGATCATATAATACGATCACACGACCACATGACACAAGGGTGTTCGACAATACGCATTTAAACATGACATGCTTGAGGTATGTTTAATGATTACGTAACACGGTTAGGAGCGGTGATCATTTGGAAAGGTATGTCCTGATCACATGATACAACATAGTCTACCGATCATATGACAAAAGTAATGAATGTGATAACAGGACACAGATATGCAGAGTATTAAGGTGCTTGTTGCCTTTGCGGACAGAAAACTGCCAAGTAGCGTCTATAGTGAGTGAGTGAGTTTAGTTTTACGCCGCACTCAGCAATATTCCAGCTATATGGCGGCGGTCTGTAAATAATCGAATCTGGACCAGACAACCCAGTGATCAACAGCATGAGCATCGATCTGCGCAATTGGGAACTGATGACATGTGTCAACCAAGCTAGCGAGCCTGACCACCCGATCCCGTTAGTCGCCTCTTACGACAAGCATGGGTTATTGAAGGTACATTCTAACCCGGACCTTCACGGGTCAGCGTCTATAGACTATATACACGTCCACAGTACGCTCTCATCTCACTCGCAGCAGCTACGGTACATCCATACCATTAACATATTGTCAAATACACATCCAACTTGGTGTTACACCCATGCCAATACATCACAAAGTCCCCTGTCCAAACCCTCGTGTGTTAGCTCTACGACATTCTTACAAAAGTGCCCTCGTGCGATTCAGCAGCCTCACCTGCGCGACATTCTAACAATACACCCCCATCTAGAGTCACGTCCATCATATTCTTACAAAAAATCATCTCATCCCACTCTCTGGCACCACAGCCATCACATTCTAACGCAATTTGCCTTATCCCTTTCTCTCACGACACGCCCGTCATATTCGTACAAAACCAATTGTTTCTCTCACCCCAAACGTCACATCCGTCTTCACACCCATCACATTATATCAAAACACATCTTCCATTCACTGGTGCCTCATTACATTCTCTCGCAAACTGCCAAACCGCCATATTCCCGCCATCTGGAGTCACATCACTGACATTCTAACACAACCCACCATCTTCCCGCAGTCTGGCATCTCACCCAACACATCACAAACGTCTCAAATGCCATATTCTGGCGTCATAACATAAATTTGTCATTGTTTTTAGTCATATACTAACACAAAATTAACATTCGCTGGTGTCACATTCTAACACAAACTAGCCGTTCGCTGGTGTCACATTCTAACACAAACTAGCCATTTGCTGGTGTCACATTCTAACACAAACTAGCCATTCGCTAGTGTCTTCTGCCGTTGTCACATTCTAACACAAACTAGCCATTCTCTGGTGGCCATTCGTTGGTCTCACATTCTAACACAAACTAGCCATTCGCTGGTGTCACATTCTAACACAAACTAGCATTCTAACACAAACTAGCCATTCGCTGGTGTCACATTCTAACACAAACTAGCCATTCGCTGGTGTCACATTCTAACACAAACTAGCCATTCTGGTGTCACATTCTAACACAAACTAGCCATTCGCTGGTGTCACATTCTAACACAAACTAGCCGTTCGCTGGTGTCACATTCTAACACAAACTAGCCGTTCGCTGGTGTCACATTCTAACACAAACTAGCCATTCGCTGGTGCCACATTCTAACACAAACAAGCCATTCTCTGGTGTCACATTCTAACACAAACTAGCCATTCTCTGGTGTCACATTCTAACACAAACTAGCCATTCGCTGGTGTCACATTCTAACTCAAACTAGCCATTCGCTGGTGTCAAATTCTAACACAATTCATCAAACTAGCCATTCGCTGGTGTCACATTCTTACACAATTCCCCACCCTAACTCTCTGGTGTCATCTCTCCACTCACCTGACATACCTGAGTCAGCCATTGTCCTCTCGGCAACGTCTTCGAGGGCCTGCACTTCTCCTGCAAGCAACATGCACTACTATGACAATGAGCCCCTGCTGTCGATACACTCGCGTTTGGGCAGTTTCTACATGTGGTCCATCTCTACCGTGCCATATGTATCAAGATAAGTGCGAAATATTTCATGACGTCCTACTGACATTTCTGACTGAGACAATCTCATGTTTATTCACTCATCCGGCACACTTAAAGCATACCATATATATATACGACTGTTATAACGATCCGCATGTTCATTACTTAAACATAATTCTCATCATTCTATGAACGTGCTTATGTCTACGTTCATGTATAGTTGGAATACCACACATGAATTCTTCATAGCGGAATGTCTACCTCCAGCAAATGTTAATCATATGCCCTTGAAGTCAGTATATGTGGGCAGCAAAACAGCTTACTGAGACTACTTCCTCGAAGACGTGAACCAGTTAAACTTGTGAAGGCTGTAACGTACCTTTATTGTTGTTTGTTTCTTCTTTCCGCACCTGAAACATGGCACAGAATATTGATGAAGGATCAAAAGCCTCGTCGTGTCAGAGGCTATTTAAAAAACCCGTCAAACCAATGTCAAAAATACTCGCAGTGTCAGTGAGGACTAAACTCAGTCACGGGTCACATGTCCTGCCGTGATGTTAACACTTCGTGATTCAACAGATATTTAAAGAAGACCTTTTTTATACGTCCCGTCATCTGTTAAAGATCAATATTCTGTACAAGATCAACAACAACCGTTTTATCGTGTTAACAACTAAAAACTGCACGCATGACCCTCCAAGCATCCATCACTGTATGTCAACGGCTTTTTTATTAGATGTGAGAGTGTATGTCTAGTACTGAAGAGGGCATAATGCAAGAGTTGATAAAATGTAAGGATATTAAGGTTTTAAGACTAGCACATGATTAAACACTTCTCGGCACAATGCCACAAGAAAACTCTGTACACGAGGGAGCATTTGCTGCATCTTTCAAAGAGCTGCCAGATCTGACCCACTCCGGTATCACAAAACCATTGACTGAATCTAATCAGCGTTTATTTACTTTATCTTTAAATAATTATGGGATCTACTATAACAGCAGCGTGAGCAGTGCGTTACGTGTGCGATTAATACATTGAGTCAGGATTAGGAGAAATTGTCTGACACCTCAGACATCGACGACAGGGCCGATCATATTCTTGTTACATACAGCGTTGTCTCTGATATAGGAATTGGTGGAACACTAGAAACAGAAGTAGGTAAATGGATGGACGGACGGATGTATGGATGGTTTAAATGAACTGGCGGACAGATGAATGGATGGAGTGCTGGAAGGATGGATGGATGGATGGCGACATGATAGTCCGTGCATTAAATGTACGTGCAGCAATAACACCCGAGAAATCACCGGGGTTGGTAACACTCTCCATCAAATGAAACCGTTAACCCGTTGTGACCAAGGATCGTGCAGCACTTCATCATTGATGAAACTAGCGCAGTGAAATTAACAGCCTGAATCGATTTGTCATTTTGTCCATCAGCAGCTGGTAGATAGCTTGTGATGCTAATTAGATTGGTGTGATATGGGGGGTCCCACAATGACAGCCCCGATGGGAGCTGTACAGGACAGTCAGTAAACACCCATTACACACGATCTCAGATTGAAAGAAACTTAAATGTGGAAACAAAAATCATGTAAGGCCAAACATAAACATGTTTTTTTTACTAACAACACATCTAAAAAAAGATAGGTGTTCTTTTCACTTATACATTTAAAAACGAAAATGTGCAAAACAAACCTACTTAAATGATTACTGGTTATTTATAGTACTAGTGTACGCTAGTGGCATGAAATACGCCCACTGCCGATATATAGACACTCTGATTTTGTTCATTAATGTTTCGATTATGTTTGGCTGTTATACATAGAGATTGGTAGATGTTATACCTCTTGGGGATCGCCCTCCTGTGCTTTGTCCTCTGTGATTTCCTGATTTTCCCCAGTTGCCACGTCATCACATGTATCCTTGGAGATGTCACAATCTGTCTTTGTGACGTCATCGTCCGATCCACTCAAACGTTCATCATCGTCGGTATCATAGGTGACGTCAATCTCTTCATTCTCTTCATCATCGGGACTCGCACAGCTCTCCGCCCGCTCGGATCCTGATTGGTCACCTGACTGCACATGCGCAGTACGACCAACGGGTCGAAAGGCTGAGAGTCGATCAGTGTGGGCCTTGTTGTCATTTATGTCATCTTCTTTGGAAAGTTTCTTATCCGATTGTCCAGTTGCGCGTGCAAAAGAGTCTGTTAACATGTGTTTAGACATGTTAGAGTAGTAACCATTCCGTATGGCCCCTGAACGTGACAGAGCAAGGGTATTTGCCCAAAACATATCATAAGAGGGAAAACCAACATTGCTTTGTGCCGCCCAAGGGGATGGCGACATGACTGATTTGTGGGGATCTCCAGGTTCTTTGTTATGTGGTGGTTGGGTATACCCAAAGGAATTGTTCACAGGGCCATATTGGTATTGTTTACTATGTGGAGAAAACATGCCGAATGTTTGATACTGGTTAGTGAACGGTTTGGCCGACATGTAGGTAGTGTCTGTCGGCATTTTTGCCTTTTTGGTTACAGAGTTAGAGGAGGACGTACTCGCTATTGACGATGAGAGAACACGTTTGCGACTGCCACCATTGAACATGGCCTTGACGTCTTCCCACAGAAACGTTATATCGTCAGCAGCCCCCTCCGTCAGCTTCAAGTGACGCCGCCAGGAGTTGAAGTTTGCTGCATCCGGGTGATTGTACTTGGCGTCAGGAGCCCGATGGAAATGAAATATGAATTTATTTGGGGAGAAATATATATTACAAAATCTACATTTGATGCACTTTGCACGGGAGCTATTATAACGGGACGGCTCGAAGAAGCCGCGGCATCCCCAACCACAATCATGTTGTACATCAAAGCTGAAGTCTTCCGGCAGCTTGGGTGGGGTGTTGTCCTCCAGGAAGGACTTGACAAGTCTTTCAGCCTCCCTCTTGGTGATCATGCCACAACGACGAGATGATACGGGCATGGCCCCGGCTCGCCGGAGGATCTCCAGCTGAACCGGTGTGCATTGTACACAGGTAATGCCCAAGGCGACACGGCGGTTGTGAATCTCATTGTACGAATAACTCTTGAGGTGGGTGTTGGAAATCTGGGCAAGACAGAGACGCTCTTTGCCATCAATGAACAGGGAGACTATTGGGATGCCTACCAGCATGACATTGGTAACATGGTTCTGGCGGGGGTAGTTGAGGCTGGTGTTCACGGGGGCTTTGCTGGTGGAGACTGTGACGGAGGCCGGAGGAGTGGAGCAACTCGAAGCTGGGGACAGGGGACCTGTCTCATTATCAGCGCTCAGCGGTCTGGGGGTGTCTTCCGACTTACTTGTGGGCGACCCAGCACTGACATCTGCGGACGAGAGTAGGGAGGGTTACATATATGACTGAACATTAATGCATTGGGTATCCTCGATATGTAGAAGAGACCAGTGTTACAAATAGGAAACAGTCTGGAATATTAGCACATGCAATGCACCCCAACAAATTGTACTCACACTACCATGTTTGGTTATCTTTGACAAGAGATAGTTATAGTTTTAAATATGTCCATGTTCACTCAGCAGAGAACGGGGCCACCCCCGGTAAAGGGGGACAGCAATGTGCAACGTCCTAGCTCCTCAAATTTAGTTTGTATGCAGCACAGTTCTGAAAAACACTGAGTTAAGAATAATGCAACTCTATAATCATTCATTTGATGAATGGAAACCTGGTGTATTACTTATAGTGGTGCTATTATTATTTTATTATTATTATTATTATTATTATGATTTATTTTGGTAGTAGCAGAAGAAACAGCAACAGTAATAGTATTTAGTTCTTTCCCCTGTGAGGATGAAAATAGGAATAGGGTACAAACACAATGCAAATGATAAACTCAAACCTATACACCTTAATCAACAGACGTAATATCAGAAAGACGTTCGGCACAGTATTAATTTGAATAAAGAGGTTTAATTATTTTAGCGTCTAAAGGATGTTAGTTATTTCCCATTGTTCATTTGATCGTTTGAGTACATTTAATCAGACAAAACACAAAGGTATTAAAATACGTATTTCATGATCAAATATTAATTACTTTTTTTGTGAAATATTATATCTATCTTGGAATGAGTAAACGAATATAACGAACCGGTGCAAAATCCCCGTTCTAACTATCACACTTTTATGTAGAAATATTACAAAATATGTACAGTGGAAGTCACACGTTGGTTATATCACCTGCATGTTGATCACTAGATTGTCTGGTCTAGACTCAATTCTTTACCGACCGCCGCCATATAGCTGGAATATTGCTGAGTGCGGCGTTAAACAACCAACCAACCAACACATGTTAAGTATAGTCTCATCTGAATGTTAGGAATAGCTCATGTCACTGTGTGTAAGGTAAAGGGTATATTCCCCTTTGTAAGGACAATTTCATTTCACTGGAATGTAAGTTAAAGCTCATATCGTGTGTATGTAAGGATTAGTATCTATCCCACGAATGTTAGGAAAATATCTTGTGACTTGTCCGGGATAAAGTTCATATCAACTGTATATTTTCAATAGTTATGCATGCTTTCATATTACCAATGGCTTGAGCGTGAAGATATAGTTGATTGTTATAAAGAGGTATCACACGCATGTTAGGTATCCACATAAATCATTGGAAGAACTCTTTAGGACAATCTGCTTGTTCGACCGAACATTGTACAAATGTATGACTCTCGTGAGGAAGTGGGTGTGTAAGTGAGGCACTGTTCCAGCAATGTGACGTCAGAGTGTTCCACAGATGGGCATCACGCATTCCACCAATGAGGGGAGTCGAACCCTGGCCTTTGGTGTGAAGAGCCAACGCTTTAACCACTTACCCACCACTCGCCTCTCTCCTTCGGTCCCGTTAGGTTCAATATTTGCGAGCATGCTATATAATAAATTGGCTTCACTTGTGTGGAACAAACCAACTCTTTGACAACAAAAAAACATTTACGTGTTTTACTAAAGAGGGATTCAAAATGCCATTTCAGATCTGCGGCCGTATTTATTCAACCTAACTTTGTGTTCGGTATTTAGGAAAAGGAAAGAAAATAACTTGATTATTTAATTCTTCATTGATAATATTTTGTCACAGATTTCCGAATTACTTCTATACAAAGATCCCAAATACGACCATATTACAGAAACTTATGTCCTTTTACAACATCTCTTAAAGATATTTAATGTACCATTTAAAACTCTTTATGTCTATAGCATATCCGAGAAAGAAGCTATTTCCTCCGCCGTATAAATTGTTATTCCAAACTTTGACTGCTATTGAAACTTGCCCAGAGGAATAAATGCTGGCTATTTGACGATTACATTCCGAACACAATTCTGGCAGGGGGTACAACGCCGCAAGGCCAATAATGTCGCTCGTCTCATCTCACTCACATAATGCTCTAATAGAAATTACTTTTTTCACCAATGAAACTACCAGGCCGGTTAAAAACTGGAGCTAATTACAAAGTCTCACCATAATGCTAGAATTTGTACTTTGTCATCAAATATTGATACTGAATCTAAGAAATCTTACATGTTACACTATATCATGGTTATCCTATAAATATGAACAATTCAATATTTTGAATCTATAATTACAGACAGTCAGTGCCATTTGTGATGGCGTTTATCGGTAAAGAACAAATATATTTTCGGATATAGACTTGAAATATCTTATTCTTAATATGCCTGTTTTGAAATTAAGTATTACTGTCCTATTTTCTGATCAAGGACACTATACACGTATTTGATGAAATTATGTTATATTCAGTCATTGTCTATTGCTTTTATCCTGTCCTCACGATAGTGATCCATTATTTTTGTAAAAGTAAAATATAATTATTAATACCAGGGAAGTTCAGTTTCATGTTTGACAGAATTTCAAAGTTTATTAACGGTAAATTGGGACAATATTGAATGATAGTCAATGTAGAAGGGGAAAACGAGGGTATAATTACAAAAAGATTAGGAAATATGATTCATTTAGTTTCATATCTAAAATACAAAGATTCAAGATAAAGGATTAAGTAAATCATTGTGTCGTGTTGATATTTGGAGATGACGGACTGGTTCATAAGTAAGGTAAACTGGACCTTATATGTAATTATACGCTACAGTGGTCAGATTTAGAAATGTATGTTATTTCCGTGCTTCCACCTACATAACGGAACTAGATCAGCAGTCTTCTGTGAGTACGTTAAAGCGAATAGACAAAGGCCAAGTTGGCACGTCGGTAATATCGCTGTATTTACTCTCACAAACACCAGGTAACTTATGAAACATGTAAAACATATGTAATAAATAAAAACTATAATTTTATTCCTCTTAGAAATTTAAAGAGGAATGAAAATTCATTTTCATGCCTCAGCTCTCAATATCCACCTATACACTTCACATCACCAACATACTTTACTAGGGTTACAGACGCATCTTTTATTTCCATTTTTTGGTTTTGACGTCTAAATTCTATTAACATTTGTTTGATTTAAAATTAGTTTTTAAAGTAGTTCTTTTTTATATTTCGTTTCGTTATATCTGTGTGTCAGCTCAGGTGTCCAGTCTTTATATAACATTGTGGCCAGGTGACACGCAGAGTGACCATTACCTGTATTCACCACCCTGTCACGTGACTCCGTACCACACTGGCAACTATTGTGAAAATACGAATATGAAATATTGATTGACAACCGCAGGCGAAGTTACCTGGTGCTAATTAAACATTTACATACAAAAGCAACTGTGACCATTTTGTATCAGTATCTGGAAGCACACAAGGAGGATTCATAGCATCGCTCGGAAAAAAAAGATGTTGAGAACATTGACAATATACACCATAATTTCGGCTGTGTCCGTTGGACAAGGCATATACCTACATCTAAATTAACTAAATTACATTTAGATTAGAGAAGCTGACAGATGTTAACATGTCAGTCGTAACCTTATTATATTGTATCAACAAATTAACTATTATATGAATTATGTGGATTCTCTGGGGTTTTTCGTTGAATTAATGAATGATTCGTTATATGGTAACCTATATGCATATTTCTGCAATTCCATGCCAAAAAGAAACAACAATATAACTATAAACGATTTACTGTTGGAGATTGAAGCGGAAAAGATCAACTTGCATAATTCTTTAATGCGCTGAGACGAAAAACGGTACGTTTGCCATGCATTGTGACAGGCAGACAATGTTCAGTTGGGTTTGTTGTGTTCATTCAGCTCTCTTAGATTAATAATTAACAAGCACAATTTACTGAGAACTATGAGATGGGGGTGTTTGTACCGTGTCGGCACATCTGTGTGTTTCTCTAATCCATTTATGTTTACCGTAACAGTCTATACAACCGTTACAAATAGACCAAACACCGTTAACCCTTAAAGTGCAGCCATGGTAATTAAGACGCCAGCCGGTCGATCAGAACGCAGGCGATCCAAATACTTTATTTAGAACAAAAGAACCATGGGATGTGAAATGTTGAGACAATCCATATTTTTTTCAGATTGGTGACAATGATGAAAATAATTACAGAAGGTCAAATTTCTGTAAATCTGTCGACATATGGTAGCCAGGTCCTGAGAGATGGGTCCTTTGTGGAGACGGGTCGATTCTGTGTTTTCAGATGTGATTAACCACCGCGTCCTCACTTAGCGTTTAATTACGGCTTGTTTCCAACACAGTTAGCATATGGCACCGGCTTCGTCAGAGACGGCCCCCAATACAGGATTACCGTCACCCGCTCTGCCAGGCAAGACCAAACAGTCGCAATGGAAATTAGATGGGTGATAACTCCCCTAGCTTTGTATTCCCATGACGCTAGTGCCATTGTCAACGTCGTTGTCTTCTCTCGTCTCCCCCAGACTCTCAAACTGCGATTACTGGACTTTCCCGCGATTCCATGCTATAGGAAAATGGGCGTTGTTGTGCATGTTTTGCTGCCTCGACAAGTACATACAATACTCCCTCAACGACAACATTCGCCGCATTGTCAGCAGTCGCGTGCACAGATTTGGATGTGTAATAGTGGAATGATGTTTAGAAAAGATGTTTACGGTGTTATGATGTTACTGTACACTAGTACAGAACTGCGTTAACATCTGTCTAACTATACATTAGCACAATCTGGCTTAGCAGGTGAAAACAGTTGACCATTCTGCAGCACAAGGTGTTGTTTGTTTGTTTTTAAAGTATTTGACAAATATTTCAGGCATGTATTACACGTTCATGAAAACAGGAAAGATAACGGGATTCTTCTTAAATGTGAATATTTTTTAAAAAAGGAAAAGGATTATGAAAAGAATATGGAAACGAAATACAAGTCGTAACACTTATTTTTAATGGAGATTAATTTTTCCAGTTCTGTCGTTTTGTAGATGAGCATTTTAATAGCCACGCCTTGACTACTAGAAGTATCATATAAGTAGGTACTGTGTATATATCAGAGGCTTTGTTCCATTGCGAGTATGTATAGACATAGGTAGATGTAGACAGGGAGTGCCAGGGGTGTGTTAGTACTTGGCAGTCAAGGTAAGTTGCATTTGACGCTTTGAAAACAACATTTTCTCAGAGTGTCTAATCATCCATGCTGGCAGAATTTCTGCAGACTTTAACCCACATGTTCTTGGCAATCAATATTCTCATAAAACTACCTCGAGTGATATTCATTTTATGTTACATCAGAAACTGTGATGACAATACAAATAGTTAATGGATGTCTGAAACTTGCATTGATGCTGAGGTTTAGCATACAACCGTTGATGTTGCAACACAAGTGTTCTATATATACTCAATGTAAGTTCATCACTTGCAAGTAACGATGCTGAAGAATTTACCGAAGTTTCACAATGCTGCAATTGATACACATTCAATGGCCAGTTTAAAAGTTATAATGGTAAGTTCTGACTTATTCTCCCCTCTGCACCCACCAATACTAACATCAGTAGCATCAGTAACAGCAAAGTACACGCCGTGAGTCCACATACCACCTCACCCATTTAATGCACACAAATCCGAGCAGATCACAGCTGTTTGAAAGTATAACAGTTTTTTATCTCTCAAAATGTAAAATACTCTAAAAGTCAGGTACAAAATAGAGGTCTGATATTTATTATAACCGTAAATAGAATGTTTTGTCATCTACATATGTATATTCAGCAATGAAATAATACGTGTACATGTATATTACTAACGAATCACATATGATTAATGTCCAATTAAATAAAGACAGTTGCTATATTTGAATTGTTATATTTCAAATTTCACTAAGCTAGATTTTAATACGCGGTTAATTGATATGTCTTATTCGGTTATTTTAATAAAAACGCGCGGAGATAGCGCTTAACTGATTTAACTACACAGAAAATCATAACATGGAAATAAAATTATATTTGTGCAATTAATGTTAACCAGATCACGTGCAACACACAAAAGTGATGGAATATAATGAAGTAATCAGATGAAAACATCAGTGTGATAATCAGTTTGAAATCAGCAATTGATTAATTAAACTGTTTACATGTCAACGTGAGTGGTGGGACTCCAGCATGACGTTTTAAAGTATTTATTACAATAAGTGTTGAGCAACTAGAGCACACATTTTGAGATCAATGAGGCATGCGGATAGGTGTGTATCTGAGAAGGTTTCCAAGAAACATGAAAAGCAAAGCTCATTCTTGTTGTCCACCCCAAATATATATTCGTCTTTGTATTGGAATGACAATAATCATTAGCACAATAAAAATGTTTGGTATGTTATTCCACCTTCTCAGTCGACTGACAGACGAATACTCAGTATGTAGTTTTCAAACTTTCTATTAGTCATATTTGTTACAGAAGCAGGGGTTTATATATGTCCAGCTATATTTGCGCACTTGTTTAATAAAAAACGAAAAAGTATTAAACTGTTTGACATGTAATTGTGTTTTGTATTACAATATATGTAAAATCGTGTATTACGTTTTATCAAAGATATATTTAGAAGCTTCGTAATTCAGTATATATAGCAGGCAATATATCTCTGAAATGATTCGTCAAATACATTTTTAAACAATTTGTAACTGGTTGATGGCGTTCTTGAATAATCCATCGATGACATTCAGTATGTGCCATAATTAACCTAACTCTTCAAAAGCCTGAAATCATTAGGTTTTAATTGTTAATTGATTAAAGCGACGACATTGCAGCTTGCTAAACACCTGCAACTTCGGAGAGTTTTCGAAAAAAATTGAATTACATTATGTTGTGTAAATTAATTACTTAAAGTCGTGCGATTAGGTAACTTAAGGTTGAACAGCTTTCACATGGGATTAGAATTCGTGTACAAAACACAATTGTGATTAACTAATAGGTTCATACATCTGGAGAATAATGACGAAATAAAATACACATCTACTCACTGTTTTCTTCCGAGAATTCTGCCGGCTCACTCATCCTTCAAATATAAATGTCAGAAAATGTAGAAAGTTAGCAGTACTCGCACATTCCCCAATGTTCTAGGAGGAAACCTCACAGATTTGTGATCCCGAAATACAGGTAAGTTGTTAGCAGATTGTCCCTCGCTCGAGCTCACACCTTAGTCTGCCTACCGCCGCTATTGTGACACGTCTGGAGGTGACTGCTTTAATTCAAGAAGAAACAACCGTACTGCAAGTTATCCTTATAACCATCGCCACATAATTAATAATGCACCAGCAAGGCACAAGCATATGGCAAGCGCCAGTCTTATTTTGTTTATGCCAGCGACTGGCTGGCTCATTGACAGATCCAGTCAACCAAGGGAATATTATGATTACAAAAGACTTCCCGCAGCTCCGGTAGGGGGCGTGATTAAGCCCGCATCGATCGTAATTACCACTCTCTCATTGGTTAAAACTGCCGGTGACATTCTGCCAGTTACTTGTACGCTTGATCAAGGGACACCGGGCAGCTTAGATACGTCTGTAATTTAAGAGGCCTTTAACGGGGATTGGGCGGAGGGTTTCCTAATCAACTGTTTATGGGGGACGTGAATGCCAGGGTCTTGATTGCGTACAGTTCATAGCTCACCCAACATGCACCCAAGCAATTATTTTCGGTCGTTCGATTTGTGTTGAGTCCGGCTAAGATTGGGATAATGAACGCGCATGAATAGGCGGAAGGATGTGCAGTAATTGGCCTAAAAAGAAAAAGGCCCTGTCTGCTTGTATGCGCTCAAAGATCACATGAAACAAGGCCGTTATTGTGGCAAACAGTTGCTGAGAATATTTCGCAGTTTTGATGACTTTCCCTGACTAGTTACTTTCCTCGATGCATGTGAGATGACAGGTTACATTTGTAACTTTGTGAAGAACTTGTAATTAATTCCTAATAGTTCAAGCAGAAGTGAAGTCGGTGTGTAGCCATCTAAACCATAGCATTCCCCTGCTAAAGAAAATTTAAATGTGGAATAACTTTACATTATTCTTAAGTCATTTTCTGGGATAACAGAAGCTATCGTATTATAAAAGCATCAAATGTTTGTATATTAGTAAACAGAGTGCACGTCAAGTTTCAGGTGCTTTGGTGTGCACGTGTATGAGAATTTGTTTTGTAGGTAGTAACATAGGTAATCACACTACAAAAATAAGTTGGTTTCAGGAAACCAAGTCATTTCTGTAGTGTCATTTTCTTGTTAAACTTTAATTCAATCGCCCGATACCTTTGATCGTAAAGTTTTGGGCGGAGGTGTGCTCGCTTTTCCCCGAACACCTGGTGTCATCACTATGTCACAGTGATCCATTAACACATGCTCATGGTGTTGTGGGAATGTTGGCAAAGCAATTAATGTAAGGAGGGTTTTGTCGCTTATATTTTCCTACACTTATCGAGAGAACAATAATCCAACAGCTATTATCGTTGATGCGTATAATCTATATTTTTCACAATATATGCCTTCTGACTTCACGTTGCTGTTTGACCATCTGACATGATTGCATATAATGATAATAATTTTAATAATCATTTATAGTTAACAATGATATTTTCTAAAACACAAAAATTAGTTTATGTCTGTATAAAAAAATACCTCACACCTTTCACGTCGAATTAACATTCCTTTTCAAATTTTCTGGGAAAACGGCTAGGTTTTACATTTCATTTTGTTAGTTTAGGTATAGAATGAAAGGTGAAAAAATATTCATGTTAATAGTGTCATAGTTTGACACAAACATCCACTCCTTCACATAGTATTTGAACGAGAATTGTGAAGGCTGATCACGACCAACTCGGCAGACTGATCGCTCGGGCGGCTAAAGGGATAAATAACACGACAGTGTTTGTGGAAGCTCTAAGCATGTCATGCATTTACGGATTGTATATTAACTCTCCGACATTTAAAGTTTATTGAACCATTGATACCCATTCTCCTGTTTACTTTGAGTGATTTTATCGAAATATTACAGAGATCCTTGTGTTGACGGTATATATACGACTACATTGAACAAGGTAGTGGGTGCAGTAGGGACGTGTCGGTATTGCCGAGTAGACCACTTCAAAACAAATAAACATTTACGTGTGGAGGTGATTAGAAAACTGTGGAAATGCTGGAATATGTCGCGTGACGTGTATGTTTCACCACTACAGAAGACTACTGCTAGAGGTGTATTGGGAGAATCGGGCAAACAAAGCATCCTTCTGTGTCTGATGGAGGTTAAACCTGATACAACGGAAAATGGTCTTTCCGAAGGTGATGTATTTGATACGGATATCAACGTTGTGTTTTGTACCTGAACTTTGCAATGTTTCTGTTACTGTTTTCTGCATAGTAATCCTAATGATAGCATTACACTCTTTGTAATTAGTTGGTCAGACACAGTTTCGTTCTTTTATGCTACAGTTTGCATCGCATCACATGTACATGAATTTCTTTGTATATGCTTATGAAAAAATATTTTTTGCAGAAAAGAATATTTCATAAACAATGAAACATATTTTACAAGGTCTGTTGTAACTGATGATAGCTATACTTTATACTATTCTGCATGAAATTTAAGAAAAATACGATGTATTCTTCATAATGGCAGCTTGTATACTCCCCAAGGTGTTGAGAATGAATATCAACTGCACGCTGATTCGTTGACCAGAGTAATAATAATGTAGAGTAATGGGTACTCATTTGAGTGGCAAGGCGCATTATGATGGATTTGTTAGTATTGTAATAGCATTTATAAACAGTAGTACCCAGTGTTATATTTACTAAAATGTTACGTATTTTCGCCTTAACAAAGGAGTATTTGAAAACTATGGTATCGATATACCTTCTTAGGGATTGCCGGATGGAATGGTTTCTTTGTACCTACGTATGAGTCGACGACAGTTAGAGTACGTGGTCAGATTCTGGGACTTGATAATGTACCTTTTTAATATTGAATCTGTGGATTGGTTTACTTGCGTTCATCTCTGGTTTTCCTGATCCAGACTTGACCGGCCGCCGAGTTGAAATAAGGCTGATTTCGACGTCAAATATAATTTACTCTGAGCCAATGTATCTGCCGTTGGATTTGTTATTCATTATAAGTTACATAATCACGTTTGACACATTTAAAAAATTCTTTCCATTTCGTTACACTGTGTAACATTTACCTCCTAGAGGCGTTATTCGACTGTAACTTGTTGTTGTTTTTTCGTCTTGAATGAGTTAGAGTTGTGAATTCGATTTCTAGTGCAATTCAACAGTTTACTTGTACTACATGTTCCCCTGGGGTTTTTCAGGTGTATAGTTGACATGCCTTTGCGTGTGTTTCCTAGGGGCCAACGATGGGACAGGGTACGTTCTCACCTAGTATCATCACTATTTGATAGTGAGTCATGGACACATGATCATGATACTGCCGGAATCATACAATTGACTCGGGTTTTAGAAGCAATGTCTTGTTATTATAGATACGTTTTATTCAGTAGATATATATTTATTTTACTCCAATGCAGTGAGGAATAGTGTTAGTTCAATATAGTCTTTTTAAAGTCGTTTTCCTTATCATTTTAGGACTGTGAAAAAGTCTTAAACTTACTTTTCGATGTCGATAACCATTTTTTCAAAACATTCAACAGAGTTAAAAAATATATATTTACAGGGTAAGTTCCATGAAAATGACATCATTTGTAAAATTAAAGAGATGATGTGGTCTACAGATCCCTGACAAAATACATATCTACAAACAATATTTAACGTTTTTGATGAGAAGTGGCAATTTACGTCTCAAATACACTTACAAAATACAATGTGTATATATGACAATTATTTCGGTAAAATTATTTTCATTAAAAAATATACTTTTAATGAGATGACCAATTGCAAGACCATTATCGTGATTCTGATTTAGAATAGTTGGCCAAACCCTTAGCAAGCTTCAGCAGTGCGGTTTGTTTCTTGGAAACTTTCGAAATAACTCAAGTTATAGTTCCACTTGGAATTTATCGCAAATAAACCAGAATGTCATAAGCTGTCATTTGAAAAGCTTTAGATTGTCTCAGTAGAATTAACGCAGTTTTATCCATGACAGCAGCTGGTAACTAGCTCTAATCGACGCAAAAACGCATATATCTTTAAAATTGCGGGTGTCGACTTGAAATTTAATGTTTCCCATTATTCAAATACTGTCACTTGATAAAGTAGAAACTCTGAAAAAAACGAACTGAAGCTACAATTAAAAACATGTGATAGGGCAGTCTACTGCAATCCAGCTGAAGGGCTGACTCTAGCTTCCCGTGTTAACAATAATATTCTCAATTTATAGGAATTCTTATCAGTCTAAAGAAGTGAATTATTAATATCACTTGTATTTGAATATCATTAACTAAGTGATAGCGCCCGACTAAGGGCCGCGAAAAGAGATTAAAATATGGAAAGTAAAATGTCACATGAAATTTACATAGCATTGAGCGATAGGTTGTCATGTTTATCGCCACTCACAACATACAACCAGAGCCATTGGCTACAACAGGCGGACATAACACAATAGTTAGTGCACTCGTACACCATCATTGTATGCCAAGAGCAGAGTTAACGTTGAGCATTCGTTCTGTGTATGATGAATATGCATAGCATAGCTGCGCTGGACAATATGTTCAATGCAATGGAATGCAACGACTTCTCTAATATAATGAATATATATATATATATATATATATATATATTTTTTTAAATCCTATTCTTAGTATTAAAACTATGCGAGGTTAATTCGTGTTTATTTTTATATCATATAATATATATATATATATATATATATATATATAGCTATTAGGTCTTTGAAATGTGATTTGTATTTGTAAGGGCATATCTAACAACTCAACTGATTCTAGTATTAAATCAACAGTGAATAAGGTTAAGCACGTTAGCGTTAAACAGCATATCTACAAAGGTATTTGATTCTATCATCCTATCACTAAAAGGCATATATATCAAGGTAACTAATGCTAGTATTAAAACTCATATCTTTGAAGGTAATTAATTCAAGTAATATAATGCATATCCTTCCAGGTAATAAATTGTAGCATTAAAATATATAGCTATAAAGGTACTGCATTCTGTTATCAAATGGTATCTGATAAATAAACGCGAAGAAAGATTTTCATTGATCATAAGAAACCTCCATTGTATGATTCAGACTGTAACACGAGCATGTGTTCATGACGGCTTAATATTGAAGTCCGCTACATGCAAATTCAATCAAGTGTTAGAACACCTTTCAAGATAAATTATTGTATCATTAACACTAAAGTGAATCAAGGTATTTTATTCCAGGTTGAAAAAGAAAACACAATTCTATCAAAGTAATACATTCTAGTAGTTAAATGTATATACACCAAGGTAATTCATTCTGGTAATAAAAGGCAACTCCTCTCCACAACTGATTTTAGAATTACATGGCAGCTAACGGCGCCGGTGATTTTACTATTTTTTATTCCAAGCTACTAGCTTGTCCTTTTCTTTCGTCAAAGGGTATAGCTACCAAGCTAATTGATTACAGCTTTCAAAGACATAATTATCAAGGTAATTGGTTCTGGTATTAACATGCATAGCTAGCAAGAAAATTGATTTTAGCATTAAATGGTAAAGATGAGCAATGTAATCGATTCAGGAAATAATTATACTCTAGTCATGCCTTTGGTTCTAACACTTTACAAGAACAGTAATAAAGATGGCATATTAAGCGTCGGAATTACATGATGCTGACCATAACAAAATGCAGGCGTGAATCAGTGTACAGTTGCATTATGTGTCTAAATGTTCTACACCACAAGTAATTTCCGAGCGTGAAATACTCTGGATACACACTGGTTAGTTTATGCTTGGACCGTCGGTGACGTGAAACCTATCAAAACACCACCACGTTGCCGCAGATGCCGTCGGTATGTTGGAGAAGAAGCCGGTAATCTGCAAGCCAGTTGCAAACATCTTGCGTGAATTTGTTTCATTTGTTTGCTTTTGTTGTCGTTGTCGTGTCGTTGTTGTTGCTGCACTCATAAACATTAAAGCCACATGGCAGTCTGTAAATAATCGAGTCGGGACCAGGTAATCCAGTGACAGACATGAAGAGTATCTATCTGCGCAGTTGTGATGACATGTGCATCGACCACGTCAATAAGCCTGACCACCCGATGCCGTTAGTCGCTGCCTTCGGTAAGCTTGTGTTGGTGATGATCAATCGTCACCCGGAATCACAGGATCGATGTTCATGTCAAGGTATCAAGACTACACCGTGATTGCAACAGAGGTGAATATGTCATTGGTTACAGTATCTACAATACTCAGTAGGCAATAGATCTACACAGGTGTATCTACAATACTGAGTAGGCAATGGACCTACACAGTTGTAGCTACACTGGCGACTAGGTACTGAATCTTCATACCCAATGCTACTTGAGTGTATAGGATCTACATCAACAGCAACGGTAGCCACACTGGTGAATACGTTCTAGCCCTACAATGTCTAAGCTACATGATATGTTCTGTGTCTACACCGTCTGGCTTGATTTGTTCTAAACCCGGGGTGGTGGGGTAGCCTAGTGGTTAAAGCGTTGGCTCGTCACGCCGAAGACCCGGGTTCGAATCCCCACATGGGTACAATGTGTGAAGCCCATTTCTGGTGTCCCCCGCCGTGATGTTGCTGGAATATTGCTAAAAGCGGCGTAAAACCAAACTCAGTCAGTCAGTCAGTCAGTCAGTTCTAACCCCATTAAAGCATTATAACTATAGTTAACTATTCTCAATGTTACTGGGATCATCAGTTTAAACATTTAGGCATAGAACATATATAGACTTCCAGCTTCCCAGAGTAACATCTTAATGTATATGTGAATCTTGCATGATCTTTTCATTTACCACTCATATTTCACTCAGGGAAAATACAATTAGCTGACTGATTGTTTTAATCTTCTGTTATCGCTCATTATTCCTCTATTGTGAAGATAATGTGTTATGAAACTTTTTTTTAATTTCCACCGTAGAAAAATAGAAAAAAGACCGTTGCGAAACGAACAGATTCCACTTGATACTGAAATGGCTGTACGTATAAATATCCAGGCTACAGTGAATAGGCTTGCACATTGAGTTTGACATTATTATCCGAGCTAAACAGACATCAGTATCTTGCTTGACCTGGGCAGAATAGATGACACGCCCTCTCTCTGGTTGGCACAAGAAACGGATCAGTCTCAGTTGTCGCCATTCTGTTGCTGGGAGCTCTGACGGAACTAATCTCCATAACGATCCAGTGCTAGTGCTGAAATTCGGTACATTAGATTAGCATATACATGAATCAACGAGACTCAAGCATGTTTACGATTTTAATACCTGATTGTAGGTAAAGGGCAGCGTTAACATGTAGTCGTGTGGCACACTTCAATACATTATATCTTATTTGTTTCATCGACCTTAAATGAACAAACTTCGAAATAGACCGCTCATCATAATAGATGTACAAATGTACAATGTTCCTTGTATTGACTATTTTCTGTCTCATCTTGTGTTGTTTCCTCTCTGATTTGAAATACTTAAATGCTACTTTTATGAAGAAACATAATTATAAAACAATGAATATAGAGTTGCAATAAATAATAGAACGTTCAACAAACACGCCATAAATAATGGAGTAATAGTTACAACAGATACAACCTAAACAACGGATGGAACGTTTTTACAGACAAAATATAAAATACCAGGGAGAGAAAAGATATAACTGACAAAATACATAAAGGACAAATAGATCAAACACTACATTAATAACGGACAAAGAGGAACATAACAACAAATCAAACAATGATCTCAGCACAAGAGAAATGAACTCAAGTATTCAAGTTTGCAACACCTTTGTTATAGTTTTGGAAATGGTAACTTTTCACACTTGTGTTATCGCTTTCATTACATCCAAGCTTGCTTCATTACACGCAAGCCTGTCACACTTTTGTTAACGCTTTCATTACATGCAAGCTTCCGACACTTGTGTTATCGCTTTCATTACATGCAAGCATCCGACACTTGTGTTCTCGCTTTCATTACAAGCAAGCTTCAGACACTTGTGTTATCACTTTTATTACACGCAACCTTGCCACACTCGTGTTATCGCTTTCATTACATGCAAGCTTCCCACACTTGTGTTATCGCTGTCATTGCATCCAAGCTTCCGACACGTGTGTTATCACTTTTTTACACGCACGCTTGTCACGCTCGTGTTATGTCTTTCATTACATGCAAGCTTGTCACACTTGTGTTATCACTTTCATTACACCCAAGCTTGTCACACTTGTGTTATCACTTTCATTACACCCAAGCTTGTCACACTTGAGATATCACTTCCACTACATGCAAACTGGTCACACTTGTGTCATCGCTTTCATCACATGCAAGCTTCCCACGCTCATGTTATCGCTTTCATTACATGCAACCTTCAGACACTTGTGTTATCACTTTTATTACACGCAAGCTTCCCACACTCGTGTTTTCGATTTCATTACATGCAAGCTTCCCACACTTGTGTTATCGCTTTCATTACATGCAAGCTTGCCACACTCGTGTTATTGCTTTCATTACATACAAGCTTCCTTTATTACATACAAACTTCCCATGCTCGTGTTATCGCTTTCATTACATGCAAGCTTCCCTCAATTGTGTTATTGCTTTCATTACATGCAAGCTTCCCTCAGTTGTGTGATTGCGTTCATTACATGCAAGCTTCCCACACTTGTGTTATCGTTTTCATTACATGCAAGCTGGTCACAACTGTGTTACCAATTCCGTTAGATGCAAGCTTCTGACACTTGTGTTATCGCTTTCATTACCTGCAAGCTGGTCACAACTGTGTTACCAATTCCGTTAGATGCAAGCTTCTGACACTTGTGTTATCGCTTTCATTACCTGCAAGCTGGTCACACTTGTGTTATTGCTTTCATTACATGCAAGCTTGTCACACTTGTTTTATCACTTTCATTACAGGCAAGCGGGTCACACTTGTGCCATCGCTTTCATTACATGCAAGCTGGTCACACTTGTGTCATCGTTTTCATCACATGCAAGCTTCCCACGCTCGTGTTATCGCTTTCATTACATGCAACTTTCGACACTTGTGTTATTGCTTTCGTTAGATACAAGCTTGTTACGCTTGTGTTATCGCTTTCATTACATGCAAGCTTGTCACACTTGTGTTATCACTTTCATTACTTGCAAGCCTGCCACACTCGTGTTATTGCTTGCATTACATACAAGCTTCCTTTATTACATACAAACTTCCCATGCTCGTGTTATCGCTTTCATTACATGCAAGCTTCCCTCAATTGTGTTATTGCTTTCATTACATGCAAGCTTCCCTCAATTGTGTTATTGCGTTCATTACATGCAAGCTTCCCACACTTGTGTTATCGCTTTCATTACATGCAAGCTGGTCACAACTGTGTTACCAATTCCGTTAGATGCAAGCTTCTGACACTTGTGTTATCGCTTTCATTACCTGCAAGCTGGTCACACTTGTGTTATTGCTTTCATTACATGCAAGCTTGTCACACTTGTTTTATCACTTTCATTACAGGCAAGCGGGTCACACTTGTGCCATCGCTTTCATTACATGCAAGCTGGTCACACTTGTGTCATCGCTTTCATCACATACAAGCTTCCCACGCTCGTGTTATCGCTTTCATTACATGCAACTTCCGACACTTGTGTTATTGCTTTCGTTAGATACAAGTTTGTTACACTTGTGTTCTCGCTTTCAGTACGTGCAAGCTTCTGACCCTCGTGTTATCACTTTCATTACATGTAAGCTGGTCACACTCGTGTTGTTGCGGTCTGTATTTATCGGTGTCGTAAGATACAAGCTTGCCACAGTTGCCGTACAAGTTTGCCACGGTTCTTTTACTGATGTGAGTTTACAAAACTGCCACGGTCCTGCTGTTTCTACACCTGCACAAGCTCTATGCTTTTTAACGTAAACGGATCTTTTTTTCAAATCGTGCTGGAAGAACCACACGGTAAGTACCGATAACACCACAGTTTAAGATCCAATAAAAAAGAGTAAATAGCTGCATTAGACGAACAATTAACTGAGTTGTTACTGCAAAAGTAAAACCCGTTGTAGGTAAACCTCATCGAGACTATTAAAGCGCGGCATTTCAACAGAGGGGCAGGACGAAGAAGTAAAATAATACCCGGATCAACGTGCTTTCTATGGTGAAAAGCCGTTGTCCGAATGATGGGAAATGTGAATATTAGACTTGACTGGGTCAAATAAAAGGATGAAGAGGGCGTATTTAAGCTGCAATTTCCGTATGTTTGTCTAAGTTATTTAAATCGGATTGTGGCATGTAGCCTCGAGTGTAGGTCAAGTAATGTGTCGTAATAATTACCATTTGCCAGCGAGAATGGAGTAAATAGTGATGGTGGCACAATCAGCGAGAGGAGCGGAGTCCACCCCATGGAGGATATAGAGTAGAAATATAATGAATCAAAACGACAAAAAATAACCTCGGAGTTTGCTGGTGTGTGGTATCACCCGAGCTCATTCAAACAGCATCCGTGATGAATTACAGTAGCAATGGTAATGGGCCGGTCTCTCTGGGTTAGGGACCTGATCTGTCATACTGGGGAAGAGAGAAATAAAATGTGAGAAAGTGATTTAGAAAGCCGGCTACTTGGTCGGTAATAGGGTGTATTTAGAGAGAGCGACTCAAGGGACTCGGCCATTGTAAACAGTGCTAATGAATCGCAGCGGCGGTGAAAGAGGACGTGTCGACAAATGAAATGAACACAATCGCCTCGCGCCAGACCGGACAATGAAACCGCGACTCTCTAAGCTCTCGGCGGCCGCTTGGGCAAAAATTACAGTATCTCGAATATCAATATATCAATTAGACTAATATTAAAGTTTCCAAATGTTGTGTGTGATTGCTACTCTTCGTGCACATGAAATCAATTTGTCTCTCCTGTATCCATCTTGGGTTGGTCGGCGTTTGATCGCCGGGCACAGAGGGGCGCTCTATAAAGACGAACCGGTCTGAAGGGGGACACAAGTCACGTTTTGGGAGTCCGGCAAATTTGGTCTGGGCTGTTCAGCACGAATTTAGCTCCTCCATTTAATATCGTCCTCCCAATGATTGTATAATGTATTAGAGGATGTCTCGGGCCTAGGGGACCACAGCCCTCCGACAGAATATGGTTTTCCTTTCACCAACTGATTAGAGATGCGCCTGTAGAAACAGCTCACTTGGCGTTCTGATCAGACAAACTTCTATAACACGCCATCAAAAAGCGGTCCATCACCAACCGGTCTCAACATATGTTAATAGGGGTTCCAACTGGAAATATAATCACACAGTGACATTAAAACATTTGCAGTTTAGGGGTTGAGGCACAACTGTCGAAACGCTTTGTTTTCGGTCCTAATTTACATAATACTATTTGATTTGTATTTTTCTGGCATATGTTACTTTTAAAATAAAGAGATGTCTTGATTCGAATCAATAACGCCTTCACGGTTATATGACCGTATTATTCCACACTGGCCATTTTATTTTAAGCAGACAATTAAGTGGATGTTCAATGAGGGATATCACTAGTTGTCAGGCTGTGTTGCAGATACAAGACCGGGCATCCCACACGTTGAGGTATATTCATAAAAATATGCATTTCGGGTCTGTTGTACTTGTAAATTGCAGATGTTAGGATTATATGTGATCTTATTGGTTTTAGTTTGTTTTAATATTTCACTTCTTTAGTTTCGAAGTTCATACTCTTTCAATATGACAATTCAACTAATATACTTCCAATCAAAAGTTTAGACTCACTTAGAACACTCACTATATGTTATGTATATATATATATGGTTACATCGAAGATTGATTTCTCCAATAACTTGGGGGAACCAACTGCAAACCTTGTGCAGATGAATTGCTTGAGGATCATGCATCGAATTGCTGAAAAGCATGTGCAAATATCGTGCATGTGAACAGCTGCGTTTTGGTGTAACGTTTTGTTAAGAAATCGCCAGTTTTCACTGAGTTTTATCATTTATTGAACTCATGACAATAATATTTTCAACGTTACGAATTTGTTTTACAATACATTAGTTCGTGTGTAAACAGTACCTTTAACCAGTATGGAATATTTTGCAAAATTTAGTTTAGAGCAGTTGCCTGAAGTAAGTGGCTATATTTACACTATTGAGTCTAAACTTTTGATGGGAAGTATATTTCACCATTTGCCTGTCGAAAAAGGACGATGGAATAGGACATCGATCACTAAATGATAGAAAATGTAAAATATGTTGTACTGGTGACACAGGAGATGAATTTCTCTATGTTTTTAAAAGTACATATTTTACAAAAGAAATTGCATTTACCGGATGCATATTTATTAAAACCAAATATTTTTCAATTTCAAGCTTCTTTTCACGTACAAAACACTTTGCTATGAAACACCTGTGTGAGTTCTGTTGCCTTGTAAATGAAAACTGTAAAATCTTCCGACTGACCCAATATCCACTATCACTCGATATAAGTATATGTGTCAGTTGTATCTCATATGCCAAAGGTTACGGCCTGAGCATAATAGAGTTGTTCTGTCCTGAATAGTGCTATACATATTGTATACGGAAATTCGTGTATTATTTTGTAGTCTCTTCAAACACCAAACACCTGGTTCACGTGATGTTGTAGGTGAATCGAGTAATATGATAATTTGAGATGAAAAGACTCTTATGAAAAAATGCGTTCTGGTTTATAACAGTGTGGTTATCGACCGATATTGTTCTCACAAAATGTATCTTACATTGTAGCAAAGGTTTCCCGTATGGTGGATCATAGGTATAGACGGAGCCACACCACAAAACACAACCTATAAAGAAATAGACCCTAATTTTTGATAATGTTAATACCATTTAGTGGGTGTGTCTGTTTGACTATTCAGCCTCATTGAAGAAATAGATCTACTTTAACGGAGCGCATTAACTAATTGACGTGAATTAACCTGTGGTCAAATAAACATTTCCTCACCATATCTCATTACCAAGGCTCATCAATAGTGGGTAAGTGTGGTGATCGACCTCACAAACACGCCATAATTGGAGAATATGCCATCACCGGCAAACACTTATGGATTATCTGCCCCTGGTGAAATTAGCGTTCACGTTTATCATTGATTTCATCTGGCATCGTGTGTGTGTGCACTTGTACATCTATTACGTTAAATAGAAATACGATAGCAAATTCGACAACAGTTTTCGATCACTGGCGAGATAAAAATACTAAAGTTATTTGGCCTTGTATTTACATCTGCTTCTTCCATGTTTACTAAATATATTGTGAACATCTGTTTGAAATTCCGCCGAAGACGACTAAATTTGAAGCCGATGCTTAAGGACCCCACCCCATGTTGTTTGGGGGGGAGGGGGGGTAATATTTTAATTACAACTGGTCACTGTCTTCCGATGTCCGAAGTTATTGACCCCTGACTTTTGTGGTCTCAGTGACATATGGATCATAGTGGACAGGTTGTCCAGAAATGTGAAGACATGGAGTCTGCACGGGCGTATGAAAGCAAGGCAGGATAAACAAAGGATGATCACACTGTCCCTGAAGCCTTGGTCAAGTTAGAGACCAAGACGATTAGCAGCGATTTGATTGAGGCTAAATTGCCACAAATTGATTTGATTACCGTAAGCCGCTTCCGTGGCCATGTAGTCAAGGCTCGACTGATTCCGTCAAGAAAATCGGATTTCCAACGCGGGGGAAAACAATGGGATGAATTCTGGGGCCCTCCTTATCCCTTTTCACCCATCACCTGGTGGGCCAAGGCTTGATTGATGAAGCGGTAGAACATCAAAGACCTGCATTATTCAAGGTGAGAGAAAGGTGATTGTCTGATTTATTTTAAATCTGAAGTGAAAGTTTTGATCAAGGAGATGTGGTTGCTTTTGTTTCCGCCTAAGACCCGTCAGCTTCCGAGGACAATCCCTTACCTGGTGCTCGGAAACGGGGGAAATTATCTAGTTATAGGATTGCAAGACTCTGGCAAAATAATAAAGACAAAAGAATTTATCCTAAATTAATGGCCAGCATTATCTTTACCTGGCATCTCGTTTATAACCGTTAAATAGCCATGTTGGTTTTTCTGCTAATGCGGCATTATGTTGAAGTTGTTTCTCATGCTAAGCGTGGAAGCTTATAACAAACAACCTCAGCGCCCTCTAGTGGCGGCCCACACAGAACTAAACAGTGGGTGACGAGGGTTGAAGGTCCGTGGCACGTCATGACGCATTGCTCGCGAGAGACCAGTTCAATCTTGCTTTTGTTTCATAGTTCGATAAGACGTATGGTTCCAAGTTAATATGTCTGATGAATTGACTGTCACGTTTTGTGACATGATTAATCAAAGTACCAACGTGGATATAGTATTGTCGCTGTCACATTTGCTTTTTCAATAAAAGTAATTATGTAATTCTGGTGCAATCAGAAGAATATCCATTTCGTTCAATGAATGTTACTTTTCATCGGCTCTTTATAAAACAAACCACGTTTATATTATGTTCATAGATACAAACACTTACATGAATCTCAATGTGTCATCGGCGCACCACGAATCTTATCGCCACGCTAGCCATCATATAAGTGCATTTCACACGCATTTACCAAACGTGTAAAACGTTCTATCCTGAGGATATCTGGTTAATGTTTTATGCAAGTTACTTAAGCAAGCCTTCTCGCTTGTCTAATCAAGTAATTTAGCATTCTTATTTATCGAGTTGTTTAAGTGCTTATTATTCAACTGACTTTTTCAGGGCGACGCTTTTCAAGAAAGAAACATCGATATCACAGTACCTCAATGGCTGCTTTCAAGTTAATGCCTCCTGAACACTTCAACCGACAGTTCTGTTTCTTTCTCCCTTAAATCGATATGTTTAACACACGCCGGCACGGCACGTACTGGTGGCGTACAGATATACGCACAAGTTCGTGCTCAACATACAGAAGAGGTAAAAAACATACATGTTTTATTAATGTATTTTGCGCTGTACAAACGTAATGTATATTACAGTTCATTTAGTATTTAAAAATGCGACTCTTAGCCACCTTGTCTTACGACAAACATAAGCAAGCGGATAAATTACCACAACATGCAAAAAGTAATTCTTACCGTAATCAATTAGGTTTAAAACAAAAACGTTTCAAAACTGACGAACAACATAATAGGCTATACCGGGGATGTCCGCAGCGACCCCGTCAACTCGCTATCAATAAATAACAACGGGGGCTATCAGGTGGTAAACTGTCTTCACCTCGCCAGTTGCGTGACTCTCGCCATCATACGTCACCGGAACAGCTTGGGAGCACGTGACACGTGCACGAGACTTCACGTGGGAAATACTAGTATTTTCCGCACGACTGATTCTGTGTGCAAATCTTTAACGGCACACACACCTGTAAATGACACCAGACTTGGTGTTAACAATGTACATGCAGTTCGTATATTGAAACAAATTCATATTCATTCAAAACACCTATGGATGGTGAGACTTGCTGACCAAATACAACAAACTATCAACAGGCTGAGGCATAACATTGTGAGACCAAGAAAACAACGATGTCTTAATTAATGGTGTTTCGCCGATGATATATAATTTACATGTACGTATGTTTCTTTATTGTTACTCGTCAATATCATAAAGGGAAATGACTGTTAAAAGGTCCAGCAGTATTTTCTATCTATGTCACGACGACTACTAACACTTCCAAATGATGAAAAAACAGAGGTTGTAAACGTAGCAGTAGGGTAAACGTTAAATTCACTTTTAACCCCATATTACTCATTGGATGAACCAGAGACCATATAATCATATGGTCTCTGGCTGAACGTACATGAAGTTTATGCTTAATAGCACTACGTAGGGAAGCTATCCTATGGAACGTTGTATTTATAGCCGGATGTCGTAGCGCGACCTATTGGACGTGTTGGTTGTACGTTAGCGATACCCATGGAGGATCAAGATAGTATCATTGTTACATCCCATTATTACTTTTTTAGTTCAATCATATTGTGGGTACACATGCACATACGTTATTTCAGTGGCATTTGATTTTTCATAAGCCTTATTAGGCAGGCAATTGCTAATTTTACCTCTGAAAATATGATATAATTTCATGCTCTGTTATTGCAAATTAATAGAACAATTTCAATATATCTCATCATCATCTTCGTCTTTATTGAGGGCGTTAGTCGGTGGTTGTACATTTACATGACATCAAGTTACCAAGCATGACCACCCCATCCACATGCATATTAAAATCACCCCTTACGACCAGCAAAAGTTGTTAGGGGTCAATTCTAATTAACCCCAAATCCAAAAAGGTATAACACGGAGATATGGAAAATTGTATCCTTTAATACAATGTACAAAGCATATATTTTATCCAATCAAGAAAACGCAACCTTGGCAGACGTGTACAATTCCTAGAACGGATAATTCATGTGCTTTAGATAATAATTAAGTGTTCAATTGTCAGTGACTTGTAAGATCAGGGATTTTGAATTAGAAATGAATATAGGGTCCATACAGGCACTTTGGATTGGTTGATTTGGAAGGAAGTGGTCACCTTCGACTACTAAACTTTGGTATGTATACGTATACACATTTAGGTAAAATATACATACAATATTTCTTTTTTGGTGGTGAAGACATTTAGAAAATGTTATTTTCGGTTCTTTTTTTTATCTGTATCTGCAAAGTATTCTTGGTGAACTTTCCCATTGTCGGTTCACTAACGATTAATCTACAGAGGTTAATGTATCGGTGCTATCGCTTAAAACCCTAAACGAGATGTGTCTTGCGGTCCTGTGCCCCGTTCCTCAAACGATCGTAGCGCTACGACTCTCGTAACTATGGGAGTTACGATCATCTCAGCGCTACGATCGCTTTGAGAAACGGGGCACTGGGCTGTTAACTTATCAGATTTTCGCAGTCCAGGCCGACACCAACATACACAGTTCGTGGAGTCCGAAGTTAATAGATAGCCAGTCCCTGAACCACATTAGTTTCCCTACTGCCTAGCCCTCCCTACAATGATAAAGCTCTAAATGAAGCAAGTCTAGATGTCCCCAGGTTCAGGCGTGAATCTCCCAACTCACTAGGGCTCCTTTTCAATTTAAATGGGTTTATTTGTTACTACCAAAATTATATATATTCAGGGACTAAGCGTAGTCTGGCCGATAGATTGTGCTCCGATGTTTATAAATGTGTCAAGTTTCACGAAAGCGTAGTAATGGGAGTCAAAGTAACAACAGTATTGGAATTCGTACTTTCCTGATCAAGATTATTCCCAGATACAACATATGTTACAATTATAACTTCATTTAAATAAAAACTAAAGGAAACATAAGCTGAAATTATGAAAACATGGATGCAATAATCAGGACAGTTTGTAATTAGAACGTGGAACTTTTTAATCAATACCTACCGACGTCGCGGAAACAATGAGAAAAACACAAGGAAAATGCTTAATGAGAAGTTTCCACCAGCAGCAGAAATAGTACAAAAGAAGTTGAGCAAAGTAGCCTATCTCTCAGGGCACGTCCGACCACCCCCCTGCCATATGGCTTATTAAGGGTTGCACCCAGCAGTGTGTGGTAGAGGGAGGGGCTAGGGGAGGCGCGACCCTGAGCACCACGGTCGGGCATAACTCCGATATAATCACCCTATAGTGTTACAGTGCGGAGCGCGAGTCGAGGCCGCTCCACTCGCTATTGTCAGGTGATGCTATCTGCTCAGACAGGCAGTTGGTTGGCCAGCGTTCATAACAAGGTGTTAGGCGAGCAGGTTCATTCATTGTGACAGGTGTCATAGATCAGGGAAGCGACAGGCCGACTTCTTGACAGGAACGAACTGTATTGATGCGTAATTACACAGTATACTAGCGAACCAGGCTTGTGCAGTTCAAGGGATTCTATGGGTTATAGATACATGGAAACAAAAAGGCTAACTCTAAGTTATTGTTGAATCATTTGCGGGGAATTATTTCCTAAACGACTTCAGCTTGTTATTTTTGTAATCCAATAACAATCAACGCTTTCTTTTTTACAGATTTATAATTCATAGATTCTGACTCAAGTGCGCATGGGACGTGTTAACAAGTTCAAATACGTGTAAATATGGAACATACATGTTAAACTATATGATAAAATGAAACAGACTTGTAAACACTTCCTTCATAATCCTAGACTCCGTTTTCATCAGGCGTTACAGGCAAGTCATTGGGTAACTTCTTTGAGTGGTATTGTTTAGAGGTTGGAGAGTAATATAGAGACAAACTTTATGGATAAACAACTTCTTCGGACGATGTCATACTTGCTGACAACCATACAAGAATCTGTATCGAAACGTCGCATCATCCGAATAAAGAAGTTGTTTATCCATAAAGTTTGTCTGTATATAACTCATTGGGCGCATTCGTTATATAGCTGCCGGTGTGTGGGACAATGTCCTAAGTGTAAAAGTACGTGTCCAGTAAAACAGGTTATACCCAACAGAACTCTTAAGAACTATAAACGTTAACATTTGATCGTTATAACTGTTACCTGATCCGCCAATGCGGATTACACATTCGCACGCACATAATTACCTTAACGTTGATGTATTCTTTGGATGTTTTTCGTCTCAATTTCATATCAACTTCACCCTTGTTCGAATTTTGCTGGAAATCTACATTATGAAGTCTTTTTCGGCTACCAAATATCTACCTGAGTTGCCAAGTCTCAGAAGTCCTCGCTTTTTGATAGGATATTATATAACTAAAGCAGTGTAGGCGTTTGGAAAACCAATTGTACGATACAGCATCCCTGCCTAATTGAATATGGGTACATCTGTATGCAGTTGGATCCACAGAAAGGAAGCAGACAGCTCGCTGAAAAATGATGACGTTAGATCGTTACAGAGAAATTCAGATTCACACACAGGAAGAACTTAGATCCATGCACACGCGCAGTCAGACCTTCACAAGAACGCAGTCAGATTCACACTCAGGACGAGTGTGAGAGAGAGAGAGAGAGAGAGAGAGAGAGAGAGAGAGAGAGAGAGAGAGAGAGAGAGAGAGAGAGAGAGAGAGAGAGAGAGAGAGAGAGAGGGAGAGACAGACACAGACACACAAATTATACTTTGAATCGCTATATTTTTTTCCATTGGACACAAGTCGCCCTGAAAACAACATATAGCGATTCAAATTTAATTTCATAGTGCTCATTGTGTTTAAAGACTATTGCTAATGGGGATTTGGGTCGTTTTGATTAAATATCTCATTCCTATAGAGAGACGGAAACGAGCCTCTTGTGCCGTTGGGCAGGAGCAAAGTGACATTTAACTCCATAAGCCTGGACTTAGACATAGCTGGAGGAAGGAGGCACTTCGCAACGCTTCCAGACTACCAAAAGATACCCCAAAACAACAAGAGAACATCGAAGACATTAACTTAACCGACTAATACACATTACATCTCACAATTCATCAACATCAATTTATGCAGGTTTGTGTAATGTTCGATTTTAGACAAGCTTTATGCTCGAATTTGTCAAAACTGTCATAAAGATGACCATTGACATATTTCTGTCTCGTGCAAAGATCAAGAGCGTAGATTAATCAAATATACTAGCGATATGAGCGCCCCGCCTTGTCTTCAAAACACCTGCGGCTCCCTCCATCTCCACAGATCTGGAATCAGTTTCAATTTTTTGATTATAGGAAAATTGATATTCTATATGTGTCTATGAAAACGTTCATTTGAAGCGAAACCTGCATGGATGAGATCTCAACTGCCTATCATTTCGCCATTAGAAAGTTGACATTCAACCTGCCAGACAGTCAGTTAATAACGTTCTCTCTCTCCACAGGAAAATCAGGCATACATCATCAAATGCATTTTCATTACCCTGAGGTCGTTAGGTAGCTGTTTTACGTTGCAGTCAAAGTATCGTAGCTCTTCATGCGTGGGTCAATTTACGGTCCATCTCTCAACAAATAAAGAAAGGCGAGCGTGCTTGTCAGCGACTGGTTTCCTGACGGGGCACAGTCTATATTTACAGAATCGTTGTGTTTAACTGTCGCCAATTGCTCTTGGGTAAGCACCGTTATTAGTGAACAATTGCACCCGAGTTTTCGCAGCTGAGTCCAAGAGATTTTCAGGTAAAAAGCGAGACTTTTAGTTTGCCACATTGATTACCATTTGGGCCCAGGTGTTAGGGGAGGGACTGCTACCGTTGATTCTTTCTTGCCTTACCTGTCGCGCACAGGAACAAACAGAAGTACGGGAGAAAATTGTAAATCAAAGGTATTCTCTGCAGTATTAATTGCTAGTAATCACTACTTCTTTGGCTGTATAACACAGCGCTAATCGCTAGGTGTAGTGCAGACTTCTGGTGTTTAGTGACGGAGCTTCAAGAAGCACTAAGTGGGGGGTTAGTGTGTTATAGATCAATATGCTGGCCGCTGTGATTACTGCGGGCGACTTGTATCGCCGAATAGAAGGTATATTTCATGAATAAATCATCGACTACTCGTCATTTGGAATGACGGATGTATCTGGCTTTCCACAGCCTTAATAACTATTAATTACGCAAAGTTTTTAGTTAGCACAAACTTGGCATTTTATTGTCTCTCACTCGGCCCGAGGTGAAGCTGATTAATGAAACAAATCTGCTGTGTGACGCAGAATCAATTCTTACTCCCATAAACATACAGGATATGCATCCTTCACCGGCGCATATTTATTTATCTATTTCGTCAATAATCCTAATTCATAACTCTTGTGGTTTTATAATCCAGTGCAGCCTACAGTGACGATAATTTCATGATAATTCCTACCTATACATCCCCTTAAGAATGGTAAGATACTTTACGGATGACAACGTTTTTAGTATAGTATGATGCTGAAGCTAATATCATTATATTACGAGGTATCATAATATTATGAAAACGTTGGCATCCATAAACTATCTTACCTTTCTTATTATTCATCAACTTCTAAAACCAGATTATACACTAACTTCCTGTATATGTACGCCTTGAAAACACACTTGTGTAAAACGTGTTTCTTTTTCTCGTGCATAAACCTTGAACATTAATTTTGTATGGCGAATTAGAGAAGACGAAAACACGAAGGTTCCGATATATCATCCCGGTTGTAAATGACCCGAAATTGGGACTATATGAGTGATTTGCTGCACTGCAGGGCGACAATGACACCAAACGTTCCATCGGTTGTGCGGTTCCTTTACCACAAGAACACAATCCGTGGTCCAAATGCCACGTCAATTTCACCCCGTCGTGGTAACTCATCAAAAACATGTCACAATTCTGTAGGAGATTTCTACAAATTAAACAAACGTTCCTTTCCTGATTACCTCTGGCTATGAAGCAGATTAGCCCGACTTCGTGTGGTAAATGCATTTATCTCTGACATGTAAATCAGTACCAAGCAAAGTACAGTTTACTGCAAAATGAATCGCCATCGCGGGTAATTACCCGTTGATGAAGGAGCCAGAGCCCTAATATGAAGTGCCGCCGCCGGCGATGTTGTGTTGGGCCAGTGACGCTGACGGCAGTGGAATGATTAAATCTGTGTGTTCATGGGGAACTAGTTTATCTAAGTTTAATTCACGCATTTGTCAGAGCTTCGATAGGCTAGGATGCGAGGCAGCTTGGTGAAGTTGTTGAACTAATATGAACTGGGGGGATCTGATAGATTGCACATCGTGTTCGCTTGGGCTACAGTGAAGCACGGTGATTCAGTTTGGATTGATATAACTCATTTGTGGAATCGCTGCCACTATTGGGCTGCTGAATCAGCTTCGGGCTAAATAACGGGATATTACCGCCATGTCTTTTTTTACAGGGTGACAAATAGACCTTCGTGAAATAAAAAACAACACAAATACCAGTCGGTTCTGTAGCGTGATGAACCAAATCTGTGGTAATAGCGATATTAGAGCAGGGTGGTAATACGCGATGCTTCAGGGGTCGGGAAGTCAAGTTTCTTTTACTGATGTTTTAACAGGGTCGAGTACCTCATTTTGACCGACACGGGTGCATTAAAAGTAATCTGTAATTTTGAGTAAGGACGAGGGTAGGGAGGTTTACAAAGAATCTGTGAAACAGAGTATGGAAAAGGTACATCATCGAACACTTGCTGTGTGATAGTAAGAGCCAGAAACTGTTTCCCAGACTTGGATCGCTTCACACTTTCATGTCGCTTTTTCTAATGCATTTAATCAATATCATTTTATCATCAGTGCATTATTTGACTTCAGTTCACATACTAGTATATAGATTGTATATATTATACTTTTTTCAGTTGAAGGACAGACTGACTGACTGAGTTTGGTTTTACGCCGCTTTTAGCAATATTCCAGCAATATCACGGCGGGGGACACCAGAAATGAGCTTCAGTCATTGTATCCATGTGGGGATTCGAACCCGGGTCTTCGGCGTGACGCAGTTGACGGATGTTCTATAGGTGTCAATGTGTACATTGTTTTATAGTCTTTTGTAATCCTAAATTTCATTTTTGTATTAATATTTGTAATATTATTTATTAATGGAATGTATTAATGGACTGGGATAAAACATCTGTGCTAGATGAGGATTTGGTCAAAATGTACACTCCGTCTTCTTGGCACTTCAGCACTATAGCCACTCGTGGGTTTCGGTGAAGACCAGCTACAACTCACCCCACTTCTGGTCTATCTCCCTCATTAACTGTCTCTCTATGCTATAAATATTATTAATAATGTGCATATTTATAATGCGCCTACTTCACGCCCTACAGGTGCTGCAAACACCACGTTATTATAGCGGTCAATGGATCACGTGAGTGTTTCATTCGAAGTATGACTGAAATATTGTGCAGAGGCGCTGTACCAAATTCCCCGTCCTCCGACTCTCACACCGGCTTTGTATGAACTACGATTCTATAGCCGTGTTACCCAAGGGAAACTATACAGAGGATGATATTCCCAGTCTGATACAGCCGTTTCGTTTTTGACATCCGCTACAAGATTCTGACAAGGTTTGATTGTTCTCGTTGGGATCGCAACATTTATCGAAAGTTGGTAGCATCTTCTGTATGAACTTGCATGTGCACACATGACAGTAATATAGCATTGAAGTCAATGAAATATCGCTAATTACTCCCCCCAGACTGGTCTTCACATCAGCTTAACCATGCACACAATGATCCCAGCTCTACGTCACTGATGTGAAATAACATGTTTGTTCGTTTCTTATACAATGAAACAACGTTCATTAATTGGAAATCTAACCCAATCTCATGAAGTATTAGTTTTTCCTTACAATGATTAAATTCTAAAATGTTCTTTAAAAAGGTGAACCGATCTTTCTGGCCTGCGGTTACAAGTCTAGATTGTCCGTTATCGTCCGATATCACATATCTAATTGACTTTTGTACAGAAAGCTTATTTTTAAAGATGTTTAAACCAGTTCTAATGGTGAAAGGCTGCTATATGATATATTTGAAGCCATTTCTCTGGAGTTGCAAGTGTCTTGTCCAGAAATAACCTTCGAGAATTTGCGCATACTGTGTCGCAGAACACAGATCTTAATTATACTTTCGGAAATAATATTTTGTGTTTATTATATTTCGTTTTAAAACATCATCCTACTTGTATACTGTGTAGAGGACTGGGTATTCGATGTTGAACAGATGAATAACATTTCTTGTATATAACTCCTTGTTGTACGAACTGATTTTATCCGATAAGTATGTGCTTCGCACTTGTATGGTGGAACAACACGAAGGATTTCATGTTATCCGTTTCATGTGGAACGCTAATACTATTCAAGTATCTCTTCTACATCGTCTAGGAATTACTACCATTATTATGTTTGTGATATTGTAAATGTATTTATACTTTTGTTCTGATAATGTTTTAGCATAAACATAATTGTATAATTAGTATAATGAAATCTGACAAAATGAAAACAAAGTGGAGGAAATTGTTCATCTTTTTTATCCGGATTATCTGGGAAAGTGAAGTAGGTGAGCGTAATATAATATATTTTTATAATTCTCTATATCTTGTTCTGTTTAAACAGATAATTGTTTAGTTAGAGTGTGATGTTTCGTTAGAAAATAACTGATTTCACACATGCTCTTGAAGTATTGTAATCGTACAACAGACGCTACTCAAGCAGAGATTTCTTATGAATATGGAAAGGGGTTTTGTCGTTTTTTTTTACTGACATCACGTCTTGTTCATAACCTAGGAACGAACACAATAACTGACTTTAAGTAGGGTTTAGGAACAGATGGGTCAAGAAAGACGACGGCATCGGCTCTGACGGACGGCATGTACAGAAGCCATGAAGGTCGTCCGTGATTCCTCCCACACGACCACATAATACCGGGGTTTAAATGCTGGGATAACATTAACTGTTTCGTTGTCAAAACCCTACGCTTCCGCAGCGGTTGTCATAAATATGGCACGGTCCATTAGGTCGCAGCGATGTCGCGAAAGGTCGCTGATGTCAAGGAGGGGACAGTCTGAATGTCACCGAGGCACACGGCTCGTGCATGTCCCGGCAGATAAACAATTAAGGCTGATGTTCTCATGTTAAGAGTTTATCCCTATCATTTGAGTGTCTAGATGACCGGTAGCCTTTGTACAACGCCTGGCGCTTCGAGTCCGCCATTTGTAGAGGGCGGCCATTTTGCCCGTTTAATCTTCTGATTGCAATCAAAATTAACTTTCATGGCGTGGTCTGAACCCTCCGGTGCATTTACCCTGAGTTCCGACACGTGCGTCTGCGCATGCCGTATTGAGAGCTCCGGCGCTCGCGCATCTGTTTCACGTGCATGGCCGAGTCTGACGGGGTTGTGATAACATTTCTGCAGTCGCGTACACGGATTACCAGATGCCGTTTGTCCCTCGGCTGCCTTCGTTTCAAACAGCCACGTATTAAACTGCATCAATTTACACACCCGCCATGTTACCGATGCTTGTCATAGTGTCAGCTACGGTGTTGCAACTCAACCGTTTTATCGCTGAATAAGATGGAAATTAAGTTAAGCATATTGGTTTGAATTTTGTAATAAAAACCATGGTTTGTGTTCATTACACGCTTAAACTGCTCGATTGAATGGTGGTAAAATCGGTTTGGTGTTAGTGACATAGTTACAGGACTGACGTGATTGTTATCCCTGGGCTCAATATGAGTTAATCCGCGAAACCATACTTCACAGGGGCGCATCAAAATGATTTCCAGTCAGACGGATAAGTGTATTCCTCAAGTAACACTAGTTAGATATTACCCCGATTTTGTTTTAAATGCTGACAATAATATCTCGTACTTGAACTAAAGATTGTATTGATATTCACATCGTTGTAATGTTGTGAGCTTGTTTGCTATATCCTTTATCGTTACTATATAGAAATATAACTTATGGTCGGCTATATACGAACAGATTTAAGTAACCAATCTGGGACAGGTTTACATTGGCTGCCTTCAATCTCTGATCACAGATGGCGACATCAGGTACTCACGTGTGACGCGTGGCATTGCGAGAGTTGGCGAGATGTGACACGTGCAGCTCGACTGCGCACTCCTCGAGAGTTATTCTGTCTCCGCCTCGTTCTTAATCTCAATTACACATCAGCAATTGACCTTAAAAATTGATACTCTAGACAAAATATTGATTAAAACTAGTTCTCCCTGGGCAAACAACGACCCTCTCAAAGAAATTCAAATTTAACGTGCCTCAAACGACAGGCCACTAATGCTAGTCTTTGTACAACCAGGACTGCTACTGTTGCTATGAAAGCGGCAATGTAAGATTAAGTCTCCAAAGTCAATCAAAGTGACATTATGATAGCTTTTAAGATTGAAATTATGTTTTCTCAGTCGTTGCGTAAGCAAAATCTCACAATAAGACCAGCGGTGTATGGGATACTCTCAAAGCCAGCGCCAGATCTCGGATCTGTGAAATGTATAGCTACAATAGAGCATACGGAATGCATATAATTACAGTCTGTACTACACGTATATAATGCATTCACACTGCTATAGACGTATCAATGTAACGAGTAGAGGCTTGCCTCTTGATGACTCGATTTTATGGGGAATTGTACCTGCTGCAATGACACTTAAAACAGTATTGCGATCGTTATACTAGTTGATGTAAACATATGTTCACCTTCTCGATATATTCGTACGGAACATGAGAAGAACAAACATGTCACTATATGTTTTCAATTTTTACATCAAAAGCGCAGGCGAAAGAAAATATAAACCCACGTTGTTAAACTGAAACAAACATTAATGATTATTTGACTGATATATCTGAAAACGTATCACAGGTTACCCTAGACTTTAAACCTGTTATGAAGACTACTTTTTCGTAAAAGTTGAATAAAGCTTTTGCTTGAATCCTGTCTTCAAGTGGATACTTATTTTTGTCTGGTAGTGTAGTACTGATCGACGAGGGTCGCTGTCAACCGTAGGTATAATCAACGACGCAATGCGTTCATGTAATAGATACGTGTAATTCACTGACAGTTTGATACCGCCCCATCCACCTGTACAATACAACTGGTCTATTATAGTCGTACAAATTACAGCATTCAATTCAGCATACAAGTACCATAGTATCCGATGTACAGATGCCACCAGAATGGGTTATGAGACACATGGCATTTACAATATACAGTTTACAAAGCCATGATAAACATCAGCACATAGGACACAAATGTAAAATCATTTTCATTGCGAAACGACATCTTAGTAGGGACATATTCTACATACATTCACATACGACCCATGAAGGTCCGGGTTAGAATTGGTCTTCAATAGCCCATGCTTGTCGTAAGAGGCGACTTACGGGATTGGGTGGTCAGGTTTGCTGACTCGGTTGACACATTTCATTGTAACCCAATTGCGTAGATCGATGTTTATACTGTTGATCCCTGGATTGTCTGGTCCAGACTCGATTATATACAGATCGCCGCCATATTGTTGGAATATTGCTGAGTGCGGCTTAAAACTAAACTCACTCACATACTTTGGCATACACATGCAGTACAACATGAACATACAGAATGCAGACAGACTGAACTAGACATATTCAATTAGTACGACACGTACTCCCACGTATAGATAGATATAAGTGCGAATGAGAGTAGTTCCCTTCAGGTAATCTTACATTTCACATACCCTATCACCAAAAGACGACGTTAAACAAACAAACATCGGAAATATTGTGATACAATGGAAATCTTGTCTAAAGTGGGCTTGAACCCATTCATTCCATTCATTCTACTTATTAAACTTGTAATTGTCTCTTCCTTGTTATGCTTCCACTGAGATGCACTTTAAGAACAGTACACTCCTGTCCGGCTTTGTTGAGGTTTTAGTTGTCAGATGTACGGAAACCCAGAGGGGACATTATTTCGTTGTCGCGCTTTATTCAATTGTGCCACGCTTGTGCTTGTGCATATTTCCTTTTGATAAAATTGAAACGAAAGGAACCCTATCATTCAATAACACATCAACATGAGTCAGTCTTTTCCTTTTCAGCTGGTTTTATAGATGTCCTTCGCAGTTGATATCTAAGGCAATGTTACTGGCAGAGCAGAACATTTGTTTGATTTGTGGGTTTATACTATGGGACTGAGCAAGCTTTTTCGTTGCGATCTCACTAATACAGTCATGTCACACTCTTTTATATACACTTAGCAGCTTCCAGAACACCAACCTCCACATGCATTCGATACCCTCATAGGCGTTCGACAATCTCGACACCCTGTAGAATACCAATCTTCACACACGATCCATACCCTGTAGAATACCACCCATCACACACGGTCGACACCCTGTAGAATACCGGTACCAGTCTCCACGCACGATCCACACCCTGAAGAAAACAAATCATCACACACGATCCACACTATGTAGAATACCGGTGCCAGTCTTCACACACGATCCACACCCTGAAGAATACCAGTCTTCAAACACGATCCACACTCTTTAGAAAACAAATCTTCACACGGGATCAGCACCCTGTAGAACACATGTACTTATAATCACACACTTTCAACATCCCGTGGAATACCATCTTCACATACGATCGACACCCCGTAAAATACCAATCTTCACACACGGTCAACATCCTACAGAATACCAGTCTTCACACACGGTCAACATCCTACAGAATACCAGTCTTCACACACGGTCAACATCCTACAGAATACCAATCTTCACACACGGTCAACAACCTACAGAATACCAGTCTTCACACACGGTCAACGTCCTACAGAATACCAATCTTCACACACGGTCAACATCCTACAGAATACCAATCTTCACCCACGGTCAACATCCTACAGAATACCAATCTTCACACACGGTCAACATCCTACAGAATACCAGTCTTCACCTACGGTCAACATCCTACAGAATACCAGTCTTCACACACGCTCGACATCCTGTAGAAAACCAATCTCACACACGATCGAAAACCCCGTAGAACACTTTCCTTCATACTCAATCTACATCCTAGAGCTTTCCAACCTTCATGGGTGCTCGACGCCACCTAGTGCATCATTTGTCACACACACGTGGCACGCCCCATTCCATCAATGTTCATACAGACTGGAAACCCTCCAGTACACTAACTTTAATTCACGCTGGACACCCTCCAGTACACCAATCTACATACACGCTGGACACCCTCCAGCACACCAATCTACATACACGCTGGACACCCTCCAGGACACCAATACACCAATCTACATACACGCTGGACACCCTCCAGTGCACCAATCTACATACACGCTGGACACCCTCCGGTACACCAATACCTCAATCTACATACACGCTAGGCACCCTCCAGCACACCAATCTACATACATGCTGGACACCCTCCAGAACACCAATGCACCAATCTACATACACGCTGGACACCCTCCAGAACACCAATGCACCAATCTACATACACGCTGGACACCCTCCAGTACACCAATCTACATACAAGCTGGTCACCTTGCTATACACCAATCTACATACACGCTGGCCACCCTCCAGAACACCAATGCACCAATCTACATACACGCTGGACACCCTCCAGTACACCAATACACCAATCTACATACAAGCTACACACCTTGCTATACACCAATCTACATACATGCTGGGCACCCTCTAGTACACCAATGCACCAATCTACATGCATGCTGGAAACCCTCCAGTACACGAATACATCAATCTACACACACGCTGGACACCCTCCAGAACACCAATCTACATACACGCTGGACACCCTCCAGTACACCAATACACCAATCTACATACAAGCTACACACCTTGCTATACACCAATCTACATACATGCTGGGCACCCTCTAGTACACCAATGCACCAATCTACATACATGCTGGAAACCCTCCAGTACACGAATACATCAATCTACACGCACGCTGGACATCCTCCAGCACACCAATCTACACACACGCTGGACACCCTCCAGCACACCAATCTACATACACGCTGGACACCCTCCAGTACACCGATGCACCAATCTACATACACGCTGGACACCCTCCAGCACACCAATCTACATACACGCTAGACACCCTCCAGCACACCAATCTACATACACGCTGGACACCCTCCAGTACACCAATGCACCAATCTACATACACGCTAGGCACCCTCCAGCACACCAATCTACATACATGCTGGACACCCTCCAGTACACCGGTCTAGATACACGCTGGACACCCTCCAGTTCACCAATCGTCACATGCGCTTGATACTCTCCAGAGCACCGCCACTATGCTAAAGAATACCATTCTTTTGTAATATCGACAGCCGCTGCATTATCTACTTTAGCACGCAAACAACATTCTTTGGAGAATACACCCCTCATAATTGCCAAAAATGAAGTTTTCAGGATACAAATTGCAAACGTATTTATTGCTGTGCAAATATGTCTTCAAACTTCATCAAATGTTCCAGAAAATGGAAGTTTGTATTCGTTCCAGAAAAGCCTCCGTTTCCTGTTGAAAGCAAATTTCGGGACACCAATATTCCAACTTCTATAATGATACGTAACTAAGCAATACAATTATTGACTTATTGACTTAATGATCTCTTAAACTCACGTTTCATTTTGACTACTGAGACCATTTCATAAATGGAGACACTTGACATTTAAACAGTATATAATCCAAGAGACCAATACAAGAGAATTTAGGTGTACTCACTCATAAATTATTAAAACAAATTATTTCATTTTTTAAATTGTAACTTAAAACGTTCGTCGGTGTCGTGTGGCCGTAGTTTTACTTCCGAAATATCAAATACAATAATCAAAGCATCATGTGACACATAACTTTGGCGTTGTAGGTCATTTGAAACAATTACGTTAGATACGTTACGAATATGAACCAGATACGTTACCATTATCTTAAAGAATTTATTGCTATTGAAATGAGCCTTCTGACGACGTTTTGCTTAAAACCGCTTCATTAGGAACAAGACATTGAGAAGTGATGGATCACACTGTCTAACAATTCGCGACGATCACCTGATAGCGGAAACTGTATGGATCTGATGTCAGAAGTATAACTAAACCTGGGCCAATGGGTAGTGTTCCTTTATGTGTAATTACGGTTGTAGGCTCATAAGCAAGATTGATAGTATGCCAATGTCTTCAGATGCTGTGTTTAATTTTGGCAACAGGTCTGATACGGTTTGCCAAGTCGCTTCGACAAATCAACAACAGGCGAGTGGATGATAAGTATTTGTTAGTGAGGCTTTTGTTAACAAGTGATTTAGTACCGAATGGTGACTCTTCTTCATTTTATCTGGTAACACCGGGCGTTATCAATGATTTCAGTGATCCATTCATTTATCTCTACCGCAATCTTGCACACTGGAATCTGTTTCGGTGGAAAGTCAAGACTGGGGATTTTCTTGCCCTGACTTTAAATGTTGTTTACACACTGCAAATGACTGTCATAGCGACTGTCAAACTGACGCACGCCACGACTCCAACGACCTCTTCCCACTATAAACACTGTGCGCATCCAAGACATGTTAAGACATTTGGTCTGGTAGTATACTTGTGTTTATAAGTTGGCGGTATGACAAAAACAACTACATAAAATCATTTACTAAAAGCTCGTTTAATATTTTATAAAAGTGCATGCGACTTTAGTGTATGGAGCATATTCTCTTGAACATACATTGTTCATGCACTACACGGTTGTCTGGCTTCTAGGTATGCACAGTTGGTGGTAAATACTGGCGCTAAAATCGTCTCTTAGAATCAACCATCCACTGTAACCAGAAACTGTTCTTTTCCTCCACCAGACGGAAACAAGTGTTATGAATAATAAACCAGAATGTGTTTCTCCGAATGTACTTCTCTGTATGCCAGATTTAAACAACGATCACAAGTCGTCAATCCCGCCGATCGCTTTATGCTAATATCAGATGATTGCTTCTGTAGTCACACCGTCCTAGCCCATTTGCGTCCCGAACTGGGGAGAACGTTATGGCGTGTTACATGCATATGATACTATTTGAATTCTCCTGTTAAATCAGTGATTATGATGTGTAGAGCTGACAGTACATAAAGACAGGCATTACGATGTGTGCCTAACGATGGAAATAGTCGGTGATGGCACTCTAGAAACATCAGTTACAAACACAACACAGGAAAGGCTTACAAATGGGGTAGTTACGGTAGACCTCGTGAGGAAAGTTCAGAAGGATAACGCAATCCCTCCCCCATCACTCGAACCCCCATACACCGCTCAATATGCCCACGCTAATCTGTATTCCACCAAACGCTTGTTCATCTGACGAAGAAAAATCAAATTTCCTCAGAAAATCCTTCCAGCAGGCCTGTTAATCCGTTTCTGTAGATAACCAATTCTATTGGGCAATGGGCAACGCCGATGGAATTAAACACATGGGGGAACGGGCCTGTAGTTAATTCAAATCTTCGTAAACTGTAATTTTGTTGTGATCACTTGGAAATGAAGTGAGTAAAACAGGGTTAGGAGCTCATGTAGTGGAAGACGCATGAGCGCGGGGTTAGAGTAGGAGTCGGGCCGGGAGACAGCCAATTAGCAAGATAATTTTCCAAATTCCGTTTTCATTAAGCGAGGATCAGCATCGTGATGAGAGAAAAGAGCACCGATACTGATGTAATTGAATTGTCCCCTCTCCACATCATGGCATGGCGGACGTTAATTAAAGCAACGGCGACTGCGAGGTATGCAAGAAACCCGTGTCACAACGTCGTTGGCGGTGACGTTGTCCATACTGATGTGTCGACATCAACAACACAACTATATCGGGGCCTTAGATCCAGGAAAAAAGCCCCATAGAGAAGCGCCGGCGACTTGCTGGGATCCTAATTCTAATACTCAACACTGTCGAAACTGATGACATGAAATTTGGCCAGAGGTACTTAAGTGATTGATTCCTTATAAAAAGCCAAGCTTTTACCTTCACCAACTACAGTGGGGTCCATAGGATCCATTTACCAATTTCAAGGGTCCTTTGGTGAAATATGATGGTCCCGCAAAGTGATGAAATGATGTAGCAGACCGTTCTGTGAGGTTTAATGATTACTTTAATTATATGGGGAAGCAATATATGTTTCTCCGTCCATTCTATATATTTGTGTGTATTGGACGCACATTTATTGGATTCACGTAAAACTCTGCAAAGTCTTTTGGACGAATGTTGGCCTGATGGTTTTTCTAATATAGGTTAGAGGATATAGACAGGACAATCAAGGGCGATGTTATCGGTCTGTGGAGAGCTGAGTACAGCAACATCTACCGGCAGAATACCAATACAATCAGCGCCATGACAACATCAATGTGTGGTCAGACGAGTTCATTAATATCAATTACCATTGTTTAAGATGTTGCCTTAAATGAATACGTAAGTTAATATGTTAATAGTTGAGTCAGGGTTTGTAGTCGTGTCATAATCCAACATTAAACTATAGTAACATACAGTTGATATATTGCGTTGATTAAGTTGACAGTTGTTCCATTATGTGACATTCATGAACATGATATTGATTCTTATTTAAAGCACACATGGCAGACTGGTTCTAATGTACATTTATAGCAGGATATTTATAGATTTTAAACTGTAGCGTTTAAAAGGCGGGTGGATATATACATTAGGGTTTCCTTGTAGCCTGTGCACGCAGTAATGGGGTGGTAGACAGTGGTAGGGTGGAGATGAACATCAGGGTTTCCTTGTAGCCTGTACACACAGTAATGGGGTGGTAGACAGTGGTAGGGTAGAGATGAACATCAGGGTTTCCTTGTAGCCTGTACACACAGTAATGGGGTGGTAGACAGTGTTAGGGTAGAGATGAACATCAGGGTTTCCTTGTAGCCTGTGCACACAGTAATGGGGTGGAAGACAGTGGTAGGGTAGAGATGAACATCAGGGTTCCTTGTAGCCTGTGCACACAGTAATGGGTGGTAGACAGTGGTAGGGTAGAGATGAACATCAGGGTTTCCTTGTAGCCTGTGCACACAGTAATGGGGTGGAAGACAGTGGTAGGGTAGAGATAAACATCAGGGTTTCCTTGTAGCCTGTGCACACAGTAATGGGGTTGTAGACAGTGGTAGGGTAGAGATAAACATCAGGGTTTCCTTGTAGCCTGTGCACACAGTAATGGGTGGTACACAGTGGTAGGGTAGAGATGAACATCAGGGTTTCCTTGTAGCCTGTGCACACAGTAATGGGGTGGTAGACAGTGGTAGGGTAGAGATGAACATCAGGGTTTCCTTGTAGCCTGTGCACACAGTAATGGGGTGGTAGACAGTGGTAGGGTAGAGATGAACATCAGGGTTTCCTTGTAGCCTGTGCACACAGTAATGGGGTGGTAGACAGTGGTAGGGTAGAGATGAACATCAGGGTTTCCTTGTAGCCTGTGCACACAGTAATGGGGTGGTAGACAGTGGTAGGGTAGAGATGAACATCAGGGTTTCCTTGTAGCCTGTGCACACAGTAATGGGGTGGTAGACAGTGGTAGGGTGAGATGAACATCAGGGGTTTCCCTTGTAGCCTGTGCACACAGTAATGGGGTGGTAGACAGTGGTAGGGTAGAGATGAACATCAGGGTTTCCTTGTAGCCTGTGCACACAGTAATGGGGTGGTAGACAGTGGTAGGGTAGAGACAGTGGTAGGGTAGAGATGAACATCAGGGTTTCCTTGTAGCCTGTGCACACAGTAATGGGGTGGTAGACAGTGGTAGGGTAGAGATGAACATCAGGGTTTCCTTGTAGCCTGTGCACACAGTAATGGGGTGGTAGACAGTGGTAGGGTAGAGATGAACATCAGGGTTTCCTTGTAGCCTGTGCACACAGTAATGGGCTGGTAGACAGTGGAAGGGTAGAGATGAACATCAGGGTTTCCTTGTAGCCTGTGCACACAGTAATGGGGTGGTAGACAGTGGAAGGGTAGAGATGAACATCAGGGTTTCCTTGTAGCCTGTGCACACAGTAATGGGGTGGACGACAGTGGTAGGGTAGAGATGAACATCAGGGTTTCCTTGTAGCCTGCACACAGTAATGGGGTGGAAGACAGTGGTAGGGTAGAGATGAACATCAGGGTTTCCTTGTAGCCTGTGCACACAGTAATGGGGTTGTAGACAGTGGTAGGGTAGAGATGAACATCAGGGTTTCCTTGTAGCCTGTGCACACAGTAATGGGGTTGTAGACAGTGGAAGGGTAGAGATGAACATCAGGGTTTCCTTGTAGCCTGTGCACACAGTAATGGGGTGGTAGACAGTGGTAGGGTAGAGATGAACATCAGGGTTTCCTTGTAGCCTGTGCACACAGTAATGGGGTGGAAGACAGTGGTAGGGTAGAGATGAACATCAGGGTTTCCTTGTAGCCTGTGCACACAGTAATGGGGTGGAAGACAGTGGTAGGGTAGAAATGAACATCAGGGTTTCCTTGTAGCCTGTGCACACAGTAATGGGGTTGTAGACAGTGGAAGGGTAGAGATGAACATCAGGGTTTCCTTGTAGCCTGTGTACACAGTAATGGGGTGGTAGACAGTGGTAGGGTAGAAATGAACATCTACCAATCACGAGAACTTAAGTAACACTCGATTCTTTAAATGACTGTTGTTACTGTGACATGTAATGTTCCGTAATTTCTTCCGAGTAGTATTTATTGCCACGATGTCCACCAAAAAGGCAAAAGAATTCAGACTATTATAACATTATAACCACTTATGTAATCGTCAGCGTAAACAGCTACTTCTACTACTACTACTGCTGCTACTACTACTAGTGCAATGGCGTTGACAGACCGCCATGTGCACAACGAGGCAGAATCATGGAGCATTTAATGCCAGATGTAATCAATGGCATGATTGTGTTATTGAAATTTGTGCAAATAAGATTAACTCTATATTTAACAGATACCACAGAACAAACTCATAAAACAACGCTATGATATTTGCCGCGAAGTCCGTATTAGCATGTTGTCATTACTGACCGAAGTAATCATCTCCCCTCATTTTGCCCAGCGTTTACTCTTCAAAGCCCGTCTATAATATAATGTGTAGTGGGGGAAAATGCATCACAGCCAAACAAAAGCTGGATAGAAATTCACATAATTCAATTCATGAATCTGTGTGTTATTGGAACTAGCCGATAGCATGCGGTGTTTAATGCAAGGTTTTAATAGCAATAATTGTAATTGAATGATACTAAGATCGAGTGGGGAAGTCAGTCAAGCTTGACATATCGCCCACGTCACAGTCGGAAATAGATGTTTGGTGTTTAACAACTGTGACGGGAAATGTGCGTCTATCAGCGAGGGGTGAGTTGTAAAGATTTCTAAATGAAGTCCTGTTATTTCATAGTTGCAATAATGATATTGAATGATTTACCAAAGTAAATAGTTTGACAGAAGAGCTCGTGCATTGAGTCCATTGACTATACCATTAACGCAGCGGCAATCGAAAGAAAGAAATCGTGTGGTAATTACATAATTGGTCAGTTGACAAGATGACATTGGGGGTGTTCCTTATTCATCACAGTAAACCGAGTGAACCCGTGGGTAGAACAGTCGGTACTTTGGACTGGTGGCAGATAGACGTTTAAGTGCAGGAATGTGCGTTATGATACAGGAGACTTGAGTTGGATGGACACTTCATCAAAGGTATCACTGTTGTGACGCAGAAGGCGATTATTGGGCACACGTGTTATTATATAAACCAGAGCTATGACGCAGTAGAGTGGTATTGGCCACACTTGTTAGTATAGGGATCAGAACTGTGACGCATTAGAGTGGTATTGGCCACACTTGTTAGTATAGGGATCTGAACTGTGATGAAACAGACTGGTATTGGTTACACCTGTTAGTATAGGGATCAGAACTGTGATGCAGTAGAGTGGTATTGGCCACACCTGTTATTATAAAGGATCAGAAGTGAGATGCAGTAGAGTGGTATTGGCCACACCTGTTAGTATAGGGATCAGAACTTTGACGCAGTAGAGTGGTATTGGCCACACCTGTTAGTATAGGGATCAGAACTGTGATGCAGTAGAGTGGTATTGGCCACACCTGTTAGTATAGGGATCAGAACTGTGATGCAGTAGAATGGTATTGGCCACACCTGTTAGTATAGGGATCATAACTCTGATGCAGCAGATTGATATTGGTCACATTTGTTATTAAAGGGATCAGAACTGTGACGCAGTAGACTGATATTGACAACGACTGGCATTCTTGAAATTGATACAGTACATTTCAGGCTTCATGCGGTTGATGGATCACATCTTTATGACAAGACAATGTACAGCTACGACTTTCCATAGTGTTTTCATGTACGATTGTGATGGTAAGTGCAACATTATTGCAGGGAACCCAACACATGCATTACACGACCTTGAAAATGAATCTCATATATATCATCAAATGAGACAATTGTGGTTCCAACACTTCATGTGGGATAATATCAATGCACAAGAAATGAGACTGACAGCCAAATGTAATGACGATTACAGGGGTATTTTGTTTTTCAAATTCCTTTTCCGATGACTTCCGATGTCATTATACACATGATAATATGGCCACTTTTACAGCGCTGAAATCCACGCCGCACGGGCATGCTCTAAGCGCATACAACATAATGGACATGGATATTCCAAGCTGCCTGTGAGTCACTTGAAGATTCATAGTGCCACCGGGTACCCATTTTCTGCTGAGTGAACAGAGGCAATTTTAAACTAACTCACTTGGCTAGGTACGAGCACATGTGCCACGTTTGCTTCGTTGTAGTTCAGGGCAAAAGTCCTAGAAACTCTCAGGAGTCAAGCTGCCAAACACGGTCACCCATCCAAGTACTCTCCGTGACCAGTGTTGGATAAATTCAACTGATTTGTGACCTGGTCTCTATGCACAACATTACACACCAGCGCATACAACACACATATGTAGGCGTCAGTGCATCCATCGTGCGTGATATCAGAAGGTTTCGTTCATTTTCAAACGTTTCCGGAATAGTAAAAACTATGAAATAAGAGTCTTTTTATCCTTCAAAACCTTTGAGTTCTTGTTTATACACGATTATCAATCAACCCTAATCAACGATTAACAGATACGTTTGTGTTATTGTTCTTGCAGCACAATGACATTAATCTGATATTCGGGCATGAACAATAAAGAAAAGATGGTGCGACTTCTGATGTTCATCTTATATCTTGACATCATTGTCATGACTAAACAGAATCATATATTTGAAGGAAAGAAATAATCGCTACACCGTTATATAAAATATATCTTCCAAAAATCAAGCAACTGTTCAGTTGTACGTATCGGTTATTTATAACTACAATGGTGCAGCTTAGTGGGTTGGAGTAAATGTTTGATAACGACTCTTATTTCACTACAACGACATACATACATTTAATCTACGTTTAATGGCTTTAACAAAGGAAATAAGCTGGTAGTACTTTTCATACACATCAACGAACCTTCTTCTCTAGCGCGTGTGTGTGAGCGTGCGTGAGAGCGTGAGAAGCTCTAGTATTTACAATGCAATATGTGGATGAAAAGACATAATTTGTTGATAAACTCTTGTAAAATACATGTATATGTTTTACCCCCATATTATATAACAAACAAAGGACCTGCTCACTGCACATTCTGAATGTCAAATATTGTGTATGACAGACTACAAACGAACGGTAAAATGTGGCTGTGCATAAAGTTTTAGTAGAGAGATTGAAACGATGAGAACCTAAATCGAGCCCAATGATTAATTTAAAATGATTTTTCAGAAATAATTTATCAAGATGATATAAACGTTTGCAGGTTTTCTAGAATAAATCATTCATGAATACAATTGATTTGTTTAAACATTTTCATATTGACTTGATTAAAAGGACCTATCTTTAGAATCTTCAATGAACATTTATAAAAGCAAGCAAAAGAAATTAAACTGGCATTAAAGGATCAAATTACTACAAAAGTATACCTGAACACAAATAAGAAAACTATCTTTTTGAACGCATTGCATTGCTACTAAAGTTTCATCCTATGGATTAGATGTACCTGTTTCTTAGTGCTATGGTAGACAACAGGTATCAGCATGAACGCTGGACTAGCTAAATGGCTAGAAAGTAAGCTCGCCACACCGAATACCTGTGTTCGATTATTAAGTCAATTTCTGATGTGGGCCTATAAATCCACACACTTACTAAATCACATTAAATCCACACACTTACTAAATCACATTAAATCCACACACTTACTAAATCACATTTGACACAACTTGCCACAGAGAACGTTCATGTGTATAGCTATGGTGTATATTAGTAACCATGAAATGACTAATGGACAGACCATTATGTTATGACATGTCAACAGGAAACATGTGTTCTGTATGTGAACTGGGTAAATTCACATACACCTAGGTTAGCCTAACTTTGTGTGTTATCAAACATTTAAACAGTAAATCTTACGCCAGGACGAAGACTCAACTCAAACATCCACGTGGAAATATAAATGAGGTATAAATGAAGTCTGGAGCAGGATCTGGTGTACACATTTAACATTAATAAATTTCAAAGGGAAACCTTGATGCCCAGACTGCGTGAATGTTTTGGTCTTGTATCATCCTATATTTTTAACAAGCGGTGGCAGTAACCTGATGTGTGCTATGTCATTTCGTGGGGCCAGGGTATAATGTGGGTTGTTTCAACGATTCATCCTCAGCCTCAAAGGGTAATAAAACCTTTGCATCAGTATATCAAGCTATCATGGTGAAATGCAGTACCTCAATATCACCAGTGAAAGTAACGGACACGATAGGATATGTCGTCATGCTTCATACTGCACGCATTAAGTATAAAACAAATAACGTTTATCTTAACAAATAAACGTTCACTGTGTTCATTGACTTAGCCAAACAATTACGTCCATCTGGCTGCTGTACCTGCATGTTAACTTGGGGAAAAATCTCCCAAAACCATTCATCACCACTAGCTACTTTTGGCTTGACTTGAAATCTGAAATCGTTCTTCCATTCTTCTTTTCCACTGGATTCAGAATGTATATAAACTTCCGTGCCCTACCAAAGTATAATCTATTGGTGGATCTGACGAATGTGCCGCAAATTCCGTATTTCGTAAATTAACCAATATCCTTAGTGAGATCAGTGAAGGACTTTCTTCACAAATAAATAGTCTACAATGTGCTTTGTTGTTTGTGGGTTTTTTTTAAAACAACAATTTACACTTTCGCATTCTGTGAGAAAAGCAAGTTCAATTCTTTTTAAAACGTCTCATATTTCCTAGCTATACACCACTATCCTACACGACGAGGGAAAAAGTAATTAATCCAGGGAGCTTTTCTCGTGATCAAATTACATGATAAGACTTCAATAGGACATTTCCAAATAACGACGCATCAATGACAACAATATTTGAAATACATTTCCTATTGAAACTTGTACCATATTTCCCCGTGTGGTCAGACCTCAGCGTTAAAGCAAACATCTTCTACCATTGCTATTATTACTGATTCTTAAACACATGCTTATGCGTATATGAGCCGTATCAGGGTCTTATATAAGCAGAGAGTTCTTTGGGTTATGGAAAGAAGACTTGTTTTAAGAAGGAATACTATGGTCCATTTGATTGTTCCTAAGCCAACAGTTCTAAACTACCCATCAAAAGCACTCACTATATGTTTTGCATATATATATATATATATATATAGTTGCATCGAAGATGAATTTCTCCAATAAAATGGGGGAACCAACTGCAAACCTTATGTAGATTAACTCCACGATGATTATGCATCAAATTGCTGAAAAGCATGTGCAAATATTGTGCATGTGAACAGCTGCGTTTTGGTGTAAAGTTTTGTTAAGAATTCGCCAATTTTCACTGAGTTTCATCAATTTATTGAACTCATGAGAATAATCTTTCCAACGTTACGAATATGTTTTACAATACATCAGTTCATGTGTAAACAGCACCTTTAAACAGTGTGGAATATTTTGCAAAAATCTAGTTTGGAACAGTTGACAGAAGTTAATGGCTACATTTACACTTGTGAGTCTAAGCTTTTGATGGGTAGTACATACGTGCATAGTGTAATGAACATACACTGTAATGAACATACTGTAATGAACATACACTGTAATGAACATACACTGTAATGAACATACACTGTAATGAACATACTGTAATGAACATACTGTAATAAACATACACTGTAATGAACATACACTGTAAACATGAACATACTGTAATGAACATACACTGTAATGAACATACACTGTAATGAACATACTGTAATGAACATACACTGTAATGAACATACTGTAATGAACATACACTGTAATGAACATACTGTAATGAACATACTGTAATGAACATACACTGTAATTGATAATACCAGTAACCATTCAGACAATATCATCAATTGTATGACATCCTTAAGGTATCGAGAAATAACATGAACCATTTAGAAGATTTAATATAGCTAGGAAAATGAATATAGACTAAGTGATTTACATTCCAATAGTAGTTCGCTGTTGACGGCCAGCAATGAGATACAGATATGTATTACAAGAATAACAATTGGCTACAGTGTACTAGCACTTGTGGCTCGTTGTAACTATCACAAAAATAACATACTGTACAAATAAATTTTGATATGTCAAAATTTGATATAAGCTGACGATCTTGAATATAAAACAATATCAATACTGTTTAAGGATATGAATCTAATAATTTCAAGACACCAATTTCACCATTTCTTAATCTTGTTGACATATGAAATATAGACACCACATCTCTTTATCAGGGATATTGTCTCAAGCAATTTGTTCGATAAAAATAAAACATGTTCGGGTTGACTGATAAAATTTGAATGCTGGAGAAGGGGAGAGGAAAAAGGTATTATCTCGTAAAGCAAATGAAATATTCACGTCATAAACGACATATCAACATCAGTCATAATTAGCTGGCGTGCATAATCCATTAAACAAAGATGATTGATGTCCCTCTGCTATCTAAACAAAAGGGAATTTAAGTCACTTGCTTAAGCATACATTTACGAGGACTATTCTGTGTAGGAGATACGGCGACATTCTATCCGCGCCCTGCGTCCCAACCGCTCCTATATGCCATCTCAACATGAATCATTTACCGTTATGAGTTGCTTATTCCTAAAATACATCCTTTGACATTTTACAATTAAAGAAAGTGCTATCTTAGACATATTGGGGAACTAAGCCATTCTCTCCACGGGTCTCCGTCGTTTTCATTTACACATTAAAGGGAAATATTGGGATTATCGCCTTTCCCCGAACTCCCATGTGTACCATTTAAAGAGCATTATTTATTCACTTGTGTAAATCTAGTTGGAATAAAACATTTTATTTCGGTAATTTGATTAATTTATCCTTTTGGTAAACGAGCCTGGCTTTCAAAAATACATTTTGAACAAAAATATGGAATATACTTAAGGAAAACTTGATAGGGCCCCGTGACGGCAGGGTAATGATGAGAAGACATTTACTGTGAGTCTGTAAAAGATTTACGGCTGTCTTATCGCATCCTTTCATGACAGGCACGGCATATTTGGTCGACTGTCTGCAGACACTCAACATGCACTTTTAATGATTATTAATCATTGTAAATATATGACAGGTACGTCAGCCCACGATATATATGAGCGTGGATTGGTATGTATGTAGCATTATTCCTTTTTTGCTAATGTTCTATTTTTACATGAATATCTGTCATATTTTCCTTAAAGAGAAATTATGCTGAAATAATACAAGGAGATACACAATGACAAGTTTTTCGAATATACCAGTTTTGAAAGTAATATGTAAACTATTTATTCTTCACTTGTGAATTTGTTTATTTTTTTATTCTTTAATTATTATCAAATTAAAATGAACGAAAATGACTTTATACAGAATTTGCTCGACTTCACTTATCGGTGCGACTCGCCATTGTTTTAAGGATCTGACTGCTCTTGTTTAGGTAAACAATTGACTGGTGCTTGCATGTGTTTGTGACTGGCGCCACCGCAGGGAAGGTATACGCTCACCTTTTCGCAAACAACTGGTAACATCTCTATTGATAGATGAAACAGTTGTTCATGATTCAGTCGGGGCGGTGGGGTAGCCTAGTGGTTAAAGCGTTGGCTCGTCACGCCGAAGACCCGGGTTCGAATCCCCACATGGGTACAATGTATGAAGCCCATTTCTGGTGTCCCCCGCCGTGATATTGCTGGAATATTGCTAAAAGCGGCGTAAAACCATACTCAGTCAGTCATGATTCAGTCGACTTTGCTTTCAGCAGAATTTAATATGTGTTGATAAATAGTTTTTGATGTTCAAAATCTACTAATAAATAGAGAATCTCACAGTAGTGTCCTCTGACATCAAATTCATCACCACGAGTTGATAAAGTTACAAATATCCGAGGCTTGCCGAGGATATTTTTACTATTATCAACTAGTGTTGATATATTTGAAATCAGAAGACACGATGGTGAGATTCTGTCTGTCATCAAAAATCATTCTTCATTAGTTTTCAATGAAAATTATACATCTCTGAAGACTTGCAGTGCAGCGATGTCATAACATTGTGACGAAATCACGTTCATGACATCATGGCATTGTCAGGACATTGTACAAAATCTACTGTCTAAACGATGTCTCCTAGGAGATATCGTATGATCTCACACAAGCAATATCTCCTGTGGAACACAGTTTCGGATGATAAATAGAGAATACTACACGAGGTCTCATTACATACGAATTATACGAAACGAGTGTCCTTCCTATGCTATCTGACCGAGCGAAAGCGAGGTCAGATAACATAGGAAGGTCACGAGTTTCGTATAATTCGAATGTAATGAGACCGAGTGTGGTATTTTATTTATTACCCACGTCTTACATGCACTAAATTGACAAAATAGCGTATTTTTTATATGTTTTTTGGTTTCAAACCGAAACCGGTTTCATGAAGAGGTTGCGGAAGAGTTTTGTACTGTAGTACATTATTTGCATGACGTCACACTGTAATGACGTCATTGCCTTGGAAACCGACTTCAGGATGCATGTCAGTTGTCATCGCCTCGTACAGCCTCCTACAGTAAACTTCTCCGCAGCACCTCGTTTCTTGGTTTCCAGCTGCTTCATTCGGCTAACATCACTGGTGGAAACATTGCGTGTATGTTTTTCGACGGATATAATGTCTCAGTTCGACTCACAATTAAACAGCGACACGGCAAAGTTCGCAATTTTTACATTCCCACAATGCATTTAAGTTGTAGAATGAATGAGTTCACGTGTTTGTAATGAATGAAAAAATAGTAACGTCAGAATGTGACCTAATCGGTTATCCAATCAAATCGTTAGAATCTCAGGTCAAGTCGTTACGACACAGGTCAACGCGATACGACACTCGTGTGACGTACGAGATTAGTATGCAACTACCCATACGTTGACCTCGTGGGTAATAAAACCCAGTATTATGTCTGTCATGTCTGAGATGTTACAATCATTCGTCGGTGACTGTTCCCAGTTGTTTCCGTATGGCGTGCAGCTATACATGTTGGGGGCATGTTCCGCCCCCGTGGCCCAAACACGCACCCATATTCACATGTACACGTCTTTGTAATCTATCAATGCTACGGCGTTACAGCTGAGGCAATTCCATGCGCTGGTTCATCTGTACCCACAAAAATGATAGACAGATCAAAACGAAGTACACGTATCCAAAACGTATGGATACCTATACCGATTAACGCTTTTGATTCAAAAGAGGTTTTTTTGTGGATATGGAACCCATACCGATACGAATACGGGTATAAAGAATGCGGATATGTGTAAACGGCTCCACAGTGGCGTGCAGTGTAGCGTTCCTAGCGTGTAGCGTGACAGAATCGGGTGTTCGAGGGTTCAAACTCAAGATTTGAACTGATTATAATTCTTAGTATATCAGCTCTACACCGTGCTCATGGGTTTCGTTGCAGTGATATATGTGTAATACCAGCAATGCGCAGAGCTTTCCCCGACGTTAAACTGACACACCCTAACAGTACAAACATGGTGCTCAGTAACCCAACACAGTCAGTGAAATTACATTTACATGTCGACAATACCACACTTTACAAGAACACCTGTTGTTAATTGGAAGGCTCATAGATTTTTCAGATCCCACCAGGTAAATAATGTAGTTAATGTAAACACATTTGCATATGAATGCATACAATTTCGCACAGTTTAAAAATCACGAGTTTATGTAAAACAAATTTTATTTCAAATCGGTGTAAATACCCTGCTTATAGAATTAAAATATGACTGATGTTAATATTCAACGATTTGGAAACTTGGTACATTTGATAGAAATACATCCAGTACAGTTGACCAAATGTGCTTTATTGACTGGTACGTATAGGTCAAACTAAAAGGGATAAAATCCTGCGTGAATAGGATCCTGTTTATTTTACTAGATTCATAAGTTTGGGATTTAGACAATAATTTGATTTAAGGTTGTCTATGTTTCGGCATTGAGAAATCTACTCTCAAACGAATCCTACAACTAACAAGGCAAAGCTGCACAATACATACATGTGTTTTAGAGTTCACTGGGAAAACAAATCAATACACATTTCTCAAAGTAATTGCAATGGCAGTTCGCAATAGAATGGCAGTACAAAACTCTAAGGCAATACAGTAGTGACAGACGAATGATCTTCATACAATCGCTGGTCTTAATGTAAAGTGAGATGAGAGACAGTGATCTTCATACAACCGCATGTCTTAATGTAACGTGAGATAAAAGACGAATGATCTTCACACACTCGGTGGTCTTAATGTTATGTGAGATGAGAGACAAATGATCTTCAGACAATCGTTGGTCTCAATGTAACGTGAGATGAGAGACAAATGATCTTCACACACTCGGTGGTCTTAATGTTATGTGAGATGAGAGACAAATGATCTTCATACAATCGTTGGTCTCAATGTAACGTGAGATGAGAGACAAATGATCTTCACATACTCACTGGTCTCAATGTAACGTGAGATGAGAGACAAATAATCTTCACTCAATCTCTGGTCTTAATGTTATGTGAGATGCGAAATAAATTATCTCCACATGTATTCATGAGAGGAATCAAACCCGCGTTCAGTTTGAAGCGACCGTCAACAATTAGTCCACTTTGCAATCTAACCACCACTCGCAGATATAATTCTACGTACGTGCAAATCTGTAAGGCGATTTGTCAAAGGGCACACACACGTACCAACATTCCTTTCTGTTTTCCTTGGAAAAGAACAGTGCGTACCACTTAGAATGCCCCATTATTTCATATATACAGTGAACGTAATATATTCCGCTTTTCTTGGTGACATAAAATATAATTACTGAATAATTAATTATTGGTTATATAAGTATACCCTAGCCGATTTACAAAATATTAATTATTAGTCTGGGCAGAATAATTCAACAGCTCCAAACGTCGTTAGGCTCTTGGAAAAGAGACCACCATTCACATTTGAATCAGTAAGCGAGCTGCTCTGACCAGCGTAGTTGCTCTCAACAAAGGACGTCACGGTGTTCTTGGTGTGACACTTTGTATTGCATAAACACCGGCAGAGTTGTCGCTCTACCGCTGATGTGTGAATAATTGATTTAAAGTGTGAGACACTTTACTGTTAGCGGGACGAACCCGGGACCACTGACAATAATCCTTCCCCTGAGATAGCTGGCAGTGGCGGGCTCACTTCGTTAGGCGCGGAAATTAATGAAAGCATACAGTATTAATTGCTCTGAACCATTGTTCAAGATGTTTAATACAGTCTATGCGCAGTTTCTTTCATCAGATCATTAAATCTCGATCGGGATGGTTTCTCCAGCCGCGGCGAGTACTCGGCGTCAAATCGGTCCATGTAAATAACAACTCTCAGTTAAGTAGCGTTATTAGCTATAATGTCCAGCAGAAATATTTATGTGCCATCAGCCTACCTGAGCATGGGCCGTTAACACAGACATGAATATTGCAGGTTTTCTGTTTGTTTATCTGTTTCCCATATAAGACTCACCAGGTATCAGTGAGTAATTGTGATTGAGATTTTATCATATAATTGTTTACAATATAAAATCGTTCTGATGATTTTGAAACATAGGACCGTTAACATTACCTTAATGGGGACTTTCTGAAGTGCATGCAAATCTCAGCTGTTGTATTATCTAAAGAGGATGTTACATTTTTTAATTTCAATATCAGATATTATGAAAAACTTCCATTATGATAATAAACTAATGAATGTGAACATGAGACGAACTCGCTGTTTTGTCTGTGATTGCTGCACACACGTGCTGATACTGGACACATAGAAAAAAGGCAGTAACTATCAAGAAACGGCCTTTTCTAACCAATCTGTTAGCATTTTAAAACTTAAAATTAATATGAAAATATATGAATAACCCCTGAATTTCAATGTGTCTCCACAGCCACTCTCCTCTGACGAGTCTGCTTCAGTGTGTCTGATATTGCAGTCTTCTACAATCACGACCAGCCTCTCTGGAAACCAGAATGCCGTTATAGAATGACCATAATATCTGAAGTGAGTTTTAAAGTTGTCTCATGTAACACATACTTAATAAGCTACCACACGTCTAAACACGAAATAGAAGGTATTACAATTATTCAAACTAGACACACTTTATTTGATACATAAAAATGGATATCCATCTACATACTTAATAGCTAACACACGTCTAAACACGAAATAGAAGGTATTACAATTATTCAAGATAGACACACGTTATTTGATATATAAAATGGATATCCATCTACATACTTAATAAGCTAACACACGTCAAAATACGAAATAGAAGGTATTTCAATTATTCAAGATAGACACACTTTATTTGATATATAAAATGGATATCCATCCATATACTTAATAAGCTAACACACGTCAAAACACGAAATAGAAGGTATTACAATTATTCAAAATAGACACACTTTATTTGATATATAAAATGGATATCCATCCTCACAGTGTGGAGCCCATTTAGCGTGTCCCAGATTGGACATTGAAGTAACCAAATTTATTGAATCTAACCTTCTAAAGATGAACTATATTGCATTTCTAAATTTATATATAGCATGTCAATTTGTGGTATGGTTTACTATGAAACAAACACCTATCACCAATTAAACCTGAACATGGGTAACAGGGGAATCAGGATGTTGGTTTGCCTCTGTGTTAAAGTGTAGGTGAGGTTGGTATAACGCTACTTCCACAGTGAAATATTGCTGCGTGTGGCGTAAAACTAAATTCACTCACTCACAATAAAGATAGCGCAACAAATGCAGCAAAACTGTTCTAACGGCATCCAACGTAAAGTTAACTGTAACGTTATTTCAGTGCTTTACCGATGACAGCGAGCACTATATCTGCCCTACAAAAGCAAATGAATTAGTTGGATTATTTAATATATGAAAAGACAAATGCGATTGGATATTTAAAGAAACACTTTGAACCCAAGCTAAGAGAGCAAATGGATTTATCAAGGGCATTTATTACATTTTGTGTCATTCTATAAGTAATGTGTTTCTACATTAGTGTATATTCTACAGATAGACTTTCTTATAAGATTCATAAGATGCGGTACAAGATAAACAGATTTTAATTGGAATACTTGAATATGTCAAAGTCCTTGGAAACATATTCTTTCAGATTTTGTATATAATTTGTCCAATTTTGTAGTACGGAGCGGTGGTCTCGGGACTAGAAATGTTTGATGTTATAGAAACTGTACACTTACATTCATGCAAAAGATTTGCTAGGTGTGAAGCCTAGAACTTTAATCTAATGATCTGTGCAGAACACGGATGAAGACGCTAACATTGTGAATTAAATCAGTCCAAAAGCCTCTAACAAAATCCCAAAGAAAGGTTACAACATGTTATTACTGTATGATCAAAAAGTCCTGACATACTTGGCGTCCTCAGTTCTGCATCAACTTTATTCATTTGGTTATGTTGACATATGGACAGAACAGGGCACACGGATAACAGATCATTTTGGGATGCTTTTAATCAAAAGATTTGAATATTCACAATTGGCATTGTTCTCTAAAGAGTATGCACCCAGTACTATAATGCATGTACTATAGGCCTACAGGCCAGTATTATGAACATAGGATTGCTTAAACCATGGCTTGTCAGCTTGGTCTTGGAACGCTATGAAGAAACCAACAAAAACAGTTATGATGCTGAAAAACAATAAGAACATAATCAGGTCGAATCTGGGATTCGAACCCATTGCAATATGCTTCTGGCTCATGCACTGAACGATTTTTCGGTGTCTGAGACAACTGGATCACATGTAGTCACCCCTAGTTGGAGACAACATATGAAGTGCGACATGTTTCATCAAAAACGTTAGGCAATTAAATACCGCCCAACACATACGTTTGGATAGTTAACGCACACACGCTTCTCGTTTGTATTCCACCTGTTATGACATTATTTCTAGACAGTGTCAGCATATATAGGGGCGGGGGTGGAGGGTGAGACTGACCTACTATTCATATACCGCCACCAGATTTCCACTGACACACACAGACTTTCCCTTCCTCGGGTGCATTTATTTTTCATTATTCGTTAACAAATGTGACGGATCAACTGTATACCGACCCCAGTCGGGGCGTCATTACTCAATGGCGGTCACATGATAGAAGGTATTGTCACAAACATATATTTCACCGAAATATATACTTGATACTTGAGTTAATGGAACTACATACTCACTAGTGGGACTTAATATGGTGTCCCTTCATTCACACAGCCTACAATGGGTCTGGTTGTGGACAACCCCTCCGTCTGGCGTGTTATGGTATCATTATTCAATTTATATTTTTTATTGTACATCTCTTTTGTACTGGATATTTGTATGTAGATGTTGGTAGAAGAATAGGAAGAAGAAGAAAAAGAAGCAGGACCTCGTCAACCTAATGAGACCATACTTACTAACGGGTATTTCTGTGTATTATCAACACACCAAAATGTAACTATAGTATACAAGAATTATTCATTTCAAAGATCAGTGAGACATTCAGTTGCACACCAACTGATGCACTCGACTAATGAAGCTTGTTAATGTCCAAACTACAAGACATTTCCCACTCATCATGATACTCCACTGCACCATAGCAGTTACAGTCATAAAAGGTTAAATAAAAACCTGTTTCAGTTTTCTGAATAACACGTCAATCTTTTCAACGGTAAATGCTACTGACATTTGACATCTCCCGTTACGAATTCCACAAACAATTGAGTATACACCTCATCATCTTAAGCCTTGAAGGAGACGATTAAATTTTCATGTCCTTTAATGTAAATATGCTACAACGGCTGTGTAACAGAGTAAAGATTGATGGCTTGTGATGGAAATCGGATGAGAGATGGTTCGGAGATGTTTCAGCGCATTGTGAACATGGAGAATGGTCACTAAATTAAAAATGAAATTCAAGTGAAAAGCAAACCGTGGCCCGTTGTTTCCAGGCGGCGGCCAATGTTCAGCGACGCAAACCAACCGAATAACTACCCGCTGGCATTGTCCCACACACCGTCGGCTGAATGTTCTTGTGAATGGTGTAGATCATTAACACAGATAATCGATAATTTCAATCTTAAGACTAAAAGAGCAAGACATTTCTTTCATTAATAAGTTATGGGGCGTCCCGTTGTTTGATCAGCTTGACGGGTTCTCGGTCGGGAATACTGTTATATATGAAAATTGAATTTGTAAATGACTTTCTCACAGGACAATCTGGTGTTGGTATCTGGTGTTTTGTATCCAAGTGTGACAAGCCTTGTTAACATGATCAGGGGTCCTGTTACATTGTTGTCAGTAGCTCCGTCGTTCAGTCTGTAATTAGAGAGAACCTCTCACAAACTACAGAAAGTATAAAAAAGATGTTCTTGCAATGAAACAAATATATACTGGACAAAATAAGTTAGGGATATTGGTACTTTTATGATTGATATTTTATCAGTGTGTCAATGAATAAATAGATCATTATTCATAATTTCAAAATTTACATATACTACTAACTATTTTTGCCCAGTATATATCACAAAACCCTCTTTGTTAAAAAATCCATAATGCAATATTGACTTATTTGAGTAACTAGTATCGAGAGATGCTTTCTAGAAATTAGTATTCGACTTCTGGAACGGAACTTCAGATTATATTTATTATACAACAATACAATTTGTGGCCTCCTTGATGTGATGAAGTTGTCCTCTAACTGGTTCACCATAGTGGCATAAGTTCTTGGCCTGAAAGTCACTTTTGTAAATGTTCTTATACCGAAGATAATTGAAAATATCGGTAAACTATTTTGCCTTTTTGTCTTATTTCACAAACTGCCAACAATGATTTATTAATCACATAATTATAAACTTGTTAAACGTCTCTACACATGCCGACGGCTATCTGTTTAAACTGCGGTCGGAACAAAACAATTCCAATCATAAATCCTCACGCCAATGCACAAGTTTGATTTGTTAATGGTCTAACAACTTGTAACGCCAAGGTATATGAACCGATGCACATTTAGCTCCCTGTACTAATTAAGACTTGAAATAACAAGGCTACCAGTCTATGAAATCCATATAAACCATTTATGAGGGCTTAAACCTTTGTTTGATGGAGCGTGAACATTTTAGAATTTTGGCATTCGTGTAATTGGCAGTTTTATTTATTCAGCGAAGCCGTTTATTCCCCCGTGGGTTGTGCTGCATAAGACAAACATGGGATGGTATTTGTACATCTCTCAGTCTATTATCAGGACCGCTGAACACGAAAGAACAGAATGATCAACACAAGTGCGCAGTCTTATATTGAACATATTCATGCTTCCTTCAAATCACAGCTTAATAAAAGATGTATACGGCAAATCTTTGCTTCAAAAGATGTTCTATCAAGTCAATTATCGGATCTCGATGTGTAATTCAATTGCTTCCGTGTAAAGCAAACCTATTCCACCACCCTCTGTGGCTGTGTTTTTCCCAGTGTAACGATACAACATTAAAGTGTTGACATAAACACAACTCTGAAAGCAATCAAAAGTCCTTATCCAAAGATGTAAGAAAATGAACATGAAGTCAAAATATTCTTTTATGTGAAAGGCTCAAAGCAAGAAGGCAGTCTCTACATGCGGCTTCCTGTGTCGTTGTTGATGATTTGACTTTACTTCCGGGAGAAAAATGCTAGGAGATAAAGAAGAAAAGCCCATAGCAGGTAAACACGGAAATCAATTTGATGACAATTGAGAGATGTGGCTTGTTAATTGTATTTCAAATTGTCGAAAGACAAGTCAAACACAAAGGCATGTTCCGTTAGAGGCTTTTCTATTGTCCTGTGATCAGATGAATGGATTAGAGTCGTGGCGTAGGAACACATAAAACTCAAGCCCATGAACGGTGTTCTTTCGTATCTGTACATATCATCTGCTAGTGATGTCACAAATCAGTTTCAGTGGAACAAATCCCTTTCCTGAAGATGTAGCTTTGGGATACATAGCTGCGAGGCAGATTAAGTAATCGGGAAGTCTCAGAATCTGAAACAATGACCAGATTTCTTTATGTGGATAAACATGTACAAAAAATTGTTTTTTCTCAATTGAAAAGTTTCAAAAGCTTGGAAAGTGGACTATAATTATGCACACAGGTGTTTTGCAATTGGAAAGTTTCAAAACTTGAAAAATCGACAATAACATAAACTGATAATTGCTTAATTGAAAAGTTTCAAAACCTTAAAATCTTAAAGAAAAGTATTTTTTCTTGAATTGACAGAGTAATTTCATTATCACAAATTGGAATCAGAGTACTGTGCAGATTTAATAAGGATATTTTAAATGTCGAAGATGAAAATGAATGTAAGATTATTTCTTGCATCATCATGTTCTCCGAGATTTTATCTACTGTTTACGAGGGGCTGAACAAGCACGTGTCGATGAGAGATTTACCATGTACTGGTTGTACTGTTTGTTACCATAACTATGTTCTTAAAATGTTCCATTGAGATCACTGGGATCTCCCACATAAAACAGACGGTCAGTTAAAATTATAAAGTCACACTTCCTTACTTTATGGCTAGTCATTCGCGAGTGAATGTTTTAAGTGCAAGGAAAGTGAACAATGATTAAATGCCATGCTTTTGTATATCAGCTGCAGTTTTTGCTTTTGATAATTAAAAATAATGTATCATCAGCTCCCCAGCCTAATCATACGTGTGAACCATTTAGACCACTGAACCTATAATTGTCAAGCAATCTGTTCTAAAATATACGTGACGAATAATGTTAGATTAGTTGGGAAATAGTATGCAATTATGAAACATGAGTTCTTTTATATGAAATATAATTATATGTATTTATAACAAAGAATGGTACATGCCATACAAGACTATTATTTTACGCGGCAGTCCACAGTAATCAAAGAATAACACCAGCACGTCTATAAACGATTTAAAGAGTCAAGCCGGTGCATGTCAATAATCTTCGATGACAAGCAGGGGATAATGGGGACCATCACCTGATGAAGGCCGGTGTTCGTTATGATGTACGTGTCTCCAGTACGATGGTGATGTGTTTAGTAGCATCTTGGTGTCTTCAGTACGATGGTGATGTGTTGAGTAGCATCCTGGTGTCTTCAGTACGATGTTGGTGTCTTCGTTATGATGTTGGTGTCTTCAGTACGATGGTGATGTGTTTAGTAACATCCTGGTGTCTTCAGTACGATGGTGATGTGTTGAGTAGCATCTTGGTGTCTTCAGTACGATGTTGGTGTCTTCGTTATGATGTTGGTGTCTTCAGTACGATGGTGATGTGCTTAGAAGCACCCTGGTGTCTTCAGTACGATGGTGATGTGTTGAGTAGCATTTTGGTGTCTTCAGTACGATGGTGATGTGTTTAGTAGCATCCTGGTGTCTTCAGTACGATGGTGATGTGTTTAGTAGCATACTGGTGTCTTTAGTACGATGGTGATGTGTTTAGTAGAATCTTGGTGTCTTCAGTACGATGGTGATGTGTTTAGTAGCATATTGGTGTCTTCAGTACGATGGTGATGTGTTTAGTAGCATATTGGTGTCTTCAGTACGATGGTGATGTGTTTAGTAGCATATTGGTGTCTTCAGTACGATGGTGATGTGTTTAGTAGCATATTGGTGTCTTCAGTACGGTGTTGGTGTCTTCAGTACGGTGTTGGTGTTTTCAGTATGATGCTGGTGTCTTCAGTACGATGTTGATCTTCTCAGTGCAGTGTTTGTGCCATCCGTACGATGTACGTGTCTTCAGTACGTTATTGCCTGTTTGTTTTGTTTCTGGCTAGTTGGGGTGTATTGGGTGTTTTAAATGGTAAAACTACAACTACAGACATATGCAGATCTAGTGACACCATTCACGGCGTGTATGTGAACAAGCATCTTCACAATAAACACTTCAATATACATGTACATATCCAAATATTTCTTCGCTTTCACCGTGTTTTCAATAAACATCCAAAAGCCAATGTCAAATTACATAACAACACAGACTCGATGCACAATGATGTCCAAATTGTCCAGTGTAACAGAAAACATGTCCCAGTAAAGATATTCCGTTACGCCCGTTTCTGGCACCAAACACGCACTAATATAATGTATAGTATGACCAGAAATTATTGAGAATTTTAGGAATATGTTTAGTTGGATTTCTAATATAAACAACCTTGACCAGCTATCAAGTGCTTGGTTTCATTCAAGAGAGACAACTCCGTTAACCCTTTTTCATCAGTTTGTGAAGAGTTATCCCCATTTGTTTACTTGCTAGCAAACGACATTTTCAGTGATCCTCAGTATGGATGATTTAGAGAAGAGGAAATTGATTTTAGAGTATTATAACAAGGACATCAGATCAGCTAAAGTGATTTCAAGTAGAACAGGCATCCCTTTGTCCACTGTTTATCGTGTTTTGAAAAATATTGCAAATGGATATGGCATTGAGCACCAGGGAGGCGCAGGCCCAGAAAATTGACTGTCGGTGACAGGAGGCGGCTTGGTATTCTTGTTTCTAAAAACAAACGAAGGAGTTTAGAAAACTTAAGGCTGGATATGATTGATAGAGGAACTGTGGCTGTCTGTAAGGAGACAAGTAGAACTGAGCTGCATGCAATGGGTTGGCAGAAAAGTCGAGGAATTCCATCACCGATCATGAAACCTGAACAAATGGAGCGAAGGTTGAACTGGTGCTTACAGCATAGAAATTTTAACTGGGACAGTGTGATTTTCTCAGATGAAAGTTCTGTGTGGCTGTGTCCTAATTCGCTGAAATTCTGGACAAAACAAACTGAAAACTCTTTGTATCAGCGCCCAAAGTACAGTTCGAAATTTAACGTGTGGGGTGGCATATCTGTGTTAGGGGCAACGCCCCTCTGTGTATTTGAAGGGAATATGAAGAGTGAGCGGTACACAGATATTCTCGAGGGACATTTACTTCCATCTGCTCACGTGTTCTATGGAAATGTTTGGATTTTCCAGCAGGACAACGACCCAAAACATCGTTCAAAGCATTCACAGGCCCGGTTTCGGACCCAAAATATGACATTATTAGATTGGCCAGGCTATAGCCCTGACCTAAATCCAATAGAAAATGTTTGGGGACTTATGAAGGAAAGTGTCAATAAGAAAAATCGGACAAATATTGCTGAAATGAAAGAAGAGGTGGTGCGATATTGGGACAGCATGGACCACGACTTTCTAACATCTTTGATCAGTAGTATGCCCAGCCGCATTGAAGACTGCATTGCTGCCCATGGTGACTTGACAAAATACTAACTGTTCATCTGTCTTTGAATCTGGAGTTATGTTCTGCTTATATTCACATTTAATACGTGAGTAATAAGTGAAAAAAATATAAAAATTTACAATCTTAAATTCTCAATAATTTCTGGTTGTACTGTAAATACACCATGAAGAACAGTTCAGAGTGGTGCTACTCACAGCACCTATCATCACCTGTTTATATATGAGTGAGTGAGTGAGTGAGTGAGTATGGTTGTACAATGTACACTGCTTAAGCAATATCACAGCTAATATGCCTCATACTTAGCACTCATGAAGGGGAATCGAACCGCTGTCAATGGTGTGACGAGCGAACCTTTAACCGCTAAGCTACCTCACCGCCCCTGAAACTTACAGTATGCAGGCTCACACAGAGGACATGAAAACAGAACACATTCAACCATTGTGACTGTGATGTTCAATTATTAATCTACTTATTTGAAAATTATTCCAACATTAGTGAGAATAATTACATATTGTCACGTCTCTCCGATGAATGATTTGCTGCATGATAGACCCTCAGATATGTGGGAAGTGAGTGTGTAAGATGTATCTGTTTAACTGGAGACAAACGTGACGCTTAAACATTTGTATCTACATGGTTTTATTTATCATAAGCGTCACGCGTATATTCCGTGATGGGGGAAATGAGACTAGTTGATCTCTATATGTTCTTTTAAACGGTTATTTGAAATGGTCACACGCCATACATTTACTGTTTATGTTATCCAAGACTGCGAACGAAAGTTTAACGGAAGCATATTTTCCCAGTAAATAAATCAAGATCTCAATGTCTCTATCGCGGATCAATCAAGCTGACGACAAGGCTATGTCGTCGTTTTGTTATTTTTTATTTTATATTATCATTTTCTGCCTCTTTCACTTCTTAAAAAAGAGCTACCTCTGTGTGGAACGAAAATGATTTGATAATGAATACTTACTTAATATCACTGAATGTATAGGCAACGGTTTAAAATGCGCCATTGTTAAACCCCCTAACACGGAAATAAAATAATACGTATCCTATACCATTTATTCAAACAATTAGCAATCACACAGCACGACTATATTCATTTATGTTGTTATGGTAGACTGTTTGATACAGCGAGCTTAACGCGCCATGTGCAGAATCTGCTCAAAGAGGGCTATTATTATGAAAAATTGATTTTATTATATACTTTTACGTTGGAAGTAAGATGATTTAATGAGACGTTTTGTGTGGCTTTCCTTCACTCCAGATTTAAATATTCCTTCAGAGTATTATTTAAATCATATTCGTAAAAATATTTTACTGAAAAACATTGTTATGATTTTCAAATCCTTCAACAGTGCGTTGTACATCTATTTAAGAATCATCATTTGAAATGGACATGTCGTGTTTCTCAGCTGGGATGGGCAGCTAGTGAGCCCTATTGGCAGTGACTCGCACCATCAGCAACCAGGCGAAACACTAACAAAGTCATTTAATCGGCTTGTCACACCACACCAGGGGACGGCGTTAACTATGTGAAACAACACGGAGCAGGATGATGGTGCTGCGGAAACAAATCCTTACAGAACACGCACGGGGAGATGTCACAACGATGTATTCCCCCGTCATGCCAATTTCGATGTCTATACTATTCAAGTATTAACATTATTCTTTATTAATCTACAGCTTTAATATTAAGCCTTGATAAACTTGAAAATGAGACAATGTACTAATAATTACATATAGATTTCACATTAGAATTTGAGAATATGTATAGTTACTTGATTAAAACTGTTTAAAATGTTTTGAATTGTGAAATGCATGTAGTATGTAAAATTCAAATACATTTTACGTGTTTATTATTTAATCATAAACAGACAAGTAGGTTCAACATTTGTGATGGTGCTGACGAATATGATCTTGAACCCTCGTTTCCTATGCTCGACACTGTTTAATTCAGTGAAGTTCATCTCAATGATATTTAATGAATTGTATGAATTATTTAGAGATATATATCAACTAAGTGGTACATAAGAGATGTTTATGATCTGGAACACACACACACGCACGCACGGACGCACGCACGCACGCATACACACGCACGTACATGTTGGTGATACTACATGTAGTAACTATATGTATTGGTAACCCTTGACGACTGACTGAGGAATAACCCTATAACCAGTTGTATTGTTACCTCATGTACAACAACCAATGCCAAATTACACCCATACAGTTTCGCTTCGACGTAAAACCGTATATATCTTGCGGACAGTGTTGTATTAAGTAGACACTGTAGTAAGTGTTGTATATAGTGGACACTGTAGTAAGTGTTGTATTTAGTGGACACTGTAGTAAGTGTTGTATTTATTGGACAATGTAGTAAGTGTTGTATTTAGTGGACACTGTAGTAAGTGTTGTATTTAGTGGACACTGTAGTAAGTGTTGTATTTAGTAGATACTGTAGTAAGTGTTGTATTTAGTGGACACACTTGTATTTAGTAGATGTGTTGTATTTAGTGGACACTGTAGTAAGTGTTGTATTTAGTAGATACTGTAGTAAGTGTTGTATTTAGTGGACACTGTAGTAAGTGTTGTATTTAGTGGACACTGTAGTAAGTGTTGTATTTAGTGGACACTGTAGTAAGTGTTGTATTTAGTGGACACTGTAGTAAGTGTTGTATTTAGTAGATGACACTGTAGTGTTGTATTGTAGTAGGTAGTAAGTGTTTATGTATGTACAACCGGACACTGTAGTAAGTGTTGTATTTAGTGGACACTGTAGTAAGTGTTGTATTTAGTGGACACTGTAGTAAGTGTTGTATTTAGTGGACACTGTAGTAAGTGTTGTATATACTGGACACTGTAAAGTGTTGTATTTAGTGGACACTGTAGTAAGTGTTGCATATAGTGGATAGTGAGAGTTGTAAGTACACTGTAGTAAGTAGAAAGTGTTGTATATAGTAGACACTGTAGTAAGTGTTGGACACTGTAGTAAGTGTTGTATTTAGTGGACACTGTAGTAAGTGTTGTATTTACTGTGACACTGTAGTAAGTGTTGTATTTAGTGGACACTGTAGTAAGTGTGTACACACTGTAGTAAGTGTTGTATACTGTAGTAGAAAGTGTTGTATATAGTGGACACTGTGTAGTATTTAGTGGACACTGTAGTGTGTTGTATATAGTGGACACTGTAGTAAGTGTTGTATATAGTGGATACTGTAGTAAGTGTTGTATTTAGTGGACTGTAGTAGTAAGTGTTGCATTTAGTGGACACTGTAGTAAGTGTTGTATTTAACTGACACTGTAGTAAGGTGTTGTATATAGTGGACACTGTAGTAGTGTTGTATTTAGTGGACACCGTAGTAAGTGTTGTATATTAGTGGACACTGTAGTAAGTGTTGCATTTAGTGGACACTGTAGTAAGTGTTGTATGGATTAGTGGACACTGTAGTAGGTGTTGTTGCATTATAGTGGACACTGTAGTAAGTGTTGTATTTAGTGGACACTGTAGTAAGTGTTGTATATATAGTGGACACTGTAGTAAGTGTTGATACTGGATACTGTAGTACAGTGTTGCATTTAGGTGGATACTGTAGTAAGTGTTGTATTGTGGACAGTGTTGTATATATGTTAAGTGTATTTAGTGGACACTGTAGTAAGTGTTGTATATAGTGGACACTGTAGTAAGTGTTGTATTTAGTGGACACTGTAGTAAAGTGTGACACTGTAGTAAATGTTGTATTTAGTGGACACTGTAGTAAGTGTTGTATATACTGGACACTGTAGTAAGTGTTGCATTTAGTGGACACTGTAGTAAGTGTTGCATTAGTGGACACTGTAGTAAGTGTTGTATATAGTGGACACTGTAGTAGGTGTTGTACATAGTGGATAATGTAGTAAGTGTTGCATTTAGTGGATATTATAGTAAGTGTTGCAATTAGTTGACACTGTAGTAAGTGTTGTATTTAATGGACACTGTGGTAGGTGTTGTATATAGTGGACACTGTAGTAAGTGTTGTATTTAGTGGACACTGTAGTAAGTGTTGCATTTAGTGGACACTGTAGTAAGTGTTGCATTTAGTGGACACTGTAGTAAGTGTTGTATATAGTGGACACTGTAGTAAGTGTTGTATATAGTGGACACATGTAGTAGGTGTTGTATTTAGTGGACACTGTAGTAGGTGTTCTATATAGTGGATACTAGTAGATACTGGATAGTAGGTGTTGTATTTAGTGGACACTGTAGTAAGTGTTGTATTTAGTGGACACTGTAGTAGGTGTTGTATATAGTGGACACTGTAGTAAGTGTTGTATATACTGGACACTGTAGTAAGTGTTGCATTTAGTGGACACTGTAGTAAGTGTTGCAATTAGTTGACACTGTAGTAAGTGTTGTATATAGTGGACACTGTAGTAAGTGTTGCATTTAGTGGACACTGTAGTAAGTGTAGTACGTGTTGCATTTAGTGGACACTGTAGTAAGTGTTGCAATTAGTTGACACTGTAGTAAGTGTTCTATATAGTGGACACTGTAGTAAGTGTTGCATTTAGTGGACACTGTAGTAAGTGTTGCATTTAGTTGACACTGTAGTAAGTGTTGCATTTAGTGGATACTGTAGTATCCAGCTCAGTTCATTCCATCCAGTAACAGAATCTGAGGTCAAGAAAATAATGCTTTCGTCAAAACCAACTTCATGTGAGCTTGATCCTATCCTGACAAAATTCCTTTTGAAAATACTGGATATCATTCTGCCAATCATTACCAAGATCATCAACCTAAGTTTATAATTAGGTTGTGTACCATCATGCTTTAAGCGAGCCGTAGTCAAACCACTCATCAAGAAAACCACGCTTGACTTTCAGTGCCTAAAAAACTATCGCCCTGTCTCAAATTTGATGTTCATGTCTAAAGTTCTGGAAAAAGTAGTCAAACAACAACTCTCGGATCATCTTTCTCAGCATAACTTGACTGATTGTTACCAATCTGCCTACAGGCAGGCTCACAGCACAGAAACTGCTCTAAATTATGTGTTGAACTCTGTCAGATCTGCAGTCGACATTGGTGAATCTCCTTTGCTTGTCTTCCTGGATTTATCTGCGGCTTTCGACACAATTAACCATGAAATTCTTCTTGAGCGTTTGCTGAAAGAATTTGGTTTGACTAATACAGTTCTTGACTGGCAAAGATCCTACGTTTCAGACAGAACCCAGTCCGTTCACATAGGAACATCATCTAGTCACACCCTAACCTTTGGAGTTCCCCAGGGATCAGTTCTTGGACCAATTCTTTTCTCCCTCTATACTCAACCGCTCGGAAAACTGATGTCTGCTTATCATGTGCCTCATCATTTCTATGCGGACGACAGCCAATTGTTTGACAGTTTTAAGTCCTCAGAACAAAGTCAGCTAGAGTGCAAGTCCAACCTTGAAGCATGCCTCTCCAGCACAAGATCCTGGATGTCTGCTAACAAGCTGAAACTTAACGACTATAAAACAGAAACAATGGTCATCTCCACAATCTCAAGACAACGAAACCTTATCATCAAAGATATTTCTATTGGGCAATCTTCGATTCCTTTTTCTTCTCTTGTGAAAAACCTTGGCGTTCTTTTGGACTCAAACATCAGCATGGACAAGCAAATAAATCATCTAGTAAAGACCTGCCACTACCATCTGAAGAACATCGGCAGCATCCGCAAAGTCCTAACAAAAAAGAAGCCACTGCCCACCTTGTGCGGACACTGATTTTATCCCGCCTGGATTACTGCAACAGTTTACTGTTTGGCATCTCTTCGTCTCAACTCCATCGTCTTCAGAAAATCCAGAACAAAGCTGCACGCATCATCACTCTCACCAGTCCTCGCTGTCACATCTCTCCATTCTAAACTCTCTACACTGGCGTGAAATGATTGATTTCAAGATTCTCTGCCTCACCTATCAGTCTTTCTACAACTCAGGACCTTCCTATCTTCAAGACCTTCTGACACATTACTCTCCAGAAAGAACTTTGCGCTGATCACAACAACTGTTACTTGCTGTCCCGAGCTACAATCTAAAATCATTTGGCTCAAGAACCTTTTCATATGCTGCAGCTTCTCTGTGGAACCCTCTCCCCATCGAGTTAAGATCATCTCCTTCCCTAAGTACATTCAAAACACGACTAAAGACTCATCTATTTCTCCGCTACAAGTGACTTCCAATCATCCGTACCTGCCAGCTGTATATAGTTTTAACTTGAGCTCAGGAAGCGCTTTGAGCATATCCCTGTGACGTGGAAAGGCGCTATATAAATGGCCTATTATTATTATTATTATTATTATTATTATTATTATTATTATAAGTGTTTCATTTAGTGGACACTGTAGTAAGTGTTGCATTTAGTGGACACTGTAGTAAGTGTTGCATTTAGTGGACACTGTAGTAAGTGTTGCATTTAGTGGACACTGTAGTAAGTGTTGCATTTAGTGGACACTGTAGTAAGTGTTGCATTTAGTGGATACTGTAGTAAGTGTTGCATTTAGTGGATACTGTAGTACGTATTGTATATAGTGAACAATGTAGCAATTCTAGCATTTAATGGACACTGTACAAAGTATAGTGATCGTTGTGTTTAATGGACAATGTAGCAAGTGTCGTATCTATTTGACACCGTAATAAGTGTTGAATCTGGTGGACACTGAATTAAGCGCTACATCTAGCGGACACTGTAGTAATGTCATATCTGGCGGACACTGTTGTAAATGTCGACATATACTAGCTGTGTTGTAGAAAGCGAGGGTGCTTAGTGTCCCTCTCTTTGTAATATTGTTGGACAGATCTGTAAAACCGGAGGGACAATGGCGGGTAAAATCACATCTATCAATGTGCGTGAAGCCGACTGTGAAATATTTATTGCGGAATAGACGAGTCAGTCAGGATATAGCCGCCATTATGAACACATAGAGTGTGTGGATGCCTTTATGCGTGTCCGTCAGTACCGTCTCACGGGAGGACTCGCAACTCGGCCATACATGTATTGATCTGTGTGGAGCTCGCCGCACGCGCGCTCCCAATCCTGAACTAGACAAAGTGACACATGGAGATTTTACGACCGTTTCAATGATTATCACAGTATGAAGGGCGGGTCCACATTGAGCGTGATCTTGTTAAACGGGAGTACTTTGTCCCTTTCAACAGGACAGCGGCGTGCCAAAAGAATTGATAACCACACTATAAGAAAAACATTAACATTTGAAAATACTTTTTATTGTAGTTCTGAAAGCTTATACACTTGTACAAAGAAATAGTAGAAGTCGTAGACCTTATCACTTCATCATTGGATAAAGAGTGCAATTACAGAGGAATTGCTTGACTCTCTGTGACTCATGAAGCAGACTGGACGGCAATGTCAGGGGACATACGGGAATGACTTCTTACAGTTTGGGTTTTCAATATTTTAAATATTTAACTATCAGTCAATATGATAATATGTTACCTCAAATATAACATAATAAAACATTTATAAGTATTTTATTGATCATAATTTAGAGTTGTATTTGAAGAAGCCTTATGGGTTTGTTTTTTAAGAAAGTTGGTCTGTTGTTAAGAACAGATATTGGGTATTTATAAAGGTTTAGGGTTGGATTGTCTATCTTCCTACGGATTTTCGGGCGACAACTAGACGTCTGTCTTGGTCAAGTCATCTAGAGTTTCTGTCTAAATTAATCCTCTTCTGCATGATCTTTCCTTTATAATAGTGTATGTCAAAACAGTTCCATTTGGCTTTGTGGGGCTACACCGGAATGATCATACATCCTTGGCATACAAGCGGTCAGTGTCAGAACCCGACAACATGGTTCCAGATGAATTCAGGTGTTATCTCTCGTATGTTTCTGCAGTTAGTCGTTACTGGACTAAGTTGATGAATGTGTCGTATAGTCATTATCCAAGGAAATGTCAGAAAGGTGTGATATAATCATTTGTGAAAATGCTAAAATGAAAAACATTATCGCAGAAAGTCTAATCCCTAATACAAGTATTAAAATCAACTGTGTTTCAGTCTGATCAGATTGTGTTGTTCAGTTTGAGTTTTGACGATATCTGGGAACACTACAGTATAAGCTACCCTCAATCTCTTTCAACATTTTGCAATTTTGTAGGAAACAGGATCGACACAGTTTTCTTGAAAATGCTAGTAAATGATTTTATTACTCGCTAAACATAAATTTAATATCCTTATGTCTACAACATAATGTGTATCAATTAAACATCTAGCCATATTTATCACGCAATGCAACTTCATATTCCTTCCAGTGCCGAATGATCAGGTCGATTGTCATATAGATGTAACACGAAGCGGGCCGACGGGCAACACTTAAGAAATTAACCAAATTGAATATTTAATCATGTAACGTAATAATGTCGTGTCAAAAGAACTACAATATAAAAAAAATATACATTGATTTATTTGAAGTCGAAACTGAAACTCTATTGTGCCATCGTGTGGTTATTGTGTACTATCGACTATCAAATGTAAACTGAGAATGAAGATATAGTCATCAGTATCTCCTTTTAAAAACAAACATAAATCAAGCAGTGTATTTATCATATACCTCATTATTACCAAAAAGCTTTTGTTTGTACAGTTGACATTATGACTCATCTCTAAACCACGAAATGAAACCTGAGTCCGCCTTGTTAAAGTAAAATACTAAAAGAAACTTCGTTTGGGATTGATATAATAACAACAAAAAGTTTGTACTTTAGTATACAGCAAGTACACAGTATGTTTGAACAATGGAGATTTAGTTCATACACTAAAAACAGCACCGACCCAAATTTGTCAGACAACTAAATTGCATGTACATGTGCAACCTCGGTGTCACACATATTTCACAAAGAACCCACTCTCTCAGGGTCAGGCACCTAATCGCCAGCACACAAAGTCAGCCATCTAGTGATTAGGTGCCTGACTCGGAGGATTTAGGTTTGAATTCCGGATGGAACTCAACCCAACAGAAGTACTAAAATCGGTACTTCACTGAGAAAGTTGTATCCTAAATATAACATATGTTGCATTTGACCACTTTCTGAATGCAATTGCGTGTTCAAGAGGATTGGGCACCAATAAGCACGATATCTATACAGTACATTCAACTACTGTTATTATAAACGCAAAGGGACCAATAGTTTTAGCTCGTTATAGTCGTTATAGCTGAAGTTCGTCAATATGTTCGAACTACGGCTGTAACGATCTAAAACTAATGTTCCCTTGGCGTTCATAATAACAGTAGTTGTTTGTTCCGTGGATATCGTGTTTATTGGTGCCCCATCCATCTTGTGTGATATATATGCATTTCGACTAAACTGCATGTACACAGCAAGCAGAAAGAGGTCGGGACCTAAAAACGCTGTTCGTTTTGTCCGTCAGTCCGTTTTTGTCGTGTCCGTCATTACTGTAGTGTGCCTGTGCCTGGCCTGGCCGGTGATCATGCTCCAGCCGAGTTGTCGCAGTTTAACAGCCACTCCTCTTGATAAAGCCCAAATTAAATGCGAGAGTTACGTCCCTTTTGTCGCTGTTTCCTTCTGCTGACGACATCTCTGCGGATTCTGTCAACATCACCTAAAGAGAGAAACCTATTTAAATTAGTATAGTATTAACAAAGAGAATGAATGAAATAAAATGGTTATTTATAAAGCGCCTGTATCCACGCACTCGTGCATGCTATAGTCGCTAACTCATTAATATCCAGGTCAACCCACGCTGCCTGTGAGGCGCTAGAAGGTTAACAGTCATATGTCTGTATCCCTCCGGGTACCCATTCACTGTTGGGTGAACAGTGGCAAACTCACTTGCCTATGGCCCATGGTAAGACCATATGTATCACGTGTGCTTCGTTGTGGGGCAGGACTTAAGTCATAGAAACTCTCAGGAGTCAAACGGCCAAACACGGTCGACCATCCAAAGACTCTCCGTGAGCAACTGATTTGTGACCTGAGCTCTGTGAAAATGACCACACGTCACCACTGGAAACACAGAAGATAACATGGGATCGAATAGTTGCATTGTATAATAAAATAGACCGTAATAGTTGGTAACAGCTTCGTTACAAGTGATGATAAATATCACTTTTATAAAAATAGTCTTATACTATCCTCTTGCAGTTGTAATTAAACATATCTATTCAATGTGGGGAAATGTTCTGCACGATACAAAGGCCCGGACGTATATCATTTTGGACAATGAACCTGAGAAGTTGTGAAAGCTGAGTTTCTATCAAACAAATGAAACTGGTTGTGTTTCCTGCACTATCCGCAGGGCCAGCATTTGCTGCACTATCCTCAGCATCAGCATTTGCTGCACTATCCTCAGGGTCAGCATTTGCTGCACTATCCTCAGAGCCAGCATTTGCTGCACTATCCTCAGGGTCAGCATTTGCTGCACTATCCTCAGCATCAGCATTTGCTGCACTATCCTCAGGGTCAGCATTTGCTGCACTATCCTCAGAGCCAGCATTTGCTGCACTATCCTCAGGGTCAGCATTTGCTGCACTATCCTCCGATCCAGCATTTGCTGAACTATCCTCAGGGTCAGCATTTGCTGCACTATCCGCAGGGTCAGCATTTGCTGCACTATCCTCAGGGTCAGCATTTGCTGCACTATCCTCAGAGCCAGCATTTGCTGCACTATCCTCAGAGCCAGCATTTGCTGCACTATCCTCAGGGTCAGCATTTGCTGCACCATCCTCAGAGCCAGCATTTGCTACACTATCATCAGGGTCAGCATTTGCTGCACTATCCGCAGGGTCAGTATTTGCTGCACTATCCTCAGAGCCAGCATTTGCTGCACTATCCCCAGGGTCAGCATTTGCTGCACTATCCCCAGGGTCAGCATCTGCTGCACTATCCTCAGGGTCAGCATTTGCTGCACTATCCGCAGGGTCAGCATTTGCTGCACTATCCGCAGGATTAGCTGGAGTCAACTTATCTGACCACAGTGACAATCCCTACATTGATACCTGTGGTGTCACTGAGTGACAAACATTTGCTCTGCTGTTTGTACATGCATCACGGGGCATGCATCTAGCCATTTAGCCTGGTGACTTGATTACTACAACATAGACATTGTGACGTGTTGACTCCCAAGCTATCATCAATCGGTAAAAGACGTAGGTGTGACACCAAACACAACACAGTTATGTGATACATTGGCAAGCATATTGTAGAATTAACTAGGTTCACAAATCAGTACAAAGGTATTACTATGACAGTATACATTCAGAGGTGGTATCATTAAAGCAGTGATCACAGCAATATAGACAACGATGCTCATATCTCGGCAACTATTATCAAACTTCCGAAATTCGGACTAGGCAGAATATAGAGTGATCACACAAAATGCTGGTTTTCTTGTTACTGGAGATGTAATGTGAGATGTGAGACAAGAGTTAACTCCCTTTATATACCAAAGGAAAAGATGACAGAAAATTCTACACAAGGGGAGATGGTTCGGAAATATGCTATTGTACCACATTTTGTCTAAATCCAGTTTAAGTCTAAATATAGCACCAGTCCAAAAAATACCCTTGAAGATCCGGTTTAGAACTGGTCTTCAGCAACAAATGCTTGTCTTGAGAGGCGACGGGATCGGGTGGTTAGGCTCCCTGACTTGGTTGCCGCATGTCATCGTATCCCAATAGATCGTTGCTCATGCTGTTGATCACTGGATGGTCTGGATCGCTAGAATATTGCCATATAGCTGGAAAGTTACTGAGGGCGGCTTTAAACAACAAATCCCCGACTGTGATTACACAACGTCATTTAGAAAGTGGTCAAATTTAACATATGTTATATTTGGGATTACACTTTCTAAGTAAAGTACAGATTCTAGTACTTTTGTTTGGAATTCGAACCCACACCCTCAGAGTCAGCCACCTTATCGCCAGCACACAAAGTCAGCCGCCTAACCCGCTCAGTCACCGCTACTTCCACAAAGTGGAAGTCGGACAACTGGTAGTCTAGACTGCGGACTTTGTGTACCCCCTCTGATAAGTGTCAATTGGCACGAGTCCCACAGCCGAAAGCTATGATTACACAATGCCATTTAGAAATAGGCATTTAGGGACTTAACCCAACAAAAGTAATAGAATCTGTACTTTACTAAGAACGTGTAATCCCAAATATAACGTGTTAAACCCCCGACTGAATGTCTACAGGTACAATGTATTGCTACTCTTGGAGCATAGTTACACACTACCGCATAACACAACATCGTCCTGTGATTACACCGTTTACTTCAACGTGTGGGCGACAGTATAAGCAACGTCTAACGGAAATGGTACTGGGTAATACAAGCGGATGCAATGAATGCCGAACAGGATAGTTTGTGCTTTGGCAAATAGCGTTCATAAAATGTAGTAAAAATATGAAACCAAACGTTTGTTAACTTCCACATACAAGATGACCGATACAATTTCGGAATATATAAATGTTAGGTATGAGAGTATAGAAAGGGGAAGACCGTGACAACACCAGTATATGTACATGACGTCATGGCTACATGTAGGTCACCTATCTCGAGACAACCAGCAGACCCGGTTGTCAGGCTCGCCTACTTGACTACGTGTAATTTTACCCGGACAGCATCGACGCTGCTCGTGTTATCAACCACTGGTTGGTCCACACCAATTATTTACAGACCGACGTCATAAGTATAGTACTCAAAAGAAGCTACGAACACCATATTTTTCATACGACTGTAAATGAGGTGTCATGACACTACTATAGGCCTGAAACTGTTGAGTGTTCGTTAAAGTCTTCACAGTATTACGCATGTACGAAATCATACTCCAACGTCTCTCAGATGTGAATTAACACAGTACTTTGAATCATTTGTTTCTTTTGTTTACTTCCTTCAACAAGACAAATACGCCGGAGAAGAGATGTAGAGGAAGGGAAGTAACTCTTCCCTGAACAACCCAGGATGCACGGATTAGTTTTAGCTGAAGTCACTTGGACGTGGACGATGGTACTGTTAATGAATTCCGCGAGCTGGCATACGGATGTGTTCTTGAAACAGAATCCTCGCATAGAACTGAATCCTGTGACTTTGAAATACCACAGACATATTATCACAACCGACTGAATCTACCGGAAAATCTTCAACTCAGTTCTATAGATGCTTTTCACCGAACATTGTTGACCAGCATTATATGTGTAATTTACATTCATCCATCAACGTCAGGATTAGGTCATCCGTATTTGTTATGTGTAGCTCATCTAAAACCCCACCTAGCAACCCTAACTCCAATATATCAGTTAAAATTGTGCAGTACATACAATATAGACATTCAAGCTTTATGGATGAAAACTTCTCTTATTTCGTGAGTGTGACGTTTCTGTACACATTCTCGGTGAAGAACACATCCGCACACACAAAATAAGAGAAGCTGTTACCCATACAGTTTGTCTAGATTGTCAATATTCACCTGTTAGTTACAGTAATTCTACGTGCAACAAAACCTGGCACTGTACAGACGGATGCTGATCCTCACACACAAAGCTGGTCTTCTGGGGACTTGAGGTGTATTGGGAAACAAGAGGTACTACTTTGCTCCCCTTGTATACCCAAGACAATCTCAGGAAATTCTACAATAGTATCGGAGGCAGACGATTCCAAAATAGGCTTTCCTGGTCATTCTACGCTGTTTTGGTTGCAACTACAGATGCCTATAAGGTTGTAGCACACCAAATGTAGCACACCATTGCCCCTCACTAACTCTACAGGTACAATGTATGTAACTTATGCCACCTTCTAGGTGCACGTGATAAGATTTGTCTCACCTACGTATTTAGTGCATGCATACCTGTTTATGTACAGGTTGCTGTGACTATAAGCCGATATGTAATTCATCCCATTACCACACATACACCATTTTATTGTGTTGGGTTGATCTCCCAACTAAGTCTATTGTGTAGGTCATATTTTCATCTAGTACTATACATCCTCAGATGGTTTGGTACACAAATCCGGCATATCAGGTTATCTCATCTCAACTTGCATCCATTTAACTATGTACAAATTACGTGATTTTAATAAGCAGTAATATCAAAAGAGCCTCTGTTAACTGTAGGGGCCTTGCCGAAAAACAGAAACGGAAAGAAATTATGAACATCTGGCGGAAAACAAATTGCTCAGTAATCTGTCTTCAGGATATTCACATTTCCCATGAGTTATTATGAAAAAATGAACGGGGCCTTCAAAGTATTATTGCACCTTTAAATCCAATGCAACGGGTGTTGCTATTTTATTTATAACAATATTGAAATTCACATCCATCAATTTAAGAAAGATGATCAAGGTAACTTTATAATTGCCGACACTACTATTGACAGAATAAAATTGACTCTAGCCAATATTTATGGACCTAACTGTGATAACTCCACTTTTTTACCAATTGTATTTGATAACGCTAATGACTTTGAAAACTAATCATTGGTAATATTGGTAATATGTGGGGACTGGATCCTGGTACTAAATCCATCAGTAGACCTTGAGAACTATAAATCCACCAACAATCCTAAAGCCCGTAGAGAAGTACTCGACAATGTTAAGTCATGACTAAGTGAATATTTGGAAAGAACTTAATCCTTCATCGAAATTTTTACTTGGTGGAAGAAAAATCCTAGACAAAAATCAAGACTCGATTAATTCCTAGTTTCTAGAGATATTGCAAATCTTACTGTGTCCTTTGCCGTCCCCCCAGGATACAAATCTGACCATTCAGCTATCGCGCTAACTCTTTCCAACTCTTTATGGAAGACAAGACGAAAAGGCGACTGAAAATTCAATACATCCCTGCTGAGAATTAATGAATATGCTGATATAGTTAGAAAAAATCTTCTTGAAACTACACACATGATTATGCTAAGAACTTAATTTAGAAGACATGACTGACTGACTGAGTTTAGTTTTACGCCGCTTTTAGCAATATTCCAGCAATATCACGGCGGGGGACACCAGAAATGGGCTTAACACATTGTGCCCATGTGGGGAATCGAACCCGGGTCTTCGGCGTGACGAGCCAACGCTTTAACCACTAGGCTACCCCACCGCCCCTTAGAAGACATGAAAGGCATTGATGAGTTTAGAGTTAAGCATTAGTGATCTACGCTTCTTAGAGACTTTTCTTATGAACGTGAGAGGGAAAACCATTTCTTATGGTACTTACCATAAAAAGAAGTCAAATACAGATACCCTCGAGCTTGAAACCAGAATTAAGGAAAAGGAGGACGAAATACGAAGTAATTTTCAGGCAATTGATGAACACCTTATATCCTCTCTGTCAGCTGATTAACTCAAATTGGAAAATATTAAGGAAATCCAGGTCAAAGAAAAAGATTTTACGACTAGGGCCAAAAGGTACAAAGAACGGGAAAAGCCTACTAAGTATTTTTGCCACCTTGAGAATCGACACTATACCACTGAATGGATTAATGAGCTTATTAAAGACAAAGAGATGACATCCATGATTGTAGTGAAATACTTGCTGAACAGAAACAGTATTATGAAAATTTATATAAATTCTCCGGCGACATAAATATTGAAAATTGAAAGTTTCTGAACTCTGTTACAGTTCCCAAACTTGATAAGAACTGGAGAAACAATTTGATCTTAAAGAAATAGCCTTTGTAGTTAAATCTATGAAAACTAATAAAAGTCCAGGCTTAGATGGATTTCCTATATATTTTTTCAAGTTCTTTTGGAAAGAACTAAACATATGGGTATTTAGATATATTAACGCTGTTTACGGAAATAATTTGCTACCCATTACAATGAACAGAGGTGTTATTACATGTATCCAAAACTCTAATAAGAATAGGAAATAAAAACAACAACCGGAGACTATTTCTCTCTTGAACTCGGTGTATAAAATAACCAGTGCTTCTTTAACTATCAGAATAAAGAAGTCTCTCCCTCATTGTATCCACATGAATCAAACAGGTTTCATACCAGGTAGATAACATTAGATTGCTATATGATATTATGTTTGAAGTGAGTGAGTTCAACTTTTACATCGTATCGGCAATATTACAGCCATATAGCGATGAAAACAAGGCTATTGATCACCAACAACTGAAGGTAGATCGCTATACTAGGGTCCATGGGGACTTACATTTGGACCCTAGTTGGATTTACACCATCCCTTCAGCTGCTGGCGATTGTAAGAAAAGTTTAGCAGAATTTTAAAAGAACAAAAATACTACGTTTAAAAATCTGGAAACCTTAAATTTAACTTTGAATGTTTTTGGGACTTATGTACCCTCTCAGGAGGACAATAATTTTACGATACTTTAACCCCCTTTGAGGTTACAGCCACTTACAATCGCAGTTGCTAATTTATACTATCATGTTTAAAATACCATTTAGCTATTTATAAAACATATTATTCAAAATTTATCTAATAATTCTATTTTCCTTAAAAAATAAATTATTAAATGATAATTAACATTACTAAAAAGATCCTTCAATGTTTTGACATTGAAATATTTATCCCTTGTGATGGAAAAATCAATACAGTCAAGCAGGACATTCTTGACTGTGATTCTCTCATCACAAGGGATGCAAAACGGAGGATCCTAACCTTTCAATAGGTATTCATGAGTATATCCTGTGTGGCCAATACGTCATCGTCGTATGATGACCTCTTCAAATCTGGACTGACAACCCAAATAGGTGTAAACAATATAGAGTTTTATTTCATGTAATTTATTGCTACCTACTTGGGTGTCCCACTTCTTCTGCATCAGATCACGGATGTAGGTTCTGATGCGAGATTTGTAATCAGAGTATGGAATAAGAAGTGGTGTCAAAGACTTGTTGAGTGCTGCCTTAGCAGCAAGATCGGCCATTGTGTTACCAGAAATGCCAACGTGGCTGGGTAACCAACAAAAGGCAATGTCGTATTGACCAGTAGCAAGATCATTATACAATTCAATAATTTCAGTTAAAAGTGGATGTTTGCAAGAAAGATTTTTAATAGCCTGAAGGCAAGAAAGAGAGTCTGAAAAGATTAAGTATTGTTTATATTTAGGATGTCTATTAATATTTTAAAGAGCTGTAAGTATTGCGTTTGCTTTGGTTGTGAAAATTGAACTGTCTTCTGGTATGTTTGAAGTGAAGGAGATTAATAAACGTGGAATGTTACTCCTCATAGACTGTGAAGAAGCTTTCGATACTGTCTCTAAAGATTTTATTATGCTGGTTTTGGACAAAATTGGTATTGGATCAAGCTCTAGAAAATGGATCTCAATCTTATCTAATAACGCTAGCTCTTATATTGTAGAAAATGGACATATTTCTCCATTTTTCATAAATGAACGAGGCTGCAGACAAGGTGACCCAATATCACCCTATTTATTGTTGTTTGTAGTAGAAATCAATATGATCCGGCAAAATAAAGACATCAATGGTTTATTACTTAATGACCAAGAATATAACCTAGGCCAATATGCAGATAATACTCTTTTCTTGATGGCTCTGAGGCTAGTTTGAAGGCAACTATTGAAACAATGAACATGTTTTATGAAATGTCTGGACTCAAAATGAACATTGAAAATACTAAAGCTATTTGGATTGGCTATATGGCAGGTAACAGTTTAAAGTTTTGTGAAAAATTTGACCTTGATCAGCACTCTGGCAATTTTGAAATTCTCGGTATTACACTTAATGCCAATTTGCAAGACCTTTGGGTGATAAATACAAAAACAGCGAATGGAAACAATAAATAGAATCTTGGCTTCATGGAAGCATAGATCATTAACTCTAATTGGAAAAGTAACTGTGATTAAGACCCTAGCCCTCTCTACCTTAGTGCATATTTTCTGTACTCTTCCGAATCCCCCTGAGACATGTATTAAGGACCTAAGCTAAATAGAACTTTTTCCAAGTTTTTATGGAATGGGAAACCAGATAAGATAAAGAGAATCTGTATGGTTAGGAAATATGAAGAAGGTGGTCTCAGAATGATTATATTAACTCACATTTAAGAAGACGTATTCAAAGTCCTAAATTCAAGAACCCAAGTTACTTTCCTATAGGTGAAATATTCATACTGGTGCCAATGTTGATACTTATATTCACTGTAAGAACCCTTATTGGCAAAGTGTTTGGACGGCTTGGACAAATTAAACTACTGAAGAAAAGAAAAATAAATTTCCCTTGATATTAATGCCATTTTGTCCCAACCCTTATGGCTCAATCATCATTTTAAACATAAAACATTTTTGATTAAACATTGCCACAGTAAAGGAATGTCTTTTGTAAAAGACATATGTAACCAAATATGTTTAATGACTTTTGCTGAAGTATAAATTACTAAGTTGCATCGCTCCTAGTTGGAAAAAACTGTATTAATGAACAAATATGTATCAATAATTCAAATGTGGTGATTAGTAATAAGTAAGTCGAAATTCTCAAACCTGGTAAGGGTTCTAGATATTTCTATGATAACATTATTGCTTGTGACGAGTTTCCACCTGTATGTAACAAATGAGTTGAAAACTTCAATGTGGTATTTCCTCCCTGGAAATATATATTTTCTTCATTATAGGCACTGCACCAAGGATGTAAAACTATTAGAATTCCAATTTAAATTCTTACACCGCATAATCTACACCGCGAATGAACTAACAACACATGAAACTAGTGAATAGGGATATTTGCTCTTTCCATAAAACTGATAGCGAAAGCTTACCACATGTTTTTCTAGAATGTGAGCATGTCAAAGAATTCTGGTTGAGTCTGGAATTATACTTGAACTCTTTTTGCAATGGAGACATAAAAGTGGATACTTGTGCTATTCTTTTTGGTTTCCCAGCCAAATTTAAGTAAATTAACCACTTACTCTTGTTATGTAAAAGAAATGTATTCTTAACCTATATCATACCGATCCTAGATCCCATTGTCAGAAACACTTCATATTTACAGGAGAGTCTCATAATGGTGTAACTAAGGTAAACCCGTAATTTCATACTGATATCTCGAACGGGTCCAGAGATACAGGTATGTTACCATATGGGAACATTGGCAGGATCATCGTAAAAATGAAACAAAACTAAATTTTGTTACACATCTTTTATTTCTTTTAAATTAAGTGAACAAAACTTTCTTTAACAAATAAATCGATGATGCAGGAATGTTCCAGGAAGAGCTAGGCAATGAAATAGTTCTTAAACGATCACATAAATTACGATGATGGGTATCTAACGCAGCTGGAATGGGTTTTCTTCCCAAAAACTTCAGCGACCAAAATCATGTGGGAAGTGTTCCTAAATGTTAGTCCAGCCTTGTCACCAGGTCATCTGGTTCTAATGGGGGATTTCAATATCCATGTTGATTCTATGTCTGACTCCTTTGCTAAATCCTCCTGTGACATCTTTCAATCTCCTACAGCACGTGTCTGGTCCAACTCATCGATCAGGTCATACACAACTAGTCATAACCAAGGATAGTTGTGATATTCTGGATGTCGTTGATGTTAGTGACAAACAGATATCTGATAATTCACTTATTCAGTGTTCTGTCAATCTTGCTACGCCTAAGCAAGTGAGAAAAGAAATTAGCCTCAGGAAGACTTGAAATATAGACATTAGACAGTTTTCCAATGACACTGAATCTTCTGAGCTGCTACATCACTCTGATTCTTGTGGAGTTGATGATGAAGGCCCGCAGCAACCTACCTCAACAGCTGATAGCATATCAGATGAGTACTCACTTACACATTTTTAGAGGTTGTTTCTTGGAACATCAACGGTATATCCTCGAAACTTGAGGATACAGATTTCATTTCCTATTTGATTAGGTTTCAAATAATTTTTCTGTATGAGACGTTTAGTGACAGCATCATTGCTGTCCCTCAACTGTCTGACTATACACAATACATATCGAAACTAATTTAAACGGCCAGGCATGGGAGATTGTCGGGAGGAGTATTTGCTTTCATACATAACAGCGTATCCCATTTCTGCACTTTACTGAAGTTGGATATCGATAATCTAATTGCCTTTCGTATTTCTAAACAGATATTGCAAAGTTAAAAAGATGTTATTTTTTAGGTCTCTACATACCACCCGAGGGGTCGACATACTACACATCGTGTGGGAAACCAACAAGTATAGAACTACTTGATCAGTGGTTCTCAGAAAACCTGGATATGCTTTCTGACTGTCATATAGTTATCACCGGTGATCTGAACTCCAGGGTTGGGACAGGCAATGAACCACCTAAACCACAACCGAACTTTCTGGGAGATGTGTTCCCTGACGAAGAGTTAGTGCTTCTTGACAACAGACAATCTTGTGATAACTCAATCAATAGATTTGGTAGAATGATAATGGAAATGTGTTATACGTACAAGTTGTATATTTTAAATGGTCCTGTGCAAGGAGATAAAACTGGCGAGTTTACGTTCATATCTAGCCAGGGTTCTTCGGTAAATGATTATTGCATTGCCAATATTGATGCATTTGAACTGATTGAATCGTTTCATGTAGAGTCCCGAGTACAATCAGATCATATGCCATTAACGGCAAAACTTAAACTTTATGAGCAAAGCCACCAGCTAGAAAATAATGATAATACTGACAGAAACTGCTCTGACAGAATTGTATTGAACCATACTAAGTCAGACGTGTACACCGACAGCATTAACCAGGTTGCTGACACCTTTGTTGAAGCAACAAGATTAGTTATACAGATGTTGACCACGTTCTAGACTTGTTTGTACAAACAGTACTTGGTGCAGCGGACTGTATGAAAAACGTAACAAAAAGTGTATTTCAAATGGTTATTTGATAAATATTGTAAAAGTAAAAACTACTTCACTCGAAAAGCCTTGCGTCGATTCCAAAGAAATAAATGTAAGGAAAACCGACGTAATTATTGCAAACAGAGGAATTTACATAAGGGTATCTGTAGGCGCTGAAAAGCTGATGCATTAAAGCAAGCAACCAGTAACCCAAAGACGTTTTGGCGTATCCTCAGAGGTATATCTCCTTTGCACCGACCTCGTCCGAATATCAGTACTGATGCATGGTTTAACCACTTTAGTGGCCTGTTTGCAACTTATGCTGCACCAATGATTGACCACTTTGGCTCTATGGAAGAACCAGACTTAGATGAAGTTTATTCACTTATCCTAGAATCACATTTAACTTCGTCTGAAATTAGTGATGCTATAAAACATATAGATAATGGTAAGGCAGCTGGCACAGATAAAATACAAATTGAAATGATCAAAACCACTTCCTCATATTTCAGGCCTTTTCTCGCTACACTTTTCAATAAAATATATGATTCGGGAAAATTTCCTACAAGCTGGACAAAGTCTATCGTTGTCCCAATACACAAACAAAGGTGATAGAAATAACCCCCGACAACTACAGGGGCATATCGTTGTTATGCGTCTTGAGCAAAGTCAATACTGGTGTGCTCAATAATAGACTGAAAGTCTGGACAGAGCTAAAAGATAAAGTTCCAGAAACTCAGGCGGGCTTCCAATCTGTTTTTCAACCACAGATCACATATTCACGCTAAAGTCTATTGTCGAAAAATGCGTTATGAAAAAAACGAAAAAAGCTTTATGTCGCCTTCATATATTTCAGAAAGGCGTTTGATTATGTGAAAAGTAATAAACTTTGGTTTTGCCGTAAACAGGACGGGTTAGGGGGGGAAATGCTGTCAGCACTCAAAGCAATTTACATATATGTACAAGCTTGCGTAAAATGCTCTTCTACAGATATTACCGATTTACTCAATTGCCAAAATGGAGTGCGCCAAGGATGCATCCTAAGCCCGTTGTTATTCTCATTATTCATCAGTGAACTGTCAAACTCTGTAAATGAATGTGGTAGACACGGCGTGCAATTATTCCCTGATTTATATGAACTATTCCTGCTTCTATTTGCAGCTGATGTCATCCTCGTATCTGAATCAATTGTCGGCCTCCAAAACCAGTTAAATATTCGCGAAACGTTTTCAGACAATTGGGGGTTAACTGTTAATCGTGATAAAACACAAATTATTGTGTTCAGAAAAGGGGGCATTCTTTCGAATAAGGAAAAGTGGTTTTATAAAGGAAACCAAATCGCCACTGTAAATAGTTACAAATATTTAGGTGTCTCGTTTTCAAGTAACTTAAAAATGATTAAATGCATTTCAGACTTGGCAAGCCTGGGTAAAAGAGCATTGATGGAAATCATTGTCAAACTAAACAAGATTGGAATGATATATTTTAAAATCTTTGATTCTCAGGTAATGCCGATATTATTATATGGCTGTGAGATGTGGGTAGTCAAGCAATATGAATTATTGGAAAAGGTACATCTTCTAGCCTGCAAACGATTTTAAGGGTAGGAAAACAAACTCCTAATACTATTGTATATGTCGAATGTGGTCGCTATCCAATATATATAAATGCTTACTTACGGCTTTTACAATGAGCGAGTGTAGATTACGCAAGAAAGTGTATTACATGTTAAGATATTTTGATGACATCGGAAAAAAAAGTTGGGTATCATTCATAAAAAATATTTTGTTTTCTCATAGCTTTGGATATATCTGCATTAACCAATCTGTTGTTGATGAACTTTCTTTTGTACAATTGTTTAAAATATCATTGATAAATGACTTTTCTAAAAGTTGGACTTCCACTTTGAATAACAGCTCTAGATATGTGATGTATAGAGAATATAAATTAATATTTGATCCAGAAAGATACCTGTATATCATATTAGAAAAAAAAGTGCGCTCTACTTACACCAAATTTAGATGCAATGCCTTGCCACTACGTTATAATGAAGGTAGGTGGCAATCAATTGAACCTGGTTTACGTCTGTGTCCCATTTGCAACACCTCTGTAGAGGATGAGTATCATTTCACACTTATATGCCACTTGTACAATGAATTGAGAATAACGTTTCTTCCGGAACGCTTTTGGAAATTCCCCTCTATCCATAAATTTAAAAGGCTGTTATGTACAACTCAGGAGAATTAATCAGACGTGTACAGTATTACATTTACCATGCATATATAAAAAGAAATATGTATTTAGAAACACTTTAGACTTCATTTGAATGCTCTTGTTAACTATGTATAGTTATATCTTGTATATGGGCCCTTGGCCTCGTTACAAATAAACTCCTGTTGACTTGACATTTTGACTGTTAACTACTTGCTTATCACGAATATTGGATAAGCATGCTCCTCTGAAGTCTAGTCTGTTGCCATTTGTCCTTGTTCTGTTGTCATATATTCCTTGTTGAACAGTCTCTTGAAGCTGGATACAGATAGTACACTAGCCAATACATTTGCCGGGTTTATTTTCAACGCCAAGTTATGGGATATACGCCGAGAACTTGACATTAGACTACTCTCCAGAATCAGGTTTTCAATGAGTAATGTTTCAGTAGTACATATTTGTCCGAACTCTCCTTAACCTATGCGGAAGAAATAAGGCAGGTTATATCCAAAGCTAAAGCAACTTCTAGCCTGGAAGCCATAACACCATGGCTATGTAAAGCAAGCTTGGATTCTCTCATCAGTCCATTATCCACGGGATGCCACGGTTACCACAGTTTTCAAACAGGCAATTAGAAATCGGATGAGTTCAAAAACTACCGGCCAGTATCTAATCTGTCTTTCCTTTCAAAATGTTTGGAGAAAATTGTTTGACGAAGGCTTGAAGAACACCTACTCAATAACAACCTGCTTGAACCCTTCCAGAGTGATTACAAATCAAAACATAGCACTGAGACTGCACTTGTCCGTATCCATAACGATGTCGTGAGAGAAATGGACTCGGTGTTACAGGAAAGGTTCTTTCTTGGATCAAATCCTATCTGTCCGCAAGAGCTCAGGTTGTCAAGATTGTCGACATTACCTCACTTCCGACAATAATTAACGTTGGTGTTCCGCAGGGTTCAGTACTGGGGCCTTTGCTTTTCAGCATATATATCCTTCCAAAAGGTGATATAAGCAGGAAACACGGTTTGATGTTTCATCTCTATGCTGATAACAATTAGATCTACACATCTATAACGCCATCTGAAACCGCTACTGGAATCAGTCAAATTGAAGACTGGGTGAGGAAGGTTAGATCCTGGATGACTGGCAATTTTCTCAAATTAAATGACAGTAAAACAGAATTTCTACTACTTCGTTCTAAACAGTAGCTTTTGAAAGTGCCTGCAGGTATGTCACTTAACATTGGCAACAGCAATGTCAAAACCACTCGATATTTATGAAATCTTGGAATCATATTTCAATCCAGCATGTCCCTTGAAAGAACTTGAGCAAAACTTGCTTCTTCCACATTCACAACATCAGTAAAATCCGCCATCTTCTTGGCCTTGAAACGACAAAACCTCTTATGCAGACTCTCATCACATCACCACTGGATTACTCCCTTGGATAACTCCCTTTTCTTCCACATTCCTTCATCTCTGATCACAAAGTTACAGCGAATCCAGAATGTAGCAGCAAGGGCTGTAACGCGCACGCCGCGAACTGAGCAGTTAACACCTATCATGAAGGCCCTCCACTGGCTGCCGGTGAATTTCAGGAGTCCGTACAAGATACTTCTTCTAGCCCAAAACTATTTCTATGATGAATCATCGTGTCACTATCTCAGAAGTCTTGACAGCATATACCAACCAACCCATACCCTCCGTTCTGTCGATTATCTTCGCCTGTCAGTCCCAATCATGAAATCATCAATGGATGATCGAGCCTTCCCAGCCTCAGCTCCTCTACTGTGGAACGATCTTCTCTGACAAATCACATTTTAAGACTCTTAAAGACACACCTCTTCAAGCAAGCCTTCGACTAGCTATTCTGAATGACTTTTTATATATTTCCTGTACACTGAGCAACCTATATTGATGGAAATTATAGAAATGTATTATTTATCATTATGTTTTACAGATTAAAAATAGTATGCATCAGAAAGGGTTCGGGGTGATCATAGCACAGTCAGGTTGGTAAGGTTCATCATCAGCTCAGGGCCCTAGCCCCCTCTACACTCAGCCCAGTGTCGAACCAACCAAGAACTTTTCGGAGAATATGTAGACTCCCCAACACTGCAGCCTTCTGCTTTACCCAGAGTGTCAAAAGGGCTGTGCTCCAGGTGGAGAACCCGGGCACCAAACCTAGGGCACGCAGAACAATGGGGAGCCTGACGTCAGTGTACTATTGATGCAAGCAAGACATTTCAAAGGCAAAGTCCGCATATTTAGCATGCTTTTCCTGAATCTTGCCAATCAGATTGCTGTCAAAAGGGACAGACAATTCAATGATATAAATAAATTCATTGGCTTTAGCAAAACGGACAAGATATCTCATTCGAAATAATGAATTCAACAGATCATTCGTTGTTTTTCTTATCTATTAATGCAGTTTATGTGAATATATTGATTTTAACGATGATCCTGGAACATTTAACTTCAATTTAAAATTTTGACCTAAATGCCTGCTATCATGATAAAATTTCTTTTGCCATTTTATAACTACATCATTTGTTTATAAAGACATGCAAAAAAAAGTTTTAAAATAATGCAATTATATATGTCAATTTGTTTAAGGAACGTTTTCAGTTGAAAACACGTTGTTGTTTTTTGTTGTTTTTTGGGGCATTTTAAACCCTCGTCAATTCTTTTAAAAGAATCAGATGTATGATTTTGAAATTTTAGGACATTGGCAATTATCTTAAGATCAATATGGACAAACAACATTAATTTATATTCATGCATAAAAAGTTACAAAGCATTTTATATGGGAACATTGGCTTGACAAAGGTTAGGTAGCCTTAAAAGGACAACACTTTCAGTTGATACAGAGATACAAAATCTTAAAACAGATATATTCTATTGAAAATGTATTGCCCGCAAGAATAATAAACAGGCTGAAAAAAATGGCTTCATCTGTCAGATAGTAATTAAGAAGTCACTTGACTTTTCAAAAACACTATATCTCGGTTTGATTATTTACACATATGCTTTGCGTCTATATGCACTGTCTGTATAGTTATGTAACTTACATTCCATGATTTCTGTGTCATTCGCCTTGAACAATTTTGCCATAACCTTGTAATATTATTCATATACAATGTACTTTCACACTATTTCTAAGGCCTACTGTGTCAAAACAATCTGTATGAGAATACTGTCATTGATTGTTTCTCTGTATCTGAGAACTATTGCTTATGCACTACTCATTTGTAACCATTGTCTTTGAATACAACCGTGCCTGTAACCTGATTTGCTGAAATAAAAAGACAAACAAACAAACAAAAAAACAGTGTAAACAGATGAATATTTTTGTACAATGTTTTAACGCTGCCTCATAGCAACTCATTTCGTGACATATATTTAGACCACTTGTTAATAGTCTTTCTCTTTGCCCCCGAAACAAACATTTTGTAAAAAATGCAGATGAAGTCATGTCAAGCTGACATGTTTTAAGAGCTTAAGACGGGCGGCGGGATAGCCTAGTGTTTAGAGCGTTTGCTCGTCACGCCGAAGCCTCGGGCTCTATTCCCCACATGGGTACAATGTGTTAAGCCCATGTCTGGTGTCTCCCACCGTGATATTGCTGGAATATTGCCAAAATCACTCACTCACTTCAAGAGTTTGCATGGGTAATGTCTTACAGGCATTCTCCTCAAAGTGAGACTGCCTAGCAAAGTATGCCCCCCATGGGTCTGTTAGCGATATTATTTAAAACAAACTTAGCGTTAACCATGTAAGAGTTCTTTTGAAAACGAGATCCTAACTGTAACAACACGGATCTACAAAACCTTTGATCTAACATCAGCATGCTTTAATACGCTGTATCAATGGAACCGTGTTGCTCTTTGTTGTGAAGCATCACAGGGAAAAGACAGTTTTTTTGTTCTTTGTAGAGACAGTTTTGAGAAAAATATGTTTTGATTACGTATATGCATACTCACAGTCAGCCAAAGACATTTCACTGATATCCTTTGAATGTCCAAACACGGTTCAAACATTTGAAAACATTACCAAATGATACAAATATATATATGGAAAGCTTTTGGAAATTTGCATTCGACATTAGCTTAAAAATATGAAAACACCAGAATATTCATATAGACTGTGTGTCACTTTGAAAAAAATCGACATTTTCGGAAATTTGAAACTGTGTATCAGTAACCTTGTATACTTCAAGGTTAGTGCCGAAACCCCCTAACAGTTGACATGGTCAGTAGTGGCCAATAACGCTTTAAACGCTACATCTGGACGCTTTTATCTTTCAGTTTGTGCTGGTAATGTTCTCATTGTGCCCACGCTGTTAAATAGGTGCTCGCTTACCTCCCTTAGTGGGATCACATTCTAATGTTCTCATGAATTACGTTATGGACATTTGAAATATGAAGGTGCAAATATGTGTTTTGTTTATTGTGTTTGTGCAGGCAAAACCGATTTGTGGGTATTTGTGGAGATTTATATTGATTTGTTGTTTTCCAGGGAACATTAAGTATGGGATATCAGATATTTTCTTTTATCCATTTCTCTTATGTTCTCTATAACCTTTCTTTTTCTCTCTCTATACTTAATCCTTTTCACCATCTCTCTTCACATGATCATAAATTGCCCTTAGATCCAAAATGTGTATGAAATAATTAAAGGCACAATGTCACACGACACTTCTGTAAAAATACATAATGCATTTCTCTCAACAATACTATCAGCCCTCAGGGAAGTATATTTATTTATTACAAATAATTAGGTATTTAGTGTATCTAAGTTGAACTTTATAAGTAACTGTCAGAAAGGTTTATTAGTAACTGTCAAGCTAACAGTGGCTAGTGCTCTGAGCACATGGCTTGAACAGGAAGTTCGATGAGAGTGATCCACCCTTAGTTTATACTGCAAACGTACAACTAGTAATATTAATAATGCTATGTTTGGTGAGCCTCTCCTGGCCAGACATACATATGTTACATTTAGATTACAATATTCAATTATCAAGTTCGAATGAATTAATGTAACGTTGAATTACCGGCCGAACATTATTTGAAGCGAACTGGATAGAGTTATGTCCCTTGGAGCGCTCTTGTACGAATATCATATGCACAACGTGTCACTGAAACCAGTTCGGCAAACATCGACAACACCGCGTGCGACAGTTTTCGATGTACACAGCAAATGTTCACATAACATATATGGCAAGTGTTATCGGTTTGGCAGTTGTTCGATTCGAAGTTTCAATTATCGATTTCAGGCACGTCGTAATGGACAATATGTCCTTTATTGCATCAATAGGAAGCTAATACCCCCATATTACTGGGCTGCGGCACAGAAGGACCTTCGCGGACGAGCGCGGAATGGAGTCTACGGACGAGCTTCGGTATTTTTGGGCGGGAAATTTGACAAAATGCCGTGGAAAAATGGAAATTGATACTCCTTCGGAATACCTTCGGAACATTAACGGATTCTTCGGAACTCATGCGGCCAAACCAAGGCGAAGCGGCGGAAAATTTCACGGAGAAAGCGCGGAACACCTAGGAACGAGTACGGATTACAACGGAAAACTTTCGGATAATTTGCAGAACACACTCGGAAAACGCGGAACATGCGAAGAATAGCTACGTTAGGTTCCGGTACTAATCCAGATGACGGTGAAGAACTTCGGAAACACTGCGGAAAAACGCGGAATAAGCACGTTCATGGCGGAATAAGCGCATATACACCGCGGATGACCCTCGTAAATCACATTCGATTTCGGATCGAACGCGTCATTTCTGTGGAAATTTCAGTAAAGGTCAAATTATTTTCGCCTGCTTCCGCCTATAAAAACGCTGTTTTGAGCACGGAAGCTCATTCCACCATGGAAAAGCCTACTGAGAAGTTGGGTAACTTGGAGCTGCTTCACCTGCTGCTGCTGCTGCTGCTGCTGCTGCTGCTGCTACATGAGTATAATGAAATGCAACGAGATATTGCCATCCACAACAGAAGACGAGCAAGACGAAGGGCATATACTTCCAAACGGTTCTGGGTGCGTCCATGGCAGAGAGTGGAGTGAAGAACTGGTCTTGAAGAATTGGAGTGAAGAATTGGTAGCTATGACAATCTAACAATCCGTTTCGAGGACAGTCCTTCTTCAACTCCGGGTGCCACCTAACCTCTTTGACGAGTAACTGGCTCTTGGCTCCTCGCCTAACAAAGGAGGACACCAATTTCAGGGCCGCACTCACCCTTCTTCTTGGCTTTGGCTTTCGGCATGGTTGATTCCCCGGCGGTCGCATTGAGAAGACCCGTGAAGGTCCGGGTTAGAATGTATCTTCAGTAACCCATGCTTGTCGTAAGAGGCGACTAACGGTATCGGGTGGTTAGGCTCACTGGCTTGGTTGACACATGTCATCGGTTCCCAATTGCGCAGATCGATGCTCATGCTGTTGATCACTGGATTGTCTGGTACAGACAGCCGCCATATAGCTGGAATATTGCTGAGTGCGGCGTAAAACTAAACTCACTCACTCACTTGCATTGAAAATGAATGGAGAGTGGTTTTCGGGGCCCGTATTTATAGTAGGAGAAGTATTCCGCAAGTCTTCCGCAAATAGTCCGCACTCCTTCTGCATATACTGCAACTAGTTCGCACTCATTCCATGGTAATTCCGCCTTGTTCAGCGCTATTTCCGTCAATGAAAGCAGATGTTCCGGGGTATTTCGCATGTATTCCGTCTCTTCCTTCTGTGAGTGAAGGCGTTCCGCCGCGCGTGAAAGCAGCTATTCTGGCGGAAGAGTAAGGAAGATGAGGAACACGTACACATTAACTGCGTGCCGTGGCGGAATGCCGAGGAAGAAAGGGGGAGATTTGCGGAAAAAGGGCGGAATACAGTATTGGTTCTTCCGCAGTAGTACCGCGGTTCAGTGAAATGTGGGTATAAAGTGAGTGCACATGACCCCAATATATAAAATATAGGTCAAAATATTGTCGAAAATGTGACATGGTGCCTTTAAGATCACTGTTAGTTAATTTCGCCAGTAAATGCTTGGCGTCTCCATTCTTACGAAAATAAACCAGTAGATGTAATAAATTTCCTTTGGTGCAAAAGGTCATCGATTGCATTTCTCCATCACAAAACATGGTGCTGCTATTTTGCATATGGAACATGTAAAAGCGCAAGAGTCATGATACTAATCAATGACGCAATTTGTGATGTCATATTATTATAATAAAATATATTATTACAGTAACTCCGTTCCTTAATGGCATGCAGTTATGAACCAAATACTAATCGGGCCCTTAAAACCTGCATCAGATACTCTGGACCATGGACGCTGCGTTACAACTTGCATGAAGGACTCGGGACCCAGTGGTCCCTCTACTACAGACTTCAGGTACTGGGACCTGATCTTACCTTCATGGCATAACGTGGTACCTGGGATCCAATTCCACCCTGACGACATGTTGGTGTTGGGGACCAATTTGGCCCATTACACATATATAAGGTACTGGGTACCATATGGGCACTTAATGGTATACATTTGGTACTGGCGGTCCAGTTGGATCTTGACCACATGCATGAGGTACGAGGCATGCGCTGTACGACATACATGATGTACTTGGGAGCCATTGAATCCTGACGAGATGAGTGAGTGAGTGAGTGAGTTTAGTTTTACGCCGCACTCAGCAATATTCCAGCTATATGGCGGCGATCTGTAAATAATCGAGTCTGGACCAGACAATCCAGTGATCAACAGCATGAGCATCGATCTGCGCAATTGGGAACTGATGACATGTGTCAACCAAGTCAGCGAGCCTGACCACCCGATACCGTTAGTCGCCTCTTACGACAAGCATAGTCGCCTTTTATGGCAAGCACATGGGTTGCTGAAGACCTATTCTACCCCGGATCTTCACGGGCCCTGACGAAATGAGGTCATGAGGTCATATACATGAGGTACAAGGAAGCAAATAGGTTCTTTACAAAATGCATGAGTAATTGGGACCTGCATGCAGTCGCCCCTTTCTGCCATGTTCTAGGGACCCGGCCATAATACTATGTGTGAGGTACTGAGGACTTTGTCTGGCCTGTACGACCTGCGACTGCTACCCCTGGACCAAGTCTGCCCATTCCCCTGCATGAGACACATGATTCATAAATCCATCAATCTGCCCTAGGCATGACACTGAGGATTAACGGAAATATGCGTTTTCTAAATATATGAAATTATACACCTACACTGCGGTTGGTTTATTCTGTGGAATACATTTATCATAATACATTAAGACATCGGGTTCTTGTAAATGTCCATGTACATAATGTCAGCGACATTTCCACGCACATAATGTCAGCGACATAATTTACTGCTTGAAAATGTTTATATTTAGAATACATCCATGTTAAAATATAACCCAACTCTGTCAATAACAAGCTAGGTAATCATTCAAATGAGGAGACGGAGTAAATGCAGGTAGCCACGAGGTTATTGTTAGATGGTGTTATTTCTCTTTGAAGTGATTGTCACGGAAGTAATATGTTTTCTGACAAAAGAAATCTATCCATGTCTGTACGTATCTATCTATGTGCTTGTCAAGGATTCGGGGCTGAAAACGAACTATTCGTTACTTATTTACCTTACCGCCTGGTACTTAATCTCAGCGTCAAGGTCAAGCCGTGAATATGCCAAATGTTAGTAAAAGCAAATACGATCTATATATGATGCAATGTCCGTTTAAGAACAATCTGATTAAAGTGTTCTCCCAGATACGACATCAATAGGATTCTCGACCTGAGGACAACTCTATTAGAGGTCATGTAAGATGAACCCCGGATAACCTTTAACTGAAGGGTGCTTGGGTTATTGTAAAGTCAGCTTTCTGAAATGACTTGGCGTCATTGTTTTACATGGTAGAGTCAGTTACAACCCCCGGGACAAGAACACGCAAGACACATGCAGTCCACTGTACACACCTTTGATGGTATCTCATATAAGACACGATAGGACCCAGGTATTTCGTACTTGTTATCCTTCTCTTATATCTCTTATTTCACCTTGAAAACTATATTCCTACATTCCAATCATTTACTCACCTGATGAAGGAGTAAGAATATACTCCGAAATGCTGTGTTCCTAAAGGAGTTGACAGCCATACAAACTCTCTTCCTTATGTGTATCACTTCCAAATGCCATTCAAAGACCTATATTCGTACAGGTCCGGTCCAGCTGATGTCATGTGGTAATGCATATGAGGACAGGATTATTCATTTTATTCCCATTGAAAACAAGTTAAAATGCAAAACTTCGCTAACATATATTAAGCAAACTGAAATATCCTTACATGACCACAATTCTGAGGAAACGTTGCTCTGATTTATCTGGTGTACACTTGGTGTCGTCTAAACGTTTTATATCTCACGTATTCAATGATGTCATATTATAGATGCGCGCATGTAACACAAAGGTCGACGATAACGGATGCACCTATAACAAAGGAATTTGAAACCTGCTTTGTTCTCCAACCGAAATGCAATTTTGTAGCTGACAATAGAGACCTAAGAATTTGCCGTTGATTATGTTGGTTACATTTCAACATCTGTTTTCATTTTATATTGTCACAAAAATACGACTGCCAATTAATTAGTGAGTTTGTTGAAATGTCTCTAAATGAAATGCAATTTTGTTGCTGAGTTTGTTCATATGTTATTGAATATATTGATATGTACATATGGATATGTACATTTTAAGACGTATACGTAATCGTGGGGGTTAGTTTGGTTTCAGACATTTCAAAACATTTCTTTTTCAACTATTTAGAAAGTAATCTTCGTGAACAGTATTACATGAAGGATGTTATTTGATATGTTGACAACACCGCTCTCCTCTAATGACTATAATCACATTTGTACGACATATGCGCGTGTATGTATTTGACACGGCCAGCTATTCTAGTATTCTGCCGTCCATAATCCGATCATGTTACCATTCTCTTCAGCGAAATTACTTCATAAATATCCCAATATGTTGTTTAGCACAATATGAAAGGTATCCCAGTCATATAGATAGTAAAGCAACAAATTCATCTATTTCTAGTTGGTGTCAATTGCATTACAGATATTTTACCTTTCTTAATATCAAAGGATGTTGTGTCTCTTCAAATGTAGCATAATACCCTCAGGACCGGATAATGTTCCTATGACACATGTACAGGCCGTGTTATAAAATGTACGGATTGCACTGGCTTTGATATTTTGGAACAAGAATAAATCGGTAATTAAATCTTCTCAGACTAATCGGCGTTCCCGACGTAACTGATGTCTTGTCACTATATCAGATCATTGCTTTTTACCAATGATTTACCAAAATGTTTATCAACATCCAATCAATGCCAGCACAGGGTTAAACCGCTGATAAAACACGTGTTGTGAATTGCGACTGGGTTTTTGGATGATTGTATTTTTTACCAAGACTCAAGTATAAGCAATTTTGATTAGTCAAATTTTGACAACATACATGTCTATATTAATCAAACACAGTCACTCACTCACTTATCGTAATTTGGCGACTGTGTACTACCCGCATGACGGAAGACAATATTTATAGAATGTACGATAATCCGTGACCTGCTCCATTTTCGTAAGTCGTTGGTTTCACATTTTATTTTTACTTTATACGAATTTTATTAGTAGCATATGCAATAACTTTGAAAAGTGTCCCTAGCTGCAAGAAGGATTGCCAGGCTGGTCTCTCAGCATCAATTTCGATTTAATAAATTCTCAGAAACAAGATACGTATTTTCCAAGTAACCATTCATTATAGCGACTTACATTTCATAAGAATTGAATGTAAATACGACTGTTTGATAAATGATTTATGTCACAGAGCATCAAATAAGGCATAGCCAAATGCAACGAGTCAGGAAAACTGGCGAAGATTGTATGGGTTACTACAATACTATGGCAGCAACACCTGACAAATTTGATATGAGAGACAACCGCCATAGGCTAGCCGATGGAACGTCTTGTAGGAGAGTATATGGTTGGTATTTCCAAACTATGTCAGCAAATCGTACATGTTGCCTTGACTGCTGCCCGACATTATGTGAGAAAAACAAGAACTGGCCGGAGGATCATTGCATAACCGCGTCATGGTGTCTCTGTGGGTTGGTGGGGCGGAGGGATAGCCTAGTGGTTAAAGTGTTCGCTCGTCACACCGAAGACCCGGGTTCGATTGCCCACGTGGGTACAATGTGTGAAGCTCATTTCGTGTGTCTCCCGACGTGATATTGCTGGAATATTGCCAAAAGCAGCGTAATACGAAACTCACTCACTCACTCACTCACTCTGTGGGTTAGTAATATGAAATTCCTGCATTAGTCAGGAATAGTACAGGCATACACACAGAGAAATAGTCAGATACACACACAGACATGTCAATCAGGTCACGGTATAAATATAGTTATCTTCAACGATTTAAACCGCTTTTCACCTCACCTTGTTATGAGAACAGCTTACCGGATGTGGGAATAAGGTCAAGCCGGATAAGTGTGCGTTACTTGGAAGATTTCTCGTTCAGTATTGGCTTCTTTCATTATGATATGTCACTAACTGCGACCCCTTTGATCCATCACTTAATGTAATCATGCTTTCGTTTAATGTAGGGCAGCCATGGGTTGAACGAGAGTTGACTTGTACAGATATTGGTTTAGTCCTACTGTAGTTCCACTTTTCCTGTTTGTGGATTTCGATTTCGTCAAAGACATTGACGTAACCAATTTTATATGTTCAACTGGTTCATCTTTCTACTTGCCCATTAAATAGCTGCTTTATTGAAGGTATATAAAGGGACCTTTGTCCGTGCCTATACAATGTGGATTCATCAAGAGTGTCCTTAATATGGGAAACGCCAAATGAGTCAACGGGACAAGGTTATTTGATTATAGTTTTCGAATCAAAAAGCGCCCTCAAAATATCCCACTTCCGGTTATCTACTTTGCATACTTATGTCATTGGTGTGTGACATTCATGTGTTTCTGTCATCAGCTCATGTTATGGATAAACGTTTGAGCTACATGAAAAAGCTGAAAATGCTCGACAAAAGTGACGTTTTTTCTTATCAACGCCCAGCGCCATCTTGATACGGCCACACGTAAAGAACCAGGTAACCTATCAGACAGGATAGACTGTTGGACACCTATTCTAAGCTGTATTACCTTAGAAGTGCACTCGCCATCTGGAAGCATAATCGTGGTCCAATTTTCTATGGGAATCCCTATAATCCAACACTGATCTTATTGGAAGCGGCACACTGACACTCTAGACCCACTGACTGAAGGTAGTATGTATGTTTCTTTGAACGTGTTTAGTAATAGTATCTAAATACGTCTTTGGAAACGTCCGTGGAAACCATGCAGAGAGGTAAGCCGGTACACGGAGTTGCATATTGGTCCCTGAAGGTATATCATACTCATCAGTCTGGCTCAATGACATCTCCTGAACCGAAGACTGTAGGATACATGATAGCGCCTGTAGCCAGTACTCAAGTTGGATGGTTTCTTTTCGCAATCTGTCAATCTGTCTGTCTGTCACACACATAGTTTCAGCCAAACTTGTCGAGATAGTGACTGGTCTTGACTTATGAAACAATTGTGATGGTGCTATAAAAGGCCTACATGGGCCAACAGAAGGCATATTTGTGCCAAACAACATTGACTCAACTTTTGTGCCAAACACTTTGACTCAACTAAATATGAATCACAAAGTACTACTGGCAAATGGAAAACACAAAATTGTCAACATGTACTCAGAGGCGGCGTCAGCATAAATAGAATACATCTGGATTTCATGCACATAAACATTATGTTCAAGATGAAGATCTAACATTCTGTGCTGTCTGTTGCATTGTCCCACACGTGATGTTATTGCCCAAAACAGTAATTAAAGAAAATGTATCTTCAAAGTCAAGCAAAGCACTTCTGCGATTTGTTTCAAGTTACTATGCCCAGAGCAATTCATTAGATACTGTTCCATATCTTCTGGGGTCTCCTATCTGAAATGGCTGCATTAAGAATAGATCCCGTGACCGATAGTGCCCTTGGGTGTCGTGTAATAACGATCTCATCACGCATTTTTACGACTACAAAATTTATGTCCATATATACTATCCAAAAAGAAACGCATATTTCTTACAAGGATAAAAAATGCACCGCCACAACACAACAGTAATCACCTTCCAGTTGAAATTGTGCAGCAAAGAGCATGCACTGTCTGGCTATAAAAATCCAGATTACTTTCGGAAATCGGCATTCGTTTTAAAGGAGTTTCAAGGTTAAATCACTACGCCACGTCTTGACGCTGCGACACGGAACATCGCCATTAAAAGAATGCACGCTGGAGATGACCAATCTTCTGTTGCCAGGCGTCTGAATGTTGGTCTGAGCACGATATCACGGCTTGCAGCTCGTTACAACCAAACAGGTATAAAAAATGACCGTCCCCGTACAGGCCTCGAGTCACCACTTCAGCCCAAGTTCGGTACATCCGGGTACTACATTTGCGTGATTGTACTGCCACGGGTGAGAGCACTCAGCCAGGATACGGAACAGGTTGAGAGAGATGGTACTGACAGCCAGGATCATCATTGCGCTCAACGTCTCCGTTATCTAACATCCCCTTGGTTGTATAGACATTTCATTCTTCTGAACTGATGTAAAAATTCATGTGCTAAAGTTTATTTGTGGACGAGTTATACATGTTAGAAAATACAACATTTTAACAACAGATTTCTGGGTTATGCTGATCCCCGAACAGTATCGCATGTCATGTACTTTGTATATAGAAATGTATGTATTAGTGATATCTCATAAACAAGATCATTTCTCTATCCATTTGCAGCAGCTTATAAAAAATTAATTGTTGCTATGGAATCTGTAATTCTAAAGATAATTACGTCAAGGTCCTGTTCATCTTCCCATCTCATTATGATATCTCATAAACAAGATAATTTCTCTATCCATTTGCACCAGCTTATAAAAATTTAATTGTTACAATGGAATCTGTAATTCTAATGATAATTACGTCAAGATCATGTTCATCTTCCCATCTCAAGACTGGCATAGCCTGCATTGCTGGAAAACCGAGTTGGACTGACTGGCCAGGTTTGGTCATGGTCCAAATCATATCTTAGCAACCGATGTCAAACAGTTATCATTGAGGGTAAACAGTCAAAAAAGAAGGGGTTACTTTATGGGGTACCGCAAGGTTCTGTTTTGGGACCCATACTGTTTACCCTGTACACTTTACCTGTCGGCGACATAGCTAGGAAGGACAACCTTGGATTTCACTTGTACGCTGACGACTCTCAGATCTATATGGGATTCGAACCGAAGGTAGCTGCTTCTGTTACATCTCTACGTGACTCCATAACTGCATATGTCAACGACATAAAGATCTGGATGACAACTCACTTCCTACAACTTAATGGTGATAAGTCAGAGCTTCTCATATTTGGATCGAAGTCTACACTGTCATCATTCCATTTCCAGCAACTGAAAGTAGGTGAAAGTGATATCAGGCCAAGTTCACACGGTAAAACCCATGGAGATATTTTCCAGTCCTCTCTGGCTCTTGAGCGTTACTCTGATGCTGTATGCAGGACGGCCTACTTTCATATAAGAAGCATCAGCCTTATCAAAAGGTACATTGGAGAGAAAGCAGTTAAGACACTCGTCCATGCTTTTGTTACATCACGCTTAGACTATTGCAATAGTCCCCTTTACGGTTCATCAGCGAAAGCACTAGACAAATTACAGAGAGTCCAGAACTGTGCTGCTCGCCTCATTACTGGGACCAAACGCACAGAACACATCAGTCCAGTACTTAAGACACTTCACTGGCTCCCCATCAGATACAGAATCATCTTTAAGATTCTCATCTTTGTGTTCAACTCTCCACCTTACATTACGGACGAATACGAAACCTTTTACCATGCAAGCCTTAACAACTTATCACTAACACACTCTTCCTAATCTCCAATACAGTCTCTGAAACAAGACTCTTGATAAGTTATCTCCCTTATCGATGGTCTCAATTTTGCCAAACATATGAAACAAGCAAGCAAGCAAGCAAGCAAACAAACAAACGTATACAACAGTTGCCTATTCCGAGCACTGATTGATTCAGGTAAACATGTAATTACGTCGGCTGACGATATGATGTCATAGCGAATAAACACGCCGTATTCTGTACCAAACAACTCTATCATTTTGATATATGCCCACAATAAATATGTCATTAATTTGCATTACCCGTCATCAGTAAAAAGTAAATATAACTTCTCATAAACTGGACACCCATACATTAGGCAGCCTAAAACAGCTCAGTTTTTGGTGGACTGGGAAGCAAACCAACCGACTGTTATTACAGGACGATAATTGGATAGTCACCATTCATATTTTGTTCCAACAAAATGCGCGAAATACGTTTGGTACGAAAACATACTATTTTAAAGAGAATATTCCACTTCGGGGTGATATTATTTTGGACTTAGTTGTACGGATTTAGAGAATGACTATTCCATAAACAAGGTGTTACGAATTTCGTGCAAACACGCCAACATGTTAAAATGTTTTTTTCTTGACATACGTTTGAACATGGTGAGGGTAAATTTCGGGATTTACAACAAAACGTGTCAGTACATTGCTGTACAACAATAAAACCAGACTGAAAGTCCTACAATGACAACACCCTGGAGGCACACATGGTGCCACCAGCGCGCCGACATGGACGTCGTTTTGTGTTTTGGGATGTCAAAAACATCGTACTGTTGTTGATAATGTCCAACAGGAGTTCATAACCACCTTACTATGGCCAACACACTCCACACATTTACATCCAACGCATGCTGTCTCAGATATCCTTGGACGGCGGGTACGTCACCATCAACAACCACCAACACTCTCAACTAACTTGGCGCTGCCCTGCAGGAAGAATGGAATGCAATAAACAAGGATGTCTCTGAGCGTTTGTTTGGGAGTATGCTACGTCAAGTCTGGGATTGTCTTGAGAATAGCGACGGATTCAAGCGATATTAACAAGTTTGACTTTTCATGGGACATTACATGATGGACAGTAGAGCGCTTTGGCCAATCACCTAACAAAATCATTTGCATTTCAGCGACTAATATCCTTCACAGTCAGATTTCCCTGGTACTATGTTAAACTATTTATCTCATTAAAATCAATAGCTGTGACACATTGTTTTAATATCCCATACTTTCTTCGAATGGTTTTGTAATCTCATTACAATATTGCACATGAGGCACTGACTGTTGTCAATTTGTGTCAAGCGACGGTGTCTGCAGGGTACATTTGATGGCGAGAAAGGACGACAACCGTGAGCATCATCTTCTTGTGTACGTGGTCTTCATACAGTGTGTACATCTGCGTTGAGTCATCTCTTGCTGTTTGCACAGTATGTTGGCAATGTCCAACTTTGTGACCTGAAGAAGATCAGAAAGAAGCTTAATGTGTGGTGTGAAACATGTGTAGCAGTATTCCTGTTTCAGTGGAGCTCTCCACTTAAGGCTGTTCCTTTACAGCTGCGGGCGTGGTCCTCATTAATAACCCATCTCACTGCCTGTAAACAAGGTAACAACCTAATGGGGGTTTCGCTGATGAAATGTCATCAAAATAAGTCACATATATGTTGATTGCCATATGACCAAGTGGATCACGTGACCGGCTTACGCTTTTGTTGCTTTGATCTCGTCTCACTGGTTGCCGGATATGTGGATTAATTTCCAAAGTGTTTATATAAGAACAAGCAGTGGATGAAGTAAAACTATAAGAAAAACGTGTAATGCGTAACAAAGGAGGGAAGGAGAGTAGCAGTGATCACTACATAACACAGTTTATCCTGAGGTTCAGAAAAGATCTCATACATTTAATGGACAGACATGTCGAAAATGGCATATGTCTTCAGCAAATATTCTCATAGTCGAATTTGTAAAAGTGAGTGAGTGAGTGAGTTGAGTTTTACGCCACGCTCAGTAATATTCCAGCTATATGGCGCCGGTCTGTAATCGAATCTGGACCAGACAGCATGAGCATCGATCTGCGCAATTGGGAATCGATGACATGTGTCAACAAAGCCAGCGAGCCTGACCACCCGATCCCGTAAGTCGCCTCTTACGATCACGACAAGCATGGGTTACTGAAGGTTCATTCTGACCCGGACCTTCACGGGTCGAATTTGTAAAAGATTTGCCGGGAGGATATAATGGTCAAGTTAACGTTCATGCTGGAATAACCCACATTTAAACTTATGATTTACTTAATGTAAATATAACATTGTTTCGAAAGGAGTTCAATCAATATTTTCCTACGTTATTCCATAAGCTGTGGCCCGACTGTGCAATCAAAAGCTGACAAAAACTAACAAAAAATCCTTCCCGCAAACAAAGTACGCAAGGCATCCTTGAGATTGACCTCAGCAAGAGCAAATAGTACCAGAACACTATTGACCAAAGTCTATGGAAAGAAGCTAACCGATATAGGCATGAGGTAATAGTGAACGATTTTCTGAAAGCTAATCTAATCTTAACTAGAAGCGTATGGTTTCAACTGAGTTACCGGTGTTGCCTTTCATTAGCCAAAATGAATCGAATCTCTGTAATACACCCAAATTCAATCTACAAACAATTTGGGCACATTATTAATGCACTATATTCTCTAGTCCCTACATGAGACCGTCCTATGATGAAATAGGTTCGATATAGATGTCAATATGCACAGAGCTAATTGCAAACACAATTTGTGAATACCCCATTGTTGTAAACTTAACAAAGATAACAAAAAGTTGGACTGTGTTTTTGAAATTGGTTTGCAGTAAATATCAGAAGCTTCAAGTCGGAGTTACTATGCATTGGGAAATACTCAATATAAAAAACAACCTCCTCAGAAAGTAAATCGAATTGGTCCTTATTTTATGGAAATATTGGCTTTAACAATTTTGGCTGGGTGCAATTACTTACTATCGGTTTTATTAAGGTGTTTTCGCACGACTTGTGGTAATAATAAAGATCGTAACAACTTTGGTTTTTGTTACTTTTTAAAGTTGAACACAACTCGTATCTAAAGGCAGCTCAGCAACACGGTTTCGTCAGGTAAAGAAGAGTCGCTAGCGTTAATGTATGTTTGTGTGTGTGTTTGCGTGTGCGTGCGTGCGTTACTAACGTCACTCTGAGGTGGACACAGGTCTAAGCGATTTGATTGGTCGTGAGCCTGTGAATCCAACTAGTAATTTGGACAAGTCCTATGTCGTACGACTCGGCTGCAACGAATTGCGCGCCGTTTAACTCTGTTATGATTAGGTATTTTGACGTGGCAAGCTCAATGAACACTCACACAATACACTTCTATGAGATGATATCAGATTGCATCTAACAAGGTCGCGCATTCAATCAATAAACAGAAGGGGATGATAGAACTAGTTATCAAAGTAGATTTGAGTATTTGATTAAAATATGAACACAGGGTTAGCTCTTCGTGAAGTGTACCTACACAGTCAAGTGCAGAACGACCCGTATACTGTAGGTCTGTGCCCCATTTAACCAAGTCAGAAACGTAAGTTGCAGTCAGTCAGAATGTTGATAAAACGACGTCCATGTGAATTTAAGCAGTGAACATAACCTGGCGTTCTGGCAATAGTTCCCAAGCCAATCTGTATGTTCATACCTAGGGGCCGGGGTGGTAACCTGGCGTTCTGGCAATAGTTCCCAAGCCATTCTGTATGTTCATACCTAGGGGGCGGTGTGGTAACCTGGCGTTCTGGCAATAGTTATCAAACAAATCTGTATCTTCATACCTAGGGGGCGGGGTGGTAACCTGGCGTTCTGGCAATAGTTCCCAAGCCATTCTGTATGTTCATACCTAGGGGGCAGTGTGGTAACCTGGCGTTCTGGCAATAGTTCCCAAGCCATTCTGTATGTTCATACCTAGGGGGCGGTGTGTTAACCTGGCGTTCTGGCAATAGTTCCCAAGCCATTCTGTATGTTCATACCTAGGGGGCGGGGTGGTAACCTGGCGTTCCGGCAATAGTTCCCAAGCAATTGTGTATGTCCATTCCTAGGGGGCAGTGTGGTAACCTGGCGTTCTGGCAATAGTTCCAAGCCATTCTGTATGTTCATACCTAGGGGGCGGTGTGTTAACCTGGCGTTCTGGCAATAGTTCCCAAGCCATTGTGTATGTTCATACCTAGGGGGCGGTGTGGTAACCTGGCGTTCTGGCAATAGTTCCCAAGCCATTCTGTATGTTCAAACCTAGGGGGCGGTGTGGTAACCTGGCGTTCTGGCAATAGTTCCCAAGCCATTGTGTATGTTCATACCTAGGGGGCGTTGTGGAAACCCAGTGAGTAAAGCGTTTGCTCGTCATGCCAGAGACCCGTGTACGATTGTCTAATGAGTAGAATGCGCGAAGTGCATTTCTCGTGTCCCCCGCCGTGGTATTCCTTAACTATTGCTACCAACCTTATTCCCTCACTGAACAGTCTTGTGTTGGGGAACTATATTCACCCGATGTCCCTCATTCTCATTCCAGGACGTCGTCGGTAAGAGCGACTTAACAAATGTAGTAGTGTCTTTGGAGGTTAAATAGCATCTACCGTATGCATGTTGGGACGAGTGCGCAAATATCCTTCTCACTGTCATCTGATACATCACAGTTTTCAGCAACCGAGACGTTGATAAGATCTGCTACTCCTTTCCCCGATCAGGACTCATTTCCTTCTTGTTCGTTCCACTTATATTTTCCGCTCAAATGAAATCAAGTGGTCTTTAAGAAGAGACAGTCTTATACTGGAAGCAGCGTATGTAATCACAGAATGTCTTACTGTTTCTTATTGTGATATATCATGATTTTGAGGTTGGTGTTACTATGGTGTGTTTCCTACGTGCAGTCGACCGTGTTTATGAGCCACAATCGAACACTGATGACAACCGGCGTTCCGAAGAGGGCGAGTAAATATTGGGTCACCAGTATCACCTATTACAAACACATGCAAGCGCAAGTCAAGCGTTTAATCGTACAAAGAAACATAATAGTATAAGTCAAAGTGGGTGATTTCATCGGATTTCAATTCGGTCAAAATGTCAAATTTGAAAATAGCCGTTAGATATCCACCATAAAACACGTTGAAAGCTTTGCTAAGACCGTAAAAGCTGTAATCCTGACCAAATACCTTTTGAGCAAAGTCGTAAGCCGTCCTTTGAAATGTTGATAGAAGAAGCATGTTCGATTGTTCCCTAAAAACCCGTGAAAACCAAAGTCAGGAGCAGCGTAACTATTACTCAACGTAAAAGGAACAATTTGGATAATCAAAGTCAATCCTCTTGTCACATAGGCTTGTGGTGTCTTCTTTAATTCTGACTCTGTATGCCTAGAATAAATGTTTAAAGTGAGAAATTGCTGATGATTTAGTTACTCTTCGCTTTTGGTCACATATTTGCATTGTGAAACTTACTTTAATGTCTCAAAATGAAGTTATAAATTCATCTTTTATTCGGAACAAATGTCTTTTATCAGTCAACGTGCACTATCGGTGACAAATTAGATTCAGGTCACTACTGATTCTGCTGGATATGATACTTGGTCAAATGACGACTGACGTTAAATAGGTATCCACTTAAAATGACTATTTAAAGGTGCAAAACACCAACAAGATTTGGGTAACATGATCAGTAAAAGCTCAAAGCTCTTTGAAAGGACAAAGGGTTCTTTTCACTGGAGCTCTTGGATTCAGAACAGCGTGTGCCCTAGAGACCTCGGTCCACCAAAAGTGGATTACGTCAAAGGAAAATCAATGACGACTTCGTGAAAAAGTTTAAGGTCAGGAAATTAACTCGAGTATTTTCGAGTCCTGCATACACCTTCATGTTACCTTCCTTTTATGCTTTTGAGACATATGTTTGTTACTGTTGCTACACGTTTCGGCTATAAATTGACGTCATGGTTTTTCCAGGTTTGTTAATCTATTACATCCTTTGGAAATGCAAGGTGAGGTGAGTTTCTAAAGTTATAATATAAGTAAATTTTAAAACCACATTGGGTAAGTGAGTATGGTAGTATCTTGTTTTTAGCCATATTTCAGTAGTGAGGAATCAAAGCCGGGCTTTCCGCGTAACGAACGATTGCATTAACCACAAGATTTAATGCCCAGCTACGTTAGACCAATCTTGTAATACATGTATTTTCACAAAAGAATATTTCCTGTCCCTGCTGTGAGAAACCTACATACACCATAAATGTAAATATTGAAACATCATCAGTGAACACATGTTTACAAATTTCATGGTTTCACTTGAGCGCATAATTGATATTTGTAGCTTTTGTTTGAAGGCTTCGACGTTACAATCTGAACCTGAGTTTGGAATACGAACGTAAGCCAAGCTTGAAGCTTGGTATATACACAACAAACAAATGAAATGTCAGGATTATAACATGGCGGAAACTGCTACCTTTAAACTGTCAGTGTAACTGAAACCTTCGTTTGAGCAGGCTACGCGCACGTTGTTCCGAACGTCTCCTATGAGTTCTACATGTATTTGATAAAGATTAGACATCATCCTCATATTATAGCTGGAATCGTGCAATGGGCTCTGGTAAGGGATATTTGGTCGCTTATGAACACAGCAGTATATTTACATTTTGTTCTTGAAGCAGATTGTCAGCGTCACTAAAGATGGAGAGTCGGGATTCATATTCATAGCCCTGTGGCTAATATCAGTGACGCACGTTCTAAAATGTATGTCAAGGGAAAATATTTGCGTAAACAAAATATATTTACGTTACCAAGTGACAATGAATCAAACTATTTACAGTGGTAAGTATCATTTCCTTGCGTAACGCGGTCTTCATAAAGTGTGTACATCTGTGTTGATTTATCTCTTGCTGTTTGCACAGTATGTTGACAAAGTCCAACTTCGTGACATTGTGAAGATCAGAAATAAGCTTAATTTGTTGAGTGAATCACGTAGTACAGTATTCCTGTTTCAGTGGATATCTCTATTCAGGGCTGTTCCATTACAGCTGCGGGCGTGGTCCTCATTACTCCCCCATCTCACTCTGAAACATGGGCGACCACCTGATGAATTTTTCTGATGGGAGGACCAATTTTATATAAGAACAAACAATGGAAGACGTGAAACTATAAGAAGACCTGTGGAATAAGTAACACAAGAGGGTTGGGGAGTAGCACTGATCATTACAAAACACCATCGATCCTGAAGTTTCATAGATGATAATGTCAACGCGTGGTATACGTGTTGACTGGGGAACTAGCTCATAATTAAGATGCAGTGTACGTACAATACGTTGACAAGACGAAGGAATACGTTGAGCTCAAACTTCTTTAGGTACATGACAAACAAATACACAAGACATAAATGAGGTGAGCGGAGTACCTGCTCAACCCCAGGGCGTTTCGTACGAGCGGCATTATCCCGCTTCGTGGTCGTCCCAACACAGACAGTACTCTGTTCTTCCAATATGCATGTAGATGTGAGCATATATATATATACACACATTTTGACAACAATGGACAGGTGACGACTCAACAATGGACAGATAGAAAAACAATAGCACTTCCTTGACCAGTTGATGTGATGGCCGACACGGCCAAGGGGGATGACCGATTAACGCTATAAATGTCATATACAGTGAGTAATTGGCTTAGAGGTCAGTGTACAATGCAGTAGTGATAAGGATTTACAGAAGTAATTAAGAATACAGATTAGTGTGATATAAATTATTACAATGAAGTCTCACATGTCTTCACTACATAGTTTTTGGACTTATTAAATATTTGGACGATGGCTGTCCTGAATTAGTCGTTATGACAATAACATTCGAACCGAGCACTTGGACAGTCAAATATTTCGAAAATGATATTTTAGTCAACAGGCTATAACACAGTCAAATTTGTAAAGTTTAAGATTTACAGGGAGGGTATAATGGTCAATGGTCAAAACTTTCAAGCTGAAATGACCCATATCGAAATTTAGCGAACATTCTAAGGTATTCGAACTCACAATTGATTTTATTGATTTATCTGTTCACAACAATTTCTTCGAAAGACGGTAAGACCTAACCTTATAACCATCAATATTTTCCAACGTCCTTCTACAAGCTGTGGTCCCGCTGTACAATCAATTAGTTTAAAAAAATAACAAAGAATTTCTTGAAACATATAAAACTAAGCAAGGCATCCTTGAGATCGATCTAATCAAGAGCAAATAGTGCCAGATCAATATTAGCCCATTTTCTTTTATGGATAGAAGCCAACCAATATAGACATGAGAAAATAGTGAACGATTTTCTGAAAGCTTATCTTATCTTAACTAGAAGCGTATGGTTTCAACTGGGTTACCGGTGTTGCCTTTGGTAGCCAAAATGAATCGAATCGCTGTAAAACCCCCAAATAGAATCCACTAACATTTGTGCACATTATTAACACACTATATATTCTAAAAGATGTTCGATATGTCAATGTGCATAGTGCTGATTGCAAACAAGATTAATAAATGTCTTGATTATTCGAAACTTAACAAAGATAGCATGTAAAGTTTGACTGTTTCTTTTTAAATAGGTTTGCAGTAAAATTCAAGTCAGTATACACATACTCAATATCAGTAACAAACTCTGTTGAAACAAGATCAAATACGTCATAGGTTTAGCGAAATATTGACTGGTTTGCTGACTGGCTGGCTGGCTGGCTGGCTGGCTGGCTTGATGGATGGGTGGGTCGGTGGGTGAGCGGATGAATATGTATATCGCAGTCACTACAAAAGAAGTCAGGGAAGTCTTAATCAGTGTGTATTCGCAACTGCTAGATTCTCAAATGCAACTCTGGTAAGATCAAATTTCTTAAGTCGTATCTTAACCCACACAAACGAACGTCACTCCTAAGTGGACACAAATCTCAACGATTTGATTGGTCGAGAACCTGCAACTCCTACTCGGAACTAGGAAGTGCTATGTCTTACAACTCTGCTACAACTAGTTGTTCGCGGGTTAAATTCGTTACGATTAGGATATTCTGACGTTGCAACTGTGGTGCATGTTGCAAGTTGTCACTGAAGTTCATTTGAATTGTATTGGTTTTACAGTTATGTGAAAGTGGGTATTACATTTCCCACTGAGGAAAACAGGAATTTCACCAAACGATCTCCATGTGAAAATTAGCAGTGAGGATTATCTTGTGTTCTGATAATAGTCCCTACCCATTTCTATACTATCCGTATCATTATTTCTTGGGGATGGTGTGGTAACCTGGCGTTCTGGCAATAGTTATCAAACAAATCTGTATCTTCATTCCTAGCGGGCGGTGTGGTAACCTGGCGTTCTGGCAATAGTTACCAAACGATTCTATATCTTCATTCCTAGGGGGCGGTGTGTTAACCTTAGGGGGCGGTGTGGTAACCTGGCGTTCTGGCAATAGTTACCAAACGATTCTATATCTTCATTCCTAGGGGGCGGTGTGGTAACCTGGCGTTCTGGCAATAGTTACCAAACGATTCTATATCTTCATTCCTAGGGGGCGGTGTGGTAACCTGGCGTTCTGGCAATAGTTACCAAACGATTCTATATCTTCATTCCTAGGGGGCGGTGTGGTAACCTGGCGTTCTGGCAATAATTGTCAAACGCTTCTATATCTTCATTCCTAGGGGGCGGTGTGGTAACCTGGCGTTCTGGCAATAGTTACCAAACGATTCTATATCTTCATTCCTAGGGGCGGTGTGGTAACCTGGCGTTCTGGCAATAGTTGCCAAACGATTCTATATGTTCATACCTAGAGGGTGGTGTGTTAACCTGGCGTTCTGGCAATATTTACCAAACGATTCTATATCTTCATTCCTAGGGCGCGGTGTGTTAACCTGGCGTTCTGGCAATAGTTACCAAACGATTCTATATCTTCATTCCTAGGGGGCGGTGTGGTAACCTGGCGTTCTGGCAATAGTTACCAGACGATTCTATATCTTCATTCCTAGGGGGCGGTGTGGTAACCTGGCGTTCTGGCAATAGTTACCAAACGATTCTATATCTTCATTCCTAGGGGGCGGTGTGGTAACCTGGCGTTCTGGCAATAGTTACCAAACGATTCTATATCTTCATTCCCAGGGGGGACGGTGTGGTAACGGTGTGGTAACTTGGCGTTCTGGCAATAGTTACCAAACGATTCTATATCTTCATTCCTAGGGGCCGTGTGGTAACCTGGCGTTCTGGAAATAGTTACCAGACGATTCTATATCTTCATTCCTAGGGCGCGCTGTGGTAACCTGGCGTTCTGGAAATAGTTACCAGACGATTCTATATCTTCATTCCTAGGGGACGGTGTGGTAACCTGGCGTTCTGGCAATAGTTACCAGACGATTCCATATCTTCATTCCTAGGGGACGGTGTGGTACCCTGGTGGATAAGCATTAGTCATTCCAGAGACACAGTTTCGATTTTCTACATGCGTACAATGCGTGAAGTGCATTTCTAGTGTTCCCGGTATATTGCTTGACTTTATTCATTCATTGCATCATCCCTGTGTTGGGGAATTGAGTTCACCTGACGTCCCTCATTTTCATTCCATGACTTCGTCAGTATAAGTGTGACTCCGATAATGTAGGGTACGTAGCAACTACCCAAATCCGTATGAATTTAGGGGGAGTGCGCGAATATATATCCTTCTCACGATCATCTGAAACATCACAGTTTTCAGCAACAGAGTCCATTGCGATATTTGTTGGAATAGTGCTAAACGTGGCGTAAAACCCAACTCACCCACTCAGTGACCGAGTCACACACAGAGTCGCTAATAATATCTGCTACCCCTTCCCCCGATCACATCTGGACCAGTTTGAGGACTCATGTGTACATGAACCGCCCAAATGTATTCAGGTGGTCTTTAAGAAGAGACAGTCTTATGCTGGAAGCAGCCTAAGTAATCACAGAATCTCTTACTGATTGTGGTGGATCAGGACCATTCATCAAGAGTCCATACACCGAGCCACAGGTATTTCTACGTTTTATCAGTCTTTGCTTGCACAAGTGATGTGGCTTTGAATCGAGAAATCTCCCCGCGTTTATTGAGCCAGTGCTGAGATTTGATCTCGTGATGACCTCTTCACTTGTAAAAGCAATGTCAATATAGACATGAGAGAAGTCAGAAATGTTTTAGACCTCCTTGTTGTGTAGAACTGTTTTTCCTGATCTCTCGAGTCTCGACGTGTGATAAAACAACGCCAGGTTTACCGTCTTGCCGTACGTTGAGCACGTACAACTTCTACATCAGCAAACTATATAGGATCCATCACGAATGAACCGATGTACCATGTGTACAGTTATGTCCGTTTTATGTTCTCTTTAGGGTCGAGAACACATTCCTCAACACCACACTTAACGCATTTCCAGTAATTTGGCCATGCTTTGTAACTGCAGAGAAGGATTGCTTATCGTGTTTAACACACATAATTGCATCAGTCACAACAGCAGCTGCAGGCATTTGGTTCAGATTCGGTTGTATTGGTTGTCCGTTTAGCTGCAACAGATTTTGTTTGATTTGTTCAATGACATTGCTATTTAGCTCTTAACGTGTAGTTTTCTTCTTATGAGGCTGTTTTGGGTGTTTTCTTTAATGTAGATCGTACAAAGACATGCTATTTCGTGCCATAGCCATGGTCTAATCAACGGTAGATCATTTTGTAGTATGTTTCCTACTGACGCTAGATCTTGCTATGGCATTTTTCCTATCACCGGCTAATGTTATTAAGACATGTTTCTTTTTTAACTATGTTTCCTGTCATCGACAGATTTTACATTGACATGTTCCCGATCAACGGTAGATCTTACAAAGACATGTTTCCTATCATGGGAACATGTTACCATGGTTTCATGCCCATCATATTTCACTATCATGTTTGTTTATGATAGATCTTAGCGTGGCATGATTTTGATGCTACAATGGTGTGTTTCCTACGTGCAGTCGACCGTGTTTATGAACCACTGTAGAATACTGATGACACCAGGCGTTCAGAAGATGGCGAGCATATACTGGGTCATCGGTATTTCCTGTCACAAACACATGCAAACGCAAGTCAAACATTCAATCGTACAAAACACGAAACGATAATAGGACAAGTCAAAGTACTAGCTCGGTCAAATTTGGAAATATCCGTCAGATATCCACCATAAAACATGTAAAAGCTTTGCTTTACCTTGAAAGCTAACCTTGAAAGCTAACCTTGAAAGCTGTAAACCTGATCAAATACCCTAATTTGCACTATGAAACGTTTATCTAATGCATCGATTCATTTCTAACACTAATAATTAATTTTATTGCAAACCGTTTGCATATTGGTGTGCATTACAATGGTTTGCAGACTTCAGAAAATAGACTTTTACTTTAAATCAAATTTAAAGGCTCTTAATCCATTTTATTAACCCGTTGGCATATTACTGTACATTATTATGGTTTTTAGACTTCAGAAAAATAGACAAATCAAATTGAGTTTTACATGAAATCAAATTTAAAGCCTCTTACTCTTTGCTTAATAACCGTTTCGAAACTAAATATTGCTGATGATTGTGAAACTTTTTCAAATGTCACAAAATTCATCTTTTATTTAGAACAAATGTATTTCATCAGTCAACGTGCACCATCGGAGACAAAAAAGATTCAGGTGACTGCTGATTCTGCTGAATATGATACTGGGTCAAATGACGACTGACGTTAAATAGGTATCCACTTCAAATGACTACTTAAAGGTGCAAAACACCAACACAATCAGTAAAAACTCAGAACCTCACTGTAGCTCGTGGATTCAGAACAGCATGTGCTCTTGGGACATCGGTCCACCAAAAGTGAATTACGTCAAAGGAAAATCAATAACGACTTCGTGAAAAGAAAAAGGTCAGGAAATAAACTCGAGTATTTTCGCTTCCTTCATACACCTTCATGTTACCTTCCTTTAATGCTTTTGACACACTTTGTTGTTACTATTGCTATTTTAGGTTTTGGAATTATATTTCGCCTCTTCCATGTAATACGTCCTTTGGAAATACAAGGAGAGGTGTGTTTCTAAAGTCATCATAATTTATAACCACATTGGATGAGTGAGTATGGTAGTATCTTGTTTTTAGCCATATTTCAGCAATATAACTACAGAGACTAAGGGGAATCTGCTTAACACATTCTACCTATGTGAGAAGTCAAAGCCGGGCTTTCGGCGTAACGAACGATTGCATTAACCACAACATTAATGCCCGCCTACATTAGACCCATCTTGTAAGATATAAGTTTTCACAAAAACATTATCCTGTTCATGCTTTGAACACCGTACGGCACTATAAAAATGTAAATATTGAAATATCGGTCGAGACATGTTTAAAAATGTCATGGTTAAGGTTTTTGTTCAAGCATGAAGCAGAGCTTTTCTTTGAAGGCTCTGATGTAACAATCTGATCCAGACTTTGGAATACAAACGTAAGGCAAGGTGAGGTGAAATTGGGTTTGACGTCGTGCTTGAGAATATTTCGCTCATATGACGACGTGCATGCGTGTGTATGTGTATGTGCGGCTGCTTGTACTAGCCCAGACTGAAGCTGGTTTTATAGTGCTAGCCCACTGAGATACCATGCCGCAGTGAAGCATGAATACCCCACTCAGACACAGTATACTGACTCCGAGCCGAGCAGTCCTTGTTGTACCCATTAATGCCGAGCGCCAGGCAGGGACCAACAAGTACCATATTTTAACGTCTTTTGGTATGACGCGGTCGGGGATCGAACCCGCGACCTTTACGCTCTCCGGGCGGACGCTCTAACCACTACACCACGGAGGCGGTCCGTAAGGCAAGCTTAGTATATACTAATATACAATATACAAGTGAACTATCAGGATTATTACATGACTGAAACTGCTACCATTTAACTGTCAACATAACTGAAGCCATCGTTTCACACCTTATGTGAACATCTCCTATGAGTACAATTTGATAATGATTAGAACGGTGGTCGAACGGTGGCACAAGCCTGTACTATACTTGTCGTTCTCTTGTTGGCTGTGTAGTTACTCATCACAACGAGCTCCCCTGGTTCCTATTGTAATCAAATACTGTCAACGTTCAGAATTAGTTCTATCATCCCTTCCTGCTCATTGCAAAATCCAGTTCTAACATTGAATTTGCGACGTTATCAGTCGAGATGCAATCTGATATCATCTTATATAAATTCTTCAAAGGCATTTAGAAGTTGGTGTAGTAATACAAGACAAATCTTATGGATAACAACTTCTTGATTTATTTTTCAAAACGTCTCTGGGCTAGTTCTTGCCCCTGGATGAAGAAGGGGCAAGATCTAGCCCAGAAACGTTGTGAAAAATAAATCAAGAAGTTATTATACATAAGATTTGTCTTGTAGGTAGACATGAGATGACATTTTCCCAGTTAATTATCGAAGGTAAACGAATGTTCTGATGGGTTATAACAGACCATTGACGGTATGGGCATACCCTTAGGTATTCCACTAATATGGTCGCTTTTATTTACATTTCTGTTCTTGAAGCAGAGTTCAATGTCACTGAAGATGGAGAGTGGGGATTCATATTCATAGCCAACTGTGGCTGTGTACAAATCAGTGACGCACGTTCTTTAATGTATATCAAGGGAAACTATTTACGCAAACAAAATAGGATATTCACGTTACAAAGTGACAAGGAATCAAACAATATTTACACTATGTTGATAAAGTCTAACTTTGTGACTTTGTGAAGATCAGAAAGTAGCTTAAATTTATTATTATCAATTTGTTGAGTGAATCATGTGGTACAGTATTTCTGTTTCACTGGAGCTCTCTGCTTTAGGGGCGGTGGGGTAGCCTAGTGGTTAAAGCGTTGGCTCGTCACGCCGAAGATCCGGGTTCGAATCCCCACATGGGTACAATGTGTGAAGCCCATTTCTGGTGTTCCCCGCCGTGATGTTGCTGGAATATTGCTAAAAGCGGCGTAAAACCAAACTCAGTCAGTCAGTCAGTCTCTGCTTTAGGCTGTTCCATTACAGCTGGCATGCTCCCCATGAATCCCCCATCTCACTGTCTGAAAAATGGGTGACCACCTAATGGTTTATCTGATGGGAGGATTAATTTTCATAAGAACAAGCAAGAAGTACAACTATACTCTTCCAAAACGTAGGGAAACTTCATTTTAATTTACGATGTGATAATAATGATTGGTGTATGACGTGAAATTTGCATGTGGACGACTTTCATTTTCAAACAACAAAAAACCGTCTAGAAGCACACACTAACTGTGTGATGCAAGATGATTGTCCAAATTAATAATCTACAGTGATTTATCAACATTCCCGAAAACCGTCAAAATCAAGAATGACACTCCATGCACGTGTATGGGGCTACTGCATTGTGCATGTGCATCCAATACGTTGTTTTGTTAGGGTTGGCGATAAAGAGAAATGGTGGTGCGTCTGTCTTTGAAAGGTTTGTAAACGCTTATACTTCCTATCCAAATTGAACGTTCAGGTTTCCCTACTTTTTGGTGAAGAGTATATAAGAAAACCTGTGGAATAAGTAACAAAGAAGGAAAAGGGAGAATCACTGATCACTACAAAACACCATCGATAATGAGGTTTCATAGATAATAACAGTGAGTGGGTGAGTTTAGTTTTACGCCGCACTCAGCAATATTACAGCTATATGGCTGCGGTCTGTAAATAATCCAGTCTGGACCAGACAATCCAGTGATCAACAGCATGAACATCCATCTGCGCAATTGGGAACCGATGACATGTGTCAACCAAGTCAGCGAGCCTGACCACCCGATCCCGTTAGTCGCCTCTTACGACAAGCATGGGTTACTGAAGATCAATATTCCAATCCGGACCTTCATGGGTTAATAACAGTTGTTCCAACCGAGCACTTTACAGAATAGATCGTATACATTAAATGGACAGTCAGATATTTCGAAACTGACATTTTAGTCAACAGGTTATAACATAGTCAGATTTGTAAAGTTTAAGATTTACGGGGAGGATATAATGTCCAATTGAACTTTCAAGCTGAAATGACCCACATCGAAATTCAGCGAACATTTTTTAAAGAACCAGCTTATCGAGGAGGAACTCTTCCGCATCGAATATACAAACCAAGTTGGTGAACTGTTCAAGTCAATGAAAATTGAACTTAATGAACTATGATATTGATATGATATTATATTGATTGCGATGTACCTAAGATATCTGATGTAATTTGTTATTTGTTGAATTATAAAGTAAAAAATCACAGATCACTCAACCATGCCCATTGACGATTGAGCCACACCATTTACAACTGTTTTTCTTCAAAGTGGCATTCCCGTGCTATAATCGTTAGAACTGGATGTTGCAATGAACAGGAAGGGCTGATAGGACTAGCTCTGAAAGTTGACAGGAGTATTTGATTACAATATGAACCCAGGGGGAGCTCGTTGTGAAGTGTAGCTACACAGCCAACAACAGAACAAGTATAGTACAGGCTTGTGCCAAAGTTCGACCACGTCTAAATCGGAAGTTGCAGTCAATCAGGAATTTGATAAAACGATACATATGCGAAATTTAGCAGCAGTGAGGATTACTTTGCGTTTTGATAATAGTCCCCAACCCTTCCTACATGATCTGTATCATTCGTAAGGGGCGGTGTGGTAACCTAGTGGCTAAAGCGTTTGCTCGTCACGCCTAAGACCCGGGTTAGATTTCCTACATGAGCACATGGTGAAGTACAATGTTTCGTGTCCCCCACCGTGATATTGCTTGAATTTTGCTAACAAACGTATTCACTCACTGTTTCATTCCTGCGTCGGGGAACTGCGTTCACCTCATGTCCCTCATTCTGATTCCAAGACGTCGTCTTTAAAAGCGACTCAGAGAATGTAATTGTCTTTAGACGGTAAATAGTAACTACACAAATCCGTGCGTATGTTGGGGTGAGTGCGTGACTATATCCTTCTCACTATCATCTGATACATCACAGTTTTCACCAACTGAGTAGTTGATAACATCTGCTACCCCTTCCCCCGACCACCTCTAGACCGATTTGGGGCGGTGGGGTAGCCTAGTGGTTAAAGCGTTCGCTCGTCACGCCGAAAACCTGGGTTCGATTCCCCACATGGGTACACTGTGTAAAGCCCATTTCTGATGTCCCCCGCCGTGATATTGCTGGAATATTGCTAAAAGCGGCGTAAAACTAAACTCACTCACTCACTCACTCTAGACCGATTTGCGGACTTCGTGTTAGTACCATTTGTACATGCAACGCTCAAATTAAATCAAGTGATCTTTTAGAAGAGATTACTGAAAGCAGCCTAAGTAACCACAGAATCTCTAACTTTAAAGGGCACATAGCAACTACCCAAATCCGTATGAATTTTGGGGGAGTGCGTGAATATATATCCTTCTCTCGATCATCTGAAGCATCACAGAGTCCATTGCGAGATTTTACTGGAATAGTGCTAAACGTGGCATAAAACTCAACTCACCAACTCAGCGACCGTGTCACTCACAGAGTCGTTAATAACATCTGCTACCCCCTCTCCCGAACACATCTGGACCCTTTTGAGGCCTCATGTGTACATGAACCGCTCAAATGTAATCAAGTGGTCTTTTAGAAGAGAATGTCTTGTACTGAAAGCAGACAGCGTAACCCCAGAATCTCTAACTGTTTGTGGTGAATACTGATTTTGCTGGATATGATACTGGGTCAAATGACGAGTGACGTTAAAAAGATATCCACTTCAAATGACTACTTAAAGGTGCAAAACACCAACAAGATTTGGGTAACATGATCAGTAAAAGCTCAAAGCTCTTTGAAAGGACAAAGGGCTCTTCTAACTGAAGATCGTGGATTCAGAACAGCGTGTGCCCTAGGGACATCGGTCCACCAAAAGTGAATTACGTCAAAGGAAAATCAATGACGACTTCGTGAAAAAGTAAAAGGTCAGGAAATTAACCCTAGTATTTTCGCTTCCTTCATGCACCTTCACGTTACCTTCCTTTTATGCTTTTGGTACTTTTTTATTACTGTTGGTATAAATTGACGTCAATGCCCGAATTTGGAATACAAACGTAAGCCAAGCTTGGTATAGATACATTATACAAGTGAAGTATCAGTATTACATGATGGAAATTGCTACCATTTAACTGTCACTGTATTTGAAACCTTCGTATGAGCAGGATACACACACCTTTTAGCAACATCTCCTATTAGTACTATTTGATAATGATTAGACACCCCCATCTCATAGTTGACTCTCTTGGTCGCTTATAATCAGTGTCACTAAAGATGAAGAGTCGGGATTCATACCCCTGTGGCTACTATCAGTGACGCACGTTCTTAAATGGATGGCAAGGAAAAATATGTACGTAAACAAAATAGTACACTCTTCAAAAAAAGAAAAGAAACACATAGGCGTTTTCAGCAGTTCACTACGATATAATTATTCTGACAGCAATCCTATGTTTGAATCCCGTTAATCATGTTGTGGTCGTTGTGCATTGCGCGCAAACGCACCCCAAAATGTGTTTGTAAACGTTTGTCATAACAAATGAAAACGATACATGAAAAGTGCGTGCAGAAAAGATTTTCCACTATAACAGGCCAAACCAACATCATTTCATAACGAAATTTACGACGTAACAATGCTAAGATTGAATGCTATTGACCGAAATATCGCCATTGGACGTTTGGAAGCAGGGGAGTTCCAATCTGCCGTTGCAAGACACTTCAGCGTCCACCACAGCACCATATCTCGATTATGACATCGATATACCCTCTTCAATTTGAAACAAGATCGTCCCAAAAGTGGAAGACCAAGAGTGACCACTCCTGCTTTCACCTCCGTCACCGATTTGCTACAGCAACGGACACTGCAGGACAGATGCCTGGTCTACGAAGAATTTCCAACCAAACCATCATAATCGAGTTTTTGTTATCCTCTGGCGTAGACGTTTGTTTAGTGCTGTCGTCATGCAAATCGGTTCAGAAAACTGTGGTGCACGTATAAAAAAGAAAGTCTGTTTGGTTCAAAAGCGGACCGATGAATTGCAATCTAACTCGAAAACTAATAAACATAAAATACTCAATGAAACACTGACCATAATGAAAACGTCAGACCAACTCAGCGAGGTGTTTGCAGAATTTATGTCCTAAAAATTAAAAAAGTTGTTTAAATATTGACACAGTTCACTATTTGTTACGAGGGAGGAGTGCAGAGAAAGGGACAGCCAGGTGTGCGAGAAAGGCTGGAGACGGCACAGCACAGGTTAATGAATCAATAACTTTGTCGGCACTTGTGCACGTGCTTCTCTAACACCTGGCTGTCCCTTTCTCTGCACTCCTCCCTCGTAACAAATAGTGAACTGTGTCAATATTTTAATGATAGTTTGTTAAACAACTTTTTTAATTTTAGGACATAAATTCTGCAAACAAATCACAGAGTTGGTCTGATGTTTTGATTATGATCAGCGTTTCATTGAGTATTATATGTTTATTAGTTTTTGAGTTAGATTGCAATTCATCGGTCCGCTTTTGAGCCAAACGCACTATAGTGCGATAACGAAATGATTAACCCATAGCACATGAACATGCATCCCACCACTTTAGAGATATTTTGTGAGGTAGCTGCTTTACATGAGCGTTCCTGTATGCTAGGGTATGATCCCCCGTCTGTACCAATGTTGTTGTTTTTCAAAATGCCCTTCGATTCGGGTGGTATTTAATTAATGTCCATGTATATATAAACTACAATCATTGTAGTTTATATGTCATGTATGTTCACACTTGTTAGAAATGTTTGAGTCATTCAATGCGACAAAGGGGACGTTGTCAACTGCATATATTGAAATTTAACAGTGAACCACGTCTACGCATGCAACTCAACCGTTGCTCTACACGATATATGATTTACCTTACGTTTTAATCTGAAAATGTGAAAAATATCATTGTCACTGACCGCGGATCGTCATGGCACACATGAAACAATCTAATGTCAAGGTGAACGTCATCTGCATGGTCCCCATGAGAGTCCAGAACTGCCTGGTATTGTCGCCCTATGCAACCAGTCAGATTACAAATTGTGACCTGGAGAACGTCTAGTCACTCTTCCTGCAGTTTTCTGTGGATGTTGCTGATGTGACCTCAGACGTCGATCAAGAGCATCCCATAAATATTCGATGTGGTTAAGATATGGAGTCCTTGAGGGTCATGGCCGTACTTGGTTGTTCCTGTTGTTATAGAGGCCGATGTCAGTCATGCCTTGTGAGGCCGTTGCATAATGGGGAGGACGTATGGCCAAGAAATTTCATCAGTGTAACGTTAAATTGCCCAGTATGTGTACCAGGAGGGAAGATTTAAATACAGCCAACGTCTTCTTTCCATCACCTTTGACGTCACATGAGGCCTCAGCGAGCACCTGTGGCGCGGTCTTGGCTGAAGTCCTACGTAAACCTGGTATTGCTGTAGTTGAAGATGTAGCCGTGGTCTATCACGACGAACCTGCGCTGCAGTTCTAACACGTGGTCTACCGGATCTGGGTAGGTCACGTGTTGACCCCTGCGTGCGATATCGGTTCCATCATCGTGTAATGGTGCCTCACGACACGTGGGCAAATTTGGTTACGGGCGAAGCCGAGTCGCCTGTCTGCAGTCATCCGATGGCGTTGTTGTGTTTAGCTTCTGTCAGCCGTGGTATGTTTTCCCTTTTCACTTGCTGTACAGTTGTGATGACAGACATATGAAAACCCATCGCTTTCATAGCCCATCAATTCTTATTGTACAAACATTTCATGCTGTTTCAAACTGGTGTGTTTGGCCGCCACGCTCCCCAAAAGGTTGCGTTTTTACGTTTCCCCACATTTTCGGTATTTAGTGGCCGTACTAAATTCTACCCTCACAAATCACACCCGTTGCATGCCGATATGAGCATTCATATTTTGTATTCATTTTGTATGAATATTAGCAAAACTTTTGCGTTACCTTTTTAAACAATCAAATATTTCACATATGAAACCGACACACCACCACCTAACTGCGTATACGGTCAATGAATTCTTACATTCAACTTCGATTATCAGGATAAATACGTACCACTGAAATTCAACAGAAAAAATGGACATTGGCAAATTACACTGTCTTGGGAAATGATAGATAGGTCGATTTAAACGAAAGTGTTGTATGTGCCAGCCATCTAATGAACATTTGTGTCTAAAACACTAGATTTGACTGGGATCGATATTGTCGCTGTAATCCTTTCACTGCTGAAGGCTTCGTACAGGGACAGGATATTGATTACATAATGTGTACATTTCAGACTGAGCTGTTGAAGGCACTATGTTCCTTGTCAATATCAGTCAAGAAAGTCAGAATCAAGAGTCTTCCATTTGTGTAGGAATGGTATTTACGCAAAGAATCTACGGAAAGAGAGCCTAAAATATATGCAGACCTTTTCACCACATCCACAAATGATGGCAGGTGAAATGGGTTTTAACGTCTCGTTCAAAGTTATTGCACATATTTAGAGACGTCTTTGGTTCAGTTTACTAGAATCTAAAGATAACGGTTTTGGCGTTGCTCGGAAACCGTTGCAGGAACCTCACATACATTGAATATCTAACCCAAAATCATTCCGCAGGAGTGTAATGATTCTTAGATTATTTCGGCTTGTGATAAAATGCACCATCATTGTGATGGTCTTCATCTTATTGTTCAATAACATTGCAAGTATATAGCAACATAAATATGGGCGTGCATGTGTGCATTCTTGTTCTAGTCCAAACGAATTCCGGTTCAACAGTACTAGCCTTTTTGGATACCATACCGAAGGTTAACAGAGACACCCAACTTAAACACAGTGTACCGACTCCGAGTCCTTGTTTAACCCTACAATGTCAAGCGCCAACAACAAATACGGCTGTTGATGTCTTTTGGTCTGGCCCGACCGGGGTTCGAACCATCGACCTTCCGCTCCTCAAACAGAACACGCTGTCCACTAGACGACGGACACGGCCATTGTGACGTACAAGCAATGTTTGTAGGACACGACACAGCTGCTTCCTTCCAGAAACCAACATATTACATTTAGAATGTGATAGTGATTATAATCAAGTCTGGTATGATTCTGTTAGACATCAATTCTTTCTATTCGGCTGCCCTCAAGCTTGAGGTAACATCTTTGACGACTAAAATAGAAGAAACCATAGACATGTGATTACCACGGTCCTCAGCTTCAGTGTCTTGATGTCACATGTGTCGACTCAAGACATATATATTTAAATGTCCTGAATCGAAAACAGATGGCACTCTAATGAAAACGCAAGACTCGTGTTGCCAGTAGTATAATTAGTATTGTGAGAAATCGGTGAAAATACGTGTGCTGTGTTATACCGCGTTATATGTAATCTCAAACAGGGCGTCTTGCACATAACAGATTAAAGGACACGCTGAAATAATGACATATGAACATGATGTGAAGTTAAAAATAATTTGCAATATTCCTGATAATTCCTCTGATAATGCCACGTTCGTGCATTTGTTTGTGTCTGATTTATACTTTTCGGACTCGAGGCAGTTTAATGTGCCGACTGATATACCTGGTCATAGTATTATGACTCCCGTCCGACCGTTGTTTCTTTGTCCCCTTGTCGAACGCCGGGCGGGTAAGAGCAAGTACGTCTTAACGTATTTCGGTATAACGTGGCCTCGGGTTGAACCCTCGATCTTCAGACGCTCTTTTCACTTATACTGGCTACTTGTCCAGAAGCTGAAGTATCACTGTGGGTTGTATGTATGTTAATATATATGGTTCATGGTTTACGTGCACTTTGCATCCGTCTGTATCATTATCGCCTGACCAGAAGGATCATATCTGATAACAGAGCCCACCACCTCCGTCCTCTCTTAATTGTTTATATATGCCAATCAATCGGGAGGTCTTGGTTTGATTAATGTGGAGGCTCTTTATGATAGAATTTTATTGTGTACTTGTGCACATATTTATTTATCGGATGATCCTCTGGTGATGCATGTGAAGACTTATGATGAAAGCAAGGAATTCCACAGCTATTTTAAACGTGCCGAGGTTCTTGGACACAATCTGAAATTTGAGGTTGATTTACCTTCAACTGATTCGTGTCCTGAGCTCTATGCACAGGACCACACACCACCACATGAAGCCAAAGATAATCCAGTCCGTACATGGATTCAGTGCATGAAGCCAATCGATGGCGTTTCCCGTCGAGTTATGCTTGGTAGCTGCTAAAAGTTTTGTAAAACCAATACTCCTTTACTCATTAACTGACTCATAATCGTTAAATTGCAAAAGGACTTTTTTTATTGTCTCTCTACCAATTGTTTTTATACGAACTCATGACAAACGCAAAAACTCTCATTCCAGGGACAATGACACATGTCATTATTGTTGAAAGCAAATGATCTAATGACAACCCAACGTTCAGATTAAGTTGACTGTAGTAATTTATGCTTTCAGCATTTCGATGTACACAACGTTCACCCCAAATTAAACTATTAAGTAACATGGTGTGATTGTCATGGGACTCAGTGTTTGAGGATATGCACGCAAACGGTGTCCCTTTCATTCGATAAAGTCTACTCTGAGTTCCAATGCCTGCCTCCAACTGTCGAGGTACTGGCATGTGGACAATGTCCAATAAAAACGTGTGCACGTAGGTGCCATGGAGGATTTAGAGCTTGACTTAAGTCATTGTCATCCTTGAAATCCCACCTTTCACTCCAAACGTTGAACCAAAAAGTGAGAATTCTTGGAGGAACGGTCGCGTCACGAGGACCCTGTGCAACAAAAGACCCTGTGCAAACGCTGTGCGCCCGCTCCAGGGAGTAAAGCAGTGTATACAATTCCCCTGATATTCAGTCAGAAACGCTGACTGTCAAGTTTGTGGACAGACCAGATAAAAGGTTTCTAGATTTACGAAACCAAAAGAGTAAACATAAGAATGACACTGTTTGAGGGGACTTCACTGTAAACAGCAATGCACTTTGCGTTATCAACTTAGTGTAACCTTAGCCAAATGATATCTTATTCATCAAATTCATCCATACCTGAAAACGCAGACCCATATTCTGAATCAAGTGCAGATTCAATCGTTTCCCCGGAATAAGCATTACTGCAACATCTTAATGCACCCAGCGTCGGACTATTTCGAGCATTGAGCCTAAAGGAAGTCAGGACAGATGATATCTGACATATACATAGCTGAATAATATGTTTGATTTAACAGATAATTTTCATTTAAGATTAAATTTAAACTAGAATTCTTAGATAATTTCGGAAATTCCATAATAGTCGAGTGCGCACTGATTCACAAAATGATCAAATTAGACTGCCTCAGACTGTCGGGTATTGTAAAACTGAGTAAGGGATGTTATATTTATACGATTGGACGTAACATCTTCAGCGGTCGGGCGTTTTGTAGAGGAAAACCAGCAGCCCTCCCATGTGTGTGGAGAGCTTAGTTAAGCAGTGGTCGATGGAAACGCCAGGCATTGTATTGTTATCTGTGCGGACAGGATGTATATCATGCAGATGCAAACGGATGTCTAAAGCTGCGTTAGAGAAACGTTGATGGTGCAGTGCTTTGCAAGAAATTATGTCAATTGCATATTGATGCAGAAATATTCATGATGCAGTCGGAACGTTAAATCGACTGTGTTTTTCAGACATTTCTTGTGGCTGAAGGAATAAAGGCCTGTGTCGCTACACTCGAATATCCCCTACGTGTTCGGGGAGCATACACATGCACATATCTGATGCAATACACATTATCTGCCAATAGTTAATCTGGGCTGTCACCAATAATAATGACGACGGCAATATCTAAATCTCTTCTTTGAGAGATTATTGCATTTGTCACTCAAAGGGTCAGTGCTGGCAATGAGCGCCGTCTTTTATAGAATACGTCTTTTATGCCTAAAAATGCTCACATTACAGAATGTTTTCACAATGACGTTTGCACAAAGAATCCACACACAAAAGTATTATCCGATGAGATATGTATTTTCCAGTGAGATGATGAATACGTGACAATTCGCGAATATTGACTTAACACTGGTTCTTTCTGTACAATATACATATTTATGATTATTCATGTATCCCGTTTCTATTTGAGTTCTCTGTTGCTGTTGATTGATGTCTTGTCGCGAATCAGCAGTTGTATCAAATTACATGACATTGATTGATACACACGCACTTGATATGGTCGGGATCGTACACCCGATATGCCATATCAAGTCGGCATTCGTCCGACTTTCTTCTGAACCATCAATGCGTTGAATGTATGTGCCTGTGCAACAGAGATCCTGCAGAGCCCTTGCTTGGTTGAAGTCGACTGACCTGAAAAGTTAAACACAAAACATTCCGTCACTTCCCCGTCAATTTGTAACTTTGATAACTATAACTAATCTTTGGAATAGGCATGTATACATGCTTAAACGTATCAGTGAACCATTCATACTGTTGAATTCTCAGTTACAAATGACGCATATGGGACTGACGAGATTGAGGAGAAAAAGGTTAATATTCGGACCTCGCTTACGATACGTCAAGTACCGTGGTATCCTACGCCTAATTGTTCTTGCTGCTTTGGATTTCGTACCTCCCAGTTTGTTGACTGACAATGGAAGACTAAACGGGTTTGCTGCCTGTAATGCCACTTTTCGGACTCTCTGGGTAATGCAAAAGACTGGAGTGTTGGGTGGGGGCGTCTTCAAACTCTCCGTATTTAGTTTTTGATCGATTTGACTTGACAGCGCTTCCTTGGAGAAGATCCATTTGCTAACCTGATAACACTGTATATTCAGGAGAGTATACGTATCTTAAAATGTATTTTCCCGTTACTTCCTTTGGAAACGATCTTCGCGAAATCTGGTCCACAACTTACCGTATCATTTTAAAGACGTAAGTCTGACATATATTTCAAATGCTCTTCATGAGCCAAAACAAATTTCCATTGTCGACGTCAAATCTCCTTGATACATTATTGAATTACATGGAAAAGATACTCACCACCCATGGGCGAGAATGTTTACTTTTGCTCAAGATGAATGACATTGGATACTATTTTGGGAATTCGTACTGAACTGATCAAATTCTTGTAATTATGAACCAAAGAATACTGCTCTTTTTTGTCGCCTTGAGCAAACTATCTCCATTGCCAACAACAGTCTGTCTTACTTCTTATGGTCAGAACCTCTCCACAGAATGTATCCAACGTGGAGTTTGATAGTAGGTCTGCCATTAAGTTGCAGCATTTTTGCAACCAAAGATATTGATTTCTAGAACCTGAGAAGACGTGCCGATAAGTCACAGGGGGTGATTGAGGCACAACCGCAGCTGCATCAGCCTTGATTACTCAGATCAGATTGATAGTTGTTGGAACCGTTGTCAGTAGGTAGTACAGCCCAGGTTTTGAGGTTTTGACACTGCTATGTAAACGTATCGACGTTGATGTTAAGGGGAACGGAAGACCTGGAATTGAATACAACCAATTTCTAGTCAATATTATGTGCAAACCACTAATTGGAATCCCTGCCTTGCACCCAGCAAGGAGTGTGAAACTACTCGTAATTTTCAAATCATCTGCCTTGTTAAATCGGCTTCAACAGTGTGGTTTCTGAATGCACCTGAACTTCAGTAGGATGTGAATACCAGTTTCGTAGTTCATATCCTAATGTAGCGTGCACTGTATTGACTGAAGTAATAAGAAAAATGTTCAATAAATCACTGGAGACATAATATGATCCGTAAATAACGCCATTATAAATATTATTTTTTCAGCAGCATTTAAGTCATGATTACTCAATTCCATTTAGAAAGTGGTCAAATGTAACATACGTTATATTTGGGATTACACTTTCTCAGTAAAGTAAAGATTCTAGTACTTTTGTGGAAGTCGCGGTGGCTGAGCGGGTTAGGTGGCTGACTTTGTGTGCTGGCGATTAGGTGCCTGACTCTGAGGGTGTGGGTTCGAATCCCGGATGGGACTCATCTCAACAAAAGTACTAGGATCTGTACTTTTCTTAGAAAGTGTAATCCCAAATATAACATATGTAACATTTAAGTCAATTATTTCCTTCAAACAGCCAGTACATGCACATGAAAAAAGGGGCTATCGATTGCCGATCTGGTCTCGTAAGTCTTTTACTTTTCTGAAATAAACCACCATAACCAAAGTCACCATTCAGTTTGTCATATGTGTGAAGAACATGATAAACCGATGGGTAATGTTCTCCTATGATCTTCTGTAAAACTCCTGCTTAAAGTTTTTAACTCATTATTTTCATTTAATGCATTTGTTTAATTCGCACACCTTCTGGTATGCTTGACGCAAAGTGAGTGTTCAAGTATGATGTTAAGGTATAATTCCGCTCGAACACGTAAAAAATCTTTTTTGTACATCGAATAAATATAATATTAACCAACAAATGATATAGCTAGGATTACACTGTCGCACTGAAGTACAAACACCAACATATTTTTCCCATCCGTTATTCGAAGCCACACTCCACTCCAAACCGCCACCACACAAAATCCGCGACCTAACCCAGTCAGCCAACAGAAATTGGAAGTCCAACAACTAGTCCAGACCAGTACTTTTTGTACCACCCTGACAAGTGTAAGTTGGCAGGGCTACCATGGACGAAAACTGTGACTACACAGATTCATGAAGAACGAGTTAAAATATGTAAAATATTCTGTTTGGGATTACACTTGCGTGTGTGCGTGTGTGAATGTCATATATATTATATTCCAACTAGGTTCAACAAAATAAAAAGCTATGACGATGTACATGGGATGAACTGAATATTCATGTATATATTCAATAAAACTCAATTACTAGGGAGAGAAATGTGTGTATATATATAGACAAAGATGTTGCCAAAGAACCATATCGAGTGCATACGGTGTACGCTAATAATAGGTTCCCTGCTGTGTTGATCAGTAATACATTACCTCAGTGAGTCATCGGTCAAACAAGATAGATATACACAGTGCTGGATCAACTATCAACGTGATCCGACGATCTCTCCTATCTCACAGTGCCGTGTTCTATTTGATAGATGTCTGCTTCAGCCTGTGATCATGGTACAAGGGTGTTTTTCTTGTATCTCAACGAGAGGCGTTGACGTTGGAGACTAATCGTCCTGGTATTAGTTTCAACATATAGAAATGTAATTTGACACAAGCTGTGGACATTAGGTCAAAGGAATCTTCACAAGGATCTGCAGTTACTTAGAATGTTCATATGTTAGTACTGTCCATATGTTCTCGAAGGGGCTGATTAATGCTAATCCTCGAATACAGAACTTTGATAAGAAACCATGAATGATACATTCGTAATCCAATTCTGACACTAGTTTTCTTTGTAGTGATTCCGCAATGATATTTTAAACCTCTTATACTGTCGCCGACAATTTTATGATGTTGCATTGACTCACTGACCTTCCGATGGGTACATCTTAGAGATGACATTGGAGAGATGTGTACGGCCTTAGAGAGTATCGCCTGAGAGTGTGTTGTACTGATGTTCTAGATTGACCATGAACGACAACAATAACTGATGCTGCACTTCTGAATTATGGGTACTGTTCGCATGTGACATGTTCAACCCTGAACCACACCATACAGATAAGTAAACCTGAACCACACCATATTAATGTTTAAACCTGAACCACACCATACTCCTGTGTAAACCTGACCCACATGATACGGATGTGTAAACCTGAACCACACCATGCTGATGTTTAAACCTGAAACACATCATACTGACGTGTCAAACTGAACCAAACATACTGATGTGTAAACCTGAACCACATCATACTGATGTGTAAACCTGACTCACACCAAGCTGATGTGTAAACCTGAACCACATCATACTGATGTGTAAACCTGAACCACATCATACTGATGTGTAAACCTGAACCAAATCATGCTGACGTGTAAACATGCACCACACATACTACTGGTGTGCAAACCTGAACCAAACCATACTGATGTGTAAACCTGAACCACATCATGCTGATATGTAAACCTGAACCACACCAAGCTGATGTGTAAACCTGAACCACATCATACTGATGTGTAAACCTGAACCACATCATACTGATGTGTGAACCACACCATACTGCTGATGTAAAACCAAATCATGCTGACGTGTAAACATGAACCACACATACTGCTGTGTAAACCTGAACCACACCAACCATGTGTAACCATACTGATGTGTAAACCTGAACCACATCATGCTGATGTGTAAACCTGAACCACACCATACTGATGTGTAAACCTGAACCACATCATACTGATGTGTAAACCTGAACCACATCATACTGATGTGTAAACCTGAGCCAAATCATGCTGACGTGTAAACATGTACCACACATACTACTGGCGTGCAAACCTGAACCAAACCATACTGATGTGTAAACCTGAACCACACATACTGCTGTGTAAACCAGAACCACATCATGCTGACGTGTAAACCTGAACCACACCATACTGATGTGTAAACCTGAATCCACATCATGCTGATGTGTAAACCTGAACCACACCATGCTGATGTGTAAACCTGAACCACATCATGCTGACGTGTAAACCTGAACCACATCATGCTGATGTGTAAACCTGAACCACACCATGCTGATGTGTAAACCTGAACCACATCATGCTGATGTGTAAACCTGAACCTCGCCATACTGACGTGTAAACCTGAACCACATCATACTGACGTGTAACCTGAATCACGACATACTGATGTGTAAACCTGAACCACATCATGCTGATGTGTAAACCTGAACCACACCATGCTGATGTGTAAACCTGAACCACACCATACTGATGTGTAAACCTGAACCACATCATGCTGATGTGTAAACCTGAACCACATCATACTGATGTGTAAACCTGAATCACACCATACTGATGTGTAAACCTGAACCACATCATGCTGACGTGTAAACCTGAACCACATCATACTGATGTGTAAACCTGAATCACACCATACTGATGTGTAAACCTGAACCACACCATACTGATGTGTAAACCTGAACCACATCATACTGACGTGTAAACCTGAACCACACCATACTGATGTGTAAACCTGAACCACACCATACGGATGTTTAAACCTGAACCACACCATACTGACGTGTAAACCTGAACCACATCATGCTGACGTGTAAACATGTACCACGCCATGCTGATGTGTAAACCTGAACCACATCATACTGACGAGTAAACCTGAATCACACCATACTGATGTGTAAACCTGAACCACATCATGCTGACGTGTAAACCTGAACCACATCATACTGATGTGTAAACCTGAACCACATCATACTGATGTGTAAACCTGAACCACATCATGCTGATGTGTAAACCTGAACCACATCATGCTGACGTGTAAACCTGAACCACATCATACTGACGTGTAAACCTGAACCACATCATACTGATGTGTAAACCTGAACCACATCATGCTGATGTGTAAACCTGAACCACATCATGCTGATGTTTAAACCTGAACCACATCATACTGATGTGTAAACCTGAACCACATCATGCTGACGTGTAAACCTGAACCACATCATACTGACGTGTAACCTGAACCACATCATGCTGATGTTTAATCCTAAACCACGCTATACTGACGTGTAAACCTGAACCACATCATGCTGATGTGTAAACCTGAACCACATCATGCTGATGTGTAAACCTCAACCAAATCATGTTGATATTTAAACCTGAACCAAATCATGCTGATGTGTAAACCTGAACCACATCATGCTGATGTTTAAACCTGAACCACACCATACTGACGTGTAAACCTTAACCACCTATACAACTCTGTAAACCAGCAATACTTCTCTTTAAACCTGAAACACGCCATACTGATGTTTAAACCTGAAACACACCATGCAGATGTTTAAACCTGAACCACGCCACACTGATGTTTAAACCTGAACCATACCATACTGATGTTTAAACCTGAACTAAGCGTGAACTACAACATATTAATGTTTAGCCCTCATCATTTTGAAGTTCAAACCTGTACCACAACGGGCTTATGATTATATGTGACACACCATCACCATATCGACGATAAAACCGACAACACTTACAGCATATTGATATTCAAACCTCAACCCCAACAGGCTATCTTTTTACCTGAACCATAAAAAACTGTGCGCAAATCTGAGACACACGCCATATGTTTCGCCTGAGAAACTATATTTAAATGATCATATCTGAGGCACGCCGATACATCTGAGGTACAACGATATTCAGAGCTGACGTAATAATCATGTACTGATCTGAACACTGTTATGTCTGCTTGTTTGTAATCATGCATCAGTGTGGTTGCCATGTATTTTGTGCTTGTAGGGTTGACATGATGTTGACATGTACTCTCGCTCATCGATAGCGCCCTCATTGCATCTCCCTCTTTGTGACATTTATGCTTGACACTGGAATCACAGTGTGTGTAGTATTTATGTTACAGTGAATATGTAAAACCAGCGATTATGTATAATCACTGAGTGAATCAGACATTACACATAATCACAGAAACTTTCAGTGATTATACATTATCCCTGTTTTTACATATAGATACCGCGACCTGAATACATAGTGTAGCTCATCCTTTAGATTCACACCTTGATGGATCTTATATACCCTGTCATGATGAAGATTGACGTAGTCATTCATATGCTAAATATAGTTGGCTTTTTTTAATTTACTCTTTGACCGCATATGTTTTGGGGTTGTTGGTTTTTGGTTTTTTTTGTTGTTGTTGTTTTGTTGTTGTTGTTGTTGTTCCATCTTTGTCACGGTGGTCTGTAAACAATCTTGTCAAACAAACCATTGATTGATATTATGTTCTTCTATCCTCGCCACGGGGTTACAGTGACACATAATCAACTAAGTCATCGAGTCTGATCAGGAGAGTCGCCTCTCAGGACAAGAACAGGCTGCTGGCGAACAATGCCATCCCCAGGACTTATCACAGCGACACCATCGATCTACTCGCCACAGCTACAACAGATCTGGATGACACCGCTAGCTCGACAACGTTGGTCGGTTGCTTACCATTTCGTGATAGACGACTTGACAGTGATCCCTAAACACATGCTGTTGATGTTGTAGCCATCTTACAGTCAGAATATTATTGCTATAGACATTGGTTTTGTAGCTTGTATGTTTTTCCAGTATCTATTTACACAATGTCAGGTATTCAATTTTGCATGCAGTCTTACACATCAGTCACATCATGCACATGTGTACATATGTATAGTTACAGTAAAAACGGGAAATTTGCAAACTCTTCTCCAGAATTACGTACGGCCGAGCACCGTTGTATAAGATTTAAATTGGCTTGACATTCAGAGCAGTATCAGTGTTTCAGAAATAGCCACAAATGAACACTCTAGGCATAGCAACTTGTTGGCTTGGAAGGAACCTCATTAGTGTGGGTCTGGGCACTAGGGTATTTCATTTTCTGCACAATTAGAGTTTAGCCCTTAGTGATCATTGTTTCCGTGGTCCGGAATAATGTGGTAGTAATCAGATTAATCATGTTCCACTCAATCCTTTACAAAAAGATTCGAACTGACAATGGATCAGGAAAGATAAATGCACATCTACAGTAACACTAGTTACGTAACACTTCATGTAACACACGGTATTTAATCAACACTGCAAGGAAGCTATAATATTGGGTTCGTATCTCAGTCAGCTGTTTTGGGGGAGGATGTTGATGCTTCAAATGTGAGATTTGTCTGTAACATTCGATACGCTTAAACTGTTAACATGAAAACCTGTTAATATTTCGGATTAACCCAGACAATGCCTGTAGGGAGCACTTAAGAATCAACTTATATAAAAGCACCAGCTGCTACATTTCCCATACATAACGTGTTAAATGATATTCCTAAGGTCGAACCATGACACGGCAGGTCAGGTCAGGTCAGGCAGTCATGATTATTACATGACTTTGTGTGCTCGCGATTAGGTGCCTGACACAGAGATTTGTTGGTTCGAATCCTGAACGTTACTGAACCTAACAAAAGCACTAGAATCGGTACTTTACTAACTGAAAGTGATATCCCAAATATAACATGTTAAATGATTATTACTCTTTTAACAAACTGACCTTTTAAGAAATGTTTGTTTGGCCTTTTATTTCAGAAATTCGTGAACGTGTGTGGATATGATGAATATGAACATATGACCTGCAAGTAACAATTTAGGACAAACACGCACAAACAATTGACGGTCTTGCCTTATACATCAGGTTTTACAATTCTAGACGCAGATGCGATTTTGTTATATTTCTCTCAGTGTTATAGATTAACCTTTAAATTTGTAATCTAAGAATATAGCAACTACTATGGTACATGTGGTAGTGTGTGGTCCTCCTCAGGTCACAAATCAGTTGACGTTTTTGGGACGCGGAGAGTCCTTGGATAGGTGGCCGTGTGTGGCAGCTTGACTCCTGAGAGCTTCTAGGACTTCAGTCCTGCCCCACAACGAAGCACATGTGATACATGAGGTCTCACCTTATGCAAGTGAGTTTGTTCAAAATTTGCCTCTGTTCACCCAGCAGAAAATGGGTACCCGGTGGGATAAGTCGTGTGACTATTCTAGCTTTCTAGCGCCTCATAGTCAGCTTTGGTTATCCGGATAAATAATAATCAGAGTGTGCGCTTCGAGCATGATTATGGTTGGAAATAGCGCCATAGAAATACATTATAAGTACATGGAGTAAGGCCTTGGATTAGTGCAACGGAAGGTTCAATATGAATTCTGAAACATTCTAAAGCAACCTCCTGGAATGTCTATTCTGGCAGGGTTTCAACTCTCCTGGCTCTGTGGTTCCTGTGACGAAGATGGTAAAGATGGTGTATTTGCAAATATTTTCAGTCGCCTCTTGAGTAGAAGTACACTCTGGGGAAGAAGATATCAGCTTTTACTTATTGCTGCTGTCACGAATACAAGACGCGTTCTATGGATAACAACTTCTTTTTAGTTTCAGAGCTAGTTCATGCTCCTTCATCAGCTTCTGTCGCGTATTTGACCCATTGTATTACCTTCTTATTATTATTACCTAACCACTGGGTGAGTCAATATCATTTGTTGACCTTACACATATATACATACTCAGTGGTTTAAATAAAGATATTAAAATAATATTTGGTCATTCGGATGATCGATGTTCTTCATAACACATGCACTAACAAAACCGATACCTGGTTATATTAGACAGAGAGAGAAGACCCCTTATGGAGCGTGGTGTAGCAGCTCTATTAATCATGTCAGTAATGGGTGTGACCACCATTTAGAGGCAAGGCAGCGACATTGTACGGATGACATCAGGCCAGATGACTGACATTACATGTCAGCCGAATACAGCGCTATCGTTACCCACTGGTCCTGGTTTTGACGTGTGTGTCGACCATCTCATCCCACACATGTTCTACTGAGTCAGCCGTGAAAGTGAATAATGGTATGTTGTCTCAATAGCTGTCATAACACGTGCAACATGTGGACAGGCATAATCGTGCTACAACATGACGTGTCTTGCCCACATTTGAACATGATGGGTAAGGGTAGAACATGATTTTGAAGAGGTGATCCCTGTAGTCAACACCATTCAAATTGCAATTAACAATGAAGTGTTGCGTTCTCCCAGGGGTGATGATTCCATACCATACCCTTTTATGTCCACCCCCAACTGATGGGTAAACCGTCACGGGAACGTTCTCCTGGCCCCTGTAGAACCTCGCACGACCATCAGAGATGCCTGATAAATTCTGGACTGATATGGCAACAGCATCCTCCTTTATGTTCTGAACCTCAGATGCTGTCGAAACCGAGCTGGTGGTTGTGGAAACACAATTCGGCTTATCGCCGGGCGTCAGTGCCATCACCCTCCCCTGCCAATAATTCAACCAAGGTACTATATGGGCTGTGAAACGGAAAATTAATATTCTGTAGATGTTTCACAGAATATCGTTGTCTTGCTGAGGTGATGTCACACATCGACACCCGACCCTTGTCAAGATACCAATACTGTCCTGGTGTAGATAGGTATCGAAAGAGATAATACTGTGTTCCGATGAACATTAAAATGTCTGTCAGATTCCGGTTTGGACATTCCCGTTTGAATCATACCGACGGCGCGAAGATATTGTTTTCAGCAACTTGGTGCACTGCGTAAGTGTTTAATAAGGTTAAACAAAGGTATTTCTGTTTGCTTATCGACAATACCCGTGTGTCGTTCCCAGTAACAAAAGGAAAATATAAGTAACAAAAAACACGTGAACATCTGTCCCAACATAAACGTATTCGTCCAAGTTGTACACGGTACATTCACATGCACAGACGGATCACATACTCTGCAAAAATAAAAAGTAGAAAAATTGGATATGTCTGAGTTGAATAGAGTACAACCACAAAATAACGATGATATGCCTGCACATAAAAACGAAATAATTTACTTTCATGATGAATTATGTTTGATGATTTTCTTCATGAAGTACAGGTGTTATTTTCAGTACAGATCGATTGTGTATGTTTATTGCTGATTTCACATTTAGTTCTGAACTGACTGAGTTCTGGGTTAACTTCTGTATTTCAATTCCATAGTCACCTCGTAAAAGCTATAACTATGTTGTCCCTGAAAGATGATGTTTAAATTGACAATATCACGATGAAACGTTCTTATTTCAACCATAGGACGAATGTTATCAGTGGGTAACAGGTTTAGAGTCAGTAATAGTGTTGACAACGGAAAGCAGATTGTGATCGAGTTTAATTTTACGCCGTTTTTTACGCCAGAAATGGGCTCCTTACAGTGTACTTATGTTGGGAATCGAATCCGGGTCTTCGGCGTGACGAGCGAACGCTTTAATCACTAGGCTACAAGGCCCCAGCAGATAGCCGACATAAAGCATAATATAGGCGTTCGACAGAATATTGCCTTGTAAAACAGAACCATGGTATGCCAAATCCGAATTTTAAAGAACATGCCTGTTTGTTCTTATAGATGATAATGATACAGAGACCCATATGGCCCTTCCCCCTATTCTTCCCTCAAAGACTTACAGGAAATCACTAGACTCCAACAATAGACCATGAATTGATCATGAATTTCACCGATTCTGATCCCAGCTCAGAAACACTGATTAGACTCTCCGGGATGCTTAAAGATCAAAGGCATCGTTCCACACAATACAGTTTTTTTAACGAGCAGTAAACCAAGAAGATTCTCGAAGTCCTTTATGCTCGTATCCACACAAAAACGATATTTCAACAAAAGCTGATAATAGGCATGCCGAACAGTATGTGAATTTTTAAAGCAGAACATGTACTTTTTTCTCATTAAACAGATATATTGCTGACAGGATGACAATGTAGCAAATAGCCTGAAAGGGTTTTACCCCAGTTTAGACTAAATCTGGGGTAATTGGGCACGTCTAGGTTGAGAGGTAATGTAGTTATCTTGAAAGATTCAGTTTGGAAGAATGGCGTGACCGGCCCTAGTGCTCCCGTACGAGCAGGCTCTGAGGGTTCTTTCAACCGATGTGGAGAATAGCTGTTCTTAAATGTCAGTAGTATTTACCCGGATATTTCAGGAGGCAAGCAACACGAAGAGGATCTGCATCAAAGACACTATAAAGTAGTGTTTTCAAGTCTCCCGAGATGTCGTATTCTTTGGTGCGCCGATCTTAGTGTTAGTTGGCTTTGACTGATGGTGAGTCAATATACTTTGTTGTGATACTATATGAGGAGGTGAAGTTTGACACGGTTACAGATTGACGCATCATCGGAGTCCCGGAGAAGTGGTATTCTGTGTGACAGATGTGACAGGTCCATACATTGGTGATGCATTAGAAACAGACCTAAGGTAACGGACACATTTAAGAGGAAGGGATTGAATTCATTCTACCATCTCACAGAAATCGTAAAAGCTTCTTGAGACTGCTTATTGAGCCACTAATTAACAAACATGATGGATGTGATATCTTTCTGATGATACAGCAATGCTGTTTGCTTCTTGCTCATCTCAGTGGACATCTTGAACTATTTGATTAGTGCAATCTGTTCTGTGTTAAGACCAGTTATCAATCTATACTTAAACTACCTGTCGATGTCACGCTGTGGGCCTCAGGCTATGACGTAAACAACGGTGGTGAGGGCGCAAGATAACATACCTCCACAGCATACCATAACAGAGTGTCATAACTCCGGATGTTTCATGTAGTCTTTCCTTCGATACCTCTACGATACACACTAATGCCATTATCAAGAAGATTCCCTTGATTACAAGTGCTTTGTTTATGGCTTTGTTCCTCTTAAGCTGCTGCAATGTACGATCGATTCCTCTCACGGGGTGAAAAGGGATATGACAAAAACAAACCATGTGTCATGAGAGACGAAATGGGACGTGGTTTAAAGTTTCTCTCATAATGAAGCTGTTGTAATGGCGAGAGGACGGAGCATTCGGTCATTGGAAAGTCAGATAGAGCATGTAGGTGACAAGGAAAGGTATCTTCATTAAACAAATGTATATGTAGACGTGGCGTCGATGTCGGTCCTGAAGACTTTGCCAACTGATGGTGGGAACTGAACACAGTTTTGAGATATCTTCAAGATGACCTTCCTCGAGGAACAAGACATTTACGGACATCTGGAGGTAGGTGCAAATAATGCAACCATTTCTCATGCTTTGGGGCTTATCACGGGAATCAATAATACTGCTATCGCATAGGTGAGGTGAGGTGAAATTGGGTTTTACGTCGTGCTTGAGAATATTTCGCTCATATGACGACGTGCTATCGCATAGTAATAACATAGTGAGCAAATAGAATCAAAAGAAAATGTTGAATAATTACAAAATTGAAATTAGTTACATATCAAATACCCCCAGCAGAGACCTTTTAGTACACAATTAAAGTCCTTAAGTGATGTACATTTTGACAAAACGACATCGACCTCATCACACTATATCTTGTTGAAACAATCATATTGATTCCTATTAAAGTTGATTAAAGGACAACACACCGTACCTAGTGAAGTAGAATCCCATTGATCACTGTCTTTGCTCCATTTCATCACGATTCACAAGCTGACGAGAATGTGTGTGTGAGTGAGTGAGTGTTTTCGTTTGCTCCATCGCGGTATGTCAACTTAATGGTGTGCAGAAAGCTGATGTAGGATGTTGGACGTTTACAGCCGCAGTGAACACTGTCATGCATTCTGGCATGCTTAAGGAACCTAGACGACTGAAGGACCCTTCTGTCGAGTGACGTTAAAGTGTGCGAATGCGTGAGCGGTTTTCGCCGCTTTTAGCAATATTCCAGAAATGATTAGCACCATGACAGCCGGTTCTCCTTGACTATTAATAACCAGTCAATATATTATTTTTACACCCGTCGCCAGTGGCATACATTGTCATCATTGATCACGCGGAACATACGTGTTTCTAATGGTCAGTTCTTGTACAGGACGTAGAATGCCTCTCTTTGCGAGTAGAATACCAGCAGACTTTGCAAGTACAATACCAACACACTTCAAGAATAGAATGCCACCAGTCTTTGCGAGTAGAATACCAGTAGCCTTTGCGAGTACAATAGCAGCAGACTTCACGAGTAGCAAGCCACCTGTCCTTGCGAGAAGATCCCAGCAGACTTTGCGAGTAGAATGCCAGCAAACTTTGCGAGTAGCATGCCACCTGTCCTTGCGAGAAGATCCTAGCAGACTTTGCGAGTAGAATGCCACCAGTCCTTGCGAGAAGATCCCAGCAGACTTTGCGAGTAGAATGCCAGCAAACTTTGCGAGTAGCATGCCACCTGTCCTTGCGAGAAGATCCTAGCAGACTTTGCGAGTAGAATGCCAGCAAACTTTGCGAGTAGCATGCCACCTGTCCTTGCGAGAGATCCTAGCATCCTAGAGCAGCACTTTGCGAGTAGATGCCCTGCAAACTTTGCGAGTAGAATGCCACCAGTCCTTGCGAGAAGATCCCAGCAGACTTTGCGAGTAGAATGCCAGCAAACTTTGCGAGTAGCATGCCACCTGTCCTTGCGAGAAGATCCTAGCAGACTTTGCGAGTAGAATGCCACCAGTCCTTGCGAGAAGATCCCAGCAGACTTTGCGAGTAGAATGCCAGCAGTCCTTGCGTGTAGAATACCCGCAGACTTTGCAACCAGTTTTGAGAAAACGTTTTGAGTGTTAGTACACCTGCAAGGTAAAAAGTTAACTGTGGTCATTGAACATCGAGAAAACGTTTTGAGTGTTAGTACACCTGCAAGGTAAAATGTTAACTGTGGTCACTGAACATCTGCCTGTCAGTTAATCTAATACATGCCGGTAACTATGACGGCGGTTTTGTGAATTTGCAAAATCAAAGCAGGTAACTGAGAATTCACGGCGCCTCAGACGAAGATCTTGATGACTTGAGTAAATTAGTTCTTGTAAGTATTCACCCCACGTTTTACGTCGGCAACGGGAACCTATTTGAATGTAAACGGATGCAATTATGGGCGAAGACGTTCAACTGTGTGATGTTGTAAGCGATATGCTCAAGTGAATTCCATCAGTGATATTCGGATATTTGACTTGTGAAAATAGAGAAAGACATATGCCACCAATGCTTGATAATACTGATGCAATATCAAACAAGCCTTAAGACAGATCCAATCGAGTAGCGCAATGTAATAATAAGTCTGAAATATCTGCCAAAAGCTTAGTTCTTTATACGAATCTGACTATATGATCCGCGTGTGCTCATCAAACACTATCTTATAGTAATGACACCGGGTGTCCGTGGTAAGGTGTGCGCATTCTGCCTTACCGATGGCACAAGCACATAAATAAACAACCGATGCTATACTTTGATCATTTCAGACCTTCAGGATATGTTTTGATCACGCTCAAATAATTGTGACAATACCCTTTTATGTGTTTATGTATCAATATTAAAATAACTTTCATACAATAAAATTATATACTAAGTCATTTCTCTCCCTTCCCCTTTTCCTAACACCAAAGGTTTGCGTGAAAGAAAACAAGCTGGTCTTAAGGGTAGATTATTTTTCTGCAGTAGTGATTGCGATCATTCCAACCTACTTTGGAGATCTGGTTCCAGATCCACAAAATGTTCGTAGCGATACGAAATTCGTAAGCCGATGATACACGGTATCGACAGGTCGTTACCTTAAGAACACTTTGTGGATCGGGACCCTGTTTGTGTTTTAATGGCAAGGGTATTTACAATATTCCAGAATGCGTCTAGCATCTGGAGGGTTACTCCCTCATCTTATCGGTTACTTCTTTGATCGACAAAACGTGACAAACGTCCTTCCACGCTATCTGTGCTATCTGCTGGGGTGGCACGAGCCATTTAAGTTATAAATGAAAGCGACAGAAAGCATTTCCATGGTCATAAGAAATCGCTAATAAAAGCAGAAACAATTACACGATGAGTGTATCATGATGATGTGGAAATCTCATAATAATATCAGGACCGGTGTTTGCAAAAAGATAAGTGTATCCTGCACACCGTCGGCACACATCACTAACACATGCAAAGGCAAATCAATTGTTCCTTGAAAAGGAACTTAATCATGGTACAAATCAAAATATATAATTTGATCACTCCATGTGAACTTCAAAGCTTCATGTGAACGATGAGTCCAACGTCAAGCAACATAGCATTACATAACAAATGTCCACTGTCTATATCGCATTTAAGATGAACGTTGACACGTTACGCCAAATGTACTGAAAATATATCTGAAAACATGGTTTTGTCTCGTTTGCTGCATGTGTCTTCTACAGGCTGTTAATTGCGTGTACACGCGGCCTTGTCACCAGGCAGACAACTTTTATTCATAGCTAAAACAGATTTGGATTTGATTGGTACAAGTCGTAGTGAACCAAAGGTTTCAGTGTATGGTTCATTGCCATCATATATTTATTAGTATTTGTACTGCTCCTAGTTCCATCAATCGTTCAACGGACGTTCAGTGACTACTGTGGGGTTAGGTAATGTTGGAAGCTAGTTCTGTAGTGACAGTGGACCCCAGCACCAATACTTAATGTAAGAATACTGTGACTGATTTCTCGAGCTCAGACTTGATTATTTTTGGCAATCGTCATAATGCTGAGAACATACTGACAGTGTTTAACGTGTTTCCAATGTCCATGAGCATTTCTATGTTATGATCGATTAGCACTGATGCTCATTTCTAGAACATTTTGAGCATATGAGACAACAATGTTTTTAAACATCAACTTCTATATTTGTTAAACACAACGTTTTGGAGTTAATTCTTACCAATTCTTCACTGTGCACTGGTACTCATTTCTAAAACAGAATTCAAATATATTATTTATTATATCTTGACAGATGTATGAACCAAATGTAACCTATCCTCCGTCATCTAGTAGTCTCGTACTGTAGTGAGTGAGTGAGTTTACGTTTACGCCGCACTCAGCAATATTCCAGCTATATGGAGGCGGTCTGTAAATAATCGAGTCTCGACCTGACAATCCAGTTATTAACAGCATGAGCATCGAGCTGTGCAATTGGGAACCGATGACATGTGTCAACCAGGTCAGCGAGCCTGACCACCCGATCCCGTTAGTGGCCTCTTATGACAAGCATGGGTTACTGAAAGTTCATTCTAACCCGGACCTTCACGGGTCTCTCGTGCTGTACACACATCGGTTTCTGGTAAGGTCATTATAACCATTTAAACCCTGAGCGCAATTAAACACTAGCCAAAGATACTTCTTGTATGGCTAACGTCATGGCACTTAAATGTGTCTTTCTTAAACAATGCCTATTTGGGGTCACTGTGCTTGAATGCAGCGATTGCATGCCCAAATCCTCAGAGGATACTGTTGCGAAAGCCACAAATCAAATTGTAGGGTTTTTACTTGTCGCCTCCCAGATAAATGATTTTGTGAGTACAAAAAACGAATATCAGTGAGTATGCATTTTAGAAGATATGGTATCGTATTTTGCAGGTGTGAATGCATCAGCAACCGCGAGAAAAGGCATTCTTCATAAAACATAATAAATAATATTGCATGTGCATACGTGATCAGGGATCCATCTAAAACCGCCTGAAACAATGTTCCATCAACTTTGGGAACACTCTTTGTAACATTTGGAATTGAACTGGACTTCCCACAAGTTAAACCTCGTAAAACACAAGAACAAAAACAAGTTACAAATTGATTGTTCATTCAGTCAATTTCAACGTGCATATCTTTGTTCACAGTTAGTCGAACCAAATGGATGTGACACATCAAATAAACCTACAATTAGGAAACTGACAGTGATGAGAGCAGGTGATTTCGATACAGAGTTCTACCCTTTGTACTCTACCCTGTAGGGAATGGAGATACAGTTGACGAAAATATTCCAATACTGATAAAGGAAAGCCTTGTCTGTAGTGTTACGAGACGTACTCTGTGTGTCCTCCGGCTAACTTGGCTAGGAAGAAGTTTTTTGGGCAAAAAAACAAATTGTGATGGAAATGAAATTGCTATCAGCACACTAAGTGTACCCACCAAGGTAGAACAAATGAATGTCGATTTCATGTTTTAATCAATACCCATCTTTCTTACATGGATGAATTTCTCAGGCGAGATGGTTTAGGGCTCCAAGCAGAAAGACCGGATGCTCTCCTGTACCGTGTATTTTTTATTGTAATTTCTTCAGTTGATTTCTGTACCTGAGATAATTCAATTACCAGCAGCTTTATTCATTTCATGTGTATGAAGACAGCTGAGGACCAGATACCTAACTAGTCCCAAGGCCATTGCCACAATGATTCATATTGAGGCACATAAGCAGTTAGGCAGCAATCATCTCAGAAAGTAAACTTGGTATGCGACACGGGCAATAAACGCCCATTAATTCTGTCTCAGTTTCCATGTCGACAAATTACAGCATTGAATAGGCTTTGAGCGTAAGTAAGTAATTGCAGGTAGCGCTTTATATGTTAACATCGGTTGCTGAACAAAATCATGTGTCGTAAGTATTGTCTATTTTGTGGGCATACATCGTCCGCAATCCTTCCTCTAAATCTGATGGCTACAGCACTGAATGAGTTTGAAGAGAGTGCCTCCATTCTTCCTGCATCAAAAAGCTCTAATAACGTAAACATATCTTGATGAGTTGCGACAATACTAGATTTTACTTCCTATCTTAAGTGTCTGTTAAAGTCTACTTTAAAACATGTACAGTCGTGCACCGTTGTCTCGATATTCATGGGACCAAGACAAAATATTGAGTTATCCGAACTTCGAGACATCGGACCAGGGCATATCGTCGCCTATCACTATAAAAGAAAACAATTCAATGTATCTGCATTGGTGTTGCATAAAGATGAGTGCAGATATGCACTATACAGAAACATCATATGTAACACGTGTCAGATTGTGGTTTTATTAGTGGTTATATGGGATTCTGCCAGATTCTGAATAGACAACCTACTAAATACGCATCTACAAACATTTTTCAATCAAAACAGTTGTAAATTGGTATGAGCATGAGACACCGCCATCATGAGTTGTATATTTTATGCTTTGGTTCATTGTCAAAATGGCGTCGTTTGGAGGCCATATTGGAGTGTTTGGATGAATCTATGTATTTAAAACAGAAGTCCAAAACGTTTCACATTAGACATATGACACCGTCTTAAGATGATGATCAGTTTCAAGGGCTTATTGCCATTGTGTTATTGTAACAGTTTGGCCGCGATATGGTAGTTAACATTTCTTTTGTTAGGATGAGATTGAAGTGTTTACGTTTGTACATGCGTACGTCTTTACGTTTGTGCGATATGAATGTGTGCGTGTGTTCGAGCGTTTGTTGGTAAGCTTCTGCATTCATTTTGCGTAGAAAGCGCAGAACGCTAGGTGGGCTAAAGCCCTGAGTAATTTCGTGCAAGTGCTAGAATCGGTATAAATGAGTGATAAGCATCCACATGCATGCATCTATATTTTCAACTGGGTGATTTTCGTAGCTTATGCCATGCAATGTGCGTAGATTTCCCAACGAAAATAATGAGGTTCAGTACGCTTTATCCATTATTTTGTGTTTGTCTAAAATAAGCCACACAATAATTTACACTTCAGGAACCAATTTCAGTAATATTTTCCAAAAGACAGAAACACAATTCGTGAAAATGGGTCAATTGTCGGGAATTCCACTGCTTGTGGCTGCCAAGATGCATCGCACTGCAACCAACCTGTAGGTCATATGATCACAAATGACTTGACAGTAATTACCGTCGTCAGTTATTCAAATATGGACTAAATATCGCGAACAACCTACGACCAATTGGCATCACAAATTTGAAAGAATTATGGATTCTGTCAAAGCATATGCCAAAACTGGGACAACAGACTGAAGATTAGTTATTTTTGCGAAGTCAGTACGTGATGTTGTCATTGGTAATATGCACGAACTGAAAGAGAGGAAACATCTTTTGAATAAATCCCTTCTGCCGATGTGTGGTATTGTGACACAGACTATACGGCGCCTCCCTCCTACATAATAATGAGACACCAGCGCTCATTAAACGTCTTCGGTGAGCATATTCTGTCCAGACAGTGGCAAAACGTTCACGTTTGGAAGAGTAAAAAATGGACCACGGCCACTTAGTCTAGGCGTCCGGATGCACCAGTTTTTGTTTGGCTGGGATATAACAACTCTGATATGGAATAGCCTAGGGACCATTGCCAGGCCATTGGACATGTCTGCCTATCACATGCATTACTTTATACAAATTTTGACGCAATCTGCATCGAACAACTTCTGCCCAAGAGTCTCTTTAAAATCTTGGTAAAAAGAGCATGCTCGATTGTACCTCAAAAGTTGTGAAACGAACTGTTTATTAGTCAGCTAACTAACATTTGTTTGTTTCATAACTTGCATGCTGTGTACACTCAGAGCCGAAGTTAAATGCGTTTGTGAAATCGCTTCTTTACGTGTCCATAGTAAATCCTTTAAAAGTACTTCAGTTCCAGCAGTTGGAAGGACAAAGACTATTACAGTGCCTAATAGTTACTGGCAGCATGAAGGACTAGGATAGTGTGTCGGAGGTCGGTTTATACACGTACGTGTATTTATAGAGTTGGTAGTCATTATGAAAAGGTTAACACATTTATGTCTGTATCCTTGGCCGAAGCCAGACATCACATGGGGTGTCGTTCCTGACTCAAATTGAATTAATCCCTCTGTTGACAGTTTGCGATAAGATTTCGTCCACAGTATGACCCAGGAAAGTTGTGTCAGCGGTAATGTGTTTATTGTGTTTCAGTGAAGGGTTTAGCAGGTGTGATACGCCGGAGCACCGACAAGAAGTGGATATATAGGCTATGATGGCCCGGCAGGATCATGCTGTGCAATCCTCAACTCAAATTAAGTCGGGATAATAATCAGATCGGCTCGAAAATAGATGCTATTTATTTAACCTTTCAAGAGGTGTATCGATAATCTCTATGCATGCAGACCAGCATTTCAGGTGTGTACTTAAAACACCATTAAATCCCTGACAGTTTTTCGTCGCGGTTATTCCTCAAGACATTTTTCTTCACAACTCTCTTGAAGAAAGAGGCCCATTTTACCTTTGTCTGCGCTTCATCCGAGCTTGTGGGTATGAAAGTGAAAGAAATAACCATGAGACCTGCATTAATTTTGACTGCCTCTTACACCACGTTTTGATGTCACGCCGTGATTATCACTTGAATATTGTTAGTGGGGCGTTAAAACCCCACTCTTTCACTCAGTCCTAGCTCTCTAGTTTAACACAACGTATGTTAAAAGAAATGTTAAACACTCGACCTTTGGAACTGTTGCCTGTTTGGGGTGATCTCAAGATGAGTCTGCATCTCATCTAGAACCCTAGCCAGGGAACTTTGCCTTGTCTCGATGTTACCTGATCAAGGCATTTGTCAGCAAGACTTCTCTCATCACGCATTCATGCCATTCGTAGGCAAACGACCATGCATAGATTTTATTTCCAACAATTTAATGGACATTTTCTATAGAATACTATTAACGAGATGCTTCATCGCGTGAATGTTGTACGAACGAAAGGGGTGTTTTTTATGGAATACGTGTTAATGTAGTTTCGTGGTAGGCTGTGAATAGTGTCCATTACAATCTCGTTTACAGCTGAAGTTTTATTCTTGCTCTTCCAATTTTCCGAATGACATCAATTTTTCGCCAACTCAAAACAGTTCTGAACAACCTCTCTATGGATAGAAAAATACAGCAATTACGCCACAAAACAAATTGAAACGGTTGATTCTGTGGCTTTCTCTTTAATGTATTGCATCGGGCGTGGACAAGCTAAATTCATCTTTTCCCTATTATGCAGTGTTAAATGAAACAATGTTTATTCACGCAAAATTGAGTTCCTGTGGTAAATATTGGCACAATATAACACAATGCGTTACGCCTTACACTGCAGCAATTTTACTATTCTTAGTTTATTCGATCCGATAGCCTTACCTTGGGCCTTAGCTGGCCTAGTCGTGTATGGCGTTGTGAAGACCTATGATTATGGGTTCGAATCTTGCTTCAAATTATGTTTCAAGGCCTTCCTCCCACATTCAGCTCTCAATCCGTGAGGTCCATGAAGGTCCGAGTTAGATTATTGATCTTCAGTAACCCATACTTGTCGTAAGAGGCGGCTAACGGGATCGGGTGGTCAGACTCGCTGACATAGTTGACACATGTCATCGGTTCCCAATTGCGCAGATCGATGCTCATGTTGTTGATCACTGGATAGTCTGGTCGAGACTCGATTATTTACAGACCGCCGCCATATAGCTGGAATATTGCTGAGTGCGGCGTAAAACTAAACTCACTCACTCAAACCGTGATGTCACTGGAATACTGTAAAGTTCAAGGCAGTGACTATACGGCGCCTCCCTCCTACATAATAATGAGACACCAGCGCTCATTAAACGTCTTCGGTGAGCATATTCTGTCCAGACAGTGGCAAAACGTTCACGTTTGGAAGAGTAAAAAATGGACCACGGCCACTTAGTCTAGGCGTCCGGATGCACCAGTTTTTGTTTGGCTGGGATATAACAACTCTGATATGGAATAGCCTAGGGACCATTGCCAGGCCATTGGACATGTCTGCCTATCACATGCATTACTTTATACAAATTTTGACGCTTAAATACGAACGTAAGATTATTGGCTACGTGATGTAGAGTCTAGTGCCTTCGGGGTCATTTTCAACATTTAGTGCGCGGAGTAAGGTAAAGAGTGTCACGGTGTGTTTAGGCCATAGAGTATCAGAAGTTTGTTGTAATCCATAAACATATCACTTCTTGATTAAAGTTTCAAATAGAAATGTCGCTACAAATTCCTGTTGAGCATCATCTCCGTGTGAACCAAGTGTAGAAGGTAGACCACGACTAGGGTATAATGTTTCCACTGGACACATGGGACTGGCTATGTCTGGCCCGACGATTTCGCTGTCTGCACAACCGTAATACAATGATAATGATATAAAAAGCTTGACCTTTAAGCAACTGCTCAAATTTATGTTATCGCGGACATCCAGACATTAAAACCTTAGCGCGTCCTTTTAATTATTGTGATTGAATGAGCCGCATTCTGCTCCAGTAAGACTAAACTAACCAAGGATCGATGTATTCAGCCATATGTCTTTCCTGATCGGTAGTCGCCTTGTCTACATCAAATAGAGTTGAACAAAGCTGACTGCAAAGAATAGCGTTGTAAAACCATCAGTTATGATAACGTAAGTTGTTCATCCATGTGATATATAGCTGCAAGCAGTATTGTAGCTGCTAACAACCTTTCTCGCATCAGTACATTCTCTAGGGTTTTCCTGGATCAATCAAACGACCTAACTGGATGTTTTCATCACAAGGATGATAAGAATTCCAGTAGCATGTGTATAGGGGTGTTCAATCTACGTTAGGGTTGTAGTCACATTCAGACTGGAACGTTCTCATTGCGATAATGATGTTTTAAAAGAAGGACCGATCAACCATGATTATTTTCAATATAAATACATGACACATTGTATAATTACAGGAGGAAACATGCTTATAAAATCGCAATGGTACAAGCATCCATATCTGGAATAAAATAATGCATGATGTGCATCATCATCAACATTTATGTAAAGCAGAAGCAAAGAGACGGGATATGGCACGATCGATCGAGTTAAAATATATAGCGACATGTGAAATACGAATTAATTTTGCACTGTCAAATCTAAAGATATGGAAAACAGTTTGTAAGTGAAAATAGAGACTACTAAAGCCTTCCCACATCCGTTAGAAATCTCTGGACCATGCAATCGTGATTTACACCAGGAGAAACGATAACAGTATGTGTTTATGATTCACTATCAAATAGTGATGATATCTGAGCATATGCTGCTCCAACAGTTGCACCGGTCCTAAACATATGGAAAGGCTAGTCAACTGTTCACATGAAATAATTCGGGTCCAAGACATAATAGGGAATTGCATCGGGACATCAGTTTTGTCCCTGATGCATCAAGTTTTTATATGTCCTTGACATGTCTCCCATTTACGTTTTGAAAGCTTTACTGAAGCCTTGAATATTGCAATCTGCATCGAACAACTTCTGCCCAAGAGTCTCTTTAAAATCTTGGTAAAAAGAGCATGCTCGATTGTACCTCAAAAGTTGTGAAACGAACTGTTTATTAGTCAGCTAACTAACATTTGTTTGTGTCATAACTTGCATGCTGTGTACACTCAGAGCCGAAGTTAAATGCGTATGTGAAATCGCTTCTTTACGTGTCCATAGTAAATCCTTTAAAAGTACTTCAGTTCCAGCAGTTGGAAGGACAAAGACTATTACAGTGCCTAATAGTTACTGGCAGCATGAAGGACTAGGATAGTGTGTCGGAGGTCGGTTTATACACGTACGTGTATTTATAGAGTTGGTAGTCATTATGAAAAGGTTAACACATTTATGTCTGTATCCTTGGCCGAAGCCAGACATCACATGGGGTGTCGTTCCTGACTCAAATTGAATTAATCCCTCTGTTGACAGTTTGCGATAAGATTTCGTCCACAGTATGACCCAGGAAAGTTGTGTCAGCGGTAATGTGTTTATTGTGTTTCAGTGAAGGGTTTAGCAGGTGTGATACGCCGGAGCACCGACAAGAAGTGGATATATAGGCTAAGATGGCCCGGCAGGATCATGCTATGCAATCCTCAACTCAAATTAAGTCGGGATAATAATCAGATCGGCTCGAAAATAGATGCTATTTACTTAACCTTTCAAGATGTGTATCGATAATCTCTATGCATGCAACTCTCTTGAAGAAAGAGGCCCATTTTACATTTGTCTGCGCTTCATCCGAGCTTGTGGGTATAAAAGTTTCAGAAATATCCATGAGACCTGCATCAATTGTCACTGCCTCTACCACCACGTTTTGATGTCACGCCGTGATATCACTTGAATATTGTTAGTGGGGCGTTAAAACCCCACTCTTTCACTCAGTCCTAGCTCTCTAGTTTAACACAACGTATGTTAAAAGAAATGTTAAACACTCGACCTTTGGAACTGTTGCCTGTTTGGGGTGATCTCAAGATGAGAATCCAGTCTGCATCTCATCTAGAACCCTAACCAGGGAACTTTGCCTTGTCTCGATGTCACCTGATCAAGGCATTTGTCAGCAAGACTTCTCTCATCACGCATTCATGCCATTCGTAGGCAAACGACCATGCATAGATTTTATTTCCAACAATTTAATGGACATTTTCTATAGAACACTATTAACGAGATGCTTCATCGCGTGAATGTTGTACGAATAAAACGAAAGGGGTGTTTTTTATGGAATACGTGTTAATGTAGTTTCGTGGTAGGCTGTGAATAGTGTCCATTACAATCTCGTTTACAGCTGAAGTTTGTATTCTTGCTCTTCCAATTTTCCGAATGACATCAATTTTTCGCCAACTCAAAACAGTTCTGAACAACCACTCTATGGATAGAAAAATACAGCAATTTCGCCACAAAACAAATTGAAACGGTTGATTCTGTGGCTGTCTCTTTAATGTATTGCATCGGGCGTGGAAAGCTATATTCATCTTTTCCTTATTATGCAGTGTTAAATGAAACACGTGTTTATTCACTCAAAATTGAGTTCCTGTGGTAAATATTGGCACAATATAACACAATGCGTTACGCCTTACACTGTAGCAATTTTACTTTTCTTAGTTTATTCGATCCGATAGCCTTACCTTGGGCCTTAGCTGGCCTAGTCGTGTATGGCGTTGTAAGTAGTCGTGAAGACCTATGATTATGGGTTAGAATCCTGCTTCAAATTATGTTTCAAGGCCTTCCTCCCACATTCAGCTCTCAATCCGTGAGATCCATGAAGGTCCGGGCTAGATTATTGATCTTCAGTAACCCATGCTTGTCGTAAGAGGCGGCTAACGGGATCGGGTGGTCAGGCTCGCTGACATAGTTGACACATGTCATCGGTTCCCAATTGCGCAGATCGATGCTCATGTTGTTGATCACTGGATAGTCTGGTCGAGACTCGATTATTTACAGACCGCCGCCATATAGCTGGAATATTGCTGAGTGCGGCGTAAAACTAAACTCACTCACTCACTCAAACCGTGATGTCACTGGAATACTGTAAAGTTCAAGGCAGTGACTATACGGCGCCTCCCTCCTACATAATAATGAGACACCAGCGCTCATTAAACGTCTTCGGTGAGCATATTCTGTCCAGACAGTGGCAAAACGTTCACGTTTGGAAGAGTAAAAAATGGACCACGGCCACTTAGTCTAGGCGTCCAGATGCACCAGTTTTTGTTTGGCTGGGATATAACAACTCTGATATGGAATAGCCTAGGGACCATTGCCAGGCCATTGGACATGTCTGCCTATCACATGCATTACTTTATACAAATTTTGACGCTTAAATACGAACGCAAGATTATTGGCTACGTGATGTAGAGTCTAGTGCCTTCGGGGTCATTTTCAACATTTAGTGCGCGGAGTAAGGTAAAAAGTGTCACGGTGTGTTTAGGCCATAGAGTATCAGAAGTTTTTGTAATCCATAAACATTTCACTTCTTGATTAAAGTTTCAAATAGAAATGTCGCTACAAATTCCTGTTGAGCATCATCTCCGTGTGAACCAAGTGTAGAAGGTAGACCACGACTAGGGTATAATGTTTCCACTAGACACATGGGACTGGCTATGTCTGGCCCGACGATTTCGCTGTCTGCACAACCGTAATACAATGATAATGATATAAAAAGCTTGACCTTTAAGCAACTGCTCAAATTTATGTTATCGCGGACATCCAGACATTAAAACCTTAGCGCGTCCTTTTAATTATTGTGATTGAATGAGCCGCATTCTGCTCCAGTAAGACTAAACTAACCAAGGATCGATGTATTCAGCCATATGTCTTTCCTGATCGGTAGTCGCCTTGCCTACATCAAATAGAGTTGAACAAAGCTGACTGCAAAGAATAGCATTGTAAAACCATCAGTTATGATAACGTAAGTTGTTCATCCATGTGATATATAGCTGCAAGCAGTATTGTAGCTGCTAACAACCTTTCTCGCATCAGTACATTCTCTAGGGTTTTCCTGGATCAATCAAACGACCTAACTGGATGTTTTCATCACAAGGATGATAAGAATTCCAGTAGCATGTGTATAGGGGTGTTCAATCTACGTTAGGGTTGTAGTCACATTCAGACTGGAACGTTCTCATTGCGATAATGATGTTTTAAAAGAAGGACCGATCAACCATGATTATTTTCAGTATAAATACATGACACATTGTATAATTACAGGAAGAAACATGCTTATAAAATCGCAGTGGTACAAGCATCCATATCTGGGATAGAATAATGCATGATGTGTGCATCATCATCAACATTTATGTAAAGCAGAAGCAAGAAAAAGGGATATGGCACGATCGATCGAGTTAAACTATATAGCGACATGACAAATACAAAGCCTTTCGACATCTGTCAGAAAGCTCTGACAATCCAGTGATTGACACCAGGAGAAACGATAACAGAGTACATGTATGTTTTTATGATTCACTGTCAAATAGTGATGATATCTGAGCATATGCTGCTCCAACAGTTGCACCGGTCCTAAACTTATGGAAAGGCTAGTCAACTGTTCACATGAAATAATTCGGGTCCAAGACATAATAGGAAATTGCATCGGGACATCAGTTTTGTCACCGATGCATCAAGTTTTTATATGTCCTTGACATGTCTCCCATTTACGTTTTGAAAGCTTTACTGAAGCCTTGAATATTGCAATCTGCATCGAACAACTTCTGCCCAAGAGTCTCTTTAAAATCTTGGTAAAAAGAGCATGCTCGATTGTACCTCAAAAGTTGTGAAACGAACTGTTTATTAGTCAGCTAACTAACATTTGTTTGTTTCATAACTTGCATGCTGTGTACACTCAGAGCCGAAGTTAAATGCGTATGTCAAATCGCTTCTTTACGTGTCCATAGTAAATCCTTTAAAAGTACTTCAGTTCCAGCAGTTGGAAGGACAAAGGCTATTACAGTGCCTAATAGTTACTGGCAGCATGAAGGACTAGGATAGTGTGTCGGAGGTCGGTTTATACACGTACGTGTATTTATAGAGTTGGTAGTCATTATGAAAAGGTTAACACATTTATGTCTGTATCCTTGGCCGAAGCCAGACATCACATGGGGTGTCGTTCCTGACTCAAATTGAATTAATCCCTCTGTTGACAGTTTTAGATAAGATTTCGTCCACAGTATGACCCAGGAAAGTTGTGTCAGCGGTAATGTGTTTATTGTGTTTCAGTGAAGGGTTTAGCAGGTGTGATACGCCGGAGCACCGACAAGAAGTGGGTATATAGGCTATGATGGCCCGGCAGGATCATGCTGTGCAATCCTCAACTCAAATTAAGTCGGGATAATAATCAGATCGGCTCGAAAATAGATGATATTTATTTAACCTTTCAAGAGGTGTATCGATAATCTCTATGCATGCAGACCAGCATTTCAGTGTACCAGATGTGTACTTAAAACACCATTAAATCCCTGACAGGTTTTCGTCGCGGTTATCCCTCAAGACATTTTTCTTCACAACTCTCTTGAAGAAAGAGGCCCATTTTACATTTGTCTGCGCTTCATCCGAGCTTGTGGGTATGAAAGTGACAGAAATAACCATGAGACCTGCATCAATTGTGACTGCCTCTACCACCACGTTTTGATGTCACGCCATGATATCACTTGAATATTGTTAGTGGGGCGTTAAATCCCCACTCTGTCACTCAGTCCTAGCTCTCTAGTTTAACACAACGTATGTTAAAAGAAATGTTAAAGGTCACATGCAACGTTAAACACAACTTTGCAGATTCTGATACCTTTCGGTATGGACTTACCGAAACAAAGCGTCAAAAATGCAAATTCAACTTATAAAGTTGAAAAATAACGCGATGAAAAAAAACGCGCGAAATCGGAGTTCAAACGTTTCACTAATTTTCCCCAGACTTTTGTGGGGAATACGGGTTTCAACAGCTGGGCGGCGCTCATAGCACGTGCGCAGTGAAATAGGTTCGCGCAACTTGGAAGCGGGCTGTCCGGTGAATACCTGGTGAAGGCTTTGGTGTGAGCTATTTTCATAACGTTTTGTTGATATCTCACAGGCGCGAGCTTTTTATATGTTATGACAGTAAATAAACTGTTTATATAATTTCATTTGTCTATTTCACCACACGTTCTTCTTACCGAGTCACTTTCTCAGTTCGATACTTAAAAGCAATGTCATTATTAAGCGTTGACACAATTTCTAACTGTGATATAGATATGTCTCTGTCACAGACAAAACTCAATGTCTTGTTTTATTGACACCTGTGTGTCTGCCTGCCTGTCTGCTAATGACAATATTCAATACACAACTGCGTTCACTGACCACATGCAATTTGAACTTAACACCAATCAGGCTATACACCATAAACAAAACGCATTGATTTATGGCCCGAGTTCAGTCTCTGTCACATTATGTAATTACACAGACAGGCAGGTGTGATACTTGAACACATGACATGTTATGATGTCTGTTGATTGCAAAATGTTATACACAAAAAATGAGCATGTATTTACAAAACCCAACATCTCTATATATACACACACAATGAGCCGTGAAGGCGGCATCTGCTAATGAACCAGCCGTTACACTTGAGTGCACACCCACCCGCTCTGACTGGGTTCGGTATCCGGCTGCTTCGTTTCGAGGGAGGTAAACCCAAGTACAAAATATTGCACTTTTGATTTGCGATTATACGCTTATAATTTTGTTTATTTGTTTTTTCATAATCAGCAATGCATATTATATGTCATGAAGAAGTGATAATTGTGTTTTAATTATGTTTGATTTTTTGGTTGCATGTGACCTTTAAACACTCGACCTTTGCAACTATTGCCTGTTTGGGGTGATCTCAAGATGAGAATCCAAGCTGCATCTCATCTGGAACCCTAGCCAGGGAACTTTGCCTTGTCTCGATGTTACCTGATCAAGGCATTTGTCAGCAAGACTTCTCTCATCACGCATTCATGCCATTCGTAGGCAAACGACCATGCATAGATTTTATTCCCAACAATTTAATGGACATTTTCTATAGAACATTACTAACGAGATGCTTCATCGCGTGAATGTTGTACGAATCAAACGAAAGGGGTGTTACTTATCGAATACGTGTTAATGTAGTTTCGTGGTAGGCTGTGAATAGTGTCCATTACAATCTCGTTTACAGCTGAAGTTTTTATTCTTGCTCTTCCAATTTTCCGAATGACATCAATTTTTCGCCAACTCAAAACAGTTCTGAACAACCACTCTATGGATAGAAAAATACAGCAATTTCGCCACAAAACAAATTGAAACGGTTGATTCTGTGGCTTTCTCTTTAATGTATTGCATCGGGCGTGGACAAGCTATATTAATCTTTTCCCTATTATGCAGTGTTAAATGAAACACGTGTTTATTCACGCAAAATTGAGTTCCTGTGGTAAATATTGGCACAATATAACACAATGCGTTACGCCTTACACTGCAGCAATTTTACTTTTCTTAGTTCATTCGATCCGATAGCCTTACCTTGGGCCTTAGCTGGCCTAGTCGTGTATGGCGTTGTAAGTAGTCGTGAAGACCTATGATTATGGGTTCGAATCCTGCTTCAAATTATGTTTCAAGGCCTTCCACCCACATTCAGCTCTCAATCCGTGAGATCCATGAAGGTCCGGGTTAGATTATTGATCTTCAGTAACCCATGCTTGTCGTAAAAGGCGACTAACGGGATCGGGTGGTCAGACTCGCTGACCTGGTTGACACATGTCATCGGTTCCCAATTGCGCAGATCGATGCTCATGCTGTTGATCACTGGATAGTCTGGTCGAGACTCGATTATTTATAGACCGCCGCCATATAGCTGGAATATTGCTGAGTGCGGCGTAAACCTAAACTCACTCACTCACTCAAACCGTGATGTCACTGGAATACTGTAAAGTTCAAGGCAGTGTTTAATCCAATTCACTCACCCGGTCAACTGCAGTACTCATCATCACTGTCACTGCACTACATATTTCATCATCTCATGAAGCCTTAATCTAATTAAATAATATTCTTTATTTTCCTTAATGATTTTACTTCGGATGTGAGAAAACGTGTAAACTGATGCTCTAATGACGCTTATGAGAACGGATTTAGTCCATCAAAGAGTTGACAAGCATGCTGACTCAGAGAAGAGGCACTGAACAGTGTTTTAAATGGATTCTGTGACAACTGGCCACTAAAATAGACTTAAGTACTTGTAAGTATGGGGCTGTGTGATGTCCCTTGACAGCGCTTTTGTGGCGGTGAAGAAAGTGACTGGCTTATTGCTTTTGAAGGGCAATATTACACATGCGAGGTTGTCAACACCATGCCAAGTATATCCAAGAGGATTACAAGCCAATGACGAACGGAAATAATGACCGAAATACCTATATCTCAGGAACAAGTAGGAAACGACAAGAGATTTATATATAACCGTCCCCTGCACGGTTGATTGAGGGGACAGTGTGGATCATTAATCTCAATATTCCGGTATCGAATGATTAAGTTTCCACCTTTAATTACCCTGTGGCTATAGCATGTCCAGGCGTGGTCAGTATAGCTGTCTGCGGCCAGAATCTATACTTGCGTGAGGTATGGTGAATGCATTATGTCCTGGCGGGCAATAACGCACCAGTAGCCTACTTGCGTTTCCGCGATTACAGCCTTCCCCATTTGTGTGGTTAGATAGGGCATTGATCTTGAGTTAGCTTCCACTGAGGTCGCCCAGTGGCTCAATGTTCAATGCGTTACACTCAAGCAAGGTCTCGCATCTTAGGACAGCTATGTACAGTTGGGGTCTCACATAAACTGGTAGTTGACCACGCTGACCGCAAGTGACCACAAGTGCCCGCAAGATGCCAAGGTGTACAAGCTGATTGGAAGAATGGGCTTTCCGGGGATTCAGGTAAAGTTGGCTTATAACTTTAATAAGGGAAACAACTATGAGTGTTCTCAACTGGGTTTATTGACAAGTGTTGGGTATAGAGAAAACTCATATCGTACACGCTACGTTTATGCCACAAGAACACCATCTATTTATTCGTTATCATATCCCTACAAGGCTATTGTTTTATGTATTAATGTAAATTGTATTAGGAATATGTGGTAAGATAACCATAAATCATCTCTTGGTGATGCTTTATGTTAATAGCACACATAATGTGCCTATAATATATTGTCTTTGTATATGAACGTGCGTCAATTGCCATTCTTCATAATTTATGTAATACACGGGACACGCGATATTTTTTTTTATTTTTAGACAGATCGATAGACAATGCCAGGTGTAATGTATATACACACGTTGTGAAATATCTCTTTTAAATACGCGTACATTAACTAGGTAGACGAATGGTGTGAATAACAGTAATGTATAGGGTTTTGAGAATGTTTCAGGAATATTTCTGTCGTAATATCAATTCACATTGTATGTGACAGTGCGAAAGGCCGGTCTTAGCTGCAATATAGTGACCGCGCTTGAGCTGGAGAGCTTTATCGTTAAATGTCTACCGCAGCCGTCAATTACATAACGTCGTTGAAAACTGCTTTGAACTGTACACGTGGGATTGTAACTGTTAGTAATGATGACAAAGACCAAAAGAACTGGGCTTTTTTCAAAAGTTATAACAAACATTGACAACATGTAAATGCATAATACAAATGTGATTATTAAAGGTTCATTTTTCCGTTCTTGTAGATATGAACGGACATATTTTTAGACTGAATGTTAATGTTAGCGAGCTCCGTATACAACTAGCAATGGGAACATTCTCAGCACAAGCATTGTCCAATTAAAGGTTCCGGGTGTATGTTTTTCTGTAAAATTCCATAAGAAAAACTATGACTGTATCAAAAATGGCGTTACCTCTAGAACTGTATTTATAGGTATTTTCTTGGCATTTACATCAGTAAGTAGAGTTACAGCTTTAGCATTACGTATTTTGAGAATGTCTTTAAATGATAAAAAATAATATTCCCTTGGAATCTTCCGTGTCACAGCTATCCAATATCGGGGTTAAAATATTAATTATACATTTTAACATTAAACGGCTTTTGGACCATAATCATTATGAACGAACATGGGGTAACACAGGATGTTCCGCTTGATTAATCCTTGAGTATATCGTGACTAAAACAACATCCTCTTGCTGACCTCCTCAGTGGTCTAATGGAAAGGTGTATTCCCATACTGCCTACAGTTCCAAACTGCCTACAGGTTAAAACAACATGATACGGTCCATGGAGTGAGTGAGTGAGTACTGTTTTACGCCGCTTTTAGCGATATTTCAGCAATATCACGGCTGGAGACACCAGAAATGGGCTTCACACATAGTACCCATGTAGGGAATCGAACCATGGGTCTTCGGCGTGACGAGCGAACGCTTTAACCACTAGGCTACCCCACCGCCCCTCTATGGTCCATGGAAAGGGTATCTGCCCGTAGTCATGATGTTCAGCGGTTCAATCCCCGGCTGTATCGTACCGAAAAGACGAAAGATGACAAGGACTTGTCGAGTCAGTAGTCTGTGCCTTAGTTTGACATTTATATTAAACACGGTATCTTAGTGGGCGAGCACCGTCAAACCGAAACCTTAGTACAAGCATCCACACTTGTACATGTCGCTAAGCTGTAAAAAATTGGTCTTTCCATGAAATTTGAATAATATGTAAATGTTCTTATTAAGTACCTGAGCAGCCAGGAAAGGTCGACGCCATTAGCTGGCGATGATGGCATGTTGCCAGACAGAAAGGGGATTTACAATAATTACTACAAAGTGCACATGTCGAATATTTATAGGCCCCATGATAGACAGTCTATATATGAAAGAAATATGCATTTCATATTCCAAATCAATGTGTTCTTTTAACACAAAAAGTAAACCTACGCGGATTAGGTAAACAAAATACCCGGCGCTTCCTGCCACATGCTAAATTTAATTATAACGGGAACTTTTTGGTGAATACCTCTTAACTGATCATTTCCTATTTTGAGCAAATCATAATAAAATTATATTCATCTTGTATAGATTTTGAAAGAAAAACAACAACAATTTTTCCAGGACTTAGCTCATCTACCTCACATGATTATTGATGTGTGCGAACGTATCCGCAGACTCTTTACCGCTTCTCTTGATATTGTCTTTTACAAACATTCGGCATGTCAACTCGCATGGCCATGTCTATAGGCTATTAAAGCGCTATTTGTATTAATAACCACATATGACATCCATAAATAGCCGAAGACATTGCGTTTCAAGGCAACTCATTGGATGTTTCGTAAATTTAGAGGCACCTTCAGTGCTAGGCTCCCCACGCCCAGAACCATTTCATGACCAGCCACCATGGAACTGAATAACTCAAACTGTATATGAATTGATGTTTGATCAAAACCAATGAATAAACATTACAGTAGTTATATCTCCCTTGATCCAGGTCCGATGAATATGTTGTAGGTTCTGACAAACTACCTGTAACAACGAAACTTAAACGTATTGACAATACCAAGGTAAATAACAAGTTCCTTTGCTAGAGATTCGACCATCGTTTCGCAGATATTCGCTAATGACAACCGTGAGGTCGGTGAATAGTGACTGTCACAAAATGAAAAAAATACCCCAAATGAAACGCCTGGAACAACTCGCTAACATCATTTACTTTAAAGAGAAAAGAATGTGCGCCAAATTGAGATTGCCAGTAAAACTATTATATCGGAAGCCGGCTACATGATCACGTTCAATCCGCATATGTCAGGAAGTAAACTGAGAAATATTGTACAGGTGCCTGTCATATACCTGGGCGGTAGGATAGCCGAGTTGTTAAAGCGTTCGCTCGTCACCCCGAAGACCCTGGTTCGATTCACCACATGGGTACAATGTGTGAAACCCATTTCTACTATACTCTTGCTGAACGACGGCGGCCTGGATCAGACAACCCAGTAATCAGTACCATGTGCCAGTTACCAAGTGTTGTGAACACCGCCAACTATTCATTTGAACTAGGCATTGAACATGTACCGCAAGGAAACAATTCGTGAATTTGTATACCCAGGTACAGCAGAGACAAGAAATATCTTTGTTGTGCTGATGCGCTACGCAAAGGGAAATGCAAGGCCTTCGTGTTCAGAACGTTTGTTGCTACCATCTACTCACATCCTTCCGTTTCACAAACCAAAACCACATTTTATTGCCTGGCTGAAGTATCCTATTGCCTTGTTTACCAGTGAAAGCGATGTAAATGAAATGTCTAGATGCCCGAATCGTATCTTACGATACGGAGTGTTGTATTACAGACTAACGGATTGGAGACCGAGCAACCCAATATCGTTTCGTGTGATTTCCATCTCGCCTTAAATGCCATAACGTCAGCAATAAGCGAGTGTCATTTATAAAATGATCATGAAATAAACAGACGTCAGTATCTCACCGACTTGTCTGCATTTGAGCCAGCCAGGCTAATTGCAGAACTAACAAGAGATTCCCCTGCTGTGGGGTGCCGTCGGTGGATCTAATTACAGACTTGAAATGAGTTCAAGTGGGTCACCAGGGTTTGAAGCTCTAACAATATGGCTAGTTAATATAACCTCATATATGCACAACCGCATCATTGACAAAGCGTTGTGACAAAAATACTTGTGATTGATTGACTGAAACTGAGTGGCCTTATTGCCCTTATTTACTGGCCACTACACGGATGACAACAAGGGAAACAGACATGACAAGCACAAACGATATGGTGTTGTTTGTTGGCATTTGGTTGACCGAGTGGAAGATAATGTAGAAGAATGGACTCCTTACTGGAAGTAATCTTTCTTGACTGCATGTTATAGACTCATTTCACTAAACCTTGCGCTTCCCCTGAGGATCTTCAGCCAGTCACTTATAGATTTCGCAACCACATTTGAATATAGAACTGTTTTAGCTTCCAAAAGGATGATCGCAAGTTCTTCGCTGATATAAGTGGCATTTAGAAGCTGGTATGATGAAATGGGACAGTTTTTACCGACAGAGGACTTCTTTATAGCAATAGAAGCAACGTTTTGGTGTCGATAACGGTGTTAGCATCTACATCGCAATGTCGCATCTATTTCGATATAGAAGTTGTCTTTCTATAAAGTATGTCCGTCTTCGTCTTCGCTGATGAAAAGTAAGACATGTTTCAATGAGTGTCTTTATTTTTAAGGATCAGAATCATTTGGCACCACCGTAATTTTGATATCGATAAATATTTCTTAACTGTATCTGAAAATGTGCAAGTATGGCATGGCATTCTGGAATGTCAAGGATTTGGTCTAGAAGCCACACACACACACACCCCACACACACCCCACCCGAAATGGGATGTGAATTTTCACAATCAGCTATGATTTAGCTTTGATTTAAAGCCGGTTGTCATCTGCTACCATGCAGGGGCCCTTTTAAGGTGCAACATGTCATGTCAATTATGGCAATATTTTAACCGATAACTGGGCGGTTTAATTCAATAACTCTGGTTTGGATTGACCGATTTTCATCACAAAAGTAGTTTTGGGATGCTCAGATCATGGTTTAGAATTGTGGATAATAATATTATATATATGCTCATCGCAAAAATATTACGACATATTTCCTTTAGCTCGCGTGGAGGTGCCTGTTAACAAACTGACCCAACCGTATCTCCTTAGAAATAATGACATATTCCCTTTAGCGCTCGTGGAGTTGTCTGTAACCAAGCTGACCCAACCGTATCTCCTTAGAAATAATTACACGTTCCCTTTAGCGACTCGTGGAGTTGTCTGTAACCAAGCTGACCCAACCGTATCTCCTTAGAAATAATTACACATTCCCTTTAGCGCTCGTGGAGTTGTCTGTAACCAAACTGACCCAACCGTATCTCCTTCGAAATAATGACATATTCCCTTTAGCGCTCGTGGACTTGTCTGTAACTAAAACTGACCCAACTGTATCTCATACGAAATTAACATGTTTCCCATAGCGCGCATGGGTCTGTAACCCATGTAACCGACATATTCCCCATACCTCGTGTGAAGGTGTCTGCGTTTTTACAAACGTTGAGTAGTTTTTGTATTGTTAAGTGTGTTTCCAGGCTGTCAGTTTGATGTCGTTGCCAGACAATGATACTCATATTTACATGACGAAGTGTAGTAATGCCGTAGTGAGATGTTTGTGTTGATGCTGAGCCAACACAGCCTCTGTCCGCCTGTTGAACGCAGTGAATGTTAGAGGTCATCCAGCAGGAAGTTTTACTAGTGGGATTTAACATTTCAAACCTACCAAGTCTCGGCGTGGACATCTTCTCCTAATGTTCCTCTAAACATCAGTTGCCTAGCAACGGGAGTACCAGGTGAACACATATCTCTGCGATAAGACCTGAAAACATGGGATGGGTGAGGTTGGGTTAAATGGTTTACCGGTCTGTTTGTGTGTCTGTGTCTGTGTCTGTGTCTGTGTCTGTGTCTGTGTGAGTGTCTCTGTTTGTATTCAAACTGACTGATAACAGTTGTGAATGCCAGTCCATTTGCTTTGTTTTCTGTTAGTCGGTTGGTTAGCGCCACTTAGCAATATTTCAGCTATATGGCGGTGGTGTAATGTAAATAAACAGGATTGATTAAGCTAAAAATGGAACATGATGTGACGTTAACATCGATAAAGTATCGAACTAGGACGTGGATGTATACGTCTTTGTGTGTATGTGGTATGTAAACACTTTTAACTGACGTTTTAGATGAGTAAAACATATATGCTAGAAGTTGTCAAGCTTCGTGAGCTGGCGCTTCTCCAGACATTGTTTAGTCAATAGATGTTCTATATGCTGACCTTCTATCGTGGAGGCAATCGTAAAGTGTTCTATTGAACACACTTCACTTTTGACGAAATCAGTTTCCAGCATGAAAACAATACACATTCTGAATGGTCAATTGTGAAGCTAAAAATAACCAAGCATATTCTGCAGCCGGTTTAACGTTTGCATGAACATGAAAGCGAATTTGGGAAGATAATATATTGCATGGTTTGATATTTTGAACAGATAGAAACAGTTGGTGTAGACGTTTTTTGTCCAGTAACATGATACTTTAGTAAAAGTAATATTCCCACTGATACAAAGATGTTCCGCTGTCTGATTACATAGTTTATTCAATCAAGGCGCTATTTGATCAAACCCTTCTACATCCGTGTCTGTCCTTCAGTGTATGACACTACTATTGTCAGGAAGTTGTTTCACAGTTACATTCCCAACCGTTATAAAGTATAAGGTTATAAGTATAAGTCCAATGTCTATGGTCGCACCCACACCACCCAACAAGTACAGTCATCCTACGCCGTTGATATGAACAATGACCGTCTGATTTCGTTACATATGTAATAATAATGTATCCATTTATATAGCGCCAAACTCCACACTAGGTATGCTCATAGCGCTAACAATCAATAGCATAGCACATTGTTACCCCGGATAACCCAAGCTGCCTGTTAGGCGCTAGAAGGTTATAGTCATATGACTTATCCCACCGGGTACCCATTTTCTGCTGGGTGAACAGAGGCAATTTGAACAAACTCACTTGTGAGACCACATGTATCACATGTGCTTCGTTGTGGGGCAGGACTGAAGTCCTAGAAACTCTCAGGAGTTAAGCTGCCAAACACGCGTCTCCCATCCAAGAACTATCCACACCCAACGTTGTTTAACTTCAACTGATTTGTGACCTGAACTCTATGCACAGGACCACACACCACCACACACCACCACACACATATCTCAGTGAAATCTTCAGACTGCATTTTTGTTTAATGCTTGTTTTCCGATTTTACGCATTGTATTTCTTCAACGACTTCAACGACGTTAGTACGTGGATCAGTTTGATGAGGTAGTGGATGAAGCGCTCATAACTGGCACGAGCTTCAACAGACTTTCTCACGATGATTCACTTTCGCAATGGCAGTTGGCTTACTATGCGCAGGGAGCCTATAAGACGATTATCCCTGCTATGCGCAAATTTTAGCCAAGTAACGAGTTTGTTTGAGTGGCATTTAGAAGCTTGTATGATGAGGAGGAACGACTTTTTATGGATAGACAACTTCAAGTAGCCTGTGTTTGGAAACAATTCTTACGTTACCTGCCATAAGCCCAGATATGAATACCCCAATACGCGGAGTTGTGGATACCCGATTTAGATACGGTTCTGAATACACATAGTGAGTGAGTGAGTGAGTAAGTATGGTGTTATGCCGCTTTTAGCAATATTCCAGCAATATCACGGCGGGGGACACCATAAATGGACTTCATTGTAACCATGTGGGGAATCGAACCCGGGCCTTCGGCGTGTCTTTAACCTCTAGGCTACCCCACTGCCCCGAATACATATAGAGGTAATATACGTGTAGGTGATAACTCGTAATGAGCACAGTGGAGAATACCTATCATATATACATCTGAATACCTGTAAACCTGATAGGTGTAAATACATGAGTATACATGTAAAATTGATAGGTGTGAAAACCCTTAATAATCATAGGTGTGAATACTCGTAATATACACAGTTCTGAAAAACCGTAACATGGAAAGTCGTGAATACCCGTAATAGGCATAGGTGTGAATACCTATTATATACACAGTTCTGCGTACCTGTGAAATAGATAGGTGTGCCCCTTGAATACCCGTAATACTCATGATCATAGGTGTGAATACCCGTAATATACACAGTTGTGAATACCACCAGTAGGTATAGTTGTGAATTCCTGTAATACTCACAGTTCTGAAAAACCGTAACATGGATAGGTGTGAATACCCGTAAAAAGCGTATCCGTGAATACCCGTAAAAACTATAGGTGTGAATACCCGTAATCTAGATAGGTGTAAAACGGATGTAATATATTGTTGATTACCTCATGCCTAAATAACAGAATCATTTGATTTGTAGTTTGCGGCAAGATAGAACAACACTTGAAAATGCGTAGGCATCTACAATCCACGAGTGTGGTTTCTTGCAAGTAACCCGAGGTTTATAGTAAAACAGATAATACATTTACTGGAACCTGTTCCACGGCGTGCAAGAGAAACGAGAGATGTGGCTACGCAACATCATGAAATGAATCATTATAGGAATGTAAACCAATGCGTTCTTTTCTCGGTGTGGAGACTGATCATTTGTTTAGTTAACAGGGCAGTAAAGGCGTTCTTTGACGATACAAAGTGTCAGCCTGATAGCAAGTTAATATTGATAGTTCCGGTGATCCAGCAGCTCGCGTATATTCTCATTAATTCTGTGACACTTAGACGTCTATGATTAAGTGCCACGATGTGGTTAAACGGCATAGTTAGGCGACTGGTGACATGTTTTCTGAGGCGCCGGGTCTTTGTGTCTCCAGAAACGTAGAAACGTTTTATCAGTGCTTCGAATCCCAGATTTTGTTTCCTGGTTTTGTAGCTTTCACAAAGTGAAATCTAGTGGTAATCGTCTTAGGCCTACATGTACATCACTTGGGGATTTCTTCATTCGTTAAGCTGACAAGCTGTGAAATAGCTGAAATATTGTTTGAAAATAGCGGTTGTTCGCCACGCCGAAGACCCGGGTTCGATTCCCCAAATGGGTACGAAGTGTTGAACCCATTTTAGGTGTTTCCCGCCGTGATATTGTTGGAATATTGCTAAAAGCGGCGTCAAACTAAACTCACTCACTCACTTCACTCATCTTATTCCAAAGGCTAATGAACAAGGTACATTTCCATGGCGTTAATAGCCAGTGCCAACACTTGTCGTTCGCCTGACCCATTCCTACAGTCTGTTTGTTGTTTTGCCTATTATCTCCGTCTGTGCACGTCGGGCGACTAAACGATGGCAAATACAACTTGAACTTCAGAAAGAACAACTTTGCTTGTGATATTTTGGAAATGTTTGCGTATTGATATAATATGTTTGACACTGTTGAGGAGAGGCAGTTATCGTGGTTCTAATCCTCTTGTCAATACGACCACCACTTTAAATAGAAACGACCAAACCCTTTTCACGTCCGAAAGTATTCTCTGCTCTAAGCAGTCAACTGAACCATTCTGACTATGTCATGAGTAGGAGCAATCACCAGTACTACAGCTTAAGTCGCGGTCTGGAAACAACTGACGATAGTAAGTAAGTTTCAGTAGTTTGGGATTTGACTTTCATATGACCTCTTCATATGACCATGACCTGAAAATGTCCAATCGTGACATAAATAAATTGTTAGAGCATGGAAGAATACATTCAAATAGCTTTCATTTACCTACGGAAGGATGCCAAGAGTATTGATCTGCTTAGACGAGTTCTGAAACGCTGATCATGGCAGCTAATGAAACTATATAGACTATTTCGAAAATGTGTGCAGGATACAGACACGCACAGTTGCCAAACCTGGCATGAAGTATATTAACCATACATGAACGGCCACATTTACGGGTTTTACCGTGTATAATATGGTACACTAACCTAATGCAACCTTTGGCTCGGCAGAGCGCCTTTGAGAAGAGATAAACGTTAAATACGCTCCACCTAACTTCTGACCGTCGTTGTGAACCCACTTTGGGAAATATAGTCATCCCGGAACTCAAGGGGTTTCAGGAAATGAACTCCAGAATTGAAACAGCTCACCGCTCTTTCAACTCCCGCGATGACAAGCCGTTCTGGATGATACTGTGTCGTTTGATGACGGTTGACACTCTTGTAGCTGTTGCCGTCCGCGGAGACTCCGTGGTGGGAATGTCATGTGTAGTTTTTCCCTCGATGATCATCTTATATTACAACCGTTTTGTGTGAACCATGGTTTAATGGTTTATTGCAGACTGGAAACTACAAACCCAGTCAGTAAAGGGCGTACTGGTGGCAACCGATGCCGTAGTTTGCCGTAAAGACAATGACGGTCAAAACCATCGAACCTGGGTTTGAATCCAAGATTATGTATCGCCAACTCTGCGGAGCTTCAAATACGACAATACGTCTCAGTTTTCACGTCGCATGCTTTTCATAAGAGTCGTCTAAAGAAGATGGCGGTTAGGATCACATTTTGTTTCCTTGGTGAATTGCCAGTTAATTTGATATGTATGTATGTATGTATGTATGTATGTATGTATGTATGTATGTATGTATGTATGTATGTATGTATGTATGTATGTATGTATGTATGTATGTATGTATGTATGTATGTATGTATGGATGGATGGATGGATGGATGGATGGATGGATGGATGGATATGTATGTATGTATGTATGTATGTATGTATGTATGTATGTATGTATGTATGTATGTATGTATGTATGTATGTATATATGTATGGATGGATGGATGGATGTATGTATGTGTGTGTGTATGTATGGATGGATGGATGGATGGATGGATGGATGTTGATGAAGGCAATAATGTAATGTGAATCTGTTTCACATAACTCAACAAGAAAACATTGCATTTCGTGGAGCCGTAGCTCTGTGATAGGTTTGAGGAACGGAGAACCATGTACATGTACGGACAACGGCTATTGGCTGCACAGGCATCGAATGTTTTTCACACTGATGCAAGCAAACCCATATTACAACCGCGTTGCACAAAAAGCAATTTCTATTTACGTCTTTACAATAATTGCAATTGTTTTCCGACAAGGTTTCCATGCTCTGATACATCCGTCCAGTAATTGCACTACGACAAATTGATTTGTTTGAATCTCGGTCAGTGGAGCATTTTACATCAGTGGAACCTCAGAGCGCGGCCAAATGTAGCTCCTTAAGTATCACTCTGTCGGGGCAAGATCGTTGATATATGACTTGATTTCCTGGATGAAAATAACACTTGATTTCACAGGAAGACGGATGACAGGGAAAAGAACACACCTTCCAATTTCCTCTCTGACACATGATGTATTTTTAAAATAAAACTTGCCATCAGCAAGTATAAAAATCACAAACATGTCATGTGCGAAAACACCACTACCATTAAGGCTACCTTCTTGCAATAATGTGTTATAAACAGTAGAAACGAAGGCGATGAGTGAGACAAAAATGTCGACCTGCGCATCTGACTAATTGTAGTAGGGGCTACCAGGTAATATAATGTTGTATTATTATGGTGGGCAAAATATTAATATTGTTGGCAATATACCTCCCCTGTCAAAAATATGGTGGACAGAGTTCCTGTGGACAAAGATACGTACACCGTTACCAGGGAATATTGATATTTCGATGATACACACTTGGAGATAAAAGATTTACAGTAACCTTTCTTATACACTCTTCAAAAAAGAAAGACATAGGTGATTTTGAGAATATTGGACTCATGTTGCTACGACAAAAAACAATACAAATATACTATTTCTTTCCAAAACGTCATCTTTGTGTGATTGCAAACAGCTTCAGCGCCAAAACGCGGCAATTCTAACTTTTCCCCTTGTTTTTAGAAGCGTTTGAAGAGATATTCACCAAAACGTCACCAAGAAACATACAAGTAAGCGGAAAATTGCTTGCGGTGGTGTCGTAGAGTCCGGAACTGGAACCTTGGAAACTGTCTGCGAGTCTGGTTCAGTGAATCACGAATTCTTCTCCATCGGCGAGATGGAAGACAGCGTGTCTACCCTCGGAGAAATGAACGTTTTGCCACTCATTGCATTCGACAGGTCGACAGATTCGGTGGAGACAGTGTCATGGTGTGGGGTATGATATCCAGCACACAAAGATCCTATTTAGTGGCTGTTCAGGGGAATTTGACATCAAATCCGTACATCAACGAAGTCCTTGCACAAAGTACTGCGTTTGACCCAATCTTATGAACTCTTGTAAAGAGAAACACAGCAATAAAGTCTGATTTTGTGTTGACGAACACTTTGTCTATAAACGTGTGAATCGTCAACTTTTCAAATTAAAATTACATGAAATAATTGCTCTTAAACTAACTTCTAAAAATGGCTTATATGTTTCTTTTTTTGAAGAGTGTATAACCCCAGGTAAAAGCAGTTTTACGCCGCTTTTAACAATATTCCAGGATATTGGGGACACCAGAAATGGGTTTCACACATTGTATTCATGTGTGGTTTGTTAAAAGATGTTTGTAGTGTAGCGCTGTGCAAATACACAAGACACGCACTTTAATCTCTTGGCAGTTATGTCTTCCTGCTACATCAGATAATATACCAACTTGTTAGAGAACTGCACTTACACCTTACAATAATAGTTGGTTTTTGCTGAAAATAGCAAATTTGCTTATTTTTGCAACACTTCATTAATAATAAGAGTGACAAAACCTCCCCTCATTCAAAATACAAAACACTAGCAGGTGGTTATGAAACAACACGGGAACATATTGATCAGTGGAACACTAGAGATTTGCATCGTGTCAATGATGAACAAGTCCTTTAACATTAAATTGTTTTAAAGCTTCATTAAGTCCTAGAATCGTGTAAACTTGATCAAACAGCTCCTGGGCAAGAGTCCCATGACATCTCACGACTAATGAGTCACTATATCGGGGAACCTGAGTCAAACCTGGTGTAAAGACATGGAATGTCATGATGCTGTTTAAGGCAAATATTCCACATAAATCAGACATTTCAAAGAACAGGCTCCATTGAAAGAAGCTGCATTTATATCCAGCATGTGGACGATGGAAATGTTCTTATTAACAATCTGTTTTCGAGTTTTGCTTGTTAATTGTTTATCATGATCCGCTTCGGGAACACTGAGCCATGATTCGTCATGTCCGTTCCTGACATCCTTCTTCACGTTAGGTTTGACACTGTAAACAATAATACCACTTTCTTTGTAATTTACAGACTAGTTTTCTTTGTTATTTAGTATGAATAGGCGTCAAAAACAAGTCATCCGCAAACTATTACTGTCTGACTAAATATAATGCAACCTATGGCGTTGTTTTCTCTATGTGACCTTTCGGGAGTAATCTAGTTTTGAAGCCACAATCACATGGTGAGTGCCATCAGACAATAATAGTGCATTCATTAGCCGTATATCAACATGGGGTACTTTCTATGCAAGTGCATACAGCTATTGACCGCCTATGTGGCAAGGTAGATAGAGTGTCTGCCCAGAAAGCGATAGTGAGGGAGTGAGTTTAGTCTTACGCCGCTTTTAGCAATATTCCATAAATATCACGGCGGGAGACACCAGAAATGGGCTTCACTTGTGGGGAACCGAACCCTGGTCTTCGGCTTGACGAGCGAACGCTTTAACTACTAGGCTACCCCACTGCCTGCAGAGAGATTTAGATCGGTGGTTCTATCCGCGCTACCAAAATGTACTACTCACTGTTAGCCTGAATCGCGCATGACATTAAGGGGATAAAACAAGAACGGTTCGGAGTCACCATATGTCTGTGGCGGGTATCAGTGCTAATCTACGGTATCCAGTGGGCTAGCAAATGTGCATGAGCGTCGATAAAATGGGCAATAATCCTGAACGCCACGTTAAACCATTTCACGTCAAGTCATAAAAATATCAATATTCCATCTTCGATTTAGTGATACATACGCACCATATACCGAGCACTTAGGTCACTAGGTCAATATACCTCGACATTTAGTACATTTCCCTCTTCCCTGAAGGATGTGAAATGAGGGCTGCATATCAATTACGCATTTAACCTTCTCACGGGGCCGTATCACTGACCCTTTCTGACACTTTAGTGTCTGTGTGCCCATCATATATACCACCCACTGACCAAATCCGTGGTCCCAAGAGAAAGATCAAAGGTTCGATTATTCAGTTTGCCACTTTTAAATCAGATCATAACCCGCAATGACAGCGTATTTCGACCTAAGCCGGATTTTGCTTCAGGGTCGCAAGATTGCTCCCCTAACCTCGAAGACGGGTCATTAGTGTTAAAATACATCGTTACACGTTGTTACTATCGGGTATTAGCTCTGCTGGGTATTAGCGCCATGTAAGAGATGAATAAATATCACAATTTGGTTGTTCCTAGTTCATTATTAGAGGCATGATTGTCGATCCATTGATTTGCAACCTTTGTTAATGTCGGATTCCAGTTGAATGGAACAGGTCTTGCTCAGTGCTCAGATCGAAAAGTGTTTGCTACGGTCATGCAATAATAGGAAGGCAGTTTGGAGTATATTGACCAAATCGCTTGCATCTGGACTCAATATGTACATTTTCCAATTAGGAATGAGACCGGGGTATATTTATTTTAAATCATCTGAATAGTTGTTTTTCTTTTCTTTTCCCTTCTTTCGTTTCCCCTCTCCCATTATATTAAATGCTAATAATAGTTCCAGTAATATGTGACCTTATAAAGAGCACGATGATGGCCCTTAGTTATCGTTAATCCCGTTGGATCGTTGTGTCACCAAATTTCATTTTCACGTTCATTGATAGAATACAAACAAAAGTAGCGTATGGGGTTTACAGTCAAATGGACATCTCATCCTACCGGGTACCCATTCACTTCAGCGGAACACAGGAGGCATATTTCGTACAAAAGTCTCTTGTCTTAAGAGACACCACAAATCAGATATGCTTCAAGGTTACCTCGTCCCTGAACATCTCAGGTGTCAAGCTTCCATCCAGTTGTCTCCACAGTAATATGTAACAATACAAGACAAATCTTATGGATAAAAACTTCTTTGTTTGTTTACCACGACGTTTCTGGGCTAGTTCTTGCCCTCTTCCCCAGGTGGATAATGAACATAGTGAAAAGCACAGTACATATATTATATTGATGTATAGGAAGCCAGAGATGTGATTAAGTATATACAAGAACAAAGGGAGGATGTATTTGTTTACCCCGACGTTTCTGTACCAAAGCATGAAGAAAGTTTGCAGGGAACATCATACCTCAGCTGGTATGTGCGGATATTTCCATCATAAGATACGGCTATGATCGATGATGCTTACGTACTAAATGATGTGCAAAAATTGAAGCTTCAGGTAATGAGAATTTCATTACACAATTTTTCAACCCCTGATGTGGCGGGTGGTGGCATTGATGCCACCTGGGGTTATGACTGATGTTCAATTAACTATGCAATGTATAATTTAAATTTTCACCGCACTTTTGCGTTATACCTCCAAATGAGTCTGCTTTGGTTGATAATTGAGACTGGGTATTTTTGCGCTGTCTTCGTATGTTCTTTAGTTCGTACAGACACAAGGTTCAATTACTGGCATTGTTAACGATATTGCGAGGCCGTTGCAACATAGGTATATCCTAATTGATGTTGTCTGTGCACAGCATCTCATTCTTAATCACCTTCATCGTGATGTCTGCTTCAGGACCAATTTATAACATGCCACAGTTCAAAAGGAAGACTTGAGAAACCGCACAGCTTACATGTTTAATTACTGTTTCCTCAGCAACAGCCTGGATGCAAAACGTTAATCAAAAGCCTGGCTGTTATACCATTTCAAGATAAATAATTTGCTTTTCTGCCCAAGCTCCTGGTTTAACACACGGAAACCAATGTCAGCATAGTACCTTTTACACGAACTCTTCAACCTGCCTCACAAAATGTCAACAGAATTTGCCACATACCCTTAAAAGAAACCAAATACAAAAGAGGTATGTCCCTTAAATAAATCCGAGGGGTTACACTATGAATCTGTTTGTTTATATGTTCTACGTGATGGCTGTGTCTGTTCAACCCATTATCATATCATTAACCTGAGGTTAGCGGTACTCCATAGAACCGTGTTAATCCATCTGCAAGCTTAATCCGGTCTTTAGAGCAGGCATGTGACCCACTTCCTCAGCTGTCAACGCCAGCTAATACTCTCTAATACGTACATTACCACTGGCGATTAATTCCAGAGCCGTACATTAGGGATGTTTTCAAAATAGGTGCCACAACCCAACAACAAAGGTAGTCATTGTAAGACAGTTCCACATTACATGTGAACTATCACAATTAGTGAGCGAGAGAGTGAACTTAAAGTCAATTTTAACAGGATTCCAATTATATGACGACGTGCCTGCTTAAATGTGAGAGGAACTTTCGAAGTGGTGTAGGTCGCGGAGTTTTACCACCTTGGTGAAAACCACGAATATGGGTATGGTGCTGATACACCCAGAAATCAGCGGTAACCAGGATTCGAACCCAAAATAAAATGTTCTTGCCTGCCCAAGGATGCAACTCTGCTAAAGCGAACTCTTCCCCAGTGCCCTCATTTAATAAAGATAAATCAGTTACAGTTAAGGTTACTCACAATAGCATTGTTCAAGAGAGGTAAGAGAATTAAAAGGGAATACTGAAAGGTATCACATCCTACTTGCTCAGCCCTCCCTGGCCGGGTGTATAGAGCGGAAGGTCTGGGGTTCCAACATCTGTTTCGTTTTCATCTTAAGCCCGTTATCCACAGCAGTCAAACAAATTAGAAGCAGAGGCACTCGTTGAGAAATCCTGACAGAAGTTATGGATGCATCTAAAAGAACAGGTTTAATAAGAGGAGAAATGGCCTGTAGTGTGGCTACTCACTCAGGTATGATTAATTTTCTCATGAATTATTTCTTATTTTAAAGCTGAATCAAATCTTTCCCCAACCCAAACTGACACAGCTATGCTTTTGCAGAATTTCCATTTCATTACGGGAATTGTTTCGTCTCTTATTTGCAATGCATTTTGTTCAGTGCACGCAAGCTGGCATATGCACCAACAAAACTACATGTATCAGATATAACTATCAGAGCTATTAGAGCTATTAGAAGGTCATTGCAGAATATGAATCTTTGATTTCCATTGAACAACCATCCACTCTCGCATCACGGAGCTTCTAATTTATGATATGGCAAGAAGCAATGACCAGGATCAATCCCCGATACACCTATACTAATGGCTTTTCAGAAGGTACAATTATCATCTAAAAAGGCAGTATGTTCATTTGATTCTTAATGCCCCAAGACTCATTACTCCCCTTGATCTCCCCCTGTGGTTAACCCCAGAGCATCACTACCATAGCAACCAGTCCTGTTGGACAGTGACGGTCAATGCCGGTCACTGCTCCTCTGATGCACGTGGAGACACGGCTGCTCTTTGACTGAAGGTAAGAGTCAAATCACGTTTCATCATGCGCATACTGAATCACATTTGAAACTTAAACAATTCATGTTTCCTCAAAAGTTTAAAGTACGCTTTAGGATAAACACTATCGCTTCATTCCCTATTATTATTATTTTTATACAATTTTTATATGCAGAAAAGTATTTAATGGTGACCGAATTCCTTGCATGCATATATCAGGACGTTTTCATGAATACGCTGTCTGTACATATACTGGTAAAGCAATCAATCCTCTTTGGTAGATGCTTAACCTGTGTCTGAGTTTCGATATGTCCGAATGAATGGTATGCACCATAACTAGACAGAATATTGAATGTTATGTCTGCCGGTGTATCGAATGCAGATGCTGGAGACTGAGTAATTAGATGGCTACATTTGGGATGTGGTGTTATTTACTGTTATAGTGCCCAACTCTATTGTACGGGTTATCGATTTTTGCTCACAGCTGAAGACACCACCGTAGATAAGACAGAAGTCAGCTTTGTTTGTAATACTAGATCCCTGCAATATAAACCGAACACGAGACGGGTGAAGGGTGTCCTATTTCTAACACCTCCCGAACTGATATTGATTTTTGTAATTATGCTCATTTATCCTGATATTTTCCTGTGTGTTTTGCCAAGTATTAATTACAGACCAAATGTCGTGTTGTGGCAAGCCATGTATGTAGACAAATGCTTGTAATCTTGTAGAAAAACGAAATATTAATAACACATTCGTAAATAATATCCTGAACTGCCACTTTAGAAAAATGGGTAAACACCAATAAAAAACATTTGATTTGTTGATGAGGCCGAGGTAAAACATGACGACATTGAACGGTTAATCATTAAACATGTCCTTCATTGTTGCAAAGTAGAACCGCTGCACTTGTACACCGCCAACATAATGTACTTATCAATTTTAGTCATAAAATGTGCGTAAGTACGGTTCAATTTTTTTTCTATCACTTGATTGTGTAGTTGTCAGATAACAGTGCAAAATATGTGAATTGTGGGTGCAGGACATGCTTACACTCCTGTCGGGAGTTTCATTGATCCAAGAATAATTATTTTCAGCCTTAGTTTGCCTTCTCCGCCCAAGGTATCCTCTTTCGCACAAAAGATTATGTTTGGTTATTGTATAAGGCGTTATATGACGGGTGCCACCGGTGGGGCAGGATACGCTCACACCTGGTACACGGGATACACCTGGTATCATCACTGTTTCATAGGGATTCATACACAGGGGCTTGTAACGCTAAAAACTGCCATCAAGGTATGTACTGTCACTAACGGGGTCTTATCACTATATAAAAGGAAAGGGATGTAACGAGGTCAACACACCAGGTTCGTTTCAGGGCGAATTTAACAATACTCACTGTATTTATCCCATTTAAAGTATGCACACATTTCAAGCCAATTGATTTCCCTACAAAATGAGACATACATCACAAAAATCGAAGCAGTAGTTTGGGAGCTAGGGTCTTCGGAAGCTCGAAAAATCGTGTTTTCTCGATTCCGAGCCAAAATCCCTGCTCAGAATTTGTAGCGGTAACTAGCCCATTTTCATGTTTATTTCACAGTATACACAAACGACATGCACCAAAACATGTTGAACTGATGGCACCTGTCAGCGCACTTGTTGCCATTCTTTCGGAGACACTTACATATTATTGTCATAATGAGTTTACGTACATTTATTCATCGCAAACAGAATTGTGTCGTGCCCGTTCGCCATTGACGACCTTGGCCTTCACCTGCCCCGAACTGAAAAGAGTCAGCGATCTGATGGGACATATTTCATTTATAACCAATGAGCTCCCTTGCTCCTTTTAGTGCGGGGCAGGTGAAGGCCAAGGTCGTCAATGGCGAACGGGCACGACACAATTCTGTTTGCGATGAATAAATGTACGTAAACTCATTATGACAATAATAAGTAAGTCATAATCATATCAGTGTCACTCATCATCGAATATGTCCGATGCCCTCTCTCTTTTCGTTCCCACTTGCCGCGCATATGATAACAATGGCAAGGACAGCCTCACCCCCAATCTTGATGACAACGAGGTATCCAGTTTGTCCAATATCATCCAAAACACACCTATTCATATTGGTGCGTGCAGACCTATGCTGCATGGTTTCGAATGTAGTTCAAAACGTGGAAAATGTGACCTTGAAACCACGTAACTCATAAATGAATTCTTTATCCATTTAAAGGTTCATGCCTTTAAACAACTGATACTCGAGAACTCTCTTTGTGACTGAGTAACGCTTTAGTCGTCTCTAATTAAATGGAAGGGTTCCCATAGGTTTACAAACGAAAGTGAGGTAGTGTATAGGAGTAACGGCGTATAGATTACTATTCACAAATTATTCCAGGGCAGGGTGAAACTGTCTGAAAAGGTCATGTTTTCGAGACGATCGAGGGATTACAATACACAGATATAATATCCGCTGGAAAAATATCACAGCTCTGGGAATTGAAATTTAGAGTGACCTTTGCAAGCGAGTTTTGACGCCGTCATGTGACGTCCTCCGTGACATAAACTGAGACACCAAGACCAAACAAGGCCCGTTTCCATGGCACACATTTTGAATCATTGCCAATAACCAAGACGATATTGACTGCAAAAGACCAACTCTTCACAGTTGATGACAGTATTCGACTTACAGACTGCTGATAATGGACAGACTGGCTCGCACAAGTCTGTCTAACGAGTCCGTGGTAATCTTAGGGATACCTCCATCGAGGTAAATACTGACATTTATCAGTGGATTTATTTCATGTCCGGCAAGTTGATGAAAGCAATACTTTAGAAGTATTCTGAAGGGTTGACAGCTAATGCTGCGTTGAAGAAAGGTTGATGCTTATATATTGAATTTATACATCGATCCAGTCAAGCTCGTAGCCAAGACCGTTTTATCCGTCGTTGTTATTATAGTGATGTGAGTGAACTATAATGCCATACTACTGAATACCTCTAGGTTCAAATCGCGTTTTTCTAGCTCTCCGCTTGGATCCTCATAATTATATTATTGAACATTTATCTCAACGTCAAGCGGAATCTGGTTTCGCGATTCTGGCACTGATACATACAGTACAACCAGAAATTATTGAGAATTTTAAGATTGTAATTTTTTTTTTCACTCATTACTCACGTATTAAATGTGAATATTAAATGTGAATATTAGCAGAACATAACTCCAGATTTAAAGACAGGTGAACAGTTAGTACTTTGTCAAGTCCTCATGGGCAGCAATGCAGGCTTCAATGCGGCTGGGCATACTACTTATCAAAGAAGTAAGAAAGTCGTGGTCCATGCTGTCCCTATATCGCACCACCTCTTCTTTCATTTCAGCAATATTTGTCAGATTTTTCTTATTGACACTTTCCTTCATAAGTCCCCAAACATTTTCTATTGGATTTAGGTCAGGGCTATAGCTTGGCCAATCTAATAATGTCATATTTTGGGTCCGAAACCAGGCCTGTGAATGCTTTGAACGATATTTTGGGTCGTTGTCCTGCTGGAAAATCCAAACATTTCCATAGAACACGTGAGCAGATGGAAGTAAATGTCCCTCGAGAATATCCGTGTACCGCTCACTGGTCATATTCCCTTCAAATACACAGAGGGGCGTTGCCCCTAACACAGATATGCCATCCCACACGTTAAATTTCGGACTGTACTTTGGGCGCTGATGCAAAGGTTTTTCAGTTTGTTTGGTCCAGAATTTCAGTGTATTAGGAAACAGCCACACAGAACTTTCATCTGAGAAAATCACATTGTCCCAGTTAAAATTTCTATGCTGTAAGCACCAGTTCAACCTTCGCTCCTTTTGTTCAGGTTTCATGATCGGTGATGGAATTCCTCGACTTTTCTGCCAACCCATTGCATGCAGCTCAGTTCTAATTGTCTCCTTACAGACAGCCACAGTTCCTCTATCAATCATATCCAGCCTTAAGTTTTCCAAACATCCTTCGTTTGTTTTAAGAAACAGGAATACCAAGCCGCCTCCTGTCACCGACAGTCAATTTTCTGGGCCTACCTGCGCCTCCCTGGTGCTCAATGCCATATCCATTTCCAATATTTTTCAAAACACGATGGACAAAGGGATGCCTGTTCTTCTTGAAATCACTTTAGCTGATCTGATGCCCTTGTTATAATACTCTAAAATCAACTTCCTCTTCTCTAAATCATCCATACTGAGGATCACTGAAAATGTCGTCTGCTGGCAAGAAAAAACAAAGGGGATAACTCTTCACAAACTAATGAAAAATGATTAATGGAGTTGTCTCTCTTAAATGAATCCAAGCACTTGATAGCTGGTCAAGGTTGTTTATACTAGAAATCCAATTAAACATATTCCTAAAATTCTCAATAATTGCTGGTCATACTATAGAAGCATGGTTTTACCCCTCTAGAAGCAGGATCAGCAACACCAGGGAGGTCAACACACATCAAAAAGTAGCTTTACACATTGTACCTTTCTGGGAAACTGAACCCGGGCCAAAATCGTCGGGACCAGCGACGGGTTTGCGGCTAAGTGCGTGAGTGAGTTTTGTTTTACGCCGCACTCAGCAATATTCCTGCTATATGGCGGCGGTCTGTAAATAATCGAGTCTGGACCAGACAATCCAGTGATCAACAACATGAGCATCGAGATACGATTGGGATACGATTACATGTGTCAACCAAGTCAGCGAACCTGACCACCCGATCCCGTTAGTCGGCTCTTACGACAAGCATGGGTTAAAGAAGATCGATTCTTACCCGGATCTTGACGGGTGCTTTACGACTAAGCTATCAGTACATGGAAAATATTGATGAAAGATAATGTCTATTAATAGATGACCAAGCTCGTTAATTAGGTCTTACAAACATTTGTTTGTGTCGTGGAGTTTATCTCAGACTTGTTTATCTCGGACCTGTTTATTTTTGTGCACCATATAAGTATTTTCAATTTGTTGATGTGTATAGGAGCCGAAGGACTATATTATCATGGCACACATGATCATGAGCATGATGATGTGATTGGATCCGACGACCGCCAACACGGGCTCTTTACAGTACATATGTTCCTTTCATCTTCTGAAGTGGGGAACCAGATCTAGTTTAATGTCAGCTTATTTGTGACACATGAAAGGATTAAGGAGAGACCGATGGCCGTTTCCTACAGTTCTTGATTAAGTATATTTATGTCTCTGAATTACTGTTACAAATATACTTCTTGTTATGTTGTCAGTTCAGTTCAAAGAAAACTCCGTCCTTCTCTATTCGTCTAACTCGTTCGTGTTCTTAAAAATACGTTCTTTAAAAGAAAATATGTGCTTATGTTTTAATCAAACAGAAATATTACACAAATATTATCAAATATGTAAACTGTTGGCTTATGCAAATATATTTTGTGTTCGTAAACGGCTAAATATATAATGTATATTCTGCAGTTTATGTGGCTTCCTTGGAGACATATTTCCGTAGATATAACCTTTCTATTCAGTGGTATGTTCTATTATACTGTCTGGTTGGCTGGTCTACGGTGGGAGATCAATCAATACGCCGGCATTAGAGCGATATTATCATGAGTATTAACTCTAAAGAAGCGTAATGCTAAATTAATGAACCCGCCTTTTTTCTCATGTTGATGCAGTGTTCATATTTACCACACATGAAACAAACACATCTATTGCTTTGGTAATCTTTTCAAGGATACATGATGCCGGTAATTTTCGTTCTGTTTACACAAGTGATATTTCGGGATGAACACTATAAATGGTTATATTTTGTTTAAACTTGACATTTGACGTCATTCGTGGTCACGCTATTTCCACTGCAGTTATGAATATAATTATGACTTTAGTATTAGCTAGCCACATCAAAGGTTTCTTTGAATGGTATCCAGTTCAGTTTCGCTCTATACAAACATGCAGATTTGTCTATGCCAGTTCACATTATCATTAGAGAAAACAATTAATCAACAAATTATTTTTTATCGGTTACTGCAGTAGACACAAATACAATAACGATGAACAGACCTCATTCAGTGGATGTGGCTGATATTTGTTTGTTTGGTTTTTGGTGTTTTTACTTTTGTTTTTATTTGCTCTGTGTGTTTGCTTGTGTTTCTTTTACTTTTGAGTAGGGGGAGGTTGGGAGGGTTGGGAATGTTTTATCTCAATAGTGGGGCGGACGACCAGAGGTAGTGGAATCTGTGCACACTTCGGTGGATTTACACTGTTCTGATTCACAAAGTGAGGGGGATATAGGTTCTCCGTCCGTCCGTTCGTCCGAGATGATGGGGACAGATTTTCTCAGAAACCGTTATAGATTGGGAAACCAAATGTGGGATGTGTTTTAGGACACATATGCCTTCACAGAGTTCGAAAATTGAAACCGTGTTACAAGTTCTGACAGAGTTATGGCCCTTGTCATGTGTTACTTGACTTGGTGCACGGTATCCCCAATAGGGACAGATTTTCGCATAAACTGTTATATATAGATACGGAAAACAAATGTGGTATGTATTTTCAAGACACGTATGCCTTGATGGAGTTCGGAAACGGAAACACTTTTACGATTCTTTTCAGAGTTATGGCCCTTGTCATGCGTTTCTTGACTTAGAGCAGGTTATCCCCAATGGGAAAACAGATTTTCTCAGTAGCCGTTATAGAAACCAAATGTAGTATGTGTTTCCAAGACATGGGGGACCGTGTGGCGGGGGATACTGATGACCATGTCTTCTTGGTAACAATGTAACACTATATTCTGGGCTACTGACAACGTTTTACACTGTGACGGGCTATTGACAATGTTTTACAGTATTCTGGGTTATTGACAATGTTTTACCGTGTTCTGGGTTATTGACAATGTTTTACACCGTTTTGGTTTTGACAATGTTCTACACTATTCTGGGTTATTGACAATGTTCTACACTGTTCTGGTTATTGACAATGTTCCACACTGTTCTGGATTATTGACAATGTTATACAATGCGATGGGTAATTACCATCGTAGTACGCTGTGGCTTGTTTGCATCAAAGCACACTATGATGTATTCACAATCAATATATACAACGTGTATATTGCACATAAGTAGCATATTCCAATGGCCTATGTCTGGCTTGTGAATAAATCATGATCTGTCTGTCATTATCTTCGTGTTTCCTGTATAGTTCAATACATATTACATACAATAACATACAGAAGATGAAGAGCAGAATGTGTTTGTGTCAGACTTCATGAATCAGTAGCGTTATTGTATAGGTGACCTGCAGTCTTAACACTGGACACAAATAGCACACTACGTTAGACGTAGGTCATAACTCTGGCTCATATCAAAACGCCCTCCATAAGCAAATCAAGCATGCATGCAAGTTATGGCCAGTATCGCCTTGCATATGTCGAGCTCAATTGATCATCCAATGCGATATTTCGGTCTCGAATAATCCTAGACGCCAAGCCTCGTGTAAATCTGTATTCCCATATTATTGATAAAACAGGATGATTTCACAGAATGCGTTAACCCATTGTCATACAGATAATAGTCTTGTGGTAATCATACAATCATGGTATTTACTTCGCGAGCACTGGCATATGAAATAGGTAATTAAAGTCCAGTACCGCTATTTTGGCCGTGATATTTATAAAGAACTCAATTTAGAAATAAGAAATACAATATGTTTATGGATTGATCGCTCGCCCACTCACAGACAGAACGAATGTAAAGGCACCAGTCGACACTGCTTCAGAGGAGATGTTTGATAAGGGTGATTTTCTCAAGACACCGTTGCACCGAGGTATAAAAATCTCCATACAATTTGTTGCCCCGGTGCAATCAGTAAGCACGATTGGAAAATCTGCCCACAAGTGAACTTGATGAAATCAGGCAACCTTAATTTTATGGGAAATTCATTGCTTCGTGGCTTTGTCAGAACATGACAGGAACATCATATAAAGGTATCTCCTATTTTAGCTTTGTGGAATGAGTAGATACATTGACATTTATCATAGTCTGAAGTATTTCTGTAGGTGGGAAGGCCACCGTAAAACGCTAAAAGCAGCCGACGTAATTTATCAAGTTCACATTGAAGGTCGAAATGCCCTTTCCAGCATAGATGTTAAGTCTGAAACATGCGATTTTATACTTATGTGATTCACAATAAGTTATATATATCTTTGGATTACAGTACCAGGTCGCAGTGGGCTACTTTCAGTGGGTGGGATATACCGTTACCGTGGTTAAGGTAATGGTAGCAGACTCGGACTACAAGGTGGATCCCGATATACAATTGGTTCTATCTATAAATGACTATGTTTGTATCAATATTTGCCAACTTGTGGTCATTTAATAAGTGTGTGCAGAAAGCAATGACATTTTATTACTTGTTCACACATGGATACATCACTCAGCCATATGGATACATCACTGACTCTCTCATGGATACGTCACTCACCCAGATGGATGCGTCACTTACTCACATATGGACACATCACTGATTCACACACGGATACATCACTGACTCACACGTGAATACATCACTGACCCACATGATGTTTCCTGACTCACATATGGTTACATCACTCACCCTCATGGATTCATCACTGACTCGGATCGATGCATCACTCACAAACATGGATACGTCACTGATCCACAAGGATACATAACTGACTCACATATGTATACTCATGTCGATGTCTCATTGACTCGCACATGTATACCTCACTGACTCACATGGATACATCACTGACCCACATGGATACATCAACGACAGCCACAAATACCCTCAATGACTCATAGATGGATACATCACTGTCTTAGACATGGAAACATCACTGACTCACACATGGATAAATCACTAACTCACACATGAATACATACTTGACTCACAACGTATTGACTGTAGAGATGACAAGACTTTACGGATGTTCAATTTCTATATTTTAACAATGGTTTCCGTATAGATTCTTATACCGTTTTCAAGCATATGAAACGTCGCCATTGTTAAAATAAAGAAGTTGGACATCCATAAAGTCTTGTCATCTCTATACCACCAACTTCTAGAATGCCACTCAAACAAATCGTATTAAAGGTGTCGACCAGTGCATGTTGCACCTCCTAAATGGCCATCACCAGGCAGGGTACCAGCAAGTAGCATTATTAAAACTATGTTGGTGAACAGCTACATGTTCATTTGTCTAAACATAACAGGATGGAATGGGTTTCAAATATTGACGTACGTGCAGAGCACCTCCCAACTGCCAACAAGTCATATTATACCACATTCCGCATATTATTCCCTTGTGTATATGATCCGTATTGTTTCATATCGATATTCCTGAGAAGGGCGGCAACTGAACTTTGTCCATGTGCGAAATAAGGGGTTAATAGTTATTGATTGAGAGAAATAGATGCGTGGTCAGTGTACCTCTGCCAGAGTTCATAAGGGCATTCCGACCACGCCCAGCTGGTCAAATACGACCACCTTTATGACCAACAGTAAATGTAACATCTTGGTAGGATTCACATAATACTGCTACCATTTACATTTATGATATTGATATCGTTTTAACGAACATCAACGCTACGTCTTCAGAAGACATCCCCCCGATTAGGTAAGGTGTGGACACTGCACGTTTATCAACACGAAGTAACAGTTTATATTTCCTAGTTTTGCCACAATACTCTCATCTCCAAATTGCTTCTGAACCTATGGAAACATGCCAGCAGACTCGCCCAAGCGCCAGTGTTATTTATTGTTGTAATGGAAGCTACCTTTCTTTCCACCTGTGGGGTTTAAATTTTTTCTGAAGTCCAAGATGTCATAACTGAAAACCAACACCAGGAAAAGTAAGATTTCCACGATTACAACCCCCGAAGGAAGAATTGTTCACTGAACATGCCAAACTCCTGAATCAGTTAATCCAATCAGAATGCAATTCGCATAAAGTTCACATATTTTGTCTTTGTTCCTGATGGAATCTGTTTCAACCTGTTTCAATCTGTTAACAACCCCGATCACAGACTGATCAACTTGATATGCTATCTGACATAAGGTCGATATACATGTACGTGTTCCAGGAGCATCATAATGTCACATCTGTCCCGTTGGTGTGACGTAAACTCCCTTGAAGCTCTATACCTCGTGCACAGATGATCGTTAATATGCATCACCCCATGAATTTATGAGATCTCATGAATTTTTAGATCTAAATCCAGGATATATGTAACAACCTTTCATATAGATCCTGCACTATTGATTTTTTGTGTCACTAAAAACGTTCTTTTAATTTTTCTATAGAGTATTTTAATCACCGTAGCAGAAAATGAGGAACTTTCGTCTGTGACACTGGCGGTAAGCCGACGGTTGCGTGTTGACCATGGTAACATGGCAACGTAACTACTTACCTCCATGAAGCATCATCATTGTAGTCCAATTATCTAGAAACGCGAAGGCAACGAAGCCACCTTCGAATGGAACACCTGTCATTAAAATATAAGCAGCAAAACACACTCTATGATTATTCGAAATCTTTATCTAGTGCTAACACGATCGTAAGATTCGGAGCATGTCTTAGGTATTGTGCGGCAGTTTTGTGTGAGACAACCACAAATAGAAATGAAAAACAAATCACGAAATCATGTAACCATCGTCAGAACATTCCCCTGATTAAAGCCAAATGCTAGGAATACATAGGCAAATATTTCTAGGCATTAATAAAACCTAGTACATGCATCTGTTCACATGGTAACCCTGGGGCAGATCGGAGATTTCTTATGATTGCACTAATAATATCATTTGTCTCCTCAAGTATCTCAGAGAAAACGCCATAAATTCTATGAAGCTTCGCAGTAGTTATTTAGAGAGCAAGCAATATCGGGAAAGAGTCTTAGTAACCGACGTATAAGGCCAAGGTCACAGTTAAACTCAGTCATATGCTAAATGCCTTTTTTTCTGCAGAAAATCGTATGTTTTTATGCTTGATATTGTTTACATTCCTATGTAGGGCGTCTTTGTAAACAGTACATATATACTTTCAATGAATAGTATGAGCTTTACTTCCTCTGACGCTTTGGATCCAAACAACGTATAATGTTTACATGCAGGTTAGCTGTTTGACAATATTTGAAACTACTATCGAAAATAAGTTTTTCCCAAGGTAGTGCACTCACAAGTAACAGACATTGTGGCTGATGCCATCTTTATGATAGGAGACAGGTGGTAAGATGAAGACATTCAGGCAAGTAATTAAGCCGGATATCATCTGAAGTGTACATGTATTTTATAAACCTTGTCGATGAAATGGACTTTAACTACCATTCAAAAACGTATACACACATGTTTCATATTGGCTGACAAAATGGTTGTTTGATGACAAATGTTTGGACACGGGTATCATAGCTTTGTTTTCGAACGTTACTTGTGCAGTGTTTTGGTGTCTGTTTTCATCCTGGTACCGTTTTAAAATGTATACTTTCTTTTGCACGGAAGTATATATGAACAAATACTGTGACATGTAAGAAGTCCGATTGACCCAGAAAGTCTGGTTATCCGGAATACCCATAACTGGATGCTATATATTGACACATACAGTACATAGATCTGGGCTGAGTGACGGTAATCGAGGTTTCGGGACGACAATAGCTTCACTGTTCATCATCTGTTTGATATCAATTCCTGACGTAATAACAGTGCCCCGCATCATGATATGACACCAATAGGCACATCCCGATTGCCACAGCACTAATGAGAACTGATAATCGATCGGGATGCTAAAATGGCAAATGACGCAAAAATCCTGACATCTGAACAATCCACGATTCTGCTCAGGCAGAAACAGCAATAACTATACACATGGCTCAATCTCATGCCATACCTGTCTTACGCTGTCACTTCCGTCTCAGGTTTGACAATGAAGGGGGTAGCTAAAAATAATCCCAGTGATTTGAAAGTGACTGCATGAAAATACGAAATGGTGACAGTATTGCTACGGTCGATGGCTGGAAGTGTTCCCTCCGTTGTGCTTAAGCCGAGAATGGAAATTCGTGGATGTTTTAGGACTCTTATCTCCTGGACGTTTCCGACAAGAGACAGAGTAACGATGCATTTGCAGTCTCTTCTCACTTGGTTAAGGAGCAACATAAATATCCTGAAATGCAATGATTGCCTGTACAGAATTTATTACTGTAGTTTCAAGCAGCTTCTGAAATTAACCTTACCTACAGTACTTACTGCAGGTATATTGCAAATTACTTATCTATACTTATCTCTACTTGGCAGGTGGTTTTATACGTGTTAATGACTTTAAACCCCGCTTAACCTCATCTCACCTCATACCAACCTACAATTTGTAAAACATGTATAACCATTATACGTTACATCACTGACCTGTTTCGTGTAACTTATCGGTATTAGAGGCAATGTACAGGTTAAGGTATCCATATTTGGAAACAACTGTCAATTCTTACCATGGTATTGAAGGTGAGGAATTGCCTAATGGTTATGCGTCACGCAGTCCGATAGACAAAGTGAGTGCCAGAAAACTAATAATTTTGTGTATCATGGTACTAATAATGTGAAGTATCACAACACTAATAATGTTTACTATCAACGCAGAAATAAAGTTGTGCATTATAACACTAATAATGCTGTGCATCAACGCACGAATAATATCGTGCATCAACGCAGGAATAATATAACACTAATAATGCTGTGTAACATAACACCAAAAATCTTGTGTATCATAACACTAATAATATTGTGCATCATAACACTAATAATGTTGTGTATCAACGCAGGAATAATATTGTGCATTATAACACTAATAATGCTGTGTAACATAACACCAAAAATCTTGTGTATCATAACACTAATAATATTGTGCATCATAACACTAATAATGTTGTGTATCAACGCAGGAATAATATTGTACATTATAACACTAATAATGCTGTGTAACATAACACCAAAAATCTTGTGTATCATAACACTAATAATATTGTGCATCATAACACTAATAATGTTGTGTATCAACGCAGGAATAATATTGTGCCTTATAACACTAATAATGCTGTGTAACATAACACTAATAATGCTGCACATCATAACACTAACAATGTTGTGCATCATAGCACTAATAATCCTGTGCATCATAACACTAATAATGTTGTACTTCATAACACTAATAATGTTGTACATCATAACACTAATAATGTTGTGTATCAACGCAGGAATAATGTTGTGCATTATAACACCAATAATGCTGTGTAACATAACACTAATAATGTTGTACATCATAACACTAATAATGTTGTGTATCAACGCAGGAATAATGTTGTGCATCATAACACTAATAATGTTGTGTATCAACGCAGAAATAATGTTATGCATCATAGCACTAATAATGTTGTGTATCAAAGCAATAAGAATCTTGTGTATCATAGCACTAATAATGTTGTACATCATAACACTAATAATGTTGTACATCATAGCACTAATAATGTTGTACATCATAGCACTAGTAATGCTGTGTATCATAGCACTAATAATGTTGTACATCATAACACTAATAATGCTGTGTATCATAACGTTAATAATGTTGCACATCATAACACTAATAATGTTGTACATCATAGCACTAGTAATGCTGTGTATCATAGCACTAATAATGTTGTACATCATAACACTAATCATGCTGTGTATCATAACGTTAATAATCTTGCGTATCATAGCACTAATAATGTTGAACATCAAAACACTAATAATGTCATGCATCATAACACTAATAATGTCATGCATCATAACACTAATAACGTCATGCATCATAACACTACTAATGTTGTACATCAAAACACTAACATCATAATAATAATGTCATGCATCATAACACTAATAATGTCATGCATCATAACACTAATAATGTTGTACATCAAAACACTAATAATGTCATGCATCATAACACTAATAATGTTGAACATCAAAACACTAATAATGTCATGCATCATAACACTAATAATGTTGAACATCAAAACACTAATAATGTCATGCATCATAACACTAATAACGTCATGCATCATAACACTAATAATGTTGTACATCAAAACACTAATAATGTCATGCATCATAACACTAATAATGTTGTACATCATAACACGAATAATATTATGCATCATAACACTACTAATGTTGTACATCATAACACTAATAATGTCATGCATCATAACACTAAAAACGTCATGCATCATAACACTAATAATGTTGTACATCAAAACACTAATAATGTCATGCATCATAACACTAATAATGTTGTACATCATAACACTAATAATGTCATGCATCATCATAACACTAATAATGTTGTACATCATAACACGAATAATATTATGCATCCTAACACTAATAACGTTCTGCATCATAGCACTAATAATGTTGTGTATTAACGCAGGAATAACGTTATGCATCATAACACTAATAATGCTGTTTACCATAACACTAATAATCTTGTGTATCATAACACTAATAATTTTGTACATCATAACACTAATAATGTTGGACATCATAACACTAACAATGCTGTGTATCATAGCACTAATAATGCTGTGCATAATTCACTAATAATCTTGTACATCATAACACTAATAATGTTGTGTATCATAGCACTAATAATGTTGTGTATCATAACACTAATAATGCTGTGTATCATAACACGAATGGTGTTGTGTATCAAAGCATTCATCATCATCATCATCTTTATTTCCCCCATTAGGAGATTATTGTGAAGATATTAACAAATTTGGACAGTAGATGGACATTTACATGTTTTCAAAAAGAGATGTTAGTAATTAAAGAGTGGGTTTGATTAGGAATTGCAAAACATAGGGGAACATGTATGATATCACGGATAAAGTATAGTTCCACTGTTCATAATTGTGAATTGAAAGATCTCTTTGGTAGATGACCATGATTTTCATTACAAATGATGCACTTAGGTCATAGAATAGGTCACTGCAATCAGAGTCAAATATTACATCACAGGGCCGTCCGATCAGGTGCTGAAGGAGAGACTCGTCGTCAATGCTACTTAAAGTCACTGCCAATTGAAGTGGGAATCTGTCTGTGATGACTGACCAGAAGTTGTCATAATGGTGCTTCAGATGGCTACATGATAACATCACGTGTCTCAGTAGGTCAGTGTTATATTCTAAACAGGTATGAAGGCGTAAAAGAAAACAGGAAACAATTTCTCAAAATCCATATAATTTACCGGTCTACCTGCATAGATTATCTTACACCGTTCTCTCATTTGTATGCACAATAGATAAGACGAGTTGGATTGTTAATGTCTTTAGTTATTTTTTTGGTTTAAGGATATTGCTAAACAACATCATATTAACTTGCAAAGATTTAGGCACAATCTACCCCGAAGTTCTTTATAACTAGATATTTCAACAAAAAGTCATCGTCATCTTCTAAATCTACTTTCACACAGAGTACAATTTCTTAGAGATACATCAATACTTTGCCACCTTCCTACGTTATTCATTAAACGTAAGACTCCAGGTCTGAATTTGGTCAATACTTTACGGTATCTATATTCCAAATTGGCTCAAGAAGACTCTTATATTCTGCAAATAACTTATTACGTGAATCGTTTTCAAGAGTAGATATCCAACTATGGTAAAACATGTTGATGAAGCGTTCTTTAAAAGTGTGAATAAAAGCGCACGGATCACCGACAGCATGTGAAAGCCAGACATACCCAAAACCGTATGAGCAAACTATATGACGCATCTCAGACGCCCACGTGTGGTACCCAGCAGCATCTAGGTAATACTATTTATTACCCTTAAGGCCCGTGCAAATATATTTGCTGAATGTGGCTAAAAAATATAATTCCGTAGGTATAGGTCACAATTCCCTTAAGTATATAGCTAATTCCATTAAAGCCTACGAGCTAAAAGTTCTAAGACCGCTTGTCTGAGACTTAAATTACAAGTGAACACAAAACCTGGATATTCGTAGCTGTTTACCGTTTCAATGTTACTCCCATTATAAAGCCAGTTTTCCTTAACAGCTAATTTCCCACCTATCCTAAAAACTAGAACTTTAGATGCATCTGAATTTACAGTTAATCCGCACTTATCTGCATATGGTTCTAAAGTATCTGGCTGGTACTGAAGACCTCCAATAGTATCTAACACAAGAAGTGCATCATCTGCAAATAACAACATCTGTACATCTGGAAACAACTGGACTCCATGTTTACCATAATTTGTGCGTTCTACGGCAAGTTCATTTATCAATAATGAGGAAAACATTGGACTCAACATACATCCCTGCTGTAAACCAAATGGACAATTAAAATCTTCCGTTAACTCGGATTGTACTCTGACACATGATTTCACTGTTTTATATACATGTATGCTCATAAGAGCTTGCAACATTCTACAGTTTACGCCAAATGACGAGAGCAATTTCCAGGCTTTATCTCTATTCACAAAATCAAAAGCTTTTTAAAGATCAATGAACGCAACGTATATATTTTTCTTTCTTCTACACAGATGTTTGTCGATGATAGCATACAATGTGAGCATGGTCAGCAACTGAATAGCCCTTCCGTAAACCAGCTCGTGTTTCAGAAACTTTATCCATAACATTTGCCCATTTTGTTAGGCTTTCATTTAAAACAAATGTATTTATTTTCCCGAGTGAGCTGAGCAGAGATATCCCTCGGTAAGTACAGGGATTATTTACATCACCCTTTTTGTTGAAAAGGAGGAATAATTGCTTTACTCCAAATTTGTGGAAAATAACCATTTAAAAATATTTCATTGAACATTGCTACTAAAATGGGCATTATTTTAGATTCGCTCGTTTTAATCATTTCTATAAGGACGTTATCAATACCTGGAGATTTACCATTTGTCATTTGCTGTATTACCTTTTGAATTTCTTGTTGCGTTATAATGAATTCAAGTATCTCCTTATCTCCTTATCAACTTCACTCATTTCGACAAATTGGATTAAATTGAGTCTTACATCTGGTTCAGTTGTATCTTTCCTGATGAAAAGTTATCGTACCATCTTTCTTTAGTTATATAATTCGTATATGATTTTAGCGTTGTTCTATATCATAACAGTCATATTGTTGTGTATCACAGCACGAATAATGTTATGTATCATAACACTAATATTGCATACCTCTATTGTATACATCTGATCCTATTGCAGTAATGATATTCGGTATCATGAGTTTATATTTGTACAGTACGAACCAATATTAATGTTGTGCATCATAACACTTGCAAAACGGTTGCACTGTAGTTGGTACATGTTACAAAGTACTTCCATGTGATGTAATATGTTGACGTCATATCGTTGTCCAATATTTGCCAATACTTGAAGCCTTACAGAAATCGATTGCGATAGCGTCTCACACGTCATAGCTGCAACATGATCACCATGCCATGTTTTCATGACCGACATGTTTCAAGTGACGCCAGAAGTTCACTAGCGATCCCACAACAATCAATAATGGGCTAATATATCCTTTATAGTCATTATATCCGGAAGCATCCCAAAGCTTGCAACTTATTTCTATCTTCATTACCTCCCCCGTCCAACACATTTGCTACTTAACTAATTCGATTGTGTCATTCATGTGTAGAAGCCGGCGGTAGACGCTGAGTCGGCTGAAGGCGTATTTCCAAGACATCCGTGAAATCCGTCGTGAAATGTGCGTCATGAGAGTGTAGCTGCCGTAAACAAGCGCCTCTCAGAGGCATGTGGTGTACATAACATGATCAGTCCTATCTCAGGTCCAGGGGATGTGCCAGACATCACAAGCACCACGGAAAACATATTTAGCCTTAGTCAGCTGTTTTTTTGTTGTTTGGGAGTGTGAACGTTTGCACTGCGGTATGACCAGTGAGACCAGTAAATGTCCTTTTACGCTGGCAGACATCGGAAATACATTTACAAAACAACATTATACACTGACGTACAAAAGAAAGCACACACCTGGTGCTTTTGGATTACTTTCCGAAGAGCGACGTAAATGTTCTGAAAAGAGTTTTTACAGTGACACATAAGTCAGAGACTTTCCTAATATGTTGCCCAAACGACACAGATATCGTGTCCATATCGAAGTAGTTGCCAGTCAAAATCACAACACTTTTCAAATAATCCCAAAACACCAGCTGTGTACTTTCTTTTGTACGTCAGTTTATTAGGCAAAATGACCACATAATAAAATGACGTCAATTTGAGTAACGTAGGCAAGGTTCAATTCTCATTCAAGTGTTTTGAGACGGATATGAGCGCAAAACCACTTGGTATTTTAGAACGGTATGTTTGTATATGTTGGAATTGTGTTGAATTTATCGTTATAACGTAAGCGTTTTAATATAGACTCTGTTGCAATGTTGCTGCAGCCACGTAAGTAATTTAAGTAGACATTTTGTATGACCCCTTGAAGATGCTGGAAATACCGACTGAGGGTTGTAAATGTAGATACCGTAGCAGCCATGTATACGGAGGTGCGGATATGCTCGACGGGTGCTCAAACGGTAAAATTCAACACGTGTGTGCAACGTCAAACTGAAAGGGTAATCTGGAAGATGACGTAAATACTGTTAGTCACGGTACAAATCAAGGCGTTCATGTAACGGAAATAATAAGTGCTTGATCATGATGGTCATGTAACAGTATCAGTAAGCATATTCTGAAGACGTATTTGTAAGTATATACGTAAATAAAAGTTTAATCAAGGGCGCCATTTCTTCCTTTTTCATTTTTTTGGTATGAAGTTGTCGAACAACAAACTTTCGATTAAACCGGTAGACGTCACGACTAGTGTAATTAACGCGTGTTTCTGTGTATCATGGTATAAAGGTATAAATAGAGGCAATTCAGCTCGAAATGAACTCTGACTGTGTAAATATAGCCAGGAATACCAAAAACATATCAGTATCGTCATATCAACGGCATTTTACAATGACATTTTTCAGTATGACTCATGCCGTATTTTTTTTTAAATCTTTCCAGTCTGCGTCAATGCATTCTTGTGAAGCTTTGGAATAAACTGGAACTGAAATTATGTTCAGTGTGTAAGGCGATAACATCTTAATTTGAATTTCATGACTTTCAAATGTCAAACTATTGATATCAGGGTTGGCTTTCTGCAAACTGCTACAACAATTTTGTGGGTTCTGTTGTCTCGTTAGATGTATCGGTAGAAGGCGTTCAAAGCATTGATGTAAGTTGGGATGTAACCACTGAACATGACTTGAGGGGGTTCTGTTGGCTCGTTAGATGTATCGGTAGAAGGCGTTCAAAGCATTGATGTAAGTTGGGATGTAACCACTGAACATGACTTGAGGGGGTTCTGTTGTCTCGTTAGATGTATCGGTAGAAGGCGTTCAAAGCATTGATGTAAGTTGGGATGTAACCACTGAACATGACCTGAAGGGGTTATGTTGGCTCGTTAGATGTATCGGTAGAAGGCGTTCAAAGCATTTATGTAACTTGGGATGTAACCACTGAACATGACCCGAGGGGGTTCTGTTGGCTCGTTAGATGTATCGGTAGAAGGCGTTCAAAGCATTGATGTAAGTTGGGATGTAACCACTGAACATGACCCGAGGAAGCACTTCTACTACTGGTGGTACAGGCAGGGTTCACATCATCAAGAGCACCAGCACCCATCAGCTTATGGGTGGTTATTGGTAGTTGTATGCATTTCAAATTATAGTCTACAATGTATCAATTCAGATTTGGTATGTGATGTTGTATATGTTGTTCAGGTATGTATTTTACTATTAAACCCCTTAAATCACAATATCTGTAAAGTTTGGTACAATAATAATGAAACTTAAGGGAGACCGTGAAAAGTTTATTGCGCTAAATCAACGGTTCTCAAATGGTGTACATGTACGCTGTAGGGGACGTACCAGTGTGGCCTGGGTAGACTTCTATGCTGATATACTGTGGAAATACCTCTTGTTTTCATTCAGTATGTAAAGGGTCTACTCGCATGGCAGTCAAAAACAGGATGTAGGCGTACAACCAGGAAACCAGTATTGTTCAGTATACGTTTCCTTATGAATGTATGTTTTAAACGACTGGAGTTCTGCAAGTTTTGGTCCCCGTCAAGCTGATCTGTTTCTCTATACATGTGCATCAGACTTTCTGCTTGGGTTGACACAGTCAATACAAGGTAATTTGGCTAAGTATATCGATGATATGATATCGTTCATTAGACATTGTTGTGATGTTGTGTTATCCATTGTGTAACAATATTCTAAGTATTGTGCATTGTATGTGTGGATTATCAGTGAGGGGTGAGTATGTGCAACATTTAGACAAGAGGTCTGGAAGGAACTACACGGTACTACAACACTGTATGCCTTTCCACTATATTCTGACCTAGGATATAGAGAATCTTCGGGAGTCTTAGGTATTTAAGGGAAGCTAACCCTCATCTCATGTGACAAGAGCACAGGCAATTGTGGGGAGATCATTCTTACCCTGGATATTGGATATAGAGAATCTTCGGGAGTCTCTTTCTTAGGTATTTAAGGGAAGCTATTGGCCTATTTTGGAATCATGACCATTGTTACAGTGAAGTGAATATTACCAACTCTGTCCTTTTCGCTATGATCATTGCCTGTGTAGTATACTGTCTTGTATTATACTGCCTGTGTATTATACCGCCTTGTATTTGTACTGCCAATGTATTCTGTACTGCCACTGTACCTTTGTATTAATTTGTAAAGGGTGTGTTGTTTGTTGGTGCCACAAGTTCTTTACAGGCTGATTTCCCGATGACTACTGCAGTAGTTTCATCTTGTGAATTAGCATGTAACACACTGATACAGTGTTTCTTTTAAGCCGAGTTGGCAAGTATAACCATTCGTCGAACAGCTCTGTGATTAAAGTGTTACATCCTCTGACTTCCAAAACTTAAGAAAACACACTGTGTGTTATAGATACATAGTGGGATCGAGGAAATTTACATTCGTAGATTTTACCGTCTATCAATAACTCCTCCTGATGAGTCAATACCAATGCATCAGGTATTATGTTTGGGATGACACTTTCTCAGAGAAGTCCAGAATCTCGTACTTTGAGCTATTGAATCTTCTGGGTTTGTTGTCTCAGTATGTACGATCTAGGTCATACTACACTAGTTAAATATGAAATCAGCCTTACAGGTAAGAAACCGTTTAAGGAGGGGTTGCTGCCTCAGCATCCACTGGATCTGGGTCATACATCACTAGTTAAATATAAAATCACCCTTACAGATGATAAACTGTTTATGGACGAGTTGCTGTCTCGGCATTCATTGGATCTAGGTCATACTACAACAGTTTAATATAAAATCAGCCTCACAGATAATAAACCAGGACAGCCTTGGAGAATGTAAAGACATACGAAAACTAAATTCGAGGACTATTAGATATTCATATCCTCTACCCAATGGGACAAGGGTTCAGAAAGTCAAAGAACCGTCCCTGCCCATACATTTAAGATGACTAAATACTATTTTACAACGCATTTGTTCTGATCCTCTGCATACGATAAACTAGTTTGACCTATTTCAAGGTATTCATTTGGGTGGTTCCGATGCGACCCTAATTCCAAGAACGTAGTCGTAATTTCCGTATGTCTTAAGGGTAAACGTTATCAGCGAGTTTTGTAACGGGAAAATTTACCAGTTCTGAGAGGTTGTATGATTCCCTTAGGATGGACCACGATGAGATGGCAATAAGAACGCTTTTCAATCAGTAGATATAGATTGTACCACTGGCTTGCACGAACTGCTTAGGAAAGCTAGTGTACCCAGTGACATCCACGCAGCGTGTTCATGATCGGTCACGTAAATATATGGCCACATCTAAATATTGTAAATGTTTAATGACTGCACAAGATATAACATTATGACGTAGTTTCGGTTTTGGCACTGTTTCGGCATCAGTTTTCCCTTGAGACGTAACTGAGTTCGAGACATGTCCCTTCTTGATCGCGAATGTGCAAAGTCTAGTTCTGTTTTATCTCGGCAATTACAACGCCTTTAAATTCTATTTTGCAGGTTAAACTTTAAATGCTGAAATGTTTCACAAACACGGAATTTCAAATACATATACGAAATACGTACTGATACGTTGTAATTGAAGGTTCGGTCCGTTCACAATAGCTTTCGAAATAACATTCAATTTGTTATGTTGTTTGTCTTTGAGAAATCGTTTTTGCATCTGGTCATTGTTGCTATGCCATGTTTACCGTAAGAAACGCCATTAATGTGTGAATGCTATTTCCATGATATGTTGCTAAAAGCGGCGGACGGTCTTGCCCTAATCACTCTATGTGACTAGGATTAAGGCCTTTGTTGGTGACACCTTGATTGAAAAGCTTAGTTATAAGTGAAATGTGTCTTTCTATAAATAATGCATGTTAAGTGTTTTAAAGTACAAAAGCAATGGAGAAATGTAGACGCCTTAAGATGTTTGGCGGTACATTTTAGAAACAATCGCTCTTGATACATAGCCTGATATAGATGTTTGATCGTGTTTCTATATAGAACACTGAATAAAATTTCACACTCGCCATTGTTGAAATATCTTATGTAATCTGTTATCTGGAACAGCGATTGAACCTCTTGGTTGAACTATAACTCACACACTCACTCGTCGGACAACCTCCTCACTTTACTACACTGTTTTAACTTATTCTACATAACTCTGGTCCATGCATGGCTTTACGAAACACTTGTAATAGTTTAGTGTGGAACGTGAATAGTTTGTATGCATCATGATCATGCCGAATACTGTGATATCTTAATACGAATATAAGGGATAAGTTGGTTAATATAATATAATCAGCCTAATAATTGCTAGTTCGTGAAACTAGTTCATTCTGGATAATCATTAACAAACACGAGAGAGAAATTATACGATTCATAGCCTAACTTGGTGTTGGACATGTACATGCAGAGTTCCTCACACCAGCATCTAAGTACACAGTAACCTGTGACAGGTGAGGGACACGATATCCAGCAGCACCTATGTAGTGGCAGGCTGAAATAACGGTAATGACTCGAGACGTGATAGGACATGCGCTGAACATCATACGTGACAGTTGGGACAAAGTATGTTATTTCTGACATTATTCTTCCTGTTATAAGCTTTAGTATTAGTTTCAGTGCCCATTACATCATTAATGGTGGTGAGATTGTGTGACGTCCAGTAACAAATGACCGGTGTGTTTGAAAACTTGCACAGTTGCATCTTCTTTGATTGTTTATGGCAAGCTGCCCGTTCAATGGATGAATGAATGAATGAATGTTGCCTTACGCCGCTCCAGCAATCTCCCAGCTATTCGCACGACTGCCACGTTTCTGACCAAGATTTATACTGAAGTGACGTACAGGCGATGTGCAAACGCGATGCAGTCTAAAGAACTGAGCTGCAAATAAGTACATCAGTATAACTGCTTGTTCCGTTTCATTGTCAGTTCTCTTAGGCTGACAATTTGGCAATGTTCATTCATATCAAGCAAGTTGAACATGATACACTGGACTATTATCTGAATAGATACAATGTCGTCTAGCCCATATTATATCTCCAAAAGTTGAGCAACGAACCTCTCCAGACGCGCATTGCTCAGGGGTGACTGCTATTTGCATCCAAAGATCTGTTGATGATGCGGTTCTTTCGTCAATACATAGCAACCTCATAGAGTATTTCACACAAGCGACATCAGTAAGCTTGTGTCCATCACGCGGAGCTAAATCTTTCAGAAGGCGTGGTCTTCTTCTACCACTAATTGATAACGTCTTGTATTTTACCATCTCTGCTCATGCGCGTTCGTCAACAAAACCAACAGATGGTTAGACATCGATCAGTTCGTGGTCAATTTGTCTACGCTGTTGAAAGGCGGTTCTACACAAGGGACATGTGCAGGTGTGATATTACCTGAGAGACAAGTCCTTCATGTGGAGTGCAACCTGAAACATTGTGGTTGATTTCTTATTCAGGTAATTATTAAAATCATTCAATTTCAATGTTTATTTCCTTCAATCGCTGATAAAGTTTCAGACACGATATATGAACGTGTTGAATGTAAGATGGTTTGTTTCGTTATTTCCATAGCCATGCCACTACTTGTATAAAGCGAAACGCCGCTAATCCGATCAAGAGGGCTCCGTGTATGTTGTTTTAAACCTCCATTTCTTAATGTCTTACAGCAAAGAATGAGGGGCCAGTTATAAGTATTATATATGATAGGACAATTCGTGTTATATGATGATGTTGTGAATGTTATCATATATGCAGTGCTGTACACCTGTGAAATTCACGACTCCACTAACTATATATTTAAATTCACGAACTCTTTAAGTCTTTTTCCATTCGATTCCAATCCGACACGCTATTTGTATCGTAATATTCATTCACCAACTTTGCTATAATATTTTGGATATGATTGACGTATTGCTAAAGATGATTGACATGTTCATCTCTCATAGTTATGTGATGCTTGCACTTTAGGACAAGTTTTGAGTTGCAAGCAATCGCTCTCTTATGACCCTTAACCTTCTTGCTCTCTCGAAATATTAAGTTCAGAGCCGCCATATAGATGGAATATTGCTGAGTGCGGCGTAAAACCTAACTCATTCACTCACTATAAATTTCAGAGAATAACCAGTATTGTTTATACACAGAAACAGAGGTCAGTGGTCGTGGAAGGCAAACATTGCGTTGAAGGTCGTGATAAAAGCAGGTCCATTATTATGGACATATACCTCACGGTCAGTCGCACACTTTCTGTTTTCTGGTCATATGTTTGGTCCAAATTACTATGGCTCCAACGTTTCCACGTGTCTCAGTCATAAGAGTTTGTCATTACTCACAGCGAGAGGAAGCTGCATAGATGTAAATGATCTGTCGGGCAACATTCCATCACCCCGATGATGTCACTTGTGATTAACGTTCGTCAGTTTGACTGTTTTACTGATTGCACATTCAAACGTTGACGATCTTGTCAGATTACTTCCTGTTTGTGACGGCGCTACATAAATGGGTATGTGCGTCACAGGAGCACCAGCCCAACACGTATCGATTAAAGGGAAGCGCTGGTGGAAGGCATGTAAATAAACCTGTGGCTTGAAGCGGGGAGATCGGGACAAAAACAACACGTAATAGGAGAAGAGCACGGAGGAAGCGCTCAACTCACGGACGTTTTACATTTCATATTGTTACATTAAGAAGTAAATCACGGCATTTAGTCCAGCTCAATAGCTTATCATTAAATATTAACACTTTCATTAACTAGAGCCACAGGTTACGTATGCGTTCAGCTGTTCGATAAATATACATGCTCTGCATTTGTGTGTCAGTTGCATGACTAAACATGTCCCTTAGAGGGTCTTTATTAGCAAGGCATGGTAACCCATCCTCAATCCTTACGTATTCTGTAATATGCTGTCTCGCTGGAGTAGAACTGGACCAACGATTCTGGTCATGGCAGGGCTATGGAATATTACATTCCTCCACAAACAAAAGGGTTCATATATAAGAAAAGCTCGCAGCTAAGCAGAGTGCCCACAGCATGATTACGACTATATGATAAGCATGTGATCATGGACATCAATAGTTGTGGCAGCAGGTGTTCGGGGAAATATGATCATACCCTGCTCCTCCGGTGACACTGGTAACACAAAAAACGCAAGGCCAAGTCAAATATCAACCTGTCAATATTAGGGAATTGTACCGGATACAATTTTGATCACTGATGCCTCAATGTCGAATGACACGATCTGAATTCCCAAAAGTTGTACTCCCATAACTGAATTGATCTACACTGAATAAAAAATCCTCTAAGATTCTTTTCCAGACCCCAACTGTAAAGGGATTTCTTCTCAACCACAATAAAGAACGTATTTTATAGTCTTGGGAAAGCTGAATACCTGGGCCGTTTCACAAAGTATGCGCTGTCGAAAGACTATGGTAAACAGTGAGTTGACCAGTCGTAGCGTTACGATCGCTTTGTGAAACGGGGCCCTTGGTCGCCATGTATATGACGATGGTAGCGTGATATTACCATCCAGTCAATGAAGACGTACACATGTACAGGTAGATATCCATTACATTATTTGGGGTGCTAATGCATAATTTGTGTATACCGGTACTGTTACATATGCGTTATATTACGAAAACCTAATTGATGAATACGCTTTCTGGTGCATATGTGTTTTATTATTTGATGTCCGAATACAAAATTGATACAAATATGTATTGGAACATAGTATGCGTTATATTCTTTAAACCACGAATACCCAATTTATTATTGGAAGAGAACATATACACTTTTTGTACACGCAGATAGGTACTTTATGGCTCAATATACAGTGTGATATACAGAGAATATGCTATCACACACCACCATCGGGCAGGTATCTGACAGCATCGATACAGTACCAAAACATAAGATACCAATCAATGAGTTCACCTGATCTTATCCATGAACGTCAGCATATGATATTTGGTCTTTAAAAATTCCGGGCTTAGTGTCGTTTTAAGACGGAAAAGTTTCATACCCCTACATCGAATTTGAAAGAAATTAATCTGGTGACCTCACGCATGGCTTACATTCCAAGACATCAAAATGTAAGTAGGGATGTATGATATATCGTTTTAACACCTCTTAGAGCATATAAGTTATAATACGGGTTACATTACAAATTCATTAATTCCGTAAACCGCCACTAAGATCTGAAAAACATGTCCGTTTATGCCACCTGTGTATTACTGTTAAAGCCTTGTTAATATCCATTGTCATTTTGAAACATCCTAGGGTTTCATCAAGCTCTGATTTGAAATCTCGCTGACTGTGTATTGACCAGCTGAACAGCATTGTCTAGAGCACGCTAAAAAGTATTTATAGACGCCATTTTCACACTCGGCCTCCACAAATAGACCAGCAGCACGGCTGTTTCAAGAAACTGGCATTTAGAAATTATCAATGATCGATTCCGTTACCTGTTTACGTCAATGAAATCCATAAATGATGTTTGAACCACGTAGCATCGACGCACGAACACGTAAATCCATCAGCACGTGAACACATACTCACATAACCTAAATTCAGGACTAAAATATTTAACGTACAACATTCCTCACGATTGTCACAGTATTATAATGGTTTCTGATGTGAACTCCTACTCACTCTGCTATGTTTTCTGTAGGCGGATAGACGTCTTCTTTGAAGGGAAGCACTGAATCCGTTCAATGAGAGTTATTTTGGTAGACCCATTTGGGTAATCTTTGGACACATGTTTAAGCGAATCTGCAGATTGAACCATTGATATGAGGGTTCAGAGAGGTCATTGTCGTTAATGATTGCGTTGCTAAGGACAAGGGGCTCCTTTCACGAAGCAACCTTTACTAAGGTTAACCTTAACTCCTATTCTTTAACATTGCACTAAGGTTACCTTAATTAATGACTTACGATCACCTTACTGCTTTGTTAAAGGAGGCCCTGGTCCTTTATGTTGTGTAACCTGTGTAATGTCACCAGATCCATTGATACTTTCATTGCCAGTAGTATTGTAGTTATCTGGTACAAGGCTATCAAGTTGCTTTCGATGTCACCAAAAGACACAACCGACTCTGTTATAATGTTATTGCATTATGAGAGTTTTGCTTCTGAATAATCCCTATGGGATGGTGAATTCTTCGAGAAAACTCTTTACAACAGGACGTCGATAAAGCAAATGTGGTTTCAGACAAATATGATAATTAACCATTTGTTTTAACGCATTGGGATTGATGGGAGTTTTCGATTATAAAGTTCTATGAAATTAGAGACTTCATTCTATATACTTATAACCATTACCATTACGCTAACCAAAGATCATTCACACTGATTCCTTAGTAAGTACCTTCCTAATTTATCTCTATATCCCGATATTCTGGCCAAAATCTGTCTGAACATATGACGAAAAGAAATCAAATATGTACCTATAGTCCAATACATTCTGCTTGTGAGGGAGGTGGGGTTTAAAGTGTGCGCTCGTCACGCCGAACACCCGGGTTCGATTCCCCACATGGGCACAATGTTTGAAGCCCATTTCTGGTGTCCCCCGCCGTGATATTGCTGGAATATTGCTAAAGCGGCGTAAAACCATACTCACTCACTCACTCTTATTTGTGAAAAACTGCAAGTCTATTTTTACCGGACTAATATTGGCATTCTGTTGACACGACACGTTTTTACGACTTCGTGATGGGGAAATTTGATCCTTGAAACTGAGACATCGCGGTTAGTGGTTTTTAAGTACTGTTATATCTGCCATTTTACCATTTCAGAAGATTTTAAAGGTCACCATCTGAGAAGGTAGAACATGTTTACACATCACTGCAGTTTACATTGCAAAACTACAACTGAAATACACGTGTTAAAGTACTATGTGAGCCCTTTTCAGTTCCTAATACATGAACATCACAAGAATGATTATGATAAACTGTTCCGTGACAAGGCCTTTACCTGTGAGTTAAGAAGTGAAACTTAATAATAACGTCATTTGCCTTAAGCCAGGAATCTTTACGTTGCCGCAACCAGTTCTGTTATTTCTTTTATCAGTTACATGTGCAGTCTTTCGACCTTCCAAAACTATCTTACTCTTAGCCATTGGTACTAAGTTCATTTAGCTATGAAAAGTTTTTATCCACAGTTTTATGATAGAATAAATCATTATCAGTGATGCTATCTCGAACTTAAGCTGTGTTTCGTGTAAGACTTCCACGGTATGGCTTTAGTTATTATTTCAAACAATTTCCATTTTCTATCTCTAAGTTAGGAGCAATTGGTCGTTGACGGTCACTAGCAGTAACCCAAGGAGAATTCCCCCATATCTTATCACCCTTTGCCTAGTGTTGGTCTGTTGTTGCCTGCTGTTGGTCCAACAGTACTTGACCTCAGCATCAACGAAGGATTTACACACCTTTGGTTGCCCTGGATACGAGATAGCTCCATCATTCTTTCAGTGATGATTATGTTTTTAACGGTATACATTTTTAAAACTAACTACACGCACAGTCGAATATTGAAAACTATAATGCTTACATAAGAATAAAATATGTACTTTATAGTTCAAAAGTATATGTGTACAGTCAGCGTCCACCATGTTGTGTGATGTACGTTTCAGTAAACAGGAAGCAACAGATTACGCTCAACTATTATCTGTCTCTATAATTTGATTCCACTGGAATGCGTGTACTTTCAAATGCATGTTTTGGGAAACAAGTATTCACAGTTCACTATAAATGCAAATCCAAAACGATCTCCACGGGACATCGATAAAATGGTAAGTAAACGATACTGAAAGTAAGCGATTTTTTATATCCTTAAAATAAGAACAGCTTTGAAGATACCTGATATTTGTACCAGCTTGGTACTCCGGTGGCGCTGTGTAAGAGTTGCCCCCCTTTGTCATGTCAGGGCGGCCAACATTATGCCCCTGTTCAATTTTTCGCAGATGTGTTTACTTCTAAAGGATCATAAATAGATTTGTCATACATTTATAACGAGAGAAAGCGAAAGACAAAGACATCGTCTTGACCTTTTCAGCTCTGTGATGTCTCCGTTTCATCTAGACACATGCCTGTGGCCAGATAATGTGTTATTCGAATGGCGAAACATCACGACATCGGTCTTCTTGCTTCGGGCGGATCGATGACCCGGTGACGGATGGTCAAAGGGATTGTTTTGACAACTGATTCCAATACGTTTCTAGGAGTCATTCCTAGTCATTATTGCTCATATTTATTTAATTATTTATGGTCGTGCGTTACTCGTTTAATGCAATAACCTAACTCATGTAATTACATGTAAAGGGAGCGTAAGTACTCCACACTCCCCCTTGGGTTCTCCACACCCTCCCCTTGGATACTCCATACTCACCCTTCGTTACTCCATACGCACCCTTAAATACTCCACACACACCCTTGGGTACTCCATACTCACCCTTTGGTACTCCGAACTAACGATTGGGTACTCCATACTCACTCATAGGTACTCCACGCTCCCCCTTGAGTACTCCACACTCCACGTTGGATACTCCATACTCACCCTTGGGTAATCCATACTCACCCTTGGGTACTCCGAACTCATCCTTGGGTACTCCATACTCACCCTTGGGTAATCCATACTCACCCTTGGGTAATCCATACTCACCCTTGGGTAATCCATACTCACCCTTGGGTACTCCATACTCACCCTTGGGTTATCCAAACTCACCCTTGGGTAATCTATACTCATCCTTGGGTACTCCATACTCACCCTTGTGTAGTCCATACTCACCCATGGGTACTCCACTCTACTTTGGATACTCCACTCTCCCCCTTGGGTACGCCACTCTCCCTCTTGGATACTCCATATTCAAACTTTGGTAGTCCATACGCACCCTTAGGTACTCCACGCTCCCCCTTGGGTACTCCATACTCACCCTTAGGTACTCCGAACTCCCCTTGGGTACTCCATACTCACTCTTGGGTACTCCATACTCACCCATAGGTACGCCATACTCCCCCTTGGGTACTCCATACTCACCCTTAGGTACTCCACACTCCCCCTCGGTTACTCCATACTCACCCATAGGTACTCCATACTCCCCCTTCGGTTACTCCATACTCACCCTTGGGTACTCCATACTCACCCATAGGTACTCCATACTCACCCTCGGTTACTCCATACTCACCCTTGGGTACTCCATACTCACCCTCGGTTACTCCATACTCACCCTTGGGTACTCCATACTCACCCTTGGATTACTCCATACTCACCCTTGGGTACTCCATACTCACCCATAGGTACTCCACGCTCCCCTTTGGTACTCCACACTGGCATACCATCGGTGACATGAGTGAGCTTAGTTTTATGTCGCTTTAGCAATATTCCAGCAATATCACGGCGGGGAACACCAGAAATGGGCTTCACACATTGTACCCATGTGGGGAATCGAACCGGGTATTCGGCGTGACGAGCGAACTCTTTAACTACTAGGCTACCCCACCACCCCACCTGTGACATGATATGAAGGGAAGATGGAAACAATTTTCCGGGTACATAGCGGTAACAGCCGCTACTGAGTCTTGATGGATTGCCATTATGACTGAACGTTGTCCTTCACCAATTGCTTTTATACCTGTGCTCTCAACTTTCCATTTCCATACGCAGTCCATACATTCCAATTTTGACATCAACTACTGTCAAACCTGTCCTATTCATGCATGTGCAATATTGTACATTACCATCATTTCCTGTGTTATCGTTGGCAGAGAGCATTACCCTGCAGATTTTATTGGTCCATCAAGTTTAAGCCTTTATGCCAGTGGTACAACGTACACGGTCGACAAACGGGGATGTGTGAATGTATACATGTACAATCGTCATGTTTTGGTTGTAAGGTTTGTACTGCTCCGCGTCCTTGTCGTTTCATTATGTTGTCAATACAGCCCTCTGCTGTGCGCCTGAAATAGCCTCTGACATTTGCTAAACCGTGCTGCACAAGATTTACGAATCTCATTATGAGACCATGCCATTTACAACGTAAATACTGAATTCGTGACAGATACGATTACGAATCACAGTGAATAGAATATGTTGCGTGACATAACTACACGCGCTTTTAATTGTGCTTCAGACACACAAGAGTGGAATTATGGCATCAATATATAATCATCACCGAATCATGCCGTACTCCCACATTATCAATAGGTTCTGCTGAGCAGAATTGCGTCCTTTAGCCGCCCAGGATCCCTAGAAACCTAGAATATACCTGATTATGAACCTTCGTTTGTCATACTTGCTACATAGGACCGGTGAAGATGCGAGTTAAAATTGATCTTATGTAACCCATGCTTGTCGTAATAGGCGACTAACGGGATGGGGTGGTCAGGCTTGGTTGACACATGTCATTAGTTCCCAATTGCGTAGATCCATGTTCATGCTGTTGATCACTGGATTGTCTGATCGAGACTCGATTATTTACATACCGCCGCCATATAGCTGGAATATTGCTGAGTGCGGCGTAAAACTAAACTCACTCACTTTCTACACACTTTAACTAAGGTGTACACATGTTCGCGGGTTTCCCTAAAGCGCCCATGTCAAACTGGCAGCTGTGTTACAACTGAGATATTGTTCCAAACGTCATTAAATCCCTCTGAATCACTCACTTTGTGCATACTCTGGGATAACTGATGCCTAGAAGCACGGAAGTGTTTAGTGTAGAAATCTCAGGAACCCCAATAATTCATAAGAAACATTTCTCTTAGGTTTAGGTTGTGAAATACACAATGCCATTTTAGGTTTAGGCTGGCCAACAAAACCCGTGATGCAAAAAGTGCTGCTGATTGTGTAACTGGTCAACGAGACATTTTCCGTGAAACAAAAATTACATATTTATCCTAATATATTTGTACTGGAACCTGAAGACATCAATGCCAAATTATCCATCACGATTCGCTGGCCATCATATGCCTGACCTGTTCCATAAGCACTAACATTTTCTTGTGATCAGTTGCTGGTATATTATGCCTGTATATCAAAGCTCCTCTCTAATGCTCTACCAGCCTCACAAAATATGTTGTCACAAATCAATGTCATTGAGGTCACATGTCGGTCATTTACTGGTCATCTTCATCAACGTACTACATGTATCTCCATCTGACCATTGGATTGTGCCCGAGAAATGAATCTTCCATTGTTATTAGCTCTGTCTGAAGAAGATCAATATACCTGCAGTCTCCGACCAATGTTACACGATGCGTTCATGCCCAGTCGTATTAGTGGACCGTTCAGATAGACAGCGTGTACAGTACAACCACTGATGTCAATGACCAACCATTAATAAGTGTCATACCATAAATAGGTGTCATTTCATAGGTATCATTTATGCATATTTTGAAAATTGCCATTGAAGATTTGTTTTAGACGAATTGCTTGCTGTAACTTTCTTGAACTTTGCATTTTCACTTCAACCATTGGATGTAAGGATACTGATGTTTATATGCATATATGTGGTTATAAATGGGACTTTTGTTTTTTGCAGATCCTCCCCGATTCGGTGGCATCCGGGATGGATCAGCAACAAGAATACAACTCCTACAAGCACCTGTTGGAGTCCAAGAACTTCACGGCGTTTCTTGGATACCCTTACAACTTCACGGGGGCAGAGGACATACTTCAGGACTTCGAGCACAGCTACTACACTCGTATGACGTACAGGACAGTGATTCTACTGTCACTGTATGCTCCTATCTTTCTCGTTGGACTCGTGGGGAATATACTGATAATCTGCACTGTAGCAAGTGACAAGAATGTCAGGAAGGCCAAGAACTACTACTTGTTGAACCTAGCTGCCGCCGACCTCATGGTGACACTATTCTGTATGCCGATGGCCATAACGACTATTATATATAGATTGTGGATATACGGGGAATTTCTCTGTAAAGCTATAGTGTTTCTGCAAGGTAAGTTCATATACATGTCCATCCATCTGTGTACTTTGGCTGGAACCTTTTTTATTGATTAGATACCTTATGCTGCTGCTCCAAACGAATGACATCAAAACAGTTGATGGACATATCTTAACATGTCAAACAACTGTTATTCTAAACAGCAAACAAACTAATCAAAAGTTTAAACAGATTGAAAGTTAATCATATATGTATTGGCTACTTTTTGGATATACATTTGATATACATCATTATGCAACATGAAAATTGACTATGTTTCAAATGTGATTCCTTGGTATGCCATGTTCATGTACACCATACTGAAATGTGAAATATAACCATGTTGTTTTCCAACGCCCAGTTTACACATATAATGATGCAACGTGGAATATAAACTGTGTTTCAAACGTGTTGTTTTCGTATGCACAATGTATATTCACCATGGTGCATCGTGGAATTTTACCAGAATTTCAAATGTTTGCCCTGTTTGTATAGACCCCAGTGCAACGTGGAATATTATTGTGTAGCAAACGTGGTCTTTGTATGCCCCCTTTATACACATCCGGGGCGGTGGGGGAGACTAATGGTTAAAGCGTTGTTTCATCACGCCGAATCCCCGGGTTCGAATCCCCACATGGGCACAATGTGTGAAGCCCATTTCTGGTGTCCCCCACCGTGATGTTGCTGGAATATTGCTAAAAGCGGCGTAAAACCAAACTCAGTCAGTCAGTCAGTTATACACATCCAAATTGAGACATGGAATATGTTTCAAACGTGCTTTTATGGTAAGCCCTGTTAATCTACACCAATATGCAACATGGAATATAACTGTGTTTCAAACTTCATTTCAGGTATTGCAGTGGCCAATAGCATCTTCACTTTGACTGCGATGAGCATCGATCGCTACATCTCGATTCAGCATCCTGTAACAGCACATCGGGTCACCTCCCCGGGACAAGCACTTATCATTATTTTGGTTATTTGGATCGTATCTGCCATTTTCATGGGACCCCTGCTATATATAAGAAAAATTGACACGTTGGAAATGCCGGAGTTAACCGTGATGCAGTTTTGCATCGAGGACTGGCCACAGGATTACGATCGCCAGGCATTTGGTGTATTTCTTCTTTTCATGATCTACATAATTCCGGGGGGTACTCTGGCCATTTGTTATGCGCACGTCGGAAGGACTCTTTGCAGCGATGATATGTGCAGGGAAAGCTCCGACAGCAGTACAAAGAGACTGTTCTCCAGAAAGCGTGCTGCTCGTATGCTTATTATACTTGTAGTGATATTCATGATCTGCTGGCTTCCATACAACATTACATCACTCAGTGTTGACATCGCAGAAGAAAGTGAACCGGTCCGATTACTCCCCTTTGCTCTTTGGCTCGGGCATGCGCACAGTGCAGTCAACCCGGTGATGTATTGGCTGCTGAACAGACGGTTCAGGGACAAGGTACGCAGTATGATGAAGTATATCAGGAGAAGCAACATGTTTCTCAGTTCTCCTACACCAGATTACGTGTGAAGATAGAGGAAGTCGTCCCTCACATACTGGGCTACATGTGTATGAATGGCGAAGTGTTGGAACTTACAACTACCTGTTTCGCCAGTCTCGAAGGTTCAAGTCCGGTCTGTGTTGTATATAGATATCAGGAGAAGCGATCAAATCAAAATTTATTTATCTAATTTCTTTGCCTCTCCAGCCTCTGCGTGGCTTTTTAGTGTTATTCAGACAGTTCTTCCCCGACAAAATGAGTAATCATTGCTAAATGAACATTTGGGGTATCCTATCACTCCAAAAATATTTTAATAATGTAATCGCACAACACATATTTGTTCATCATGTATTTAACATTCAACTGTGTAAATTCGTGTGCAACTGTGCGAGGTTAAGGCTGTTGTATTTCACGAAGTGTTCGGTACACGTTCCATTTCTTGCATGAAACGCCTTGTCATCACTGGGTGAAGTGCCAACTTGCATTATGTGGCTTGATCATCACTGTATATAGTGCAAGTTTACATTGTTTGGTTTGATCATCCCTGTAAGTAGAGCAAGCTTGCATTATTTGGTTTGATCATCACAGTGAGTGGTGCAAGCCTACATTAAGCGCCTTGATCATCACTGTGAGTACTGCAAGCGTGCAGAAAGAGGCCTGAACATCGCTGTAAGTAGCCTATCTTGCATTATAAGCAGTGCCAGCTTGCATGAAGCACCTTGACCATCTCTGAAAGCTACCATGCATGTTAAGGAAGTTATATCACTGCAAACTGACCAGCATTGCTGAATAAAGTGGTGTCACCATCGCTGTAAGTAGTTAAACATTGAATACATATGTTTAACCACTGCTGTAAATAGTGCAACATTACTTTAAACGATCTGACCATTATTGTGTTCGGTTGTGTTAAGCGGTTTGATCATCACTTTAAAGAATCGTACGTTGCATACGGCAATTGTGTCATCACTGAAAATTGGGTTACATTGCACGGTTTGAGCATTGCTGCATGTGGCGCACAGCAATTGGCCACCTTTCAAAGGCGACTATAATTTCTGAGTGACTGAGGGTATCACTGATATGTTGTAAGCCCTTTGTTTTGTAGACTAACATACCTGTGGTTTCGTTCGTACTATGAAATGTCGTAGAACACACGTATCATTTTGTACTTGATTTTATTGTAACGTGGAATCCTAACCATCCTGTCAGACAACTCTGTTTAGTTCATGAACATGCGTTAGTTTCTATGTCCGTTTCCTTCCACTGTGTTGATATGATAGTGTTGTTTTAGTGCTACGTACCGTAATCAAACAGCGTGCCGTTGATACGCATTTATCGGGATCTGTGAACTGGCTGCCATTTTCACGAAAACATTAAACAGCACAGCTTTTGAACAACTGAATGGAATCCACGCGGTTATAAAGCCCCAGTTTTGTTCCATTCTAAAATATATAACCCCACATATATATCAGTATTAAATACGAAAGGTAACCTGTGTGTCGGTGTACATGTTCATTACAATGCAAGTGCAAGTGCAAAACATTGATCATTAAAAATATCGGTTCACAGACACGATAACTTCATATCTGATACCTGTTGTAAGACCCTTTTTACAGGCAGCTTCTGTGTATTTTGCTCACGTTTAGTGTTGGGCTATTTGTATATATCGTGTATTGTAATGTATTGCAAGCATTTATAGAACCCACAGCATCAACCTACAACCCATATCTTAAATACACATAGGAACGTTCAAAGCTCAGTTCTGATACAAATGCATTCTCATATTGATAGATTCGTTGTTGGTAGATGAAAATGTGATATCTTCCCTCAGATTATTTCATTTGTCTAAAGGTTTACCTTTTGGAAAAACTGCGCCAATTCTGAGATTGTTTACATGCAAATCATACAAGGCTTTCTATATCTTGTTTCTAGTCAACTTTATCCAGTAGCGCGACCGATGTTCTCCTCTTGTACATACATCTGATCAAGAATCTCATTCCGTCTCTTGTAGTTTTGCATCTCCTGATGGTGTATGATGTGATACAAACCCGGTTATTAGTGGACATTGAGCCAGCTGAAGCTCTTATAGACCCTAGGGTATCTCATAGTACCAGTCCTAGCGACACCATTTGAACACACGCGACACTGTTTAACCATTTCGCACTAATTTCCTGTCGTACGAAATAAGATCTGCACAATACATAAAGCCTGAAGCAGACATTAAGGCTACACAAATGGGGTCGAGTGTTGGTTCAGATGTACGTATGACGATAGTTAAGGCAATATGGTCTCAATCAAATGAATATCAACACGGAGGAGGAAAGGGTTTATAAATTGAAATGTGTAGATATGATAAATGTTGCGAACAGTTATTAATATCTTAAAGAGTACATTAAAAATGCAGTATGAAGAGTATACATTATTTTCAAATCAGGATAACCATGGTGTCACATTCATTTCAGTTCCCTGTTCAAATTGGTCCGTCCTCTTCTAAATCTTCACAGTTCCAATATGGTATTAGCCTGTCTTTATGATATTACTGCCTTGTGAAAATATCATGGACAGATTGGTTTTAAATGTAACGTTGCGAAATTATTGTTAAAACCATGTTTATTTACGTAATTTGTTCTGGCTGAAATTTTACTATTTCTGTTATATAAAGTGCAGTGTGTGAATTAGGTCATCCGTTTAGTACACACTGCAAAGTAGGAAACGCGTAACTTATACAATCTGTAAACTACTGGCTATTTAAATCATTTAGTAGGTGAATAGAATCTGTTTCCTTTTTCGTGAAATATCATGGTTGTCCGAGCAACTCAAGAAAATACCAAGTCAGGTCAGGGACGATAGAAATATTATTTGACAAGAAATGAACCGGGAAAGGACGTTCGTGTCGCCCAGTAACCTACAATAATGTGTCAGTCAACCCGGGTTATCACATTGAAGCATTGTAGGATGACGTTGTCTTCACGGCTGAAACGTAGTCATTCGTGATGTACATGTATTCCCGTGTCAATGTCCTGTTCGCATGTACCACCAATCACTGAATAAATCCATTTATCGGTTCAAATGCCCACCACGTCGAGGGGACGTCGTATAGTTTCCTACGAGAAGTGCCTTTCATAGAGTCAAAAACGAGTACAGTTCTATCAAATAGAACCATAACCAACTCCATAAACCTCAAGTATCGCTGTTGTAGCAGATTATGTCTTCGTGTGCAATGCCTAGCTGTTGTGATTTTCTATGACGCTTGTGGACTAGTCCTTAATAGATCCTTTGAAATAATTTATTTGATTGATATACAAAACGGAAATCAGAGTATGTGCGAAACAGAAAATAACTACGTATAGTTCATTAGCCAAGTTAGATGCATAAAGCTTCATCGATCTTTTTATACTGGTTACAGTGTGATTCAATGTGCAACATAATCCCGGTTTTATTAATTATATATCATGTTAATACAAATATTACAGGTCTTTCCACGGGCAAAGGTTATATGTCGGTGACCGACAATTCAATATTGTGGTGGAAGGGGGTGAGGAGGGGAGGGGGTGGGGGATGTGATTATTATTTAGAGAGGGTGCATTCAAAACAAACCACGTTCTTTCTTGAATGAGTGCCAAGAACACTATTTTACTCGACATCCATCCAGAATGTTATTTTTTGTAAAACTTGAGGGCATTTCTTTTAACCCGGGGATCCATCCTCTCTCACCCCCATATACCGCTAACGCACAGAACAAGTATTTTTATTGTACGCCAGACCGCAATGACAACTTGTATAATTGTATTGTTAATTTTGCTACACATTAACCGTTGTGACAGCTCCATTTTGTACTATTGTTACAATAAAATGTTAAAGAAACTATACCTGTCATGTTGTTACTTTTACAGGCATGTTTTGTACATTTTTATATGTTTGCATTACTAAGTCTGCCGCGAACACCTGGTGTCTTCGCTGATTGTCACTGACCCACTCACTAAATGTCAACCACTATATTTATCTTTTGCTCTCAGTGACATATTTTTCGGATAATTCTGACCGATTATAGATCATCTATAATCAGATCATTTCTGTGGCATGAGTACTCTAGGTCTTCATGACAGTGAGTGTAACTTTGTCCATCGTTTGTGACCTGTTTCGAAGTTGGCATCACATGTATTGTGCTTTGTATAACAGAACCAAATGCTCGATGATGGTAATGTATAGATACTATATACTGAACATTTCCACCGTGTTTATTAATGTTGTTCTTCTAGACGTGTTTTCTAGGAATCAGGACGAAGCCTCATGGCTCCTCAGCACTGGCGTGGTCACCGGACGCCTTGATAAGCTATCCAATAAGTCTTTTTCTTACCATAATCAGATTACAAAGCGCCTACGGTACAAACCATTTAGCGATGTCAACACATAAATGAGACACCGCGTCGTACTGACTATTGTGAGCATGCCCGGTTATATCTCCAAGGTTTCTTTGATGGGCATTTTAGAAGTTGAGTTCTTTTATTCTGACGATGCGACGTTTCGACATAGATTCTAATGCTTGATTCTTGTTTGACAACGACATTAGAATCTATGTCGAAACGTCGCCTCCACAGAATAAAAGAAGTTGTATATCCATAACAAGTGTCATCATTCTTCATCTCCAAGGTTGTCTAACAGAAACACTAAATGCTTGAGTTGTTGAAATATTACTCATATAAAAGAAAAGTTGAGTATTGCAAAGCTGAAGTCATCCTTTTGGTCATCCTGGTGGATAGTGGCTCTGAATCTGTCCAGATGAGGTGTATTTTACTGCTGTGGTGTATTTGTAGCTCATGTGGGTGGGAAAACCACTGTGGGAAATTGGCGATTTGACGTTATCAGATTATCAACGTACCTTAACCGTATTATAGCACTTGACGTTCTTGACCAAATTGCCTTGAATTGACTTTTCCATTCTGTAATCATAAGGAATCAGATCAGGAAGAACGGAAGCACATTTAGTTTTCTTGAGAAGGTCAGCCTTTTGCCTAAATGTCATATCTCCAAATTTCACTTTGATGCTATCCATGATAAGTCCACCATTTCACAATACTATTTTCCTCAGTAAAGATAGATCACATTTACTTCCATTTTTGACAAATTGCTTTCAACGTTTGAAGACAGAGATTTCAGTGACATAATTCGACATCGTTAAAATTGGTCCTTTTCTGAGACTGCAAATCCTGTTGGTTTTGGAGATTCGACGTGGTATCGATTCCACATGTCTAAAAAAATGTCTTAGTTACGAAAGTGTAGAAAGTATATAGTTACGATGCATGGTTCAGGAAGATAAACAGAGATGAAACAAACAGGAAATGGTTGCACACAACGTACCATGTCGCACCCTCAGAAACAATCTAGCAGCCTGGGTCATGTGCCAATAAGAACATCATTATTGTAGATCGATGGTTGATTAAGTGTGAGAACACATACAGACTCCATCCGATGCGCTCCTGAAGACAAATTTCATTTTGTCTTAAAGCATACATGCACCAAGCTTTGGACCCCTTCGACACACCCACTGCCCCCAAACAGGTACTAAGAGGAGTTCCTCGAATGTATTTCTTCGCAATCTGAATCACTGGACGTGTTTGTATTGAGATGCGACAACATAATGACATCCCTAATTGAGTTTCTGCAGTACGTAAAGTTGAATGCTGGAGCATTGATCATAAATTATACACCGTCTCCCACATAGCAGCCTCAGAATAACACACAGCTTCCTACATTGTTAATTTGAGGAGACGTCGATCCAGTTATAACATGAAGGAGTGTGATTTATGAAGGTGGGTCCCCATATCCGCCCTGGTTTTGTTAGTAGGACGTGATAATTACAAATATGTACCCAGACTCATTCAATAATCCTAAGAAATTTAATCTTATACGATTTCGACGATACCATAAGATCGTTTTTGAGAATCACTATCAACTGGTGTTGATAACAGTTGTACATGAGGTGCTGAGCCTATCATCTCTCCTGGCGCTGCCTGTCAAACACACGAAGGAAAGTCAGTCGGAAACGTGTGGCAAAAATGAAAATGGGGATTTGCATCAGACATCACTCTTTGACATTTATGATTCAAATTTGGATATGTCCTGGATCTGAAAGCTTACATAAAGATGGAATGTCTATTGTATCTGTTACACACTTTACACACCTCATTGAACAATCAAACCTTACACGTTCAGCTAGTGCTTTAAACAAAGGTGAAATGACACAACAACCACAAAAATTAAAGTAGCTAGACGTGATTAGATAAGAAAAAACAATCCTTGGGAACAATTCCATTTTATAGCTCGACGTGATCCAGGTCACGAATGCATTTTCCTTTCAAAGCCCTTTGCCAATCAAGGCAATTGAAAGAACCTGTCATTCACGGCATAATCTGGGAGGCTGAACATAAGTAAGTTACAAATCAGAATTGTCACTACTCAACAGGGACCAACTGGATAGCCTGGCGCTTAAAGGGTTTACCATTCAACGTCTGAGTTCGATTCCCCACATGGGTACAGTTCGTGACACCCATTTCCACTGACCACCACCGGATTACTACTAAGAGCGAGTGCCGTAATGTGAAAGGAGGCTTCGTGAGGCATCACCCAACACAGACACATTTTACTACCTAACAAAACAGCTCGAGCAACTGACGGAGCAAGACGCGGGTACCCTGCTACTTATGGTGTCATCCATGATTTTCAGTCATCCTCGCTCACTTCCATAATCCGAAATACGAAGGTAATGGTTAACATGGTGACACGTGCAGATGTGGACAGCACCAATGTATACACTGTTCTAAAAAGACACTGGAAATAATGAGAATGTTGATTTTGTTTATCCAAGACACATGCAATACAAAAAGCAATGTTTGCATAAACATCCATTAGTCGTGTGTTCGCTAAACGCCGAAATGCCAAAAATGTTTTGAACGTTTGCAGCTTTATAAAGCATTTCCATGACCTTACACGGGCTTGTCATGGAAAAGAAATTCAAAGTAGAATACTGCATATACAATGGAGCAACATTGTACTGGCTGAGGAACTGACCTCGAGTCTCGTTCAGTGATGATTTCTTTTCCAACGTCGAGATGGAATAAAGCGTCTTGTGGACGTCAGACTGAACGTTTGGAGGATCTCCGGAACTGAACCCAATAGATTATAGGGTGAACACGATAAAGGAAGCATACAACTTTTGGATAACAACTTCTTGTTTATTGCATACATCGATGTGTGTGTGTGTGTGTGTGTGTGTGTGTGTGTGTGTGTGTGTGTGTGTGTGTGTGTGTGTGTGTGTGTGTGTGTGTGTGTGTGTGTGTGTGTGTGTGTGTGTGTGTAGTGTGTGTGTGTGTGTTTTGCCAAGTGATTAAAGCGTTGGCTCGTCACGTCGAAGACCCGGGTTCGAATACCCACATGGGTACAATGTGTGAAGCCCATTTCTGGTGTCCCCCGCCGTGATGTTGCTTGAATATTGCTAAAACCAAAATCAGTCAGTCAGATACATCGATGTAGATTGTTAACCGTTAATATCGTTAAAGCTATAGGTGTATAAATCTACATCGAAACGATATTTAGCGACCAACGTCTAGAATGCGAATTGAACATTGTACTCGACAGGTGTAGGTCAACGTTAACGTACGCCGCATATACTCGTCCAACTGGTCAAGGTACTGAGGAACAACTTATGATAATTCCTCCGGACATAATCTATAGACTCCTTCAGTCTGTGCCAAAGAGGTTTAGAGCAGTAACAAGAGCACACGGTGATCACACTTACTGACCAAAAAAGCCTCACAAGTGGACGGACAGGTCTTGTAACAGAACACTCAGTGTAAACATCATGTCAGTGATGATCTACGTGTTGTGTTTCATCCGTGTATCAATCATACTATTGCAATATGCGCATGTAATTGAAGACAGTAAACAATTTCCAGTGTAGCTTGTTTTGAAGATGGTGTCAATGATGTTCATTCTGTGCATGTTTAAAGAGCGACACTCAAGGATACCAGTAGCAAGCTATGTTAATAGGATGTGTAATCGTGACACATATCTGATGTAGATTTGTTTCTTCTATCCCATCCCTGAAAGCAGACTGTTCGTTGAAGTTCCTCAAGCAATACATAATCGCTCCCAAGACGCACCTTTAAAAAATTAGATGTGTGTTTGACAAATAGTCTATCGATGTAGCCATGTTTTCATGACGCCGTCCCGTTGACAGTTATGATATTATCTCGTGATTAAATGTCCAGTCTCTTTGTACCAGAGGGATTCCGTAATTGCTTCAAACAATGACTAACTCACGGCCACAGGGTTGCCATTTACTGAAAAAATAGTTTTGTAAGATAAATGTGTATTCGAATGATGAAAATCTAAAACTCCCTTGAAGTAACGCTTATTGCTTACACAGATCTCTAATACCTCTTTGGCCACATAGAAGCACTTCCCACGAGGGCATTAATCACTTTGTTGACTAGAAAGGAAAATGTCTCACGAAGACCTCCATCACGTTGTTGTCTCATACAAAACCTTCGAAAGTGTTTTCTATTTTCCACCACTGCTAGCCATCTCCAGCGATTCGATGACAGCTTGTAAATACGCGAATGGTACATATATCAAATTAATTAGTAACGTCAACGTAATTCAACGTCCCACGTGTCTGTTTTCGATAACACGCAGTCAACACATCTACCACATATATATCATGTTCTGAAACACTACAGATTGACAGTAATGTAGCTTGCAGTAGAAATTTACATAACTGTCACCAGACATGACGCAGTCGAACCTGGGTCTCTAGAGGTTGTTGCATATTTTCAGGACAATTTTGCCAACATCCAGCAGGAACAAATCCTGGCAGTTATTGTGTCAGTTGTGTTAAGGTGCAAAAGTCTAACGTGGATGGGGAATAGTAGAGGCAGGCACATTTTGAAAGGCCAAAGTTGGTGGGCGAAACTAATATTGGAACATCAGATCCCGATACAGCTATGGGGATGCAGCAACGAACTACAACCCCAATAACACCTGATAGGTTCCTAACTGCTAAACGCCACATGCTGTTTTCGGCATTTGCAATCATAGAAATATCTTTGTGTGATTGCCACATTTCACTGTCGCCAGTGATTGCATGCTCGAAAAGGCAAATTGTCACAGTAACAGTAAGCTATATATTTTTCCTGAAGCATTTGAACAAAGCCATGCATCGTGTAAACTGCAGTATATGGATATGGTGTATGTGTGTCTTCGTAGAGAATCCTACATCGTGCTGGTTTGTTTTCCACAAAGCATCTTCTGGTCTTTCAAGAACAGTGAGGAGGTGACTCACGGATCGGTTGCGGCAGAATGCAAACGTGTGCGCATCGTGATTGCTTACAAAGACGAATATCATTTCTTTACTCGTTTGACAAGGACTGACAAACTGATTAAGACAACAATAATACCACCGAATGAAGGTCTCAAATGGGTACGTCATTTAGTTTTATTCAACATTGCAGTTTTTATTCACCTCATTTGATTTGAAATGAAGCTAGAATTTCTTTCTCTTTAAGAATACCATTGTATGGACGCCAAGGATCTATGATTGCGGTCACAGTTTCAAATGACGCGAACCTAATTTCTTTTGACATTTAAAATGCCACAAATATCTCTTCTCGGCGTCACTAATGCCATCTTTAGTGAGTGATTAATTACTTACTGGGTACTCCAAAACTGACCCACTGACTGTCACATTTTCCCTTTGTGTACTCGAAATACTCCATCAAACCATCAAAGAACATCTGCTACGTATAAGTTCTAATCACTTGGAAATCTTCTGACAAATCAAATGTGATTCCTGGAGACATTGATTAAGGAAACACCCGAAGATATTCCACTGACCTAATTGGTTGTGAAATATAGGTGCTTCACATATTAGCGAAGTGTCGCACTGGTGATTATCGAGACAGCAGTTTCATTATCCAGTGTGGAAATGTGATCGGATGTGTTATCGATCGTAGACGAAACACGTTCCACCTGAAACTCTCTAAATAACTTCAATAAAGAAGCAAACTTATAGCGTAAACGGGAGTGGAGTTTTCCGTACTCAAAAAGTAGTTAGTTCGTATTTCTTCATGACCGTGCACGGACTGCAGGTGGCCTCCTTAACATAAAAGTGCATCGATTTTGGTTGATTTTCAGTACACCGTGAATGCCCTCCTAAATTGTTCATTCATGCACAAACTAAAATGACTTTGTGTGAAAGAAACTACAAAACCCGTTTTCACTCAGTCACTAACTCATTCACATACGGGATCGGCTGGTCAGACTCGTTGACCTGGCTCATGCATGTAATCGTATCCCAACTGTGTCGATCGATGTCCACGTTTTCAATGACGGGATTGCCTTGTCCTCACTTGATTATTTGTCAAATAGCTAAAAATTGTTGAGTGCAATGTAAAACAACAAACAAACTTTGACAAATGAACGTTCATGTAGTGTTGAAAGAAGCAAACAAAAAAACGTTCCCTCACTCACTTGAGGTTTAAGAACATTCATTGTTTCTGTTTGTGAAGTCTCACACAGTGGTTGTAACCACGTCTAATTGAAGAGAAAGTATTGCCGTTTTGGAAGCACAGAGCTCATTTAAGACATTCAATAACGGGATCGTATGACCTTAAACAGAAATATCTGATACATTTAAACAGCCATTAAACTTAAATGTCACGTATGTTCGGCATCCGCTCACGTGTAGGGTGAACATGTCGCAACATGTGACATTAATCTACCTGTATCTGTACGTAGCTCTGGTCCGGATAGTTTCGTGGGGTTTCACATTTTAGTAAAGATACTTTAATGTAAATTCCTAACATCGTAATATCAACCCATTTTGATTGTATATGTTGATGTAATTATGATATCAATTACGTGTCTATAGCTCAAGTGACCTTTAAACTGTAGACCTTTATCAAGATTTTAGCGAGATTACTGCTGAAAGAGCTTTGATTTTCAACACATTTGACATAGTTGACAGCGTTGCTTTCTTCTCCAAAGGAGCAGATCATTGCTTGTGTTACCGATCACTGGGTTGTTTAGTCCACATTTGATCGTTTATACGTTGTATTTCAGGAGTATTACGGGTCGCAGCGGTAGGGAACTAAGAATCACTGTCTAATTGTGACAGATGTGCGAATGTGGGTGCAGAACGCCCCTGTCGATGTGCAACGATTCATTAAACTTTCAAGATGTGAAGCCTCGTGAATTTCGGTAATTTCCAGGTCAAATATACTTGCACATCAAGCTGTATAGATCGTTTGACAAAACGTTGCTGGTGAGACAAATCCGCATCATAAGCAAAACATAATTCAGAATAGAACATTGGTCCTTGCATATTCATTCGTTACCTTTAATCAAATTTGATTATTTTATCAATTCGTTCTTTGGGATTTCGTGACAGAAAATGCCCAATGCTTATTGTAAGAGCTACACATGAACCACGGACATGCCGTGTGTGAGTCCTCTGCTGTGGTCTGGTGGGTGGAGTGTCAGGTTGGGGAGGGGAAGGTACGTGGTACGATCCCAGGGTGCGTCATACTACGTTAAGAGGTAGAAAATGTTGTTAATGTGTCAGGCGAATAAGAGGACAACCCATGGCTGGAGGATTGGGAGTCGGTGTACTGTGTCTGAGTAGGTATACACTGTGGGCTTACATCTACGTGGACGAACCGCACATGTAAACATACACGTACATTCGCGTCGCTATACAATAGTCCTGGACGCTACGTTCAAACTGATGTCACTCACCTCACCTACACTGTATAATCGGTTGTGTGATCGTTGTGTGATCGCTGTGAGATGTATTGGTGTGCTGTGTGGTGGTGCCGTGTGGTCCTGTGCATAGAGTTCAGGTCATAAATCAGTTGAAGTTAAGCAACGTTGGATGCGGATAGTCCTTGGATGGGATACCGTGTTTGGCAGCTTAACTCCTGAGAGTTTCTAGGACTTCAGTCCTGCCCCACAACGAAGTACATGTGATACATGTGATTTCAGGCAAGTGAGTTTGTTCAGAATTGCCTCTGTTCACCCAGCAGAAAATGGGTACTTGGGTTATCCGGGGTAATAACTGTCAGATTGTTAGCGCTATGAGCATCCACCCAGTGAATGGAGTTTAGCGCATTGTAAATGCACCTATTATTATTTATCGTATGTCATCGTGCCCTGATGGAGGGCATGCTGTGGACCACTGACTTGTCTTGTCCGGACTGGACTAATTACAAACCCCCATGACACAGCTAACTGAAATATTGACACACATCAAATATTGGTTCAAAATACTGAGAATGCATGAAATTAGCCCTGTCATTCGCTGTCATTAAGAAAGAGTCCGATTTGTCCTGTCAACTAATTTCACATTGTTATGATCCTTTCCACTATTTGCAATGTCCATACTTTGCCTGTGATTATAACACCATGTGTATGGGTCGGAGGCCTTATGTACAATAAACTATATTGATCTTGATACTAGAGTAGTCTATTCTTCTTAGTTTACTTCATTCTCAGTAAGGCCTCAATATTTCAGTATTTCTTTTCAATTAGTAAGTTCAAAAGTTTATAAAGAACATCTACTTCAACAGAAGAAAGTCATGACCTTGTCACACAAATCTGTTGTTGTATGGTCGGTCGGTGTGTGAGTGTCGTATTAATAGATTGATCCAAATGAGTCTTGACGAACTTAATCTCGTAACACGACACACGCCGACAAACCCAAGTCTACTCAAATATCAATGTGGCTGCAAGGCTTTGTCATTGGTTTCCAGATGAAAGCGTGACGAACGATAACAGCTGCACACGAATACAACATTAAACGTGATTGTAAGAATGCACAAAGAACATTACAGATGTCAAACTGGCTTCATATTAACCTAGATGTTATTAGTTTTAAACCAACGTGATAGGCGACTGTAGTGAGTTACAGCATTGTGCTAGAGGGTTTAGGCAGGCGTGGAGAGACAATGCTTTAACTCATAAGTGAGTGAGTGAGTTTAGTTTTACGCCACACTCTGCAATATTCCACATATATGGCGGCGGTCTGTAAATAATCGAGTCTGGACCAGACAACCCAGTGATCAACATCATGAACATCGTTCTAGGCAACTTGGATAAGATGACATGTGTCAACCAAGCCAGCGATCCTGACCATCTGATCCCGTTAGTCGCCTCTTACGACAAGCATGGGTTGCTGAAGATCAATTCTAACCCGGATCTTCACGGGTCCTCATATTCTCATTGTGCTTTAATTCATGAGTTACAAAACCCCCTAATAGACAAAAAATGGTCACCCCGTATTCATCAATGTGTGATCCTCCCGTAAATACAACGTGCATTGCCTGTGACTTAACTGCATACCAGTCTCCTCAATGCTCACAACATCCCGCACATGTCAATATATCCTCTGAATAACATCTTTGCTGCGAGCTTCCATGTCTTCATTTTACACTTAACACTTTGTTGTCGCACAATTTATCATCATTATCGTTGCTGTTAATTTAAGTTGCGGATCGCCCATAACAACGCTAAAGTACGCACGCACGCGCACACACACGCACGCACGCACGCACACACACACACACACACACACACACATTACTCTTCATGTTTTCTGACACAATCTGAGTCCTAGTCTGGACTTGTCAACCGAATGCTTAGTACAGCAACGAGCTACATCACCCGAGTACGATCACTAGGTGACCTATTCTTAGCCCTAATACTCACAATGCTCCACAAAAGTCACCTCAAAATTCACATTGCAGATATATGATCGCTGACAGCACATTATTTGAGGGGGATTTGAAGTGACGTTAACTGCATAGAAAGCCAGCACCACCGGACTACGACTGTGACAGTGTGTGCTTGTATCTATCGTTTGGTCCGTGTTCTTGTAATTTATCATTGTAACCTTTCATGAGTCATGCAAGGCAAATCTTATAAATAACAACTTCTTTGTTTGTTTACCACAATGTCAATATCCACCTGAAGTTGGTGCAAGAACTGGCCCAGAAACGTCGTGGTAAACAAAAGTTGTTATCCATACGATTTGTCTTGTATTTAATTACTACACCAACTTCTAAATGCCTTTGAAGAATTTCTTTCATAACTACTTACACACACAAAATTGAATAATACATATTGAATCGTTCTCACTTACGCGTATATTGTATATTTTAGAGGCGCTTCCGTGCAGCGATATTCAACACATTACAAGCACAAAGTTTATACTTAAGTTGTTCTTTGTAACGTGTAATATGACTAATATTCATAACAACAAGCCGTGCGGTTACCGAGTAAAGACGTTTACCTGTCACACGTGAGATCTGGTTTCGATTCCAAATCCAGTTGTGATATTAGGAGATTTGACCGCCGAACTGAAGGATGCATGGATTACTGAGCCAAACAGACGTCTTCTTTCTACAAGTGTGCAACGTGTCTTTACTACCTGGATTTAGAAATTATCGTCTACATCATACCCGAACAGAACACACACATATATAAATTATTTTCTTCGATTGCGGTCTCTTTAATGTGTAAATGTCATGTTGATCAGGAACCAGCGGGTGTATAAAATATCTACAGCAGTTCGTATTATGGTGTTTTTCGCATTCGAAATCCCCCTTCATATTCGTATTCGAGATACATATATCATGGTGGTCTATTTCTGAACACAACACAACGCCATGCCAAATTCATTGATGATACAAGAGAGTCTGCTGGTTCGTGAGCGCCACGCAAATGGATCAGTCAATACACTGTGAATGCGTACTGTCTTATGTAGTATATAGAAACGCCAAAACCCTTTCCACATCCATAAGAAATCTCTGCTAAAAGCAGAGTCGATTGTACAATTCTGAAAATATCATGAAAATATGTTTGTTTCACCACTATTACAGCTTTACGATGTTGTTTGCAAACAATCGAGTCTGGACCAGACGATCCAGTGATTGTCATCATGCGATATGATGACAGTGCATGTGTTTATGAATCACTATCAGTGTTGATACATGGTGAGCGTACCCTGACCCACCGGTGGCACCCGTCAAAATCCCTTTTGTCATACAGCCTTGTGGAGACTTTTTGTCACTCCCAATCTTTATGCATAGATCTAAATATGAAACAGTCGAGAGGACCTCACATTATTTCAAGTTTAGGTGGGTAAATCAGTGGCAGGCAATTTGGCTATTTGATGAACGATATTAGATTTTTGATATACCTGACACTAAAGTTAAACTTCTTGACCAAATTACCCTTTTCTGAATTTGCCAAGCCAAGCAGAAATTCTGATTTATATGCATAAAAAAAACCAGATTATTTTAATTATACAATATATACAACGCATACTGATTATCAAGACAGCTGAAGACGTTTTGACTGTAGTTTCCAGTAGCAGTAAGTCTGCTCATGACGTAGATGTGTTTATAGATAAAGCGTCTGTTCTCTCCTGTCAGATGTACAATTACCTTGAAAGTTACAGCTATTAGATGGTCTGATTTGTCAAGATGACAGTATCTGATCTAAAACCATGACAAATGCATTCATACCTCTATGGATTATATTTCATCACATACTCCAGATACGAATTCGAATCACTTGACTTCTGAACAGGTTCTAATAAAATAGAGGCTATATCTTAAATCATTACTTAGAGTCTACGCATAATTACGATAATCATTGCATAGTTGGACAATAGGCTAGTAGCGATAATATTCAACTTATCTTTTCCTTTTTATTCAAATATCACATCTGTGAAAAGTCATGACACAGTAATTCAAATAGCACATGTGTGAAAAGTTATGAAACAGTAATCGAGTTATCTCCCTTGACTCTCTAACCGCAAACATCTGTAAATCGCATGTGTCCTTGTGTACGGTTAACAGGTATTGTACCTCTGTGGCTTTGGTATTTGTGTGCACTACGCAATAGCTACCTTCTAATTATAAATATAAACAGCAGGCAAGATAGCGACTACACATTGTATAATTCGTACCATTAATTGCCAGTATCACGCTAATCTGTTTAGCTAACTCTGGAAGAATATTAAAACTAAATGTCGTGATAAACTCACTGCAAGATTTGTTATTCCGCCAGGACAATGCATCTGTACAAAAGGCTGTTGTTGATATGGTTCCAAAGCGTGACTGTTCCTTTGAACTCTTTGAGCATGGTTTTCATTCACCAGATTTGGAAACCTCCGTTTTCCGCCGGTGAGAAATGTCTTGCAAGCATTATGCAAATGACAATGACGTCACTTCTTTTTGGAGGGCTGTTTACACCACAAAAAGACACCTATCAGCAGACCTCAAACACAAGATCATCCTTGGCAATTTGTTATTTTAGTTATTTTGAAAATTATTAGCAACCCACTCCATTAATTATGGTTCGGCTCTCTCGTTTTTATCCATCTCTCGTACATCTCCAATGCACCCCGCGGTGTACTCCTTTAATATACACATTTGAGGTAATTTCTAGACGAAGGATGATGATAATTTTAAGGTTATACATCTTCTTTATTCTGTGAAAGGCGACGTTTCGTTATAGATTTTAATGTCGTTGTTAAGCAAGTGATACTTTCTCGACATTCGAAAGGCGTACGTTATGGGGAAAAATTCTCACGCTAGTGTCATAAAGTCAGTTTTCAGATGCAATATGCTTCCTACTCCAAAATCAGAATAGTGAGCGAGTGAGGTTACTTTTACGTCGCACTCAGTAATATTCCAGCTATATGTCGGCGGTTTGTCAAAATCAGAATATGTGTAGACCACTTCAGAAGAATTGTGGGCGGGATTTTATTTGTTTGTTTGTTTATTTGTGTGTGTGTGTGTTTGTTTGTTTGTTTATTTGTTTGTTTGTGTATTGTTGGTGTGGCAGCTATGTGTCGCCTGATATGACTTAAAGACATACCTGAATACGTTTTACTAGAATTTAGTGTTTAGTGTCCTGATAGGCCGTTGACACCCGTCACAAACACATACAAAGTCAAGTCAATTGTTCCCCTGTGAAAATAGTAACATGGTACACGTCAAAATAGGACAGTCATTTTTGTTAATATTGCTTCACGTTCAGACATACTAGTATTCTGCACATACATTTTCTGAAAGCTTCTGGGGCTTTGAGTGGAATGTATATTTGTTTATTCGTGTCATGGCGACAGCTTTCGAATACATTTTTCCTGTTTTTCTTTTCTTATATGATATTCGTCGAGAATATGTATAATCGCATAATGACACGGTTTCTAAAAAGCGCTGCTGACTTCAACACTTGCAATGTAAACAAGCACATATTTACAGGACTGGAATATATTAGAACAGCATAATATGAAAACTTGAGTGTTTTCAAAACTTCAGGTGGAATTAAGTGTTTCATATATCTGAATTTCATTTGACACTTCGCCATGGGGACACATTAAGTTGTCAGAAATATGAGTGTGATCCCACTTCAGTTAGTCCATATCCGTTCATTGAGTGCAGTGGGGTGTACTTGTCAAGCGCAGCTCCTCAACAAGGCTGTCCTGGCCTATGTGTATTTACGTTAGGTAAACGTACCTACACCGATTACGCCTATGGACTAAAACGCTGACGTCAGCGACTAATGGGAACGTATTGATACACTCAGGGTCAACTCTAGACATTTTCATGTACATATGGGATATAGTTTTCAGTGTAATGTGTGATTGGGCAGATTTATAACATGGCATTTTACATTACGCTTCACTTGAATGATCTACATAAGATAAGAACCATGTATTGTGAGCTGTTACAAAAGCAGTTGCTTGTAGAGCTGTTTGATCACAGCTCTTGAGTTCACGGAACTCTCGATGACGAGGACATATCCATATGCGTGAGTTGGTAGAGCGCCACTTTGTACAATACTCCATTCACGTCAGGGCGAGTCATTGTGATGTAGGTTATGTACAAATGACCATGAGAGAAGATGTATATCAGTTTACCAGTTTCCACATTATTATGCAACCTGTATCCGACTCTAACAGACTGCTTTATTCCTGTGTCGGTGTGATTGATCATGCTACTGGAGTGAGTGAGTGAGTGAGTTTAGTTTTACGCCGCACTCAGCAATATTCAAGCTATATGGCGGCGGTCTGTAAATAATCGAGTCTGAACCAGACAAGCCAGTGATCAACAGCATGAGCATCGATCTATGCAACTGGGAACCGGTGACATGTGTCAACCAAGACAGCGCACCTGCCCACCTAATCCCGTTAGTCGCCTCTCACGACAAATATGGGTTACTGAAGAATAATTCTAACCCGGATCTTTACGAATCCATACTATTGGAAGGTAAAGTTACCTGTATGCACGCGCTGCTATACGTTTGCATCGTCCAAATATATGTCATCCTCAAGACAATCAATCTAAGCAGGGGCGGTGGGGTAGTCTAGTGGTTAAAGCGTTGGCTCGTCATGCCGAAGACCCGGGTTCGAATCCCCACATGGGTACAATGAGTGAAGCCCATTTCTGGTGTGCCCCGCTGTGATATTGCTGGAATATTGGTAAAAGCGGCGTAAAACCAAACTCAGTCAGTCAGTCAGTCAGGCCATCTAAGCAGCTTTGGGATAATTTGGGTCGTATCGCATGTTTGCGCATCATGATTTTACATAGATATTATTTCAGCACGGTTATTATTCGTATTAATCTGTCTGAATGATCCGACTAGAGAGGTAGGTAAATGTTAGTGTAGAAGATACATGGATTAACTAACGGGTAATGTCACGTTGTGTTTCTCTTTTGGTATAGGTGGATGTGTGTAAGGCTAGTGGTTAAAGGGTTTGCTCGGATCGTTACCCGGGTTCGATTCCCCACATGGATAATATGCCTGATGCCAACGTTATTGTTTGAATATTGCCAAAAGCTGCGTCAAACATACCCACCTGATAAAGTAGTAGCGTATTTTACAGAAGTTGACAAAAAATAAATTTCCCTCGGTTTGATTATCGCGTCTAAATGCTATTAAAATATATTCAGGAATAAGCTTGCCTCCACCAACGCGAAATCTAATCCGATTAAACTGTGAAGAAAGTTTACGGACAACAAATTGCCAAATGAAGGCCTGATGAATCTCCAGTTGCCAGACTTTGGCGAAGTGAGCCGAGCTGTGCCGACTGTTGAACCCTGAACAGTCACTGGACCGCGAAGATCCTTGTTTTACGACCCTGTGACATAAGGCCGCGCCAAGCAATGTTACAGCTGTACGACGATGGCAGCTGAGCAATGAAGTCTGGGACGGACAACCAGATGATGAGCAAAGTCAGGAGCAATGATCCACATCTTTGAGAAACAGTGTCAGGTAGTCATCCAAGTAAATAGTTTAGCCAGAACCAGAGAAGTCAGTGATCAACAGCATGAGCATCGATCTACGCAATTGGGATACAATGACACGTGTAAACAACCAAGTCAGCGAGTCTGACCACCCGATCCCGTTAGTCCGCTAAAAAGTGTATCGTTATGTGTGTATATTGACAGGTTTTAGCAAGATATCGAGCTTGCTCTCAAAAGATACTTTGCATCCACAATGAAAGGAACATGAAGAATGTTGTTAAATAAAAAAATTGAGAAACAAGTTGTAGTTAACATGGTCGGTGTGTTTGTGTTCGTGCATAATGTGTGAGAAGCCTGCATAATGTGTGAGAAGCCTGCATAATGTGTGAGAAGCCTGCATAATGTGTGAGAAGCCTGCATAATGTGTGGGAAGCAGAGAATGAAGGTAGTATTGGTTGGTGGTTACTGGTGTAAATGTGCCTTGCCTTTATGTACGCCTGGGCAACCATACTCCCATATATTAACATAGGCTTACGGTAGTCCTATCTATAAGAGACCTTTGTGCAACGTGGCCCTATGCAATATAACATTACGACTGTATTTCTGTGAATGTTGAACACAAGTGACAAAACCATTCCCTTACGAAACCTCTTTCATGGGCAGTCTGAGATGTATTCTGCGTGAAGGAATTCAACGTTGTAATGAAAACACCGCACATTTCGTCATAAACTTCCGAATGTATAAAAATATACAACGATTGATGTGTTTCAGACCTTAGGCCTTCATTTCTTTCATCACTGCGAGACGTCCTTTAGAATATTCTATTTGAAGGTACAGTGTGCAGAGACGACGCCAGGTTGTATCGGAGCCCTGTTGTAGCAGCCAGAGCACGTGTGTCGTGTGCATGTTACCAACAGGCCGGCAAGAACAAGCACATGCGTGAAGAATATAATTATGCTCCTTCCCTGTCGACACTGACATGTACCGGAAGGCCACCGGGGCTTTCAATCTCTAATGATACCAATAAGATTGTCCTGGTCAAGTTAAAATAACCCGTAACTTATATTGCAGTAAATATTTGTGTCCTTTCTATAAGCAACTGAACTGAAAACAAATGTTCCCCAGTTAATAATAGTCAGTCGTGATTCTTCAACAAACATGCTCCTCCATTCACTTACTTGATTAAACATAGGAGCAAAGGACACTGAATTACTTAATTACTTTCTAATTACTATCTATGTATATTTGTTTTACCTTTAGAATGAAAAGATTGAAATTTGAAAATATTTAAACAAAAAAATGAGAGAAAGAGAAATATTAAAATGCATTATGTACATTCCAAGATCAAGTTTCCTTCATGTTTCCTCATAACACTGTTGGAAGTGTATTGTAATTTGGTATGTTATAATATACATTTACAGAATTTTGCACTCTCTCCACTTGTGAGTCTAATGTGTACATCCCACTATTTGTTACTGGACTAGTGTGTCCAGTCAAGGGGTCCGACTATCCGTTATGGTAACTGACAAATGCAATTCTATGTGTCACTCAGGTTAGTGTCATATTTCCAAAGGACCCGTGAAGGTCCGGGTTAGAATATTGGCCTTCAGTAACCCATGCTTGTCGCAAGAGGCGACTAACGGGATCGAGTGATCAGGGTCGCTGGCGTGGTTGACACACCTCGGTTCCCAATTGCGCAGATCGATGCTCATGCTGTTGATCACTGGCTTGTCTGGTTCAGACTCGATTATTTACAGACCGCCGCCATATAGCTGGAATATTGCTGAGTGCGGCGTCAAACTAAACTCACTCACTCACTCATATCTCAAAAGAGATTGACAGATAAGTGGACCCTTGCATATAGAGATGGGCAAATACAACTACGAACACCGAATTCCATTAATTGTGTGTGAATAATATCAACCTTACAATCACAGGATGAAGTCGCTTATGTTAAATGATTTAATTCGTCATTAATGTCGACAGACTATTCAGGGAAACAACAATTTACTCATTAATACCTTGCTACATACAGCGTACATACATTTAAGCTCTGACAATCAAGATACAATACCAACAGGTCGAGTGTTTCAGCGGGAAGACCTCAATTTGCTGACGTCATGACCAATGGCGACGGGGAATGAAACCGAGGCTTGTTAGAAGATGAAATCGACACGCATAAACTACATCTGCTATCGCTGACATTTGAGAACAAACACAGAGACGCGTTCACATTCAGGTAAGTGAGCACAAAACGGGCCTATTCTTGGGGCGGCCGATACAAGTTTGTTATGCAATACCTGAGTGGAGCGTTATCACTGTTATTACCATATCACTGCTTAGTAAAGAATCGATTAATATATATTTAGTTTAACTAAGTGCAAGATCGTACTAACTGGCAGTTCTTAGCAAGTTATGATGATGTATTTCAAGCATCTGTTTACCTGTCTGTTAATAGAAGAGGTTCGACACGCTGTTCAACAGAGCACCTACTCATAGTTATCATTACAGATCACATCTCAATTTTACAAAGGCATTAACAACATCCCCTGTGTAAAGAAATGAACTACATGTACTATGTATCACACTTATCCAGAATGGCATGTTTATATTTTATTCATAATTATGTACATAAACGTACTGAGTTTTAGGGTGAGAATCTGGTATACGTTCATCGTGCACGTACATATGTGTTACATATTGGGTAAAAAAGTAACTTGTTCCAACAACTGTGTAAAGGTTGTTATGACAACCGAGGTCATATTTACACAGCATCACCAGGATGTAACCAACACACACGGAATCTCATGCAATATATTTATTTGAAATGAAGTCCCCTTATCCACGTGTTAGTTGTAAACTTGAATCAGAATGGGAAAATATTTAGAACTAGAATTGTATCTCATCGGTGAGCGTAAGCTGTTATGCTCTGACATTTATAGGAATTCCAAACGTTTACTGGCGTTACGACGACAAAGTTAAACAGATAGGTGCGGTACACCCCTGCGGCGATAGTCGACAACTTGATATAACAGCCCTCCAGCCACTGCGCCAGCCATCAAACTGACATTACCATCTATCATAAAATTTGTTACGATTGTTACCTGCATAGAAATGCTTAGTCGGGGTTTGTACACAGTGACAAGCTGCCCTAATTCTGATTACTGAGGAACGATTAACCGCCTTAAGCATTCATGAATTCCAGATGTAAACCTATATCTTGAGGGACTGCAGTAAGCACTGGGTCAGCACAGCTATGTCGCGATTTCGCATTGCACGTTTTGTCAATATTTGTCTCAAATGAGTCGTATGAACCTTCACACAATTTGGATTCTGAGCAGGATGCAATTGTTTAGACAGATTCTGCAAAGTGCCCCTGTACCCATGAGCAGTGTTGAGCTTCTACACACATTTGTTTTTTGTATTGCCATCAATCATCTAGATCTTCAGCATACATTTAACTGGATGTAATCTCGAATCTCTCAAACAGGTAACCATACGTAATAGTTTACTTCATGTAGAGGTTCACTATATCACACCTGTATGTATAGCGAAAATCATGCAGTCCTTCAATATATCACGCATGTATGCATAGCGTCAATCAAGCCGATCTTCAATATATCACATGTGTATGTATGTACTGGTCAATCATGCCAATCAGCAATATATCACACGTGTATGTAGAGGTCAATCATGCAGATCAGATTCTCAATTATGACACCTGCATGTATAGCGTCAATCATACAGTCATTGAATTTATTACACCTGTATGCATAGGTCAACCATTCACATCAGATTTTCAATTTATAACATCTGTATTTATAGGTCAATCATGCACATCTTCAATTTATCATATCAGTATGTCTAGCGTGAATCATGCAGGCCTTACATTTATCACACCTGTACGTATAGGCCAATCATGCAGACCATCAATATGTCACACCTGTATAGCGTCAATCATACAGACCTTCAGTTTATCATACCTGTATGTATAGGTCAACCATGAAGATCTTCAATCCATCACACCTGTGTATAACTTCAAGCATACATACCTTCAATATATCACATCTGTATGTATATGTCAATCACACTGATCTTTAATTTATCACACCTGTATGTATCGGTCAATCATGCAGATCAGATCTTCAGTTTATAACATCTGTATGTATAGGTTAATCATGCTGACCATCTATATGTCACACCTGTATATGTAGCGTAGATCATACAGACCTTCAATTTATCCCAACTGTATCTATAGCGTCATTTATGCAGATCTTCAATTTATCAGATCTGTATGTATCGCGTCAATCATACATACCTTCAATATATCACACCTGTGTGTATAGGTCAATCATGCCGATTTTAAGTTTATCACATCTGTAATTTATCACATCTGCATATGTAGGTCAAACATGCAGATATTCAATTTATCACAGATGTATAAACAGTAACGGTAGTCAGTGTGGCAACAGTCGAGCGCTAAGTGCAAACTCACTCCAATACCGTTTAAGTTTTCGGGTGCGTAATACTGTGTTATCTCCCAACCTTTATCAGTCGACAAAGCCGGAACTGCTAGCATCTGACCTTGACCTCTGTAGTATTTGCTCTTGAAAGATAATGAATACTGTCGAAAATGTACGTGTGTTTTACTTGTTCCGTTTGTCATCCGTGAAAACTCAGTACAGTCATCTTGACACACAACCTCATGCCGCTCACCTGAGGCAATAGAACGCTGGTTACCATAGGCCGTCTTGGTTTCACAGGGATATTCGCAAAGCCGAATACCCGGATTCGATTCCCAACACAGATAATTTTTTTAGCCCAATTACAAAATAGTGGTAAAATATAATATTAGCGAATACCTTAATGAACAGATAATACATTTGCCTGGCATTTTAATCATGTACGGTTCCATAAATACGATTTTGATTTTTAAAACCTAATTTAGAGACTCGGCTGAATTGAAATAATAATTTACAAAACTACGTATAGAAAAATCTTTTTTGGTTGAATACGAATGATATATTATAGATTTAAGCTATACATAATCATCGGATCCTGAAACCGGTTCTCTTGGAGCTCTGGATAGCTAACAACACCATTGGTTACCACCTGTTTATCGAATCGGGCTTTTTGTCTTTGTGGACGGTTATAAATATAATTATGCAATAGTTATGTGATAAAGCTTGTTCCATGTACAAATCAGGTCGCCAGGATCCTGGTATTTACCAAACCATCTGACTATACATGGGATCAAGTATGTATACATTAAACGCCATTTAACAGTGCTTACCCATACAAAGGTAGCGCAGCCGAAGAGTGCGTGAGTGAGTGTATCTGACACCATATTACATTACTATGTGAGAAGACAAAATCAAAATGACCGGGACTTTAAACAATTTGGTGCTTGGTGCTTTTAGGATGCGTCCTAACAAAGAACAACAACCCTGTCCAATCTTGCATTCGAACCCACTACACAGGCGGATCCAGGAATTTTCAGGGGGGGTGGGGTCGGGGAAGGGGGACACCTAGAGATGACAAAACCATATGGATGATCAACTTCTTTATTGTGTTTCACAATGGCGACGTTACGGTATATTCTTATACCCTTTAGGTCATACCTACCTGATCGTGTCATACCTACCTGATCGTGTCATACCTACCTGATCGTGTCATACCTACCTGATCGTGTCATACCTACCTGATCGTGTCATACCTACCTGATCGTGTCATACCTACCTGATCGTGTCATACCTACCTGACGTGTGATACTCTTTCAGTTACAGTAAATTTAAGTCTGGTCCAGTTATATATCTCAATGCCTCGCTATTCATCTATTTGCTGGTGACCTTAAACCAGGTTGATTAACCACTGACTAAATCCTGTCAAAATGGCGTCGGCCTTAATCACGAAGCCCGGCCTGACATGGCGATGTCCTCAGTGTTGAAGTGGAGTTCCGTGTTTTTGTGTGTGTCGCAGGTCCAGGAGTCTAATTTGTATTCATGGAAAGCCGTCTCTAACAAAACAGTAGACGATGCGCTGGCCGAGACAACATGAGCGTGATAAAGCGGGTCAAGTTTGATGGGATCAGCGAGTGCAGTCGGTTTACATTTTACAACATCAGGTTGCTCGAAGATGTACGGGGAATGGCGTTAAACACAGCCTGACAATATATGTGCAGTAAGCTACGCTTACGACGATCACGCTTATAACGAACACACGGCTATAACGAACTGTTGTTTAGTCCCGACAACTTGAGTATAATCGAAATGCGTGTAACGAACTACGGTTTTTACGAACTAAAATTAGCGGTGCCTTTGAGTTCATTATGACCTTAGTTTAAAGTGTTTTGTGCCTGTTTGAGCGATTTTAAGGTGGTGTATAAAGTCATGTGAGTGAGTGAGTCCAGCTATATGGCGGCGGTTTTTAAATAATCGAGTCTGGACCAGACAACCCAGTGATCAACAGCATGAGCATCGATCTACGCAACTGGGAACCGATGAGGTGTGTCAACCAGCGAGCCTGACCACCCGATCCCGTTAAAGACATGTACATTATCTTGGTTAAATATGGTTTTGAAGCAGGATTTCGGATCAGATATCAGAAATGACACCGGATGCCTCCCGAAGAGTAAAGTGAACTGAAATTTCGCAACGTCTTTTAGCTGTGCCACGAGAGATGGATGGTGTGCCTGCACCATAACGGTAAAGTACACGCCTAGGTTATGGCCACGCCGGGTTATTATCGTGCGTTAACCTGATATGCGGTGGTATATATATACTTGGTATTTGAAACGTCAGAAACATGTCGTCCAGTTGGGGGCGATATAGGTTCCGGGGATAGGCGTGGTCACCAGTTCGTGCTAGAACCCGGAAGGGAGTTCATCACTCTTGGAAGGTGTTACGTGCACAATTGAATGTGACAGTCGAGCAGAGAGTGACTTCACATATTATCTCATTCCTTCATCACTCATTAGACACCTCATGACACCTGGTCGTTATTTATACCTATATTTCCAAACTAGTGACACTTCGCCCTGCATGTGGATTTGGTAGCTATGAATGCAATGTGCTAGCTCTGAATCTGTTCTATAATGCATTTGATATGTTATCAAATTATTGGTTTCGAAAACATAGACTAAAGAACTCCAATGCTCCAAATTCACACCAGTTTGCGTGCGTTGTCTGTCAGTATGGTGGGTGTCTGTGTGGCTAATCACGGCTCTACTGATTCCACACAAACCTACATAAGATGGCAGCTCAAAACGTTAATACCAGAGAACAACCAGCCTTGACCAACTGCCGGAACAAGTTCCATAGGTCTAAAGGCAAAATAGTGATGAAACCGATAATAATAGAACACGGGATATCAGTAATGACACCAGGTGTTCGCGAATAAGGAACGCACGTCCTGTTTTTTCTGAACTTTATTTTTTTTTATAAATATATGCCAGACAGTGAAAAAATGTATTAGGTTGGGAAAGCATCAAAGTAACAACAAACATAACTATCTTGAATGACTGCTCATTCATAGTTCTGCAGATATATCAACTGAAATATAAAAATCCAATTTCAACACCCAAACTCTAATCCAGATGTCCGATGTGAAGGTGAAGTCTCAAGTACATACCGGTTTTAACTTCCTGTGATAAGTCTTCCCCTCAAACGACCACATCTATCAGCTACACTGTAAACAGGGTATTTTACGTTCCTGTCAGCACGCCACTTTTAGAATGAACAAAACGATAATGAAGAAAAAAGTTCAAACGCTTGACCTACATCCGTCAACAATGAGGACATCTGTCAATGCATGCCCCGTTTCCTCAGTGACACGGGTACCGGGATGTATGTAGCAGCCACGCGATCGTTTGTATTACTTTCAGTTTCTTAAGAATTCTGTTTTGTTTTTTGTTGTTTTTTTTGTGGGGGGAGATTGGATTTTAATTTTAACATTTAATGTTGTTTGTTTTGTGATATACTGTGATCATAAATAGATGTCACAAGTGCATGTATGTAAATATAAACATGGCAAAATATAAATATATGTTTCATGTTCCTTTCATGTGACTGTGTACAGTTACATTTGGTAGGATTCATGTTGAAAATAGTATGCTTGTATAGTCATAATACAGTGATTGAATCATGTTTTACACCGTTTTCAACACTATTCGGAGACAAGTTATTTAGAATTAAGACGTTTGAATGGTCATGTTTCGGTGAGCAAGTTAGGGTACGGAACACTGCACAGAAAGGGTTTACATTCTTTAAGTCAGGTAAATGTATGTTATGTTGTTTTGACTCTACGTACATTTAAGTTGGTATCTCAGGATTCCAGGAATGCCGTCCCTATTTCCGACGGTAGACTACTAATGTCCTTGTTTGTACATTCATAGTATCAGGTATTTGTGTTTGGTTAAAAGATCTACTTCGTCTCCAGGTACCAGAGGAACACCAATGTTCAGGTAATCTGGTTCGGCGCCTCCACACCGGCCACAATGACAGCTGTCATCACCCCAGGTATGGAACATCACCGACGTGTCCCTTTATAGCAGCAGTCCCACATTCACTTGAAACAGTTCCTCTCCAAATATGAATTCAAAATTAAATATATTTTTCCAAAAGTTAACACGTCCCCTACTCGCGCTCGGATTCGCTGTTTAAGGGGTCGAAACTTCATACTGATACTTGATTTGTAATGTTAGTATTTTGGTTTGCTCGTGCCCAAGCCGTCGTAAGAACGTACACTAGACATGAATATAGAAAAGACGGTTTCCACCACATGTGTTTTATAACATATTTTTCAAATCTGGCTCCTGCATTTAAAAATATGTAATATTAACCAAAGTGTTACCAAGACATGTACAGGCGGCTGCATTTGTGTGCTGGTGATTAGGTGCCAGACTCTTAGGGTGTGGGTTCGAATCCATGATGGGACTCAACCCAACAAAAGTACTAGAATCTGTCTTTACTAAGAAAGTGTAATCCCAAATATAACACATGTTACAGGGCATGCATAATCAAACGTCTACAGTACTTGTGGGAATGAGTGGGTAAATATTTCTAAACGCGGTATCATCAATCAATGATCAGAAACGGTCGTGAACTTTGGAGATGATGGGTGTACACTTTACTAATTGTTTAATGTTTCGTGACACAGTTACGACTATTGTGGGCCAATTTTCTTCTATTTAAAAGTAGTTCGGTTATCACGTGTTGTTAGCTTCACGTGGAAGGAAGCCGGAAGTGATGCAAGTCTTAGATGTTATCACTTTACCTCATTGGTATTATGCTTTAAACGCAGGGTGCCGTTGTACAAAGCGATCTTAGCACTAGCGTGATCGTATCTCCCATTGCGTAACGCATAAACCCACGACAGTCTTAGCCTCGGTATCGATGTTTTTTACAACGGCAGTGGAATACTCAGCATCAATCGGGGATTCGAACTCAAGATGTGACGTTTCCGTCACATCTAGGGTAAGCAACTCGACATAGAGAATTCCACGATGTGAGTGAGTGAGTGAGTTTGATTTAACGTGGGCTCTGTGTAGTATGTCAGTTATAGGGTGTGAAATGATGTCGGGGAAAAGCTCGAAGAGATGTATCTATGGTGCTTGGATTCGAATCTTCGATCATAGGTTTCTGACTTTGATGGGTTGGCATACTTTGCAGTGAACTGTTCCCCCCTGAGATGAATGGGCTAACTTTAAAGCCAGAATGAAGTGAAACATAATTGCAAATAGCTTGTATTATGAATACGTCACGGAAACGAAAGATGGATGAAATCATTTCTAGAGAAAAGATGAAAGCTTAGTTATCACTGACATAAAACGACCACTGGGATTTCAAAATGATATTCCATGCACAGATTATATCATTTAGTTCTACGCGCGCACGAAATGGCGACATTGTTACGTTATCAAAAATACATATATACGATTATCATCCAGCGCTTAACACCTTAGGAGCATGTGGTATCTATCTATCTATCTAACGCCTGCTGTGATGAAAGATAAGTTAATTGCCCCTGCAGTATATATTTCGTGGAAACTCCCAGTATTGCACTTTGTAGCTACTGTCATCTCTTGACACAGGTTTGCCGGAGACAGTGATTGATAAAATCAGCCATGGACTGGCCGAAGACTGGCACAAGTTCGGCATCCATATCGGTTTCTCCAGTATTCAGCTACAGAACCTTCAAGCCTCATTTCAAACAATGGGTCTGTGCTGTGCAGTTGCTCGGATGCTGGACAAGTGGGGGAAAGTTGTTGTCCAGTCCTGGAAGATGGACAAGAGCATGCAGTTCCTTGGCAACATCCTAGATCAGATTGAAAGACGCGATATTGTGGAAGACCTCAATCTGGAACAAGTAAACGGTAACGCATAGACATAACACTATATAGCTAGAGTGGACTAGCCGAGTACAATGCTCAACAGGCCTTGCCTTTGTGCTGCGTATTCTCATGTCAAAGAGTCGTCAACATAGGACGCACCTATGTTTTACACATACGAACTATCCATTGTATTTTGAAAACAACTCTATAGAAGAAAATACAACAGTTGAATCATCATTATGAATCGGAACTCTACTTGGACAATAAATTGATTCGTTCTGTCTTCCATGTTCTCCATGTTCACAGTAAAAAATGCTAATTCCATGGTGTCTTTATAAAGATGTGTTCATCACTATATTCCTATTTCTATGTTTTCTTTATCCAGAAGCCACATTCGATTTCACCCTTGATTTGGAAATAGTAAACAAGCTCAAAAGTATCTGCCTTTGTCTGAAATGGTCTCCAAATATTGATGGTGAGTGTTTACACTTTCTAAATATAGATGCAATGACTTTCAATCATAGCGAAAATTAGTGTCTCGGTTTTATCATGACACGCATATCATGAACATTTCTGTTTCTTTTTAAGTTCGCCTGCTGAGTCGCGTCCAAAAATGGAAAGAAGACTGTGATCTCTTCTACAAGACAAGAGCTTACAAACAGATTCGGCGAATCGTAGATGAAAAAGGGATTGTGATCATCACTGGAAAGCAAGGGGACGGGAAAACATTCCTTGCTGAACACCTTGTACTACATTACCTTTCCCTCGGATATGAAGTGGCAACGGTCAACTCTCCTAAAGAGTGGAGACAGAGATGGAACCCAAACATCAAACAGATCATATTCATCGATGACGTATTTGGAAAGACTCAAGCCTTCCCAAGTCTGGCTTTGGAACAATGGGCTCTTCTTGGTCAGGAAATGACAGAATGCATTGGCCAGGGCCACACAAAGGTCATTTCAACCGTTAGAGATTACATTCACAAAGACTGTCAAGGAATAGTCCGTGGAGTGGAGATTTTTCGGAACATTGTCAATATTTCAAGTGATGAGTGGAAATTGACATTTGATGAGAAATTTCGAATGTTGGAGCTTCATCTCAAGCATTTTGATGTAAGCATTAACAAAAACAAGATGAAGGAAATTGCACAGAATGACTACATCCAAGGATTCCCCCTTCGATGCAGAATATTTTTCTCAGATCAGCAGCTCAAGAAGCAGGGCGTTAGCTTTTTCCTGGGGCATTTGGCTGATGTTTTGGTTGATGAACTCAATTACTTGAAGCAGACAGACAAAATCAAATATTTTGCACTTGTGATGTTGTTGTTTTGGGATGGTATAATTCCAGAAGAAACTTTTAAATCTGGCAAGGAGCAGGGTGTGGGGACACGAATTGTAAAATTCCTTGGACTGAAGTCACCTGAACCTGTAGAAAGGCTATTTACAGTTCTGCGAACTGAGCTTGGACTTCACGATGAGATAATGGAAATGTGTAAACTGCATGAAGTCTTTATTTCCTTGACAGGTACATACGTTATTAAGGTGGGACCTTCATTTCGTTTTGTACATGAATCAGTAGCCGAAGCGCTTGCCTACATTTTTGGTAATTCTCCAAAATACCAAGATTTCTACATTACTCACTGTTCTTTCCTGGAGCTTCAACAGCGAGTTCTGTTATCCCTAAGTGACTGTGCATTCAGACGGAACCCCTGCTCAGTAACTATAAACGCCCAGTCATTCTCAACACTGGCTGAGCGTCTTACACTGGAGGTAGAAAGAGGACATGCATCAGATTTGCTCAACGACTCAAGGTTCTTCAAAAAAGGGTTCCCTGAACACTGGAAGAACTACCTTTCTGGACTAGAACCGAAGAAACTTAAGAATATCCTGGACTTGAAGGATAAGCGAGGGAACAGCTTTGCAAGTCTTGTTGCAAGACAAGGTTGCGTGCCCTTGCTAGAATTTGTGATATCCACAACATCCACACCAACAGCCAGTCAACTCATGTTACAGGCTGCATCAACAGGCAAAACAGAAGCTGTGGAAATGTTGCTGAACAAAGGGGCAAATATCAACCAAAAAACGAGTCTTGGTCAGACCGCATTGCTGCTGTCGTCCGTTGAAGGACATATTTCATTAGCTAACTTCCTTCTGGAGAAAGGAGCTGGCATCAACATCACCGACACACAAGGGTGCTCCCCTCTACACAGTGCCAGTGCTCATGGACAGCTTTCTATTGTTCAGCAGCTTCTTGAAAGGGGTGCAAACATCAACTGCTGTGATTCGATCGGCTCCACTGCGATATTTTACGCATCCCTGAAAGGACATTTAGAAATAGTGCAGACTCTGATTGACCATGGCGCAGACATAACAATGAGCAATACATTTGGAGGGCAGCCTTTACTCGCAGCGTGTGTCAATGGACACATGGCTGTGATACAGAGTGTGCTTGTTAAGAAACCAGATTTAAACCATAAGGATTTCAATGGCAAAACATGCCTCCATTGGGCGTCGCAGCGCGGGTTTTCTGAAATAGTGGAAACTCTTATTGGTAAAGGAGCAGAGGTCAACCTGAAAGACGAGAAATTGCAGACGCCACTTCACTTGGCAGCACTGAAGGGTCACACTCACATCTGGCGTATACTTGTGGCTTCAGGAGCCAACATGTACAGCACTGATAGAGACGGAAATACTCCAGTGGCACTGGCGAACAAAGAGTCGAAAATTCCATTCCTGTTTGACTAATGTTATGTGATTGTCATGTCTGTGATTCTGTGAATAGTGTATGTTAGATGTCAATACCAACGCTGTTGGCGAACGGTCAAATCTGTATAGAACAATCCGTCGTTTAATTTATCATTTCCCCAATCTGCAACACATTCTTCGAATGAATACACGATGCTTTTTTAGAAGAAGAAGGGCGTGCGTGCCTGCGTCGGTTATGGTCCTATCCGGGATTCGAACACTCTGAGAGTAGGGAACCTAATAGTCTTTCTGAATAAAAAATACCCGCTGCAGCCCATGCAAGTGTAGAATGTGTTGCAAGTCTAGATTACCACAGTTTCAGTTTCTAAAAATGAAGAAAGTCTCTGGGCTCCTTTTTTTTGTATTTTCTTTTTTATTTAAAAACGGGGTTTTTTTTAAATAGTAATTTCAGAGAATGTCTATTAATATAGGCACCTAATTACTATTGGTTTATTCTTCTGACCCTCCGAAAGCCAACACTGGCTGACTTGTCATTGAAAGAAATAACTACTTTTGAGGGTGGATGATCGACTTTTGAGGGTGGATGAACCAATGATGAGGGTCTATACCAACATGGGTAATACCGTATTTGAGGAAAGATCAGCATCGTCAGTATATGGTCATTCGTCTATTAATCATAAGAGTTCAGATACAGCATGAGTCGTAGGAGTTGGTGAGAAAAAAACATTGAGTGAATGGGGTTTTAAGCCCTTTTAGTAATATTCCAGCAATATGATAGCGGGAAAACACCTGAAATGGGCTCAACGCATTGTACCCATGTGGAGAATCGAACCCAGGTCTCCAACGTGCTTAACGAATGCTTTAACAATTAAAGTTAATCCACCGCGCTGAAGGTGGAGAGAGTGGCCGACAGAAATAACGAGACGCAGATGGAATGCAACCGCGAGAATTGGTGATTTTAAGGCCGCGTCGAAGAATTGGCGTTACGACAGATCACAAGGTGGATCCCCTGGCAATGGAGACAAAGCAAAAACAGCGGTCTCTGCTTTTACTGAAGGGAGGTTACTCATAGACAGGAGACATGATGGACAGTAAAAACAAACTTGATTTTACACTCCTGGGAGAGTCATTGAGTGAGTTTAGTTTTACGCCGCAGTCAGCAATATTCCAGCTATATTCCGGCGGTATGTAAATATTCGGATCCAGACCAGACAATCCCGTGATCAACAGCATGAGCATCGATCAATTGGGATACGGCAACACGAGTCAACCAAGTCAGCGAGCCTGACCACCCGATCTTCTTACGACAAGCATTGGTTACTGAAGATCAATTCTAACCCGGAGTTTCACGGGTATATTTGAGTCACTGTGTGTAATCGACAACATCGAGTACAGTGTTTCTGTAGTCGTAGGGACAGGTCATCAGAACACACGGACCGGCGCGTCTTTCTCTATTGCCCATAGCGTTGTGTTGTTTCAATGATGGATGAATGCTTTGAATATTTTATTGGAAAAGAAATGAGATGACTATTCATTAAAGCATATGTATGTAGTTATCGAATGAATCGATGAGGTCGCATGCACGCACAGCTTGGTAAATATGCTCGCCTGGTATCAGCCCACAAGTACTCAACCGACCGCTTGACATTTCTGTGCAGGAAATATAATGACATGATAATTGTAACCAAACCATTCGATGAGAGTCCGGGAAAACTACAGAAATACACTGTGCTGCAGCTAGACGGGAATTTGGTCTGGAACTTTAATGCCTCGTATATTCCCGGTTGTTAGTGTGTTTGGACTAGGGTCTTGATATTCAGATTACTTTGAATACAAGATGGCGTGAAATAAGTATGAAAAGATATCACACTTTCATAAGATCTTGTGTATGAGATACATAGTGACATGGTTTCAGGTTGCTTTGGACAGCTTCCCAATCGTAACACAACCAGAATCTCCCGAGGTGATGCAAACGAGATGGGGCATCCTTAAGGCAACAGGCGGCAACAAATACATGTACACTGACGGAAATACTCCAGAGGCAGTGGACAAAAAGGAATCCAAAAGTCCATTCCTATTTAACTAACCTCATAATCAACCCATTATCAACCCGGGTTAGAATTGGCCTTCAGCAACCCATGCTTGTCGTAAGAGGCGACGGGATCAGGTGGTCGAGCAAGACGTCGCTCTGAAACGTCGTGGCAAAGAATAGAAGAAGTTGTTAACCATTAAGACTGCCATGTACTCAAGACTAAACTGTGTAGTATGGTATTTCTTAGAAAGATTAAGAGCTTCTTTGCACGTTCACTCGTTTATTTCACACAGAGAATGGGCGATTTTATGGACGCGTCGTATAGCTGGCATCACAGTCAGTTCATGGTGGATGACGTAACACATTCATTACATGACAAACCGATGTCAGACTACACACAGTCATTCTATGATTCGTCACCTGCTCTCAAGTAAATATGATCATTTCAGTGTTGATAAAACTTTTCCCAGTCATTACGACTTCTTTAAGGGAAGTAACTCTTGGGCAAGCAATAAGACGGACACACATGATCAATACTCCCCTGTTGATTGGTGCATTTGTTGAGTACATACTGAACGTCATTGAAACTTGCCCTGATACAACCAACACAACATAGACACATCTCCTTCTGTCACAAGAGAGGTGACCATTACCAATTTTCATAGACTAATAACAGCATTACTTAGAACGTTTACATCGTTACTCAAGTATCCTGATAATTTACTAACCCTTTTAAATAACGTTGTGTGTACACTTGTGCAACCGCCGGTATACCCACGCAGCACACAGTGATTCCACTGGAGGTCCGTGTCTTATGGTAAAGCGACAAACAGTTCCACAATCCTTAAAAATGTCCGACTATAACATTAGCATGTGTTTAATATGAAACAATTGCATTATGACATGATACTGTACAAGTTGGTCAAAGAAAGTTACGCTGACAATACAAGGTGGTGGCCCCATCAGTGGCACTCGTCAAAAAACACATGCAAGGGCAAGGCAACTGTTCACATGAAAAACACGTCACAAATCAAAATGGTGAACTGCATCATCATTTTTGTCTCCGATGTGTCAATTGTTGGAATGTGCTCTACAGGTCTGCAATAAGCTTTTGCAAGCTTTTGTAAACTTGCTGATGCCTTCATCTTATAAATGAAAACAGAAGCTCAAATATGTCCTTTATACTTTATTGTAAATAAAGTCATCATAAATGAGAGACTATTGTCGACCTTGTAACCAGTGTGAAATGCCAGGCAGCTAACCAATACTATTAACATAAGGCAGACCCGTTGTATACAGGTCCCTGGATGGCACTTCAGTTATCAATGCATTTCCGACTCAGCTCTGAGCATCTCGTGCAATTTTCTTCAGACGTCATACATTAGAATATGGCGACGGCAGTGAATACATTTTGGCAGTGTGCACGGACAAAATCGACCGAACTGAATTAAAGAAACATGTCTTGACTTCTAAATACTGGTTGTAGACATAAAATTGTCCATAAGTGAGTGAATGCGTTTTTTCCACCGCAGTCAGCAATATTCCACCTGTAGTGGCCGGTAAGTAACTTTATGAATCTGGGCAAGGTTTGTCGTGGAGGAGTGATAGTGGTCTATGCTGCGGAGTCAAAGTGAGAAAATGTACTCCTTACTGTACACATTTTAACCATCCGATCTTCAATAGTCGACTCTTGCCCGAAGTATGGGTACTTGGGACCCACCGCTGCCTCGCCATCAACCTGGCGGCTTTAATCCCTTGAAACAGTCACATTCTGAGTAAAACACTTGAGAATATCGTCATATTGATGATTCCACTGTTCAGATTAAATACATGTAGTCGTCCATAGCGAGAATAAAACTCGCATATATTGCAAATAAATAGACTAGCTGACAAAACATATAACATAGATAAAGTACATGAACAACAGTCAACAAATCAACAACCGGAATATGATATATACATGTTATAAAGTGAGAAAGTAACGAATATTTTTGTAATGCAATGCTTTCAGTCGAAATGAACACATTTGAATATACACCGCAGCGTAATTACGACATTTAGAGTCTGAGAGTGAATATATACTCATGCCAATAATGGTTGTCACCCCCCTCCCCACCCCAACTCCACACACACCTCACACCCCCTCTCCAATTAAAAAAATTGAAGGGGGTGACAACCATTATTGGCATGAGTATATTTGCTGAATAAACTAGCTCTGGTATAATATCACGAATTCCTATCTACAGTGGTCGGGAAACGGTTGCACATCAACCCGCGTCTGTGTGCATGCGTGCGTGCGTGCGTACGTGCGTGTGTGTGTTTAGCAGTCTGTATTGTATATATGTGCATTTCCACTGTAAACCGTGCATATCGAACACTGTATTTGTGCAACATATCAAGAAATAGAAACTTCAGCTGACAAAACAGTATCCAAGCACCAGTAAAGGACCCGTAGGATTCAGACGCGTGTTGCCTGAGTTCGTCCTGAAGTCAGTCTCGTGTGTGCTTCCACCTGTAGTGCCCTTCAAATTTTCTGCACAAACGTATTTTTTTAGATTCTGCGTATGTGCCTTCAGTATCCTCATGACAAATAACGTAAGGCCTCTGGCTATGAGCCACTACTTGGTCCACACTCGAATAGTTACTGCAGGGTAAAATAGCTGACATCAGTGTAAATCAACATACAATCATAGAGGCAGTAACAAAAAAATATCTTTTAGAAAATCAAACTTCATTCTTGTATGGCAGACGGAGGAAGGCATGTTAAGTAGCAATTAACGCGAGACAAACACTGAACACATGAAGCACCATCCACACAGCTCTCGATGCAGCATTGTTATCATTCACTGGTGCAGCAGCTGTTGTTGTTGTTGTCGTCGTCGTCGTCGTCGTAGTCGTTGTTGTAGTTGTTGGCAGAGGCGATGTCTTTTTCTTTAAATAACTGTTTTCCTTAACGTCGACTTTCCAAATGTAGTAGTTATAGGTGTGATGGTAATCCATGACATCAAGAAAATACCGCACAAGATTTGATGACGTAATCCACAAAACTCCTTCTGTATCCAAGGTAACGGTGTCGACCCACTTGATTCTTTCGTCAGCTACTGTCCTTGTCTGTGGAATATTTCCTACTGTCTTTTCAGTCACATCGGGGTAACTCAGTAGATCGGAGATCTCCCAACTATACACGGCACCCAGGCCTTGAGCGCCATAATACAAGTTGTTGTGGCCCAACACCATGCCCCGAGACTGTGACGGCTTGAATCCTACTCTCATAATATACTCATCCAGTTTGGATACATACGAGGGGTCTTTTAGGAGTTTTCTGAAGAACGCCGTTCTTAACCTATACAGTCCCTTCCCTCCAAGATGCGAAAAAACAATATAGTCCCTTCTCGGTGACAATGCGATTCCGTCGATATTTGCAGATACATTTGCCAGTATCATAGTACGATCATCAATGGTGATTGTTTTATTGCCAAGTTCGAACGCGAATAACGGGTGTCCCACCGCGATGGAGTAGTTGTCGTTCATGCTGTAGAAGATCACCTTCTGTTTAAGCATGTCGGAAATATATGCATATCCAGCTTCCGGGTCAATGACAATGTCGGAGAGAAAGGAACCAGTAATTGACGCCACTTCTGTTGGAAATACATAACGAGTGACGACTTCTCGTTTGTCAATGTCATAAACAATAAGTTTAGGCTGACACAAGTTTCTCACTCCACCCCAAAAGGTATTCACTCTTCCAGTGTCAATTATCCACATCCATCCTTTCACGGGGTCGATTTCTATGTTGTTCACCGTCTGTAATGCCTCGCAGTCCGCAAGTGTCTGCCATTCCCAGTTCGGAAACGATTCGAGAAACGGGGCTCCGTCTTTTTCAACAACCCGGTTTAAAGTTGCCGAGACTCCGCGATTTATACGAGGAACTGTCACATAAATGTCGCCTTTGTACACATTGAGCCCACCGAGTATGGTGTTTCTGTAGTCGTAGGGGTAGGTCATTCGGAACCGATGCTCCGACATGTTACTGGGCCGTATATAATCCATCGTCACCCATTTGTAAACAAGCGTAGGTTCAAATCTTGGTATGGTGTTTTCATCGGCTAAAGGACGCTGGCATAACACACAGCTGATGCGGAGAAGAATCCACGCGACGATGCTGACAGCATACATATTCTGAAGCAACTGACTCCCCCTCCTCGCACGCTGTCGCTGACCCAAATTATTCAGGCTATTTTTAGAACCTTACTTCGTTCCGGTGCTTCTGATTTTGTTACCCATAGGATTGTGTGCTTGCAATAACTTTCAATGTTTTGTAAACTCAATTTGGGAATAAAAGAAAAGTTCACTATTCATTATGGCATATATATCAACTTGTCATCAACGCTTAAATATTGTCGTGGAATGAATAACTGAAATGCATGAAGCGTCGTTCCACCATTTCAGGTTAATAACACCAGTTTAATAACAGCCACAGAGCCAGAATCATGCTCTTGACATTTCTCTGCCAAACAAGTCTGAACAGGAAATGTATTTATATCATCATCGTAAGCTGGTCCGGTGACAAAAATATGAGGCTCTGAAAATACTTACTATAAATGGTCGGGAACTGTCAAATATAATCTCGCGTTGTGGTAAGAGGGCTTGAACCTTTCGTTGCTTTAAATTTATGAGTGAGTGAGTGTTATTTTACGCATCTTTTAGCAATATTCCAGCAGCATCACTGCGGGGACACCAGAAATGGGCTTCATTTAAATTCATCAGAATAACGAACAACATCGAATAACGAACGAATAAACAGTTGTTTTGTCAGGGGCACTTATATGTATGAGTGAGTTGAATGTCGATTTAGACAGTTTCAGTAATATCACGATGCGATAAGAAATTCTCGAGGTGATGTAGCTCCAAGATGCTCCACTTGGTCAAACAACCGAAGAGTGGTGTAGACAAACCAAGTATTAAAATCAAAGCGAGTCTGAGATTCGAACCCCGGATCATAGGTATCCTCATCACAAAAGGAACGAATTTCAAACGCTCATAAAGTAAATCTTATTGACACTGATATGGGATGTTCACGTTCATTGTCGCAAATCCAATACCACAAGTTAGCTAATGTTGTCGACACAGTTGGAATCGATTCAGACCTTGGGACTGGGGTATACCAGCTATTTCCTGAGTGAAAAGTAACTCAGATGGCATGTAGATTCGTTTGATATTCGTATGAAATCCGTCGTGCTCCTCTGACGCTACTTGTGAAAATACCTTCACTATGTATCTGTATTCCGCCATTATTAGAAGTAATATGTGTTATATAAACATGGATATGATTTGAAATCAAATTTATACTGTTTCAAATTCTGTACAGGAAAACAAAGAAATAATACAATCTGTACACAAATTAAACTTACAATCTGGTAGATTTAATTAACAAATGCAGTCTTATACAGTACTTTAATTATTTAACTGTAATCTAACTGTATATATTAGGTGGTAGTATTGAATTAGTAACAAAGAAAGGAAACTATCTCCATATCACGAGAGATATAGACATGGAATCCATCTCCCCATAACGAGTAACAATTAAAAACGGAATCCATCTCCCACCACGAGTACTTAAGACATGGAATCCATGTATCCATCACGACTAATTAAGAAACGGAATCCATCTATCCGTCACAGCAGAAATAGAAAATGCCTCCTTCTATCCGTCATAGGGGATATACAACGGACTCGGGGGATCCGTCAGGTGTGATACAAACACAAGATCCAAATTCCTGACACATATCCGCATCAGAAGACACTATAACTCCATCGATCCGTTCTTGTCTTGGACATACATTGTCGCCATCATCCGTTTTGTATTCATTCATTCATTCATTCATTGAAAAGATCAACAGTTCAAATTGGGAATTATATTAGGCATCCGGTCTTTCATCAACACGGTTGCATTTCGAATCCGCATATTTTATCTCGTATATTTTATCGTGTTTTCATTCATGATTTGTTTTGAATTTCCAGGACAGCAACCTATATATAAATTCGGTTGAAATGGATGATGGGTAAACTGTGTACGCATGACAGGAAAGTGCTGTCGTTGACATTTCAGATATCCTCGGTAACAGTTCACATACACTCTGCGTCATATTTGTACGGTCACTTAGTATGAAGGATGTCCAACACAAACATATACAAGCCAGACTCAATAGCTTCACTAAGTTGACAAAATGATTAGCACTTGAACTACATGTTGTTGAAGCAGTTGAATTACATGTTGTTAAAGTAGTTGAAGTGCATGATTTTGAAGCAGTTGAAGTACAAGTTGTTGCAGTACACGTTCTTGAAGTAGTTGATTAGGTTGTTGTTTATGAAACTGAATACATGGAAAACGACGAATAAAAAATGTTACGTGCAAGATGTGATGGAAAATACTAAGTAAATACATAATGCTCAATCCGTGAAGTAAATACATAATGCTCAATCCGTGAAGTAAATACATAATGCTCAATCCGTGAAGTAAATACATAATGCTCAATCCGTGAAGTAAATACATAATGCTCAATCTGTGATTTAGCACACGTACATACTTATGTACGTGACAAATTAAACAGTAACAGTCAAATGTTGGTATTAAATGTTTACTTCCAGATGCAACTGACCAGCACACTTGGATATAGAAAATGCGACCGTTTTTCAATACGTTTGTCTCTTGATATCAACGTGCCCCCTCCAAATGGGACCATGAGGGAAATAATCTGCTCAAGGGCCGAACAGGGCCACGCGAGTTGCCTCCCTTTACACAGAGCAGCAGTTTGTGGTCAAAATAAGAGACCTAGAGCTCTGAGGAATGTGACTGCGTTCCTTTTAAGTACGTGGTTTTATCATTAACATCTACCCTGAGTAAGCTCTTAGAACGTCTGCTCCTAGATAGGATTGAGAAATGGACAGATAATAACACTTCCTTCCCCCACCCTTTCCAGTTTGGCTTCAGAAAAAACGCAGGAGCTGAGATGGCAGCGCTTACACTTACTGAAACCATTGCATATTACAACGAAAAGAACTCACCAGTATACTGTGCTTTTCTCGACAATGAGAAAGCGTTTGATCGTGTGTGGCTTGATGGTCTATTTTATAAATTAGACAAACTTGGTATATCTGGTAAAATGTGGAGACTCCTTCGTTTATCTTATATGTCTATGCACTCTTATGTTGGTTTTGCAGGGTTCAAATCGAACCAATTTCATGTTAAACAAGGTGTCGGGCAAGGCCGTGTTATATCAGCGTGGCTTTTTTCACTGTACATAAATGACTTATTACATGATCTTAATAGAAAAAGTTGTGGATTATGCCTCCCATGGGGAAAATGTCCCGGCTTATTGTTAGCTGATGACACAACCCTTACCAGCTCCAACCCCAAGGGACTACAATGTTTGGGACTATGATGTAACTGAATGTTATGCAAACAAATGGAAGCTGAAATATAATGTAAGTAAGAGTGCTGTATTGATGTTTGGTAACAACAAAAATGTATCGCCCAATGACCTTTTATTTTGTAACTGAATGTTATGCAAACAAATGGAAGCTGAAATATAATGTAAGTAAGAGTGCTGTATTGATGTTTGGTAACAACAGAAATGTATCGCCCAATGACCTTTTATTTTGTAATATCCATGTACCTCCAAAACAATTCATTATTTATGCTGGAGTGTATTTTACTACCTCCAAATCATCTGTTAATAGAACAGGTAATGTTTGTGAGAAACTGAGAAAAATGATTAATATTAACCATGACTCAGGGTTGCATTATGGAGAATTAAATCCTATTGCTGCAATTCGTATATGGGACAGAGTTATACTGCCATGCTGCCTATATGGATGCAGTGTATGGGGAAAGCTATCTAATAAAGAATATGATATGTTGGAAACCACACAGCGTTATTTCTGTAAAAAAATACAGGGTTTTGATAGGTATATGCCTAATGAAGTTGTTGTGGAAAACCTTGGTATTCTGTCATTACAAGCTTATATAGATCAACGCTCTCTGTTGCTACTTGGCAGATTATGTAACAACAGTATTAAGTTTTCTTTTAAACAGTTGTTTTTACATAGATTCTCGCAATATGACAATGAAATTATGAATGGCAGAAAGCATAAACGAAATATGAAATCACCTATAATTCAAATGTTGGAATTATCACCTAAATATGGTATCCAGGAAGAAATTAAACAATATGTAGTGTGTTCTAAATTTTTATGTAAAAGGAAATGGTCAAGAATGGTACGGGAAAAGGTCTTACAATGTGATAGAAAAGCAGCAGAGTATGCCATGCAGTCAAGGCTGTCATTGATACGGTATCAGTCAATAAGATCGGACGGTGTAAATCGACTATGGCAACTGGCGCTTGACAGACCAAGGTACTATAAACGTATTGGTTTTCTTATTAAACTGGGTTCTGTTCCCATTCAGTCAAAGGAATGTGAGTGTGGCACTGTGGCGTACGATATTTTAAAGCACGTTTTTATGTCTTGTAAGATTAATATTGCTGAAAGAAATGTCTTATTTGAACAAATTTGTGACATACTTGATGTCAATATCTTTGTAAAATTATGGACCTACGATGATGATGATGAATTCCTGAAATTTCTACTTGGCGGAATACCTGAAGATGTAAAGGACCAGCTAAACTATGATGTGTGGGCAAATGTTATAATATGTGTCTCAAATTCTGTATGTAAATGGAAAAATATTTATAACTGTTGTATTTCACCTTACCACCCTGTATAGATTATTTCATGAGCATTTCTGTTGTATCATGTGCCAGTAATATGACTGTATAACATACATATACATTTGTAATCTTCAAACTATGGAGGAAATAAAAAAATATCTATCTATCTTGGATATAGAAAATGCGACCGTTTTTCAATACGTTTGTCTCTTGATATCAACGTGCCCCCTCCAAATGGGACCATGAGGGAAATAATCTGCTCAGGGCCGAACAGGGCCACGCGAGTTGCCTCCCTTTACACAGAGCAGCAGTTTGTGGTCAAAATAAGAGACCTAGAGCTCTGAGGAATGTGACTGCGTTCCTTTTAAGTACGTGGTTTTATCATTAACACTGATAACAGTGGTGTTATCATTAACACTGATAACATGTGAAACTGAGAAACTGAGGTAGGAGAATGGACAATTATCTTCAATGATAACCTGTTTGTTTATGTTGGCCTCTGTGTGGCACGTTATCAGATGTTTCTTCTCTTGTCCCACGAGGACGAGAAAGTAAATCCATTCATTACTGAAGATGGACTCTGGACATGCAAACGTGTGTTTATATGTAGTTAAACGTAACGCCGCACACCGGCTAAACGACGAATCCTTCCAAATACTTGAATCTTGAGGACTTTGTCTCAGGAATTCTAAAGCGCGTTAAATAGTTGCCTCTGGCAGACACATTTCGTCTCTCCAGGAGAAGGGCAAATCTGTTACATCTCCTTAATATATATTTGCTTCATATATTTCAGATATATATGATTTCTATCCAGACTATCTTCATTTTACAGTCCCTATGATTCGATTATTATTACACTGTGTCCTCTGAAATCATTAAGCTGATTGTTTCTCGTGGTTCAGTCAGTGGCCATGGATTGCCTGGTCCAGACTCGAGCATGTGTAAAACACCATCTGCTGTGCCACTCGTTCCACGCAACACGAGACGTGCACAGGAAGTAGCCACATCGAGTGGACAGTCGTGACATCAACTAGGCCATCTTGTGAAAAACTGATAGTGCTGGCACACGTGGTCTAAGGCGCCTAAATTCGCTTGGTAAAGTTGCGTCCCTTGGTCACGACAGAACCCTATGATTGTTGGTTCGAAGCCGGGTGTCAGCACCATACCTGAGCTCGTAGGTTTCCTCAACGTGCTCAATGCCTGACACCTACATCACACTTGAAGATTCCACCTTCTTAGAGGGTCGCTGATCCTGAGCGATTATTGTTTCCAGCCAACAGTCTAATTACGAAACCTAGCTGCAAACTGGTCAGCCCCTGCTCCCTCGACCGTGACGGACACGGAGACTGGGCCACTGTCCACCTTGGCAGAATTTCGTCAACCTAATTAGTGGGACATTAGGAAGGGTGGATGCCCATCAGATGCCGTTATTTGATAATATACCGGTAGTTTTTATCTGATTGTAATAAAGTATCCCAGCAGTGTAGGCTTTTTCAGATTTTCAAATGTTTGGATGGTATAGTGACTGATCCAATTTGATCCTATTTCTGTGTTTTTTACCTCGATATTTAATAATGAAAAAATATGATGTCTATTACGCTGTGATAGAACCAAAATACTGATCACAGCGGCGTTTAACTTTCACACTTACACTATGTTGGGTTTAACGAAAGGAGCCGTTCATGAGGCCGTGAATATATATACCACTTAGTGATTAACATGCCAGCTACGCAGAATTACGGGTTATCAAGTCCAGGACCATGAACGAGATATACATCACTACGGCAGATACGACGTATTACGTCGTCAGCAGGGTGTACACGACTTTACCAGATGAACAGGATCTGTTGTGGTATTTCTACGTTTACATTGGTTTTTAGACAAGTGGACAACAGATTGCTGGTTTCGTTAACGAGTCGGTTGTTCAGAGTTTCCATATGCAATTTTACAATGATATTTTTGTCAGAAAAAATATTTCAATTGGCGGGATGAGTCACATAAGATGCATGTGATGTCCCACAAAAACATTTAGTCATCTTCAGTTATTTACGATAGGTGTAGATAAACATATAACGTCACGGTACCATAGACATGATAAAAAATAACGAACAATAAGACAGCCATTAACCACCCAGTCACAAGTAAGCTAATATTATTGGGTAAGAAATACTGGAAATGATTTTACCCATGTCCAAGTACCCATTGGCAATATTACACATATCATCCTTGAAACGGCGACCTAGACAGTTAAGCTACCATGGGTTAACGGTGACTCTCACGGTGCAGTTTGACGTTCTAATCTGATAAATGCAAACCGCTTGATAAGCCACAGAAGGGGCATGTACTGACATATACGAGAGGCTTGAGTGAGTTTACATTTACGCCGCACTCAGCAATATTCAGCGGCGGTCTTTAAAATAATCGAGTTGAGAACCAGACAATCCAGTGATCAACATCATGAACATCGATCTACGCAATTGGGATACGATGATATGTGTCAACCAAGTCAGCGTGCATGACCACCCGATCCCGTTAGTCCCCTCTTAGGTCAAGTATGGGTTACTGAAGGTCAATTCTAACCCGGATCTTCACGGGTTTCACATACAAGAGGACTTTGATGTGTACACAAGTAAATGCCGAATGAAGTAGTGTGCACCCTTATGTTGAGTCACATGACAGGGTAAAATGTGCCTTGCATCTATGGGTCTTGCCTCCTATTTACACGGAATTCAAACCCTCAAATAACTATCTTTTCCACACAGAATAAATGTATGTACCGAAAGCTACTCGCCCTTTTCACAATCATGAGAAACGTTGCTAACAACGGAGATCATTGTACAATCCTGCTGCATAATAGGCATCTGTTTATAAAAAACTATTTAATAACACATTTTTAAAGTCATTTTAAACGGCAAAAGCAGTTTATTAATGTTAAATTGAGTCCATTCATTCCCCATTCACCAACCAATAAACTCTTTTAATTTTATACAGATCAAACTTTTACTAGGTTCACTTACAAATTTCATCCTTGATAACTGAAAGATGGCTATCGCGAATCTACCGGCAACTAGAGGTCATTGAAGTTATTCTGATGTGTAATGTATGCTGATAATCACACTCATCTGTAATAGGCTATGTCTTTCAATTACTTTAATTATACAGATTTACTATGAAGTCCGAACATTTATGTGGCGAAACGGTGTTATTCCGTTTGGTGCCCAATGAAATCGCTCTGCATGGTCAGCAATTGTCCCTGACTGTGACCATTTTATGTTTGTATATGGTGTTGTTTCAAACAATATTCGTTCACAAAGCAGTCATACCGTGAGATAGACACTGTCGGTCTCAACTTGATTGAGAGGATAAGCACAGATTCTAGAACATTCAACATTGTTGTTGTAATTAGCTACTTAATATACTCTGTTAACGTACTTCATATCTACAGCTACTTTGCAGTTAGCAACAAAAAATGGGAATAAGCAAAGATATGTGTGGCACGTGACCAACTGACCACACACCCACATCGCCAAATGAAAGTAAGATGACGTGATGGTTATTCTGAACGCACCTGTCGGAGATTGTGCAATCGATAGCAGCCATCAGAGTGTGTTTCAAGAGAAGTATTGTTGGAAGTTACCGATGATAAACAGGTCAAGTTTCAGGGGAAGGTTGTCAATGATAACATTACTGTTCACTGGTGAGGTGTGTCAGGCGCATCTTATGTTCTCATTGTACTGATAATGACGTGCTACAATTAGTGGCACCCGTTTCCCATCTTGATAACTGCCATGTACTGATAATGACGTATGGTGATGCACCTAGTGGGGCCCACTGCTTGTAGGGACACCTCGGTTAGATGCAGTTAGCATATCACCCTTCTCCCAGATGAAGTGCACGGCTAAATTGATATTGCTTGTAAATGAGTGAATGCTGCCTAAACTCTTGTGAAGATATTGGTAACAATATATTATCTGTAATTCAGCCAGAAGATGCAGAGCAGAATTAATAAACTGACATAGTCTGATCCCCCGATCCAATATGTCGAATCGGGCAACAAGCATGGGCTTCTGGTCTGGAGAGAATAATGGAAAGAGAAACTGCATGTGTGTGTGTGTGTGTGTGTGTGTGTGTGTGTGTGTGTGTGTGTGTGTGTGTGTGTGTGTCTGTCTGTGTCTGTCTGTGTCTGTCTGTCTGTCTGTGTGTCTGTGTGTGTGTCTGTGTGTGAGATCTGAATTGATTATGTAAACGTTTCATGGTATATAATTTACATCTATTGATGCGTTTTTCTTTATCGTTTTCAAATTCAAAAGGTATGTGGTTGTGCATATGACGTCACACAGCTCTAAGACAAGACACGTGCTTCGGAATAATGCTTAGACCTTTTGTGTTTCATTATACCGATGAAATATGTATACTTCCTGATTTGCAGGTGCGCGCGCACGCACGCACGCACACACACACACACACACTACGTGAGGTAAAATCCTATCCTGTGATTACCTTAACATCCAAACGTTTGATGTGACTTGCTTGTGACATCAGTATTGACGACGACTGTACGTCCAGATACCAGACAGGTTATGTGGCGGGGTCACACATTAGGCCTTAGGGTCACACATTAGGCCTTAGGGTCACACATTAGGCCTTCCTGGCAAACACAAAACTAATTCGCCGAAAATACGTTTTGCATCCCCGTCAACATGGTGTATTGTGCATTCAGCTGTTGAACCCCCATACACTCGTTAGCAACACACGTGTTAGCAATACTTCCTCCTGAGAGGGAACGTAAGTCCCCAAACATTCAAAGTAAATTAAAACTCTCCACTTTTTATATCGTAGAACATATGTCTCTTTTAATATATGGCTAGATTTGTCTAAATTGCTAGCGGCTGAAGGGATGGTGTAAATCCAGCTAGGGTCCATGCAAGAAGCAAATGTACTGTAAATCCCCATGGTCCCTGGTATGGTGATCTACCTTCAGTTGTTGGCAGTCAGTCTATAGCCTGTTTTGATATTGTATTGTCATTTATAGTTAAGATATTTTAGATTTAATTACTAGTTGTAAATTTATTTCTGTGATAATCTAGTTGTTTTACTGTCCTTTTCAGACAGGTAAGTATATTTTCTAACTTTGTTTTTATTCATTTATAGATTTACAACTTTCTTAGTCACGATATGGCTGAAATACTGGTGATGTGAATTTAAATTTTAACTGACTCACTCACTCACTCACACATTGTTAGCAATACTGGCTACAGACTCGTTTTCATAAAGGAGGTGTAACCTACCTTTCTCAATTAAGAAATTGCCGAAGTCGCTGACAGCTGATATTGCTCATTATACCTAGCTTTGTCAGCACCCGTACTTGTAGGTTTCGCCAAAATAATACACTTCTGAGACCTGAATCACTTGGGTTTGCGTTAATGCAAACGCACGCAGTCTACTTTCCTACCTAGCTTTACTGATGTATGTTAACGTAACGTCACACAGTCTAACATGTCCCAGATAACTGTCTTGTGATTGTCTAGAGATAGTTACCTGGAAACTAACCCTTACTCATAACGGTGTCATTTCGTCTTCCTCTACCTCTTCCTCATTTTTTATTTATTAATATGATAAATGTTTCCACTTACAGTCCGTTTGATTTCATTTGAGACCGATGAATTGCTCAACAAGCATGTGTAGTTCAATTTCAATTTCACACATGCAACTCGAACACCTGGCTGTTCTACCAGCAAGTGTCCCCCCCCCCCCCCTCGTAAAAAATAGCGAAAGGTGACAACAAAATAATGATCGTTTGTTAAACAACTTTTTTATTCGAGTGTCCAAAATTATAAAACATATAATCAGAGTTGGTCTGTCGATTTCATGTGACTGTGCAAAATTTGTTTTTGATGCAATTATTAGAATTTGGGTCAGTATCAAATGAAATCAAACGGACAGTATATTTAATGAAAGTTGATATACGTGAGTGCAGTTTCGTTGAATGTATTCGTGTGAGTGTGTTTGGTGTGTATGTTCCGATACCAAATACTTGTGTTTGTGGTGTACTCATGGGCATAATTTGTACACAAATACATTTAAAGTACAGTACAGAGGTGTGCCTGATCACCAATCATTAAAGCTGTCGGGGCGGTTGGGTAGACTAGTGGTTAAAGCATTCGCTCGTCACGCTGAAGACCCGGGTTCCATTCCCCAGATGGGCACAATGTGTGAAGCTCTTTTCTGGTGTCTCCCGCCGTGATATTGCTGGAATATTGCTAAAAGCGGCGTAAAACTAAACTCACTCACTCATTAAAGCTTTCAATGAAACGAGATATTGGTATTCTACAGAGTACAAACTGATTGCCACACACTGACCCACAGTGTCAAAGGTTACATGTGGGATGGTATCTCAGATATATACAGGCTTCAGCCTATTTCCGATCATCTAGGGAAGTGTTTCACTTGTGTGACCGTGATAACGGAGTCACTGGGTGGATATAAGAATGAAGTATTTACGTGCTGGTCTCAATGCTTTCCTTGGAATATACTTTACATCGTTCTGTTTGCAGGCAGTCACGGGTAGGTCCACAGTGAGAAAATTCGTAATTTGTTAAGATCATGTTTAAAAGTGAATCAAATATTAAAATATGTAAAACAAGAAACGAGACGAAAACAGTGATTCGCTGTGTCCAATGGCGGACAAAAGAGGTTCTTATAGCCCATGGTTGGTCTCAAGTGGATGGTTATGTGTAAGGTCGTGGGTCATCTTCCCCGCCCAGGCCGACTGCGTGGTTGCTCATGCTCTCAGCCACTGGTTTACCTTGCTGACATATCAGCCGTCATAAAATCATCAATGTCAAACATGTCTGTCAAAACCTGTAATATAAATGATCAATGCAAAATAGAAACAAGGTTTGTGGAGAACATTATGTGAAGAAGCATATTCCCACATGCCCTTCGTTTTGTGATTACATATACCACAATAGCTGAAACCTAACGGCTGAATTGAAATTATACAAACAGCTACACGTATATCACATGTTCACAATACACTTGAAGATCTGGGTTGGAATTGGTCTGCAGACACCGATGTTCATCGTGAGAGACAAAGAACGAGATGGAGTATCTAGCTATAGGCTCGCTGACTTGGTTGAAGCATGTCATCACAGACCAACTTGATGGATCGATGCTCATGTTGTCAATCACTGGATTGTCTGGTCCAGAGTTGATTATTTACAGACCGCCGTCATATAACTGGAACATCAAACAAACAACAAGCAAATACAACTTCTTTGAGTGACATTTAGAAGTTGGTGTGATTAACAACGAGGAGAATTCTATGGAAATACAACTTCTTCATTAATAATATGAGCGATGTTTCGGTGTAGCTAATAAAATCGTTATCACTTGCTACAGTAGCTAAACAGAAACATATTAATAATACAGAAGGTGTATATCCATAGAACTCTCCTCGTTGTTCAACAAACAAACAATATATCCACACGGTTATATTAAGTAACACACACACACACACACACACACACACACACACACACACAAACACCCCACTACCATCACCACCACCACCACACACAAATCCACACATATGTTACGTGCATATTGTGCCCGAGAGGATTTGACCGCCTCAGTGGTGTAGTGGTTAGAGCGTCCGCCCGCAGAGCGGAAGGTCGCGGGTTCGATCCCCGACCGCGTCATACCAAAAGACGTTAAAATATGGTACTTGTTGGTCCCTGTCTGGCGCTCGGCATAATGGGTACAACAAGGACTGGTCGGCTCGGAGTCAGTATAATGTGTCTGAGTTGGGTATTCATGCTTCACTGCGGCATGGTATCTCAGTGGGCTAGCACTATAAAACCAGCTTCAGTCTGGGCTAGTACAAGCAGCAGCACATACACATACACACGCATGCACGCCGTCATATGAGGGAAATATTCTCAAGCACGACGTAAAACCTAATTTCACCTCACCTCACCTCACCTCACCTCACCTCACCGAGATGATTTACGTTTGTTTTACTTGTTCTTCAGCTAATTCACCGTCTGTCAACGACCATGCAGCTTCAACACCATGTGTTACATCACTGCCATGCAGCTTTGACGACGACATGTGCGGATTTACCACAGTCACAGTGTCGGGAACAGGTTTTCTGACGTGGAGAAAAGACCAACAGTTTGGTGGAATAAGTTCGACACACGGTAAGACAATTACAGATGGCTCAATCTCACGCCATATAACCACAGACGAGTTTATACTGTCGAGATGCATCAGACACTACTAAGTGGATCATTTCATGTTAAGGCAGGCTGGCCGCTGCAAGTGTTTGGGTTGTGCGTTAAAGTTTGCAAATTTCGGGAACCCAACCAGGCGTTGTATGATGTCATGCAGGGTGTCACCGTCAGCCTGAATTTCGCCTGTGAAGTTTCGACCAGAGTCGTTTCCGACATGGCTACGTACAGTTGTCAAATGAGAATTTTGTTTTCCTATTTACAGTTCCTATTTTTGTGTCGTGGATTGCTTTTATTGTAATTCTGACATTCAATAATTGTAAAGCGCTATTTGGATAGTCAATTAATATATTCGAATGTATAAGACCAGCATAAAGCACAAGATTTCCATCTATATAATTAATAATGACTATAAATATTGCAATGCAGATGATATGTTTATTTGTGCTAAAACAGAGCATCTGTGTATATTAACCAACCGTAGATAAGATGAAATGCTGAATCGGACTGCACAGATGTTTGTTTTATCAAGTAAAGAAAGAAGGGTACACGTCTACAGGTATTTGTGGACAAAATATGATGTGAGATGTGAAATGTAGTAAATAATATATTATTGCTTGGTGGAGACTGTTTGCTGTTACATATTCAGGACGATTTCCCTGGCTACATGTCTGAAGACCGCCTCCATGGTGTAGTGGTTAGAGCGTCCGCCCGGAGAGCGGAAGGTCGCGGGTTCGATCCCCGACCGCGTCATACCAAAAGACGTTAAAATATGGTACTTGTTGGTCCCTGCCTGGCGCTCGGCATTAATGGGTACAACTAGGACTGGTCGGCTCGGAATCAGTATAATGTGTCTGAGTTGGGTATTCATGCTTCACTGCGGCATGGTATCTCAGTGGGCTAGCACTATAAAACCAGCTTCAGTCTGGGCTAGTACAAGCAGCTGCACATACACATACACACGCATGCACGTCGTCATATGAGGGAAATATTCTCAAGCACGACGTAAAACCCAATTTCACCTCACCTCACCTCACCTCACCTCACCTCACATGTCTGAAACTGGAGAGTAATCGCCCTCTGGCCAACATTTGATATCGTTACTCTTAATAGTGACAGGGATTCGTGAGTTTTCGACTCCATTTAGATTACGTCTGTAATTTCTATGAGGTTTGTGCAGTTGGTATTTGATGTTCAAGCAGACCCGATATCGATTCCAATATCGGTAAAATTTGTGAATGCTGTGTCCCGAAGGCCACGTTGTGAAATAGCTGGAATATTGCTAATTGTGACATACACAACTCGCTTATTCCCCCACATGTAATACAGTCCCGAATAGAAAGAACAACTCACATCACGTCATACACGTCTGATATATGCCTCTGTAGTATTATTCCGGCAAACCACAATGATAACGACATCTCTACTTGTAGAGTAGTACCCTCTCAACAGGCACTTGTAGTTCAATGTAGCCTTTCGCTTGACAGGTAATTTCGCCCACCTTTCTACAACCAACATGCTGACCAAAGATGGAGATACAGCAGACCTGGTCAGTCCTCTACTCTGTGGCCCTGGAACTGCCAGTCTGTCGTTTGATTACTTGCTGAAGGGAAACAACAAGGCAGCCACTCTGGACATATTGGTCCAGACAGAGGGAACACCATCTAAAGCCATTTCGCTTCCTTCAGCAGCATCATGGACATCTAAAAGTACAACGCTAGATATCAAAGCCAATTCAAAGGTAAATTACAGAAACAAGGGTGGAAAGTTACAATGTGTCCTGTACACGTAACTACCTTGACATGCTTCCAGTGTACATGTATGTGTGTTCATGTGGACGTATATAATAACATGGAGACTGTATTTGCTATGTTTTACAGATTATCTTCAGAGGAACCCGTGATCAGTATGGAAGTATTATAGCAATAGACAGCGTGAAAATAACCGTCAGTAAGTATTTCAAGGATATTGTATTGTTATTGTAAGAATGACTTAAACTGCAAAATATTGTTCTGGGTTAAGCAAGATCAAGTCACTTTGAACTCTAGACACTTTGAACTCTCTTAAGTCCTTTAGTAAAAGGTCACACTTCTGACCGGCATCACTATGCCAATTTGACCTTGGATGAGGAGGTTCATGAGGTTCTGTAAACCTAACTATTGTTATGAGAACCCCTCATCCCTTGTATATCTCTACAAGTTGATATTCTCGACACATTGTATTGTGCTATTGTTTATGCATTGTTCAGTTCCGTAACTATTGTTTAAGATAGCGGTAACTGCAAATGATCCTTACTTTCTAAGAACCGGAACGAATATTATAAAATGAGCCTCATAAATCCTCCCTTGGTTCAATAAAACACAAGAAACTTCATATTTCAATATTGACTGTCCAGATATTCAAGCTGGGCCTGTTCGCGTCCGTGACCATTCAGTATTTAGTTTAAATCTTTGACATCATGTTCCTTATGATTACGTCATCTGGAAGGGGCCGGGTAGTGTCTCCAAAACAAGCTCTTTCAGTAAACATGAAGGGGGGAGTCACAAAGGATCGTAGTTTCAAATTCCTTTTTTATACACTTTGATATCTAAGTCTGAGCCTAGCGTACTTCTACCTATCTCAAACACACATATGTTTCTTGCATATATTGTTTCCTGAAGTTAGTGATGCATATATTGCAAATTTTGCGTTTTTGGGGGTACCAAGATAAAAAGTCAAACAAAATGGGGATCGTGTGAGGCTGGAACCAATTCGTTAGAGGTTGACAGATAATATGTCGAAATAAAACTGCTGCATTTGTATCATTTTACAAGGCGAGGCTGACTGCTTTTTGCATCCGCTATTATGCGCGTAAACCGATCAACGAATATCCATGGTGTGCAAAACACCACGTTGATGGAAACCATAAATGACATAACAGTCGCAAAATATGTTTTTCTTGTTAAATCAATGTTTATCCCATCTCTCGGAGTGACAAAACCTACCTATATCACTCAAGTCAACTAAGGGTCAGGTCAAATCAGCAGATATCAGTCGTGAGATAAATCCGTTAACTGGAGTGACAAAACTCAAATGTTACTTTTTGCAGAAACAAGAACAAGACTAACCACGACTAATCCGACTTCAGTCCAGCTGATCACACACAAACAAACACCACCTAAACCAACTACACACAAACCAACTACACACAAACCAACTACACTGAAACCAACTACACACAAACCAACCAACTACACAAAACAAACTACACCTAAACTGACTACACACACAAACCACCACACATAAACAAACTAACACATAAACAGACACACAAACCAACAACACCTAAACCAACTAACACCCTAACTACACCTAAACCAACCACAAACACACAAACCAACTACACACTAAACCAACCAAACTAACTACACAAAACCAAACTACACACTAAACCAACTACACCTAAACAAATAAGCACAACTAACTACACCTAAACCAACCACACACAAAACCAACTACACCTAAACCAACTAAAAAACCAACTACACCTAAACTAACTACACACAAACCAACTAAATACTCTAAACCTAAAACCGACCACACAAAACCAACAACACCTAAACTGACTACACACTAAAACCAACTACACACAAACCAACTACACCTAAACCAACTACACACAAACCAACTACACCTAAACCAACTACACACACAAACCAAACTACACACCTAAACCAACTACACACAAACCAACTACACCTAAACCAACTACACACAAACCAACTACACCTAAACCAACTACACACAAACCAACTACACCTAAACCAACTACACACAAACCAACTACACCTACAACAAACCAACTACACCTAAACCAACTACACACAAAACTGACCACCTAAAATGACTACACACAAACCAAACTACACACAAACTACACACAAAACCTAAAACCACACACAAACAAACAACACCTAAAACCAACTACACACAAACAAACTACACCTAAACTGACTACACACAAAAACCAACTACACCTAAACCAACTACACACAAAACCAACTACACCTAAACCAACTACACACAAAACCAACTAACACCTAAAACCAACTACACAAAAAACCAACTACACAAACCAACAACACACTAAACCAACTACACACAAACTAACTCAATAAAACTACACCTAAACCAACTACACCTAAACCTGACTACACACAAACCAACTACACCTAAACCAACTACACCTAACACAAAACCTAACTACACCTAAACCAACTACACACAAACCAACTACACCTAAACCAACTACACACAAACCAACTACACCTAAACCAACTACACACAAACACAAACTACACACTAAACTAACTAAACTTAACCACACTACACACTGGACCAACAACACCTAAAACTAACTACACACAAACCAACTACACCTAAACTAACTACACACCCAACTACACTCTAACTAACAAAACACAAACACAAAACTACACACTCTAAACAAATTACACACAAACAAACCAACTACTTAAACCAATACACACAAAAACTACACTCTAAACCAACTACACACAAACCAACTACACACTAAACCAACTACACAAAACTAACTACACACAAAACCAACTACACAAAAACCAACATACAATACTGAAACAACACAAACCAAATCAACACCTAACTACACCAAAACCAACTACACCTAAACCAACTACACACAAACTAACTACACTCTAAACTGAATAACACATAAACTAACTACACAACTAACTACACACCAACTAACTACACACTAAACTAAACCAACTACACACAAACTGACAACACACAAACCAACTACACCTAAACCAACTACACCTAAAAACCAACTACACACTAAACCAACTACACACAAAACCAACTACACCTAAACTAACTACACACAAACTAACTAACACAAACTCAACTAAGACTTTAAACCAACTACACACACAAACCAACTACACCTAAACTAACTACACAAAAACCAACTACACTACACCTAAAACTAATCTACACACAAACAAACTACACTCTTAAACTAACTACACACAAACAAACTCACACACTAAACCAAACTACACACAAACCAACAACACCTAAACCAACTACACACAAACCAACTACACTACTAAAACCAACTACACACAAACCAACTACACATATAAACTGACAACACACAAAACCAACTACACTCTAAAACCAACTACACACAAACCAACTACACCTAAACCAACTAACACACTAAACCAACTACACCTAAACCAACTACAATAACACAAACCAACTACACCTAAACCAACTACACTCTAAAACCAACTACACTCTAAACCAACTACACACAAACCAACTACACCTAAACTTAACAACTAAACCAACTACACCTAAACCAACTACACACAAACCAACTACACCTAAAACCAACCACACACAAACCAACTACACCTTAAACTGACTACACACAAACTAACAACACCTAAACAACTACACCTAAAACCAACTACACACAAAACTAACTACACCTAAAACCAACTACACACACAAACCAACTACACCTAAACCAACTACACACAAACCAACTACACACACAAACCAACTACACCTAAACTGACTACACACACAACTACAACTACCTAAACCAACTACACACTAAACCAACTACAACTAAAAACCAACTACACCTAAACCAATCCACACCTAAAACCAACTACACCTAAACCAACTACACACAAAACCAACTACACCTAAAACCAACTACAATACAAACCAACTACACTCTAAACCAACTACACACAAAACCAACTACACCTAAAACCAACTACACACAAAACCAACTACACCTAAAACCAACTACACACAAACCAATCTACACCTAAACTAACTACACCTAAACCAACTACACACTAAACCAACTACACACAAAAAACTAACTACACCTAAACCAACTACACAAACCAACACACCTAAACCAACTACACACAAACCAACTACACCTAAACCAACTACACACACAAAAAACCAACTACACCTAAACCAACTACACCTAAACCTGACTACACACAAACCAACTACACCTAAACCAACTACACAAAACAAACCAACTACACTAAACCAACTACACATTAAACCAACTACACCTAAACCAACTACACCACAAACCAACCCTAAAACTACCACACACAAACCAACTACACCTAAACCAACTACACACAAACCAACTACACCTAAACCAACTACACACAAACCAACTACACCTAAACCAACTACACACAAACCAACTACACCTAAACCAACTACACCTAAACCAACTACACCTAAACCAACTACACACAAACCAACTACACCTAAACCAACTACACACAAACCAACTACACCTAAACCAACTACACACAAACCAACTACACCTAAACCAAACTACACACAAACCAACTACACCCAAACCAACTACACACAAACCGACCACACACAAACCAACTACACCTAAACCAACTACACACTAAACCAACTACACCTAAACCAACTACACCTAAACCAACTACACCTAAACCAACCACACACAAACCAACTACACCTAAACCAACTACACACAAACCAACTACACCTAAACCAACTACACCTAAACCAACTACACACTAAACCAACTACACCTAAACCAACTACACCTAAACCAACTACACCTAAACCAACTACACACACAGCCACGAACTACACAAACCAGCTACACTAAACCAACTACACAATAAAACCAACTACTCACAAACCAACCACACCTAAAGCAACTACACCTAAAACTAACAACAACTAAACCGAACTACAGCTAAATCAAATACACTTCCATTCGGCTTCCCTTCTTTTCCCTGGCCTTCTTTCTACCATTCCTTTCCTGCTTTCCACTTCTTTCCCTTCATTCCTAAAACCCTTTCTTTCCTTCTAAACAAACTCCTTTTCGTTCATCCTTCCAACCACAAACCTTCCTCCATATTTCTTTTCATTCCATTCCCTAGGCTCCGATTTTCATTCCTTTCTTTACAAACCAACCTAAATGGCTCAGCTACCTTCCTTCAACTAACCGACTCAACACCTAAATATTTTCTTCATTCACACAAACACTGTTCCCGATCCCTTCCTTCCTTCATTTTCATTCCTTCCTTCCTCCTGGCCTTCCATTCCTTCCTTTCATTACTGTCCTGGTTCTTTCTTCCTTCCTTGTCCTTCTGTTCCTTCTGGGCTGGGGCTCAGCAGGGGCTCCTTCCTTCGTTGGTCAGTGCTTCCTTCCTGGTGTGTCCTTTGGACTACTTCACCTCCGATCCATTCGGTCCTTCAGTATGGGGCCCAGCCATCAGGCTCCTGGGCTCGGCCAAGTGTGTCTGGGCTGGGCTGGGCTCGGCTGTGCTGGGCTCTGGCTCCGCTGCGGCTCACCTCAGTCAGCCATGGGGTCCATTCCTTCCGTCCTTCTTCCTGTGTGGTCCTTCCTGGTCGGTCCTGTTTCTCTGTCAGTGTTCCTGTGTCCTTCCTTCCTGTGTGGGATTCCAGTGTGTCTTCTTCGGCCTTCCTGGCTCCGTTGTTCCTTCCTGTTCATGGGCTTTCTGTCTGTGCCTGGGACTGGTCCCTGGCTACTCATCTGGGGCTCCTTCCTTCCTTCCTTCTGGGCTCCTTAGTTTCCTTCACTTCAGCTTCCTGGTGTCTTCCTCCATTTTCCTTCAGCAGGGCTCCTGGTCACCTGGTCCTGGATCCTGGGGCTCCTTCCTTCCTGTGTGTGTGTCCGTGGTTCCATCTTCCTCTTCCTGTGGGCTCAGGCTCAGCGTTTCTTTCTTCCTGTGTCTGGTCCTTCTCGAACCAACTACACTCTAAACCAACTACAACTAAAAACCAACTACACCTAAACCAACTACAACCTAAACCAACTACACACAAACCAACTACTCACAAACCAACTACACCTGAACCGACTACACCTAAACCAACTACACACAACCAACTACCAAACCAACTACACTAAACCAACTACACCTAAACCAACTACACAAAAACAACTACTTACAAACCAAGATTAAACTAACTACACTGAAACCGACAGATTTCAAACCAACTAACAAACCTTACTCATAAGAACTAACTACACCAAACATGGCACACACAAATCAAGCACACTTAGTCCTACAGTCAAACCAATTTCTCACAAAACCAACTACACTTCTGACTAGAGTCAAACCAACTTCTCACAAAACCAACTACACCTACAACAAACCAACTCTCGCAAACCAACTACACCTTACAGTCAAACCAACTATCTCACAAACCAACTACACCTACAGTCAAACTAACAACCAACTACAACAACCAACTACACCTACAGTCAAACCAACTTCTCACAAACCAACTACACTCTACAGTCAAACCAACTTCTCACAAACCAACTACACCTACAGTCAAACCAACTTCTCACAAACCAACTACACCTACAGTCAAACCAACTTCTCACAAACCAACTACACCTACATTCAAACCAACATCTCACAAACCAACTACACCTACAGTCAAACCAACATCTCACAAACCAACTACACCTACAGTCAAACCAACTTCTCACAAACCAACTACACTAAACCAACATTCAAAACCAACTTCTCACAAACCAACTACACCTACATTCAAACCACTTCTCACAAACCAACTACACCTACATTCAAACCAACTTCTCACAAACCAACTACACCTACATTCAAACCAACTTCTCTCACAAACCAACACCCTACATTCAAACCAACTTCTCACAAACCAACTACACCTACAGTCAAACCCAACATTCACAACTTTACAACTATACCACCTACATTCAAACCAACTTCTCACAAACCAACTACACCTACAGTCGTCTAAACCAACTTCACAAACCAACTACACCTACAGTCAAACCAACTTCTCACAAACCAACTACACCTACATTCAAACCAACATCTCACAAACCAACTACACCTACAGTCAAACCAACATCTCACAAACCAACTACACCTACAGTCAAACCAACTTCTCACAAACCAACTACACCTACATTCAAACCAACATCTCACAAACCAACTACACCTACATTCAAACCAACATCTCACAAACCAACTACACCTACATTCAAACCAACATCTCACAAGCCAACTTCACCTACATTCAAACCAACTTCTCACAAACCAACTACACCTACATTCAAACCAACTTCTCACAAACCAACTACACCTACATTCAAACCAACTTCTCACAAACCAACTACACCTACATTCAAACCAACATCTCACAAACCAACTACACCTACATTCAAACCAACATCTCACAAGCCAACTACACCTACATTCAAACCAACTTCTCACAAACCAACTACACCTACATTCAAACCAACTTCTCACAAACCAACTACACCTACATTCAAACCAACATCTCACACAAACCAACTACACCTACAGTCAAACCAACATCTCACAAACCAACTATACCTACATTCAAACCAACTTCTCACAAACCAACCACACCTATATTCAAACCAACTTCTCACAAACCAACTACACCTACATTCAAACCAACATCTCACAAACCAACTACACCTACATTCAAACCAACATCTCACAAGCCAACTTCACCCAACTCCACACCAGCATCAACTACTCAACACATATTCACACCAAAAACATCCTTACCGACACACAAAACACGCAAACCAACATCACCTGCATCAACCACCAACAACCCATCTTCACATTCAACAACTGGTCACAAGGTTGAGAATGCGGACCTCTTGGCTGGGCAGCACAGAAATATCATCATCGGTGTCACCGTCCCTCTCGTCGCCATTTTGGCCATTCTTGCCGCCATCTTTTTATACAAGAAACGTACTCCACGGAAGTCGACCTATATTACTGACGACACTGTGTCTGGGCCCTGGGTTGGTGTTGGCTCTCAAGACAATTTGGAGAAGTACATCGAACACCCAAACGAAATGTACAACATGGCCGTCTCATCAATGCACGAACAAGCCGACCAAGACAGTTTCGAAGAGGTCAGGCTTTGAGAAACAACGTCACGGTCTATCAAGATCGATGGAAAGTGTTATATACATAGCCAGGATATGGATTTTGAAAGGGTCATACTATATTTACATGTGCATGTACTCAGATATGACTGTTTTACTTTTCATATTCCAGTGGACGCTCGGGTAGCCTAGCGGTTAAAGCATTCGCTCGCCACAAATTGGTTTCGATTCGATTCAATTTCGATTGTGTGTCACCCGTATTGTGGTGTCACCCCTCTCTGATGTTGGTGGAATACCGCTAAAACGGCAAGTCATGCCCACTGACTTACTCATGTTCCAGAGATAATACGCTATTGTTGTTGTGGTATTACAAAACATTTTTGTTCTTATTTATGTTCGCATCTTTCGAGTACCATTACCAGCACGTTGTTTACTCACGATGTAAGCCAATCTATTCTGGATCCAGGTAAATTTTGGGTGATTTTGTTTGTGGTCGAAGTGCATAGCCAGACATCTCTTTGCTGCAACATGTACACATGCCATAGTCTGTATCACTGTCCACACCTCGCATTAAGGACATTAACATGGCATTGGTTGTATACTCTCACCCCTATCAGTGTTTGGATCATGTGCCTTGAAGTAAACGTTTTAACTAATTTTGCAAAGTGTGTAACTATCTAGCATACAGCTTAAGAATGATAACATGTGATGATCTGAGAAAATATGACAACGGATGCTTCTTTTTAACCAATATATTGCGCATCGGACCTGGATAAGTGTGTAATTAATCATCTCTAGTGTGTCTGCATGTTTCTATTCCTAACATCAACTCACACTTACTTTCTTTGTCGGTGCATGGCATCTGCCGGGCATGTATTTATCCATTAGATGGTTATGTCGTCCCTTCTTGTGGTTTCTCTGCTGGCAGAGAATGTTCCTGGGAATATCATTCTTTAACAATGTTATAGTTAGCATATGTGTTAAACAATTGCTTTCATCACCTTCTGTGTATTACATTTTAGATGGAACAAGGCATGTGTATTGGTGGTGTTGAATAAAGTCGTAACCCCTTCGAGTTGAATTGTGAACGTGACGTGAAGGCCAATGACGTGATGAAGAAAGGCTGAGTCTGAAAGATGTCTTCCTCAGTCAAGAATAGAAACTCTTAGGATACTAATGAATATCTGTCACTGAATGATTATGTGTATTAATATTCCTGCAGTTAAACATTGCTAGTCTTTATTCATGTGAATGTAGGCCATCGGCCCATGGTACAACGTTATACATTGGCAGCCTTCAAGCTGTAGCGACGACGATTGTTAGCATAGAAGATAAACAAGGCAAGATTTCTTAAAACCAGAGGAGAAGCATTACTCATCAGTCGGTTAAATTTACACAAACAAGGTAGGATGGGTGAAAACATCGACAGGGATAAAACGTTTACGTAGATCATCATAAGCAGTACAAATCAGTAAGAAGTGGTACTCATTTTCTACATAGTTACAGGAACACATTTCACACAATCTTGAGCTTTTTGGTTTCTTTATATATCTACCGGTTTCTATATTCGCCTGCTGTGTTGGTATCTGACATACATATATAGAACCTCGCGTTGTGTATACATCATTCCTCAGTGGAAGATGAAAACGTTAACATAGAACACTATTTTGAGTGAGTGAGTGAGTGGGTGTAGGTTTACGCCGCACGCAGCGGTATTCCCGCTATGTGGCGGCGGTCTGTAAATAATCGAGTCGAGACCAGACAATCCAGTGATCAACAGCATGAGCATCGATCTGCGCAATTGGGAACCGATGACATGTGTCAACCAAGCCACCGAGCCTGTCTACCCGCTCCCTTTAGTCGCCTCTTACGACAAGCATGGGTTACTGAAGGTTCATTCTAACCCGGACCTTCACGGGTCGAACACTAGTTTGAGCAGAGTCTGGGAAGACGTCTGAGGCGGAGTAATTCGCTGTGCAGAGTTGCGTCCCTTGGGCGTTCCATCGAAGAGTGATTTTGGGGGTCGGTTTTGTTCATATTGTCAGAATTTGTTCAGCTTTGCCATCTTATACTTGTAGTAAGGTAAGCATTCAACTTTGACTATTATTTTATCAGCTTACATATGCATGATGTCTGGAGTCCCCCACAGCGATATTGCTGGAATATCGCTATAAGTGGCGTAAAACCATGCACACGCACTCACTTATATATGCAACTACATTAGTCATAACAACTTATTCAGTAACTTGTGTAAGTGACTTATTCACTGCCAGTACATTGAGTATAGCTGTGGATATCTAAACACACATTAACACTTACCAAAGCTAAATCGAAAAGTTCATTTCAAAATTGTTCAGAATTTAAATTGTTCAGGCTGCATTTTTCGACAAGCTAGTCCATCGAATCATCACCTGAATTCTCCCGCCTGCTCGGCACCAGTGCAACACGTACTCGTACTTAATCTCTACGTCGGTGAAATAACCTTCCGCCGCCACTGATAATAACCACGTCATTATAGTTGAAGTACGCCTTCATTTTGCTAGATACCTTAGTGCATTGGGTGGGTGAGACTGCGGATATGTATTACTCAGAAGTGGACACTGTCAGTCACTGTGATTAGTTACATTCATTTTCATGCTCAGACACGTTTTACGGTCGAGGTGATATTGCTGTTTGAAATCTGAGCTTGTATCTATTTGACAGACAGAATGTTATTTTTAGCATTGATCACGGCATCTCAACAACGTCTGATCTGTGTTCACTCGTACTTGGGATCCAGTCTGTCGAAATTTCCAAAAGGGGCTCAGATTGTAAGAACATTGGCGAGCATGTGTGCCCGGAAGTCTTCGTGTGGGTCAAGCTTTATGCTTATACGGATTATACATACATCGTAATTCGAATTTATTATTGTATCATTGGAGTGAGTGAGTATGGTTTTACGACGCTTTTAGCAATGTTCCAGGAATATCACGGCGGGGGACACCAAAAATGGGCTTCACACATTGCACCCATATGGGGAATCGAACCCGGGTCTTCGGCGTGACGAGCGAATGCTTTAACTACTAGGCTACCCCACCGCCCAGTATCATGTGAAATAACGATCATAGCACAAGGCATAAAACAACGTGTCGATGACATTTTCTCGTACCTAGGCAATACACAAGGCTTTTTTTTAATAAATAATCTAGTCTGTTCGAGACAATCTAGTGATTAACATCATGAGCATCGGTGTACGCAAATCGGATACCATGACATGCATCTGTCAACGAATCTGACCACCCGACACTGCTCTTTACCTCCTACGACAAGCCAAATCCGCATCTTCCTGGGGCTTCACCTATGTGAACAAGTATGCTGTTGTATGCTAACAAGTATCTAATAAGTCGTTGTTGGCGGTGGAGTTTCGAAACAACTAACATGATGTCAAAGAATATAGAGGGACTATACACTACACATGGACAAACATATTCCATTAACCTCCACAGATTTCCATGCAACGACAAGTGTTGATCACAAAGTATAATATATAACGTTCTTATGCAATATGTCCCGAGCATGACACATTCGAATTCATTACAAGGTTCATGGTAGCAAAGATCAAAGATAACTTAACTTCCTGCCTAACCGACTTCGCTCATCGCTTTCCATGAAACAACGTACTTGTGCATTATCAGCGGAAGATATACAGGTGCAGAGTGAGCAGACAGCGCACAAAGTAACGTTGACTGTCCATCCATGATGATCTTTCCCCGGCCGTCCATCATGACGTATAGCGCTATAGTTTTGGTCATCTTGGTCCAGTCTACCACAGGTAATTAATGTCTTCAGACTTGACATGAAAAAGACAATGATGTCTATCCCGACCTAGACGTGGTCACTTTTGACCACTGCCTCACTCGTTTGGATCGATATGTAAAAGAAGCTATGCCAATATTAACACGAGATCTAATCGGTACTCTTGCAAAGTGAGTGAGGGAGTGAGTTTAGTTTTACGCCGCACTTAGCAATATTCCAGCTATATGGCGTCTCGCAAAGTCTCTGCAGCCCCAACAGCAAAATGTACAGGGGTGACGATTTGATGTTCAGAGAGTGTTCTTCTTCAAGTGGTATTTTCAAGCTGGTATGATGAAGAGAAACCATGTTTATGACTAGACGACTTCCTTATTGCAATATATGCGGCTTGTCGTAGTAGATGTTGACATCGTTATCAAGCAAGTGATCACTTGATCAAGTGACGTTGCAACTATTGCAATAAAGAAGATAAACGAGTGAAGAGGACTGTTACCTGTTTCTCACGTGTTTCACAAGATGGACAGCTACATAAGGAAAGCTACATTGTGCGCACAACAGGAAACACTTATGACGTGAAATATACACATAGGGAACGTCGAGGATTCACTATCATTGCAATACACCATAGCAAGAGTTGGATATGGTAAATATCTTTAAGTCAATAAAAGTGAAACAGTAAATATTTTTACGTTGGAATGTTTCACATTTATCCAAACACTTTAAATTTCCTCTCAGACAATAGTGGTTTCGACAAAGATAGGGTTGATTCAGTGTGGGTACAGTAATTTCTGTCGGTAAAGCTAGCCCATCCGGCCGTCAAGTTTCAATCAAATGTTCTCCCGTGGACTTCAATGGGAGCTTTACATATATTAATTAAACAGTTAGACATTCAACGGCAAATTCTGTATACGTGTTCATGTACACGTAGTATGGCCTGCTTTTCCGAATACTTGAAGGCATATAAAATTATCTTCCTTAAAATATTGGATGCTTTAATTATAGTCTCATCAGTTATAGTCTCATTTCCGTAATTTAATTTTACAATACAATGTACCTCATCGTTATCAATAAGGTACACTTAAAGAAATCAGATGTTAAATTGACTCCTACAGTTGAAGAAGTGTGTCCTATATTATACAAATAGGTGTGCATGACCCTGCTATCACCCAGTAGACGGTGAAAAGAGGACCGCAGCATCACTATATTTTTGGACAAAATATTACGTGACGTTCCGTGATCTTCACCACGCGACCTTCACACCGATATAAGGGAAGTCCATAACGAGTGTGACCTTTCCAGGCGGCAGTGATGGTAAGACAACGTCTCCTTTTGGACAGAAGTACCTGTCGGAAAACTGTAACCGGAAGTAATCGCAGTAGCACCCAGCTCATCCCCAATGTATTCCATCGTGTTCAAGTCTGGGAACAGGAAGGCCAGACCATGACATCAACATCGACGTTACGTTAGATGTTGGAACCGCTGCATGTCATATTGAAATGTCAGCCCCTGTCCATGGAGCTGCATGGATGGCAGACGGCCAGGGTCATTATTCCGATAATGCATGACAGTACGATTCTTCTGGACGACATTAATTTGAGATCTGCCCATGGCACAAAATGCTCCCAACCAAAACGCTGCCCCTGCTAATCGGAAAACCTCATGAACACAACAGTCTGTGTGATATCCAAACTCCCACGTCACAGCCGTACCCTGTCGGCAAAGCGCAAAGTGAAGTGTGACTCGACACGTCTGGTCCAGACTCAATTATTTACAGACCACCACCATTTAGCTGGAATATTGCTGAGTGCGGCGTTAAACAACAAACAAACAAACTATATTGTGTGACGAATACAGTCCCGGCACGCTCACGTTGCTGATTTGTGAGTCGCTGAATGCTCATTTTTATCATTAACAGTTTTATTAAATTTTGATGCGTTTCAGGATAAGAATTGACTGTTTATCTCGTTCACAAGTGCCGACAAAGTCATCGATTCATTAGACTGTGCTGCGCAGTCTCCATCCTTTTTTGCACACCTGGCTGTTCCTCTCTTTGCACCCCTCGCTCGTAACATATAGTGAACTGTGTCAAGATTTTAATGATAGTTTGTTAAATAACCTTTTTATTTTTATGACATAAATTCTGAAAAAAAATCACAGAGTCGGTCTGATGTTTTGGTTATGATCAGTGTTTCATTGAGTACTATATGTTTAGTAGGTTTCGAGTTAGACTGCAATTCATCGGTCCGATTTTGAGCCGAACAGACTATAGTTGCGCTTGATTGTTGTGTAGCACTCGTTATTCATACTGTTTGACCAAATTGTTCACGTCGTGTTACTGTTGTGTGCAGCGCAATATCTGTATAAATCTCATATAAAACTAAAGACATATACCTCCTCACAAATAGCACCAATAATGTAGGTGTCAGGTTTCCAATTTTGTTGAGTATATAAACTCATGAAGTATCGTATTGTCGGTTATGTACTTTACCAGTACATCACATTTTCCTAACCGAAAACCGATGGTTTGCATCAAACGATTGAAAGTATGGTCTTCAAGTTCTGACATAATGAAGATATAATAGAAACTAATTTAAACAATCGTTCGGTTACACCGTGGTGAATGGTATATTTTTCTCTCGTTTGTTGAAAATCGACAGACGTACTTTACACTATCGCGTTATGCTGAGTAACCCGATCTCTCTGTGGAATATGAAATCATATGCTGTCTTCAGACGGTCATGCGTGGTGAATACATTGTAAAGGTTTCTAACACACGACAAAGACTACTAAGGTATGCCTTAGAAGATTTATGAATTATATACTAAAACCAGTGTATAAAATATAGCCCGCCCTACTGCCCATGATGGTCTATTTTGGTGAAGGACGATCTTTTAAATAAGTAAGGCTGTCCTTGGTCGGGGGCAATATTTGAAAAAAATAAACTTAACTTGCTTTGAATGAAGAGTTTTAGTTTTGGGACTGGCTGTGTTTGTTCAGGACAGGTCACTTTTTGGACAGCCAGTCCTTGGACAGGACACATTTCAAAACTATTTTATACACTGCTAAAACATAAAGACATTACTGTAATCATGAGTAATCATGAATGTGTGATCAGGAACATATGAGCATGTGTTTGTGAATCACTGCACCAAATGGTGATTATACCAAGTATTGTTCCTGAAGAAGAGAGCGTATCCTTCGGTACCGTTTCACCCGTCACAAACATATACAATGAGATGACTGCTGACCTGTTAAAACACGGGAACATAAGTCAAATTAGGCAATCAATCGGACATTATATTAGTCAAATTTGGAGATGCTCCATACATGTTTACCACAGAACCTTTTGAAAACTTTACCTAGGCCTAGAATGTTGGGACCTTTAATCAAACATCTTAGCAAGAGTGGTATGGGGCAGGAAAAGGAGTTTGTATTACATAACGCGGTGCACAGAACATTACTCTTGTGTTTTGTATGTTTTTTCCTCTTTCACCAGGACAATAATGAGACACAAGCATATTATCAAGCCGCTTGATATGTATATAGAGATTATTAACCGAGTGTGTTTCCGTATCATTAATATCATATCTTAGGAATAAAAATTGTATTATGGGAGCCTTTGACGAGTTACTATGTAAATAATCTCTTTGTCATATAATGTCATTCTTAAAATTACTCTAAAAAAGAAGCAAATCGTACGTGAATTTACATATGAAGAGAATCGTGCATTCGCGTAAGAATACTTAGCGGTACACCAAGGTGAAGGTCGTTCATGACGGCTGCATATGGTTGTCGCTAGTCGCTAATACAGTGCAAACATAACTCATGCCTAAAATATGATCTTTCCGTCTAAAAAGAACAACAAAATCAGGCAGGGTTTTCTTGGTAGTGTTTCTATTTTCATTGCGGGTAATCACCTTATCAATATCAGTTTCTGATACCTGACAGGAATCCATTCGTCGTCTTCTTTGTTGTGATCGATAGATCGAAATTCTTGGTTGGTACCTTTCTTAGACGATAGCCTGTCACTCTGTGTATGGAGTTTTGAGAAAGAAGTTCGTGGATTGACGTAATTTGCATAGTTATCAGATTTGGATACAAAGTTTATCAGATTGCTTTAATGCATCGATAACACCCTCCATTAGATGATAATTGTAGGTATCCCATATTGCGTTAGGTGAAGATTTCTTTGAGTGGCATTTGAGTGAAGATATTTGAAATTGATACTTGAAGATATATCAAACCGACATGTCACTGCATAACCCCAAATGAATTTATGATATCATACACATTCCAGATATCCTGGATTGAGTGAGTGAGTGAGGTTCATGAGCGGAATATAGAAGTTGGTATTCAAGTATAACACAAAATATTACGGACGTCAACTTTTTCTTTATTGTATACACAACGTGTCTGGGCTTTTCCTTGCCCCTTCGTCAGGTCAGGTAATTACATTATCTAATCTGTCGACAAAGGACAGTAAAATGAGTAGATAATCACAGATAGATAATTCATATCCTGGATTGAATTTCACATACTGTAAACATAATCATATGACAACAAGCCACAAACCTTTGAGTATGATTAACAGTTGAAGTATGCGTTGTTTATGCCTAAGACACACTGACTGGGCGCTTTTATGAAACTGGCAAAATGGACGACTGTTGAAATCGATGAAGAGTGAATGATTGAAATTTATGTTATAGAGTCAGTACTTATTGATAACAAATACATTGTTAACAAACGTCACGAAGTTCTGCTCGATTTGGACATTAGGTGAGGTGAGGTGAGGTGAGGTGAGGTGAGGTGAATTGACATAGGGTTTAACGTCTCACTTAAGAATATTTCGCTCATATGACGACGTGCATGCGTGTCTATGTGTGGATGCTTGTACTAGCCCAGACTGAAGCTGGTTTTACAGTGCTAGCTCACTGAGATACCATGACGCAGTTAAGCATGAATATCCCACTCAGATACATTATAGTGACTCCGAGCCGACCAATCATTGCTGTACCCATTCATACCGAGCGCCAGGCAGGGAGCTTTGGACATTAACATAGTAATAATTACGCTGATTGACATAATATTATATACAATATATTACATACATACATACATACATACATGCACATACACCCACCGACCCACGCACACACGCATACATGCACGCATGCATGCATACATACATACATACATACATACATACATACATACATGCATACATACATACATACATACATACATTCTTTATTCATGCGCACCAGCACATTCATGCATATGGAGGTGATTGCCCAAGACCCTCTGTGTAGTATTTTACGCTGAATTTACTCTAATCACAGCTGCACCCACCAGTCACCCATGCATCAGCGAGATCCACTGCGACATGGACAACCATACGGACCCATTATGCGGATTTACAGCTACAAATTGGGAGCGTGGAACATCTTTGCTAAACGGGCCACAGACGGATGCATCAAACAAGGGTGAGATTTTCCCGTGAACCAGACACAGCAAATGTTGTGCAAATGTCACAGCCATTTTCTATCAGTTCTAGGCCATGACATACCACATATGTGTAGTGTTACCATGGTGCATTAATTTAGTACCTGTGTCCTAATTCTACAGGGCAATGATTATACACAACCACACAATTAGGAAGTTTACATTTATGCATAATATTTTTACAAACACGCCATGAAGATCACTTTAACTAAAAGCAGGATGCATACGTATATACACATCTGGCATTGCAATTTTCAATGGCTATTCTATAGGTCATTTTGTATACCTGGCCCAATCTTCAAATGGACACAGTCACCAAGTGGCTACACTGACATCACCACACTTCTGCAGAGACCAGACCGTCTGTGTGTCTGCAATGTACTGGCACAGTGGGGACACGCACCATCACCTGACAGTACATGTAGCTGGTGACCATGCGACAGTACAACCAACGACAGAAGGAGCCTGGACAGGAATTAACATGACATTCCACGTGAAACGTCATGGCACGGTAGGAGACGAACGACTGCTGTTGAATGCGTTGCTTTAAAGTTACAAGGCTGAATTGATATTTTTGGAACATTTCTATCTGACATTGTAAACCAAACGTCACCGTGTTCTTTAATCGGATTGGTTGAAAAATATGATAGAACGGTATTCGATTCCCGGAAGTTGCAAGACTATTCACTGCGTATTGACACGTACAAATATCGCACACAATTGCATTGTTGCGTCGTCAGCAGTGGTGACGTCATTCAAATCATATTGTGACGTAAAGTCGGAATGACGTCACAGATGAGCAGTTCCAGATGCTACCATGGGAACCAGCTGATACGGCCAGCTGATGACACTTCACTGCTGTACCCGTACTCGATATATATATGTCAATGAGTGCAGACAGTAAAACCCATGTGGGCCTTTTGGTTTACTTTTGTGTTTACAATCACGCTAACGCCGTCGGTTCCGAATAAATTCCCGGGCTTCATATACTCAATAACACCCGGACGTTGGCCAACACTTGATGCTTATCTCCTAAATGTACGTTTTTTGTATGCGTTATTGATAAATTTTCACTGATGACGTTTTCCTTCTCTCCTTTTCACGTAAATTACGCAAATATTTATGTGAAAACTCAATTCTTGAAAGTCTGTTGCGTACATGTACGCTTGATTCAAATATGAATAACAAACACGTAAACCAACATTTCAACTTTATCATATTTTTACAATTAATGGAAACTGGCAAAATACCTAATTAAATTGAGTTTGGTACAATTTATTTGGTTACTCAAAGGAAAATTAGGATACGCAGTTGAGATGAACACAAGCGAGTACATAATTCAATGACCCAGGCAGTTATCTGTAGCTTTGTTTTCAGGTATCATTTCACGGCAGACTTGCACCAAACGTCACTCAGGCGTTAGATGATATCAATATCACCAAGGGAAAATGTAAGTACATTTGAGTATCTTCACTCTAGTGAGACTTTATGCATCCAGAACCATTAATAACTGTTATTCCTTTTTTTATCAAATCTTAAAATCAATACTTCTGTGTATTTTACACAAACTCAGATGATACCTTAGCGGCCGTACCATTATACAATACTAACATAGTAATAGTAATAGTAGTAGTAGTGACTGCGTGAGTGAGTTAATATGTTACCTCACAAGGGCAATATTTCAACCATTACGTGACGAGAGTAGTAGTAGTAGTAGTAGTAGTTGTTGTTGTTGTTTGTAGTATCAGTAGTAGTAGTAGTAGTAGTTGTAGTAGTAGTAGTAGTAGTAGTAGTAGTAGTAGTAGTTGTAGTAGTGACTGCGTGAGTGAGTTAAAATGTTACCTCACAAGGGCAATATTTCAAACATTGCATGACGAGAGTAGTAGTAGTAGTAGTAGTAGTAGTAGTAGTAGTAGTAGTGACTGCGTGAGTGAGTTAATATGTTACCTCACAAGGGCAATATTTCAACCATTACGTGACGAGTAGTAGTAGTACTAGTAGTAGTAGTAGTAGTAGTAGTAGTTGTTGTTGTTGTTGTTGTTTGTAGTATCAGTAGTAGTAGTAGTAGTAGTGACTGCGTGAGTGAGTTAATATGTTACCTCACAAGGGCAATATTTCAACCATTACGTGACGAGAGTAGTAGTAGTAGTAGTAGTAGTAGTAGTAGTAGTAGTAGTAGTACTGCGTGAGTGAGTTAATATGTTACCTTTTCAACCATTGCGTGACGAGAGCAGTCAGTAGTAGTAGTAGTAGTAGTAGTAAAGTAGTAGTTGACTGCGTGATGAGCTAAATATGTTGGGCACAATTTGTTACGAGTAGTAGCAGTAGTAGTAGTAGTAGTAGTAGTAGTAGTAGTAGTAGTAGTGACTGCGTGAGTGAGTTAATATGTTACCCTCACAAGGGCAATATTTCAACCATTGACGACGAGTAGCAGTAGCAGTAGTGTGTTGTTTGTAGTTGTGTTTGTAGTATCAGTAGTAGTAGTAGTAGTAGTAGTAGTAGTAGTAGTAGTGACTGCGTGAGTGAGTTAAAATGTTACCTCACAAGGGCAATATTTCAACCATTGCATGACGAGAGTAGTAGTAGTAGAAGTAGTAGTAGTTGCGAGGTAGTAGCAGTAGTAGTAGTAGTAGTAGTAGTAGTAGTAGTGACTGCGTGAGTGAGTTAATATGTTACCTCACAAGGGCAATATTTCAACCATTACGTGACGAGAGTAGTAGTAGTAGTAGTAGTAGTAGTAGTAGTAGTGACTGCGTGAGTGAGTTAATATGTTACCCGGCATTAAGGGCAATATTTCAACCATTACGTAGAGTAGTAATTGTAGTAGTAGTAGTAGTAGCTGTAGCAGTAGCAGCATCAGTAGTAGTAGTAGTAGTAGTAGCAGTAGCAGCAGTAGTAGTAGTAGTAGTAGTAGACTGCGCGTGAGTGATTTTAAAATGTTACAGTACAAGGGCAATATTTCAACCATTGCGTACGACAGTAGTAGCAGCAGTAGCAGTAGTAGCAGTAGAAGTAGCAGTAGTTGTTGTTTGTTTGTAGTATCAGTAGTAGTAGTAGTAGTAGTAGTAGTAGTAGTAGTAGTAGTAGTGACTGCGTGAGTGAGTTAATATGTTACCTCACAAGGGCAATATTTCAACCATTACGTGACGAGAGTAGTAGTAGTAGTAGTAGTAGTAGTAGTAGTAATAGTAGCAGTATTAGTAGTTGTTGTTTGTAGTATCAGTAGTAGTAGTAGTAGTAGTAGTAGTAGTAGTGACTGCGTAAGTGAGTTAAAATGTTACCTCACAAGGGCAATATTTCAACCATTTCGTGACGAGAGTAGTAGTAGTAGTAGTAGTAATATTAGTAGTAGTAGTAGTAGTAGTTGTTGTTGTTGTTGTTGTTAGTGGTATCAGTAGTAGTAGTAGTAGTAGTAGTAGTAGTAGTAGTAGTAGTAGTAGCGGTAGTAGTAGTATATTGTAACTGCAAATGTTCATAAAAACTGCAATCGTCTTCCACAAAGTTACACACAATATTTATATAATCTCTAATATAATGATACAGAATCATGTATCTGTCTCACCAAACAGTACAATTCCATGTTCTATCTCATGTTACCAAACAAACGGCGATGATCTCTATTGATCTATAACATTTCTAACATACAAGTCGACAGTAGATGTAGTATTTATAATTACTGTACGTACGTAACAACCAATCGACACTCTTCAAGTATTTTCAGGGACTATGCTCCTGTGTTGTTGATATAGAGCAATCCAAACAGTAACTGACTATCTTATGTGGTAAATGTTGAGCAAAACGTCAACTGGTACTACATCAAGACCAACTGCTTCGCTTTTCTCGGTGTGCAAAAATGTTTGTTCCACTTCATAAAAAGAGATATGCTAAGCTTGAGTGTATCCGCCTGCACTTACCCTATATCGTTTTATACACCTATATCGTTTTTTCACACAATTTGTAATAGTAGGCTTCATTCAACGAGTTCTTATCTTCATCGTTAAAAAGCATTATCGTCCGCTCCGTGTTCCAGCACAGTGTAAACACAACAATTTGGTGAGATGTCGTAGCCTGTTGGATCCCTAGGAACAGTGTTGGAGGAATTTTGTCATTACCTTAGCCATAAACGACTAATTTTGGAAGTTTCGATTGCTGATCTAGCTGCGGTAAACGTTATCAAAATAGGGACATTACCAGGTGTATGTGACTGTATGTTGCCTCACCTTTGGCACCCGTCAGTAACATATGCAAAGGCTATTCAACTGTTCACCTGGAAAATCGGACAAGTAAGAGTGAGTGAGTGAGTTGAGTTTTACTCAGCAATATTCCAGCTATATGGCGGCGGTCTGTAAATAATCGAGTCTGGACCAGACAATCCAGGGATCAAGGACAAGTAAAACTGACTGACTGACTGAGTTTGGTTTTACGCCGCTTTTAGCAATATTCCAGCAACATCACGGCGGGGACACCAGAAATGGGCTTCACACATTGTGCCCATGTGGGGATTCGAACCCGGGTCTTCGGCGTGACGAGCCAACGCTTTAACCACTAGGCTACCCCACCGCCCCAGGACAAGTAAGAGACTAGTCAAACTAGAGCACAGCATTGGACATCTTTCTTGTCACTGATACGTCACATTCACAATATGGTCCATATGTGTACCATAAAGCACTATGAAGGCTTAACAGAGGCCTTAGATGTTACAACCGTGATCTAACAAGTTATGTACAAGAGTAGCATGACCATCTGTGAAATCTTGGTTAAAATGCATGCTCCAAACAACAAAGGCTGGAGCTATTAAAATATTGCCCTACATAAAGGCAAAATTGACCATCGGAAAGTTGAAATAATCCCTTGTGTCATGGAGCCTTGTGGAAAGTTTGCTGCGACTGTTTGTTGAATCTTCATCTATAGGTCTAAATATGAAACCAAGAGGTGGTCTCATTTATTTCCTTTATTTCAAGTTCAGGGGGGTCAATCAATGGAAGGTAATTAGCTATTTGATGGTTATTGGAGGCTAGTAGATCATCGATATACCTGAAGCTTAAGTTACACTTCTTGGCCAAATGACCTTGTGTTGATTTTGCATATATTCTAATTCACAAGCACGAAGAAACAGATCAGTAAAGAGGGGATTATTTTGTTACCAATTGAGATACCTACTTCTTGTCTAAATATCGTATCCCACATATTACGCAGATGTTATCAATGAGGAAAAACATCATTTTACATAGTGCTTTTCAGTAACATTCAGAGGGCGTTTGCTCTCAGTTTTGAAAAGTTGTACGGCATCTCTGAAGATAAACGTATTTATATCTGTGCTCAACAAATGTAACATGGATCAACCAATGAAGCGTTTCCTTACGTTTGCCATGTGGGTTGATAATGTACAACGTTGAAACGTTTGACTGAACAGTACCCGAGTCATTGTCCGAGATTGTAAAAATTCAAGGAAATCCTTTGAGATTCCTTTGAGAATCCATACAGTATTAATTCGCGAATACTGTCTCTAACAACTTCAGTGAATGAAGATTCTAGAGTCTCAGAATCCAGTACAAGAGAGGAATGGGCATATCATCAGTCATGCCAAAAGTACATAGTACTGCATGGTTGTGGCAGATTATATATTGACACTGGTATTCTTACTTATACGAAGCAATTTGATCACACAATTAAGTTAGTGATGTTTACATATGATGGTTATGTTATTTGTGGCCTTGTCGTAAAACATTTCGTGATAAATATTCGGACATCGTTTTACGAATCTCAGAAACATTGACAGTTCAAGTGATCAATTACTCAACATACGTTAAACTACATAGCGTTAGATAAATGCCTATCAAAGCCCGCGACAGAATCCATTTTCCTCTCCGAAAAATGGAATATTTTATCTGAAAGAAGTAGAATTTTAAACCCAAAAAACAAACAATAATAAAAATTGTTCAGAATGTCGAACATCCATATACTACTGAGAATAAAAAAATGTGTACTACCATTATTCGGGAAGTATTATTGAGCATATTTTTCAAAATTTCAGGTTCCATGTCGTCAACAAAAACTAGTACGATCTACGGACGGACGAATCTATCCCTGACCACTAAACGCAAAACAAACGATCACAATCGAAGTACGCCTAAAACAATCACGAACAAACAAGCTACACATAAATCAACAACACCCAAAACAACTACACCTAAACCACACACACACAAAACAACTAAAGCTAAACCAACTATTCACAACGCAACAAAACCCAAACAAAACAACTACAAACAAACTGCACCAAACCCAACAACACGCAAATCAGTAACGCAAACCAACACTCACACAATTGACAACACAAACCAATACCAACTACACACAAAGTTGACACACCTACAAAGCACACTCACAAAGCAACTACACACCCAACCACTCACAAACAACTACACCTTAAACCAACCACACTACAACTACACAAAACCAACTACAATTTCCAAAACCAACACACACAAAAACAACTACACCTAAACCAACCACACACAAAACAACTACACAAAACCACACAAAACCAACTACACACCACAACTACACAACTACACAAAACCAAAACCAACCACACACAAAACAACTACACCTAAACCAACCACACACAAAACAACTACACCTAAACCAACCACACACAAAACAACTACACCTAAACCAACTACACACAAAGCAACTACACCTAAACCAACTACACACAAACCAACTACACCTAAACCAACCACACAAAAAGCAACTACACCTAAACCAACTACACACACAAACAACAGCACACCAAACCAACTACACCAAACCAACTACACACAAAACAACTACACACCACACACAAGCCAACTACACACTAAACCAATACACACACCAACCAACTACACACAAAACCAACACACAAAAAACCACAACTACACTAAACCACACTAACCAACTACACCTGTAACAACCACACACAAAACAACTACACCTAAACCAACTACACACAAAAACCGCTACTACACTGTAACCAACTACACACAAAACCAACTACACCTGAACCAACCACACACTAAACTACACCTAAAACCAAACACACAAACCAACTACACCTAAACCAACTACACACACAAACTACACCAACTACACCTAAACCAAACCACTACACAAAAACAACACACTACACCTAAACCAACCACACACAAACCAACTACACCTAAACCAACCACACACAAAACCAACTACCTAAAACAACTAAACCAACTACACACAAACCAACACACAAACAATCTACACCTAAACCAACTACACACAAACCAACTACACCTAAACCAACTTCACACACAAACCAACTACACCTAAACCAACCACACACAAACCAACTACACCTAAACCAACTACACAAACAAACCAACACACAAACAACTACACCTAAAACCAACTACACACAAACTAACCACACACAAACCAGCTACACCTACACACAAACCAACTACACCTAAACCAACCATACAAAAAACAACTACACCTAAACCAACCACTCACAAACCTACTACACCTAAACCACGCACAGACCAACTACAACTAAACCAACAACACACAAAACAACTACACCTGTAACAACCACTCACAGACCAACTACACCTAAACCAACCACACACAAACCAACTACACCTAAACCAACCACACACAAACCAACTACACCTAAACCAACTACACACAAAACAACTACACCTAAACCAACCACACACAAAACAACTACACCTAAAACAACACACACACCAACAACTGAACCAACCACACACAAACCAACTACACCTGTAAAAACCACACACAAACCAACTACACCTGCAAAAACCACGCACAAACCAACTACTCCTGTAACAACCACGCCCAAATCAGCTACACGTAATTCCTCCTCTCACAGAACAGTTTCCCAGAAACCACCTACATCCATACTACCAACTTCTCAAACACCGATTTCATCTGAGGCAACCAATCAGAAACCAGCAACATTGAAACCAAGTACACACACACCAAATACAACAGTCACCAGTTCTCTTACTTCCGGGATGGGTCAGACCAGCATATCTACATCTACCACTGCACCCGCAACCACAAGCACGCAAACAACTGGCGAAGGTAACAAAGACTTCTTTTCTGGGAAAAGAAAAGTGATTATTCTTGCTACTACAATACCCGTGGCTGTTGTTATTATCTTGGTCTGTGTTTTTATCCTATGGAAGAGGACGAAGTCAGTGATGACCAGATCCCCCTACCTTGAGGACAACTGTTTTGTAGATGATTCGCCAAGAGTTGCTTCTGTTGTTTTCACAGACATTTCTTTAAACAGCAGAGACGAACCTGCAAACGAAGAGAAAGTTACAGATGGTGAATTCGTTGACATTAAACTGTGAAACTAATGCAGATCAACCATTTCCCAATGGAGTTATTTCAATGTGTTACCTCTTCAACGTGACACCAAAGTGTTGATAAAGGAGATGCTGCTATTTTCCATTGCTCTGCCTTGTTGCCATAGCAGCAAAGCTTCCATTACCATTACACAACCCACTTGATAACTCCTTCATGAATATGCATGCATATATAGTTCGTTTCTAATACTGATTACATACCAGCATGCAGTTGTGATATAAATTTCGAAGATAAATACTCTGTTTTCATTTTGCGGTCTTATCGTTGATTTAAGACAGCTAAATGTAAATTAAATTAAACATTTAGCGGTCTTAAATCTAACGATAAAGGACCGCATAATTGAAAACAGAGTAGCTTTATCTTCTTTCTAGCACGACCGATAAGCGTTTTAGAACCGAACTGTTTGGCGCGCAAGAACACAAAGGCAAAGGGCCTTTTTCCTGGAAATCGCTTGGAATCGTCGCTGTGTAATGAACAAAATAAGACATTTTCTACAACATACATGCAATATTTCAGGAAACAGTATGCTTGTATTTGTAACAAGTAGCATACATAAATTAAAAAATACCGTTTATACTGTGATCAAGTACAAAGTTATTTGATTTTTCTCAAGCGAATTATTGATCTCCCCTACTGTATGACAATCGACTCGCCTAAATTCAAGCCGTGAACTCGCTAAGTGTAGTCGACGCTACTTTATTCACGGAAGTAATTGTTGATAACCACCCTACTATTCCCCAGTTTGGAAAGACCTGACTTGCCACGTTTTATGTGGGATACATGGACAGTGGAAGTGGAAGGACTGGGTATTATTACCCACGTGGTCAACGTATGGGTAGTTGCATACTAATCTCGTACGTCACACGAGTGTCGTATCGCGTTGACCTGTGTCGTAACGACTTGACCTGAGATTCTAACGATTTGATTGATAACCGATGACCTCTCAATTAGGTCACATTCTGACGTAACTATTTTTTCATTCATAACAAACACGTGAATCCATTCATTCTACAACTTAAATGCATTGTGGGACTGTAAACATCGCGAACGTTGCCGTGTCGCTGTTTAATTGTGAGTCGAACTGAGACATTATACCCGTCGAAAACGTAAACGCAATGTTTCCACCAGTGATGTTAGTCGAATGAAGCAACTGGAAACCAAGAAACGGGGTGCTACGGAGTAGTTTACTGAAGGAGGCTGTACGAGGCGATGACAACTGACATGCATCGTGACGTCGGTCACCAAGGCAGTGACGTCATTACAGTGACGTCATGCAAATATTGTACTACAGTACAAAACTCTTCCGCAACCTCTTTATGAAACCGGTTTCGGTTTGAAACCAAAATATTAACAAAAATACGCTATTTTGTCAATTTAATGCATGTAAGACGTGGGTAATAAATAAAATACCACCTCGGTCTCATTACATACGAATTATACGAAACTCGTGACCTTCCTATATTATCTGACCTCGCTTTCGCCTCGGTCAGGTACCATAGGAAGAACACTCGTTCGTATAATTCGTATGTAATGAGACCTCGTGTATTATTCTCATTTACGGCGGTCAGGTTAGGACGTGTGGGCCGACGTGTTGTCGACGTCAACACACGTAGATCTCGACCCGGATTGAATATACTGCCCCTTTTGCGCTGCTGACGGATTTTCTAGCTTCGTAGTTTCTTCACTGGGATTAGGGTCAAGAAATTCTTCTTCAGACCATTCGCTTTTACTTTTTAAAGAACCACTAAACTTTGTTTTTTGTTACTCTTTTAACCATTACATATGAAAGATTTGTGGTTAGTCTTATGCGGAACACCAAATTTATTCTTTAAAAACTTGTGGTTAATTAATACCGAGCGATTAAAAGTGTCCAAAAGTCGCCTGCTTCCCTCTCGCCCGCCAACGAAACCACAGACAGGTTACGTAACTCTGTCGCCAGAGCGGGTTATAGCTAAACGGAACCACGCCAAAACGGTACTAACCAAAACGGAATCAAATTGGCGAAAACGGAACCTTGACTTGGCGAAAACGGAACCTTGACTTGGCGAAAACGGAACCATAAAATACATTTTATCAATTAAATAATAGCTCTAAATTAAATGTATTTATATTTGCACACAACTTCATATAGACGTAACATGTTAAATGTATAATCTAACATGTTGTATTTTAAATTTCTAGCTTGCTGAGGACTTTCTTCCCAGAGGCTTTGTGAGGGCAGACGTTGAGAACAAAGGCGAGAGGCACATACTCCTAGCTACTGACCAGCAGTTATCCATGTTAAGCAGGAGCAGACAATGGTTTGTAGATGGAACCTTTAAAATTGTACGGGCTCCCTTCTACCAGCTGTTGTCTGTTCATGCTTTTGTGAGATCTGGACAAGATGCAAAGATGTTGCCTCTCGCTTTTGTTATCATGTATCCAGGGTAGAATATCAGAAGCCCAGCTGGCCCCTCTCATTAAGCAAATTAAGAAATTGAACACTATCACTGTTCAGTGAGATGCCATTGTCTCTGGGCAATACTCATAGGAGTGACAGCGGGAGGGATGTCACTAATAGATGAGCAGATTATTTTTCCCAGATTGCCTACCAGAAGGATGATGCCGTCCACAAGTTTGTCAGAAAACTCATGGCCCTGCCGTTTTTGCCTTCTGAACACATTCCTCGGATGTTTGCTAAGATTGCGGACCGGGCACCGATGGATGAACGGCAAGGTTGGGGAGCAAGCTCTGGGTATCTATAGACTGATACCAGAGCTACACAGAGAAGCTGACCTCCTGCACATCCAGACACGCCTGATCCAGGAGGGGAGACTCAGGTCTTACCTGAGGAAAGCAGCAACAGCACGTCAGGAGATCTTTGCCGCCTGGAGGATGTATAAACGAACAGACCTCACATTCAGCCAGCTTCTCTCCAGGTGTGCCATGATCCACGGACCAGTCATCCAATGAAAACGTGATGCAGAACTAGTGAACTGTTATTGATGCGATAAACTGATCGTGTTAAATAAAAACAAAAACTAGTAGTGTTTTGGTGTTTTTTTAATAATGTGGTTCCGTTTTCGCCAGAAAAAATTGGTTCCGTTTTCGCCAGAGTGGTTCCGTTTTCGCCAATTGGTTTTTGGTACCGTTTTGACGCGGTTCCGTTTTAGCCTGCACCCGCCAGAGCACTGCAGTGACGTCATATGAGGAACGATTTTCAGTTAGTTGTATAGAAAGTGTGTAGCACGCTCATCATTTTGATGATTTCGCGACATGAACGACGACATGCCGAATCGTTGCTTTGTCGTCAATTGCTCCTTTGGGGTCGGGTGATGGGTGTCACCATGCACAGATTTCCACAGGACCCGCAGTTCGTGCTAAATGGGTTATGTTTGTGAGTGCGAAGCGAGCGTTGTGGAAGCCTAAAACGATATCTTACTTGTGTTCAGATCGCTTCACGGAAGTTAAAGAATCAAAACTACTTACTAGTTATAGTAAAATATGTATATGATTGATGACCATAAAGATTTTCCATGACACAACTTGTAACATAACGATTTCTTCCTCGGAAGTGAGGTTGTGGTCGAAGTAACAATAATATTGTAAGTAGTATTATATTGACACCCACCTCGCTGCCAGGAGAGAAATTGTTATGTTATACGCTATGTCATGCAAAATCCTATTGGCCACCAATAAAATACATATTTTACTACCAGTAGAAAGTAGTTTTGATTTTGTAACTCGGTGAAAACAAACCTAAATAGCATTTATCCACAGACTGGCGGATGTTCCCGACAGGGCGCCGCCATTTTTGAAAATCGAAAAGTCTGTTAGAATTAATGAGATTATAGTTTGTTTTCATCAAGTTAAAAAATCAAAACTACTTTCTACTCGTAGTTAAATATGTATTGGAATAATAACCAAAAAGGATTTTGCATGACACAACTTATAACATAACGATTTCTTCCACGGGAAGCGAGGTGGGGGTCGAAGTCACAATACTGCGAGATAAATTTCTTGCTACATTCACATGGTTAATGTCCACTCACCAGTATGTAGATACTAGTCAATGTGCGTCTTTATATTTGGTCTTATAATCCTAATTAGTTTATTATCATACTTTTATGCATTTTGAAACTAAATAAAAGCTGACGATCTGCTGATAATTATAGTGAATTTATAACAGAACTGTAATATCTAGACATTTTATAGTTTGCCAATGTGAATCATAATTCGCACACACACCTAGTGTATATTGTCTGTCTCATTACACTTCACGGCGAAAACAATGATTCTGTTGAATGCTACGACAAATAAATAAAAACAAAATGCAAATATTAAAATTAAAACAGATTAAAGTTATAGGAACAATATCAGGCCATTACCTTGTTTGAGGAATGTATCCATCAATATCCACAAAACTGTTCCAAATGATGTGTCTTTTAACAGTTTAATATACGAAAAAGTGATAAATCTTTTCAGGTATTGGTGTATAGTCTCATTGGTCACCCAAGATAGCACACCTGGCAACTAATTGCATAATGTCCGCCTTTCATTAAAAACAGTAATTTAGTTAGCCAATAATGGGCAATCAATCAATGTATTGCCGGTTAATCCTTTGAAAGAAGGACGTTGTTTTTACGCAGACACCGACACGGCAGAGTGTATTCAGTATAGATTAGTAAATCTACATACATAAACACTACCTTTTGACAATTCCGCTGTGTAAGATAAAAGTAATTAATCAATCAGCGTGTTATCGGTTAATCCTTTGATCGATGTTTATAATGTTGAATATTTACTCCAGACACATGAAATGCCAAATGGGAACCTTTGTCGGGTAATCTAAGTGTGTTACCACTGATTATACCTGTTATAAATTCATTAACTGACCATCAAGTGAATGATGACAAATAACATGTGTAGGTTTATACCACCTAACACGGGTTACAACAAGGGAGTATTAATTGCTGTATTGCATGTGAAAACTTATGGGCCGACACTGTTTTGAGAATACAAACAGATTTTTACATGACATGATTAAATATCGAGGTAAAAAAACACAGAAATGGGATCAATTTGGATCAGTCATTATACAAATAGGGCCTAACGACACCAATCAATTGTGACAGAAGCGTCTATGAAAACAAGTTGTAACTCGGAAACTAGGCAAAGCAGGAGACAAAATTAAATGACAGTAGATTGTGAGAACATATAGCTTTCATTTTCCACAACAATTGTCACGATTTCAGGTTTATACAAGCCTGTAAACAAGATAATTTACCCCTAAAATGTAGATGAATTCTGCATCGGCCCTCAAAGCTATTCCTCATATGACGTCACAGAGTCGCGCCGCTCTGATTAGTTGAAATTTCGTTCGCGGGTGAGAATTGTGCACTGTTGTCAAAAAGGTCGATTTAAGTCAATTAAAGGTCGAAATGAGTAGTTTTAATGACGGGGTTTCATTCATAACGATGCCAGTTAGTGATTTATGTATTTTTACCCCTAGGGTTTATGTGACCTTTAAAAACAGCAAAGATGCTGCCGAGATAGAAATTGCCGATTTCCGACATGTTTTTCAAACAATAGGGTCCAACGAGTCCGTTGTATTCATACGCGGGGATATCGGTCACTTTACTTAGCGGTCTTAAACTGCCATTTAATTACGGTTTTGATGAGCTCTCAGCCAATCAGAATCGAGTATCACACAATGTCGTGCTAGAATACATCATATCATTATTATTGAGCCAATGTGTAAATATTCAAATTGTGCATTTAGTGGTATTTATATCGTGTTGTAGCTAACACAATCTAAACCATGATACAAGCTACAGCACATTGCACATAAAGTATTCTGAACCACATTTCAATGCATTTTCTGAATCAAGAGTTTTCTGAATCGACATAAATACATTTATCTGTTTCATCTTTTTCGTGTAAAAATTGTATCCTTCAACACAGACATTCAAAGCGAGTCTCAATGATAATTCCATTTCTCGGTGGACGTTGTGTGTTTGTAATAGATTGGTGCAATAATGTTCATAGGTTATATGTGTCGTGAGTTGGTTCCAGATTATAAAAAGGAAGCGTTATATTCTGCATTTATCATAAGATGGCGGACCTCCGAGGGGACATGCTATGTTTCGCACATACAGTCCATGTGCGTGGTGGACCTGCTTTCAAATTTTGTCTACAATAATTGTCTGAGATTACCCCAATTCATAAAATGTGGCGTACATTTTGCTACAATAATGACACGGAAGATCCTGAATAGTCTGTCGCAATTGTTTTAAAAAGGTTCTAACGGCATACATGGACTCGGTAGGGGAAGTAACCGAATTAGGGCCAAGAATAATGGGGACATAAACATGTACACCAAGTAAACGGGACTGGAGAGAGGGAGACTGAAACAGTATGTACGTAGGTAATGTGCTCTGAATTATCAATTGTTTGCAGCTAGGCATATCAGATCTACTTTATCTTAAAATCACCGATAAGATGCTAGTTTTCTGATTTCAGTTCGTTAAAACACTAAAACGTGTACATTTGCTGCAATAATGGAAAGGACCAACTCACTACTTCGTTACAAGAGTTAGCGTTGCGACCATGTAGAATGAATAGGCTACTGCCATTTTACTAAAGGCATGATACTTTACTGCCGTCGTGTTGATGCCTCGCGTCTCATCTTCAACGAGCAACCAGTAGCAGCAAACCGTCACAGCATTGTTCTTACACCTACGGCAACCTAGGCATCCTTGTGAGGGGACAAGGCTCTAAGTTAATTCATTTGCGTTTATGAAATGTTGAGACATCATATTCCTCATAGACTTCCGGTAAAATCTTGGAATATCATCTGAACGATTTCTTCAGCCGTTGTAAAGGAAGAATCTGTTGAAACAGTGTTTGTCGGCCTGCAGGGTTATCTCTTGTCTTTGTTCTTCAAAGCGAAAATGGTGTTGGCGGCGACAACGCTGCTATTTAAGACAACTTGCAATCTCTTGTAGAATGCCCTTTGGGCTTTAATCCAGTCTATATTTAATGTCCTGTCGTCGGGAATGGCATGGAATTGACCATGCTTCCTCTACTCCAACTTCAGAGATTCACTCATACATGTTGGTACTCTTTGTCAATAAACTGTACTTTACACATCAATTTGATAATTATGAATGTAAAAGCGAGTTGTACTATATATTATCAATAGACATACTGATTTACAGAAATGTGTTTATACTTGAAGTTACGTATGCACTATATGCACATGCAACAGAGTATGTGATCATCACTGTGAATTTCGTTTCTACGTTGTCATTGCACATTGTCGCTCTTGTTAAATAAATAGCATTATGCATCACGGTTGTTGTTTCCCATCGCTGGAATATGTAAAACCTATAGTATGACATAAGCATTAGTGTTAAGACTAAAGACTGATTTATTGTTTCCATCGTCACTTCAGTTTATCTGTTCTGCTGAATATCTATGCAGTTATACCAATGTTCTACATATTACATTGCGCTATTTGATGAACACAAGAATATTGATACTGATGTTTTGATCCACTGTTGGCGTTTAGGCAACACCAAATGGATACGTATAGCTTACAGCTCAATGTCTTCCCTTTTCAGGCGGGGATTTTACAAGCATTCGTGAGATGTCCTCAGTCAGAGGTCTGCCAAGTCAAACTTCTGTGGTCACCACAACACTTGATACACCATCACCTGGAACTACATCATGCACGACAACACTCCTGCCACATACAACGACCTCTCCATTATATAATCAATCACCCACTTCGGCAACATTAACAATATTTGCTCAACAAATCTTACACAGAATGGTCACACTTTCAAATCAAAACGAAGCATGCATGCACTTGAACAAGAATGAGGGTGATTCTCTTCTGTTGGAAAACGATATTGTTCTCAATATCACACGTAAAGTGCAGATTTATCCTTCAGATCTTCAAACCAGACAAATAAACTTACACTCACTCCAGACTCTCACAAACACCGTCCAGGCTCTGCCTGCTGAATGAACAAAGTATGATGGTAACCGGCGCAAAAGAGCTGGTCACGAATCTCAGGAATACGAGACTCAACCTACTCCGTCGCCATCTGGACTTCATTAAAGATCAGCTGAATCCCCTGCAGGTCCTCCAGGATCAACTGGTGAAACATAACGATGTGAGTTGGCTTCAACTTCAAGAGAGGACCCTCCTCCACAGAGATCCGGATTTGTTCAGGATGGACGACTCTTCCTTGAGCCCGGAGGAGCAACTCCAGCATCAAGCAGCTCTGCTCCAGATCCAGGCCTCACTGCTGCACAATGATGCTTTACTCACACAGAACAACCACAACATGACTGCATGCCTGGACGAGGTTATGATGAGTGTCCTATCTCTTAGGGAAGACGTGCTGCACTACGAGCGTACTCATGGATTGTTTCCTTGAAACACAAGCAAATATAACATGGAAACACATGTACTTTATCGATAAAAAGTATAGATTCTTTGATACGAACTACATTGATAATATCATTATGTGTTGTAGATAACGAATAAAAATCAATCTGTAATTTTGTACAAAGAATAGATATTGAACGAATATTAATAAGGTTTGTCAATAGTCAAATAAATTGACCTTGTATACACATATGATCTCACTCGTCTCGATTGCAGCTAAAATAAATTTGCTGGTGTTGCATTTACCTCAACCTATCCAATAAACCCTTGTATGCTCTGACAATCCAACACTGGAAAGGCTAATATGAAGTGAAGTTGGTTTTAGATTCAACAATATTCCATCATCGTACTCATCGAACTTAACACACTGTAGAAATGTTACACCCTCCGGATCGGAGGTGAGGAAATATAACAAAACCAGCACAATTAAGGTTATTGCTTGTATTGAAGCCCGTTTAACATGGCGTAGTAGACTTCGTCACGTCATGTGACAGGTGATTATCAACAAATGACAATACGTTACTGGCGCATCGCTCTGTCACTACCATGGTAAAAACTAGATCTGTATGTCACTTTATCATGTACAAGTAATCTGTTGTATCATTCATCTATTTTTATCTATTATGGATAATTTAATAGCATGTTACAAGAATAGTTCAACAGTAAATAAGGACACAGCACGTCAAAAGGTAAACCATACTCCTGTTCTGTACACAACACTCCATTGTAATTAGTAGCACTTCTTGTACACACCATATTAAAGACGACAATTATTGAAACATGTTATACCAAACCTACTGTGAACAGGCATTTACTATGTCCAGGCATTTACTGTGAACAGGCATTTACTATGTCCAGGCATTTACTGTGAACAGGCATTTACTGTGAACAGGCATTTACTATGTCCAGGCATTTACTGTGTCCAGGCATTTACTGTGAACAGGCATTTACTATGTCCAGGCATTTACTGTGAACAGGCATTTACTGTGTCCAGGCATTTACTATGTCCAGGCATTTACTGTGTCCAGGCATTTACTGTGTCCAGTCATTTACTATGTCCAGGCATTTACTGTGTCCAGGCATTTACTGTGAACAGGCATTTACTGTGTCCAGGCATCCTATCATCATACAGTTAATACAAACAATGCACCACGAGTGTTCGAAAAAGTGAACAATTAGGAGATAATCCTATTGTGTTTACATTTTGGAAGTGATTATAGTTGGTTGAACGCTGCTAAATGTTTCATTTAAAACCTCACTCGTTAGCGTGAGGTTTTAAATGAAACAGTTAGCAGTGTTCAACCAACTATAATCACTTCCAAAATGTAAACACAATAGGGTTATCTCCATTCTACCATGACATATGCACCATGAATAAAACGCGTTTTAAATATGCACTCATTGCCCTTGCGTAGTGTTGTTTACAATTGCAAGGGTTAATGAGTGCAAAATATTCCTACGTGCAGTGAACCGGCTCTCAGAAGTGGTTATTGAAAATTTTTCACTTCTAATTTTTTAGTAACAGCCAATCAAAAAAGAACATACTTAAATGTCATGGTAGAGTAAAGCATCCACTTTTGGACATAAAACTCCATGGGAAATCATAATTGACAAAACAACATATCTTATGCTCTGGGCATATATGAGCAAGACAGAGAATTGGGGATGCAAATACATAAAACCATCAAATAAGTTGTTGCTTGTATTATGTAAAGCCAACTGAACATGGCGTCTTAGATATGAGTGCCATGACGTCATCGTGATGATAATAATCTCCAAACTTTTAACACCTTGTGACAAACTTTGCTGGTTTCCTTCCAGCTGTAAACAATTATTTTTTATAAACAAATAATAGGGATTCCCTATCTGCATCCACAATGCGCCACATTGGATCAAAGTTTTGACAGTGTTCAGCGTTGTGTCCGTTTGCCATCGACGATCTTGCCCACAGAAAAGAGCCAGCATTCTGATTCTGATGGGGTATATTTCATTCATGGCCAGCCCGAGCCCTGGCAGCTTCACGTGCGGGGTAAGGCAAGGGCAGGGTCGTCAGTGACGTAGGACACAACACAGGCCTGTTTGCCATGACTACATGGACGTCAACGAAAGAAGCGATGACAAGTGACATAGATTGGGCGTGTTTGGGTGTGTGTCGTTTGTCTACAAGATGCTATAGACAAGTACTTCCTTAAGTTAGTGCTACAATTCTGAGCAGGGATTTTAATTTGAAATTACGATTTATCGAACTTCCGAAGACCATAGCTCCCAAAGTACGGCTTCAATTGTTGTTCTGTAAGTCATTTTATAGAATAATCAATTGGCTTAAAATGCATGTAAGTTTTATTGGTTTACCTTGTCATATCGTATATTTTCTGGAAATGGTCTCTTCCGTTGCCATTTTGTGGTGTACTTTGTACTTATAGAATATTACATTCCACACTTCGTTTACCAGTATAGGTAATCAGAAATAGATTAATGCAAATCAGTCGGCAGTTAAGTTGATCGATGGGTCGAATCCCAGAATCAACCTGATTATGATCCTTGGTATGTCACCATCACCCGTAAACGTGCCAAAACACCGAGTCATAACGTGCCCAAACACCGAGTCATGTTATCTCAACGAGAGGTTTGTTTTGTACCTGGCGCACGTAGAGTGATGCTAATTGCGGTCCTTCGTGATCACCAGCGAGATAACTTGCTTCAAATCTCATACATGACATCCTGTATACTGATATACAAATGGCTGTCTACAAGCAAAGAACTGTTATGACTATATCGCTTTTCATGTGCGGTAAGTGTACTCCTATTACTAAGTCCTAATAAGTACAGTGTACGTATGTACGTACGTAACGTACGTACGTATGTACAAGTATGTATGCATGTAGTTATGTATGTATGTATGTACGTATGTACGTATGTACATGTATGTATGTTTGTATGCATGTATGTATGTATGTATGTATGTATGTATGTATGTATGTATGTATGTATACATATGCTTTTCTATACAACAAATTACGTAAAACGGTACCTCGCTACGGTGTTATGACACTGATATAGCCATTATTACAGGAAAACTTGATTATATCCTTGTGTTTTAATTGGCCCACTTAAACAAAAACATATCATAATCTGCATTTGTTCTTTTCAAACAAATGTCTGTCAATAACGCTCACACCTATTTCATCGGTCAATGGATCAGTGTAAATCCGGTTTGCATTCTTTTGAGAGTGACCAACCAATTTCAAGCTCAACCGATCTGTCTCGATAGACTGATAGGTGGACAGGGACATATACACGTGTCTTACCGCTGGGGATATGTTGCTTGTTCAATTAGAAATTAACTCGCCATTTGATCATTATTTATGATTATCCTGATGTGGATCGATGTCACGTATTATCTTCTTCAGTGACGACGCATGTTACCAGCTTTTGATGCCGACATCATCATTGCCTAAGGAGACTGAAACGACGTTCCAAGAAATCTCTACAACGATTCTGACGACACAAAACACTTCACCGAGCTCCCCCGAGCATCCCGTGACGCACTATGCTAATGTACACAACATGACAAATGTACAGACATCTTCTTCCAGCCTGTTACAACCAACAGACACAGATCCTGGTGTGTTCCACAGTACAGGGGAAACGACAGGTTCACTGGAGACCACCGATACAGAGACCCCAGGCATCTACACAGAGACTCCGAGTGAGCACACAGATGATTCACAATACCATACACAAGATCCTAATATTTCTACAGGTATGGTATGTTCACATAATGGATATTAATCAAACTATTTGTATTTATCACGAGAAATGAAACGTTTACCATACTTTTCTTACCGTATATATTTACCTTAAAATAATGTAGTAATCGATTATGACGCAGCAAGTTTAAATCCCACTTCCTATTAATTGCATGTTCCGCAGGGTGTCGCTGAAGGCTGTTCTAACGGGAGTAGCCTGTCGCGGATTTGGATCTGTTTCAGGGCCCAACATTATTATTATGACCCTCAAGTTGGTAACACAATCCCATACATGTTGCTTATACAAAAGACACACACGTTCAATCGTAGGTTAACACGCCTAATTAATCAAAGGAACGCGAAGCAAAGAATAAAATACATTCAATAATTTAATTTTATAATCACTAATGAAGTTTGCCTTTCAATCCCATTTTGTACGACATTTCAGATATCGACAGCTCGAATACAACACAACATCCGGGCCTCGACAAAACGAGCATCAAGTATATTGCTCTGGGTGCATCGTGGGGCTTTATTGTTATAGTGTTTGTTGTTGTGTCCGTCGTGGTGCGCCGTCAGCGGGCTGCCAAACGGAGAATGGTCCTGGACAACGATGACTCAGAGACTCTTGCCGCCGACTCTGCCATGATAAATGCTGAAACATTCGTCAAAGCTACAGCTTACAGAAGTACAGACAACATTGCCATGCAAAATCACGCGTTTTCGGAATAGGAACAAAATGTGAACGACTCATGCTTTTACGTGTACTTCATTAAATTACAATTATTTTATTCTTTAACTTGATGTTTCAGTTGAGATAATATAAGTTCTATACCAAAAGGAATTATAATGCAATGTTGCATATAATCGGTGCATAATATGAAAGGGAATGGCATGATAAAATACCAACCATGGTGCTGTTGTACAGAACAACCTTAGCGCTAAGATTACCTTAAGTCTATGTTAAGTTATGGGAGTTAAGATCACGTTAGCGCTAAGATCGCTTTGTACAACAGCACCCATATCTAAATACAACGCTAAACTGTTAATCGCGATAGAGATTTTGCTGGAAAAAGGTCGAGTTATCAAATGTTATAAATATCTGCCAAAGATATGACATATAGCCCCGAACAAATCTGAGGCAATGAAGACTTCCGCAATCATTCTAGACCACAGGGGCGTGTCACGCTTAGAAACAGCGTTAGAAAGACATATAGGTACATATACCCTACCCTAGTACTATATAGTACTAGGGTAGGGTATATATACCTATATATACCTATATGTCTTTCTAACGCTGTTTGGGCGGTGGGGTAGCCTAGTGGTTAAAGCGTTGCTCGTCACGCCGAAGACCCGGGTTCGATTCCCCACATGGGCACAATGTGTTAAGCCCATTTCTGGTGACCCCCGCCGTGATATTGCTGGAATATTGCTAAAAGCGGCGTAAAACTAAACTCAGTCAGTCAGTCAGTCTAACGCTGTTTCTTAGCGTGACACGGCCCTGTGTTCTAGACTTGATCTCGACTCCTTATTCAATTGTATTGGCTTGGGCCTGGGAGACAGTCTATGGACTTTGCTCAGTTTGTTTTTTGTTGCAAAACGGTCATTACATTACGTACACGTTGCATGCTTGTAACGCCATAGGCAGCAGTATGGCATCTGTCTGTAAATAATCGAGTGTAGACCAGACATCCCTGTGAGCATATATCGATCCATCTAATGTGTAATGAAAGTGCTTGTTTAACCAACTGTGGCTTCAGAGATATCTGTTACACAACCTGCAGTGAAAGTTCTTGTGTTCCAAGGGAGAAAACTCTTGCTGGTTCATGGTCTATACGAGTGTTGATTCTGTTTCTCATGAACACATATCTTAATACATTACTGGACAAAGTCGCCCTAAAAATCTACAGTAATTGTATATAAACACTGTTCATATGGTTCTATAAATTACATTTCAACATCATGGTCAATGAATTATAGATGAGAAGTCAGATTTATAAAAAAAGGCTTAAATTGTCTTTTATCAGGTAAGTTCGAATTCAGCATGTCTTCTCTTTCATTTGCGTGGCACAAAGCTTTATTTTAATTGGGTTTTGCGTTAGCTTCATCGAAATAGATCGCTAAAAGACATTTGACAGCACCGTAAACAAGCATTGTAAGGGACCCATCTACCCTTTATCAAAATGTGTGTACCTTAAAAGACACCTGGTATTGGAAATTGTACTCTCAGTGTCATTATACCTGGCATTGATACGTCCATCGCCTACGTGGTCTAGGGCATTGAGTATGGAGCCGGGCTGCAGCGAAGGGACATTAATATGATATTAAACTTGTATTTTCACATGGCAAGCACTGTAATATAGCCGAAAATGCACGCATCCCCGTACTCACATACACTCATACACACTCGTATACATACGCGCACGCACGCACGTACACACACACACACACATACGTACACGTACGCACTACAATAAGATCGACGTAAAATCTCCCCAACAAGTCCGATGTCGCTCTACGTTCAGAATCACATAGCTCCTCGCTTGTCCGGATGATCTCCCTTTATACAACCATCCGTTACTCACTCGTGTACAATCCAGGAACCAGATGTACGTATTGTGTGGCAGATGGTGAATTGTTACAACACATGGGTATGCACAGCTCAGCCGTAATTCTGTTAACCAAAATTACATAGCATTCTTTTCTGAAACCGCCTCTCATATATTCGGAACGAGATAGGGCTATATATATTCTTCGCCAAGAATGTCTAAATATATAAGCTCAGAGCAAATGACAAGCGAAGACATACGTGTTGTACAGTTGCAGTAAAGAAAGCGAATGGACCTTCCAAACGTCAAGGAAAACCAAGTCCTATGGATAGTCAACTTCTTTATTGCAGTGAGTGCGACGTTTCGGTGTAAGTACTTGCTTGATAACGGAGTTATTTAAAAGCCGCACTCATTGCATAAAAAACGTTTTCCTTCATCATTTTTCTAACTTCTAAAATGCCCCTCAAAGAAACTTCTAAACGTCGATTATATGGGTCCAGGAGATATGCCCTGTAAACATCAAGAGGTATTATCGTGAAGATGTAATCGGGTATCACATCAAATTGTAATGACCTGAACGTACCGACTTACATCAAATATATGCTACTGTTTTTCCCAGAAAGCAGTACGATGCTATGCCACATAAAATATGATCCACAAATAATCAAGTCAGACAAAACAGTGGTTCATGGCATGAACACACCCCATGCCGCCATAACACAGAGTGGCTGGACATTGTAACCACATGATACCCATGCGGTGAACATTGACCATCAGGGGGTACCCTGCGTTCGCGAACACCTCGTTGTATTAACCTCGTTGTATTACTGGTAGATACTGATTCATGAACACGTGACCATGATGTGATCGGAATAATCTGTAAAATTCCTTTTGCAGATATGTCTTTATATAAAGTGTAGTAACTTCGTCCGTGTAAGTAGTTTTGTCATTATTACTACGAAGAACAGCTGTCTGACGTTGTGTATCCACTAAATGTCCACTAACACCCGATGGGTTGACCTGCAAGCGTCAGGACTGACACGCAGTGAATATTTTACTGTGTTTAACTTCTCGCTAATCTCACAACTGTCTCGGACTAAATGCCTCTACTGCACGACCCTATGGTATCGCTAAAGCTAACAAAACGTTGACCAGCTGAACAAAGCAGTTTGTTATCGTTGACACTGTGATATATTTCAGAACAACAGCTCACGTAGAAACCAAGGAGGTGAAACTTACGTGTACGTCTCACAGGTTATCACAAGGGTTTATGTGGATATAATAGTACAGTTATTTCATCTCACACGACACCTGTTGAGGAACAGAACAGGATACACAGGTCAGTTTAACTATACCAAAATGAACAGCAATTATGGTATGTTTCCAGTTGATCTTATCAATCAGTAGTTAGGTTTTCGTATAGCCTAACAAATAAATGTCAATTGTATTTTGTATAGCAATAATGTATCGAGAAAATCCCATAAGGCAACTCTTTTGTCACAGTTTTATAACAATATTTATTAAGTTTAAGTTTATTTTTAAATTTGTTTTACCGTATGTTATAACACAAAGCTTGCCTTCCACATTATCCTTACGAAATAAATGTTTCTCTATTTTTATCATTAGATTAAATATTACATTTGATAAAAACGAAAGGATACTGAAACTATTTATGTGCTAATGTTACAACCAGTCTGTACAAAGCCTGCCATTCAGGCAAGACTGTGATACAACTTTACAATTACCCCTACATCTAATGTTCAACAGTAAAACGTAATCTCACTATCCTATATTACAGAATACCTTATGGGGCTGCAAAGACTGGATGTCCACGGAAACACAACATGAAGGAACGGTTGTGACGTAGTTTATCGTGTCAATGGGTTGTGGTGCATCAGGTCACGAGGTAATGTTACTGTACAATATACGTCCAATCAATGTTTGCATGGTTTGACATCAATGTTAACAAAATTATGCTTGAAAAATTATAATAAAATGTGGCAGTAAGAGGCTGAGTGGCCCCGTCCCAGTAAGGTTGGCAAGGCTCATCATCAGCTCACGTACCCTTGCCCCCTCTACACGCAGCCCAGACAGTGAATTGGACTTCTCCCAGGAACCCAGTAAGACCTTTCCAGGGAATATGCAGTCTCCCCAACATTGTAGTGTTCTTCATTTCCAAGATTGTCAGAGGAGCTTGTGCCCGGCACACTCCTGATCTGTGTCAAGAGATTAGGAGGTACCTAACTAAGAGCACCGAGAACAGTGAAGACCTGAAGGCGGTGTATTTGTGATGCAAGCGAGACATTTCAAAGGCAAGGTCAGCATATTTGTCATGCTGTTTCAGAATCTTGCCAATCACGTTGCTGTCAAAAGGGACAGAAATTCTAATACCCTAAATAACTTAATTGGCTTTATCCAAAAGGACAAGATCAGGTTTGTTGTCAGGATATTTTTAGGTTGTGTATGGGCCTATTCGAAAGAAGTTTTAAAACCTCATTTCTATGGCGCCCATGTTCAGGGTCGTACCACTGATAGATCTCAGGGTGACAGACGGAAATCGGAACAGCGAGCCATGCCATTGTGTAGTTTGTGCAGGATCCACTGACATGGTATTGAACAGTCTCAGTAAAGTTATTACACAGTCGACATTTCATATTAACATTCTTTCTTTGGCGATAGAGAGCGGAAAGTGAGTTTTTGCGTAACACATATGTCCCACATGTAATTAAGGTTTTTTATCCATAGGGAATTTGTTAATAGACGTCATGAAAAAAGATTATAGTTATCTATCTCCAGAGGTTCAGAACAATATGTAAAAAAATGACTTCAAATGTTATTTGAACTTTACCAGAATACAATATGTGAGATGCTGGACTTCATCCTCAATAATATCTATGTAACATTTGGGGTGTAAAACATTTAGAGAAGAACTAGGCATCCACTAGGAATATCGATGATCTACTATCGTTCAATAACCATCAATTAGCCAATTCCCTTCCACTGATTTACACCCGTGAAGGTCCGGGTTAGAATATTGATCTTCGGTAACCCATGCTTATCGTAAGAGGCGACTCACGGGATCGGGTGGTCAGGCTCGCTGACTTGGTTGACACATGTCATCGTATCCCAATTGTGTAGATCGATGCTCCTGATGTTGATCACTGGATTGCCTAGTCCAGACTCGATTATTTACAGACAGCCGCAATATAGCTGGAATATTGCAGAGTGCGGCGTAAAACTAAACTCACTCACTCCATTGATTTACAAACCGGAACTTGACACAACGGAAACAAGGGAGACCACCTAGTGTGTTTCTTGTTTAGATCTATGCATGAAGATTCAACAGACAGTGACAACAAACTCTCCACAACTCTCTTTCAACTTTCCGATAGTAATTTCCCCTTCATATCGCTCAATATTCCAACAGCCCCAACTTTGGTGTTTAGATTCACTTCTGACGTACAATCGAGAATGATCTTTATACCAAGATTCAAAAGAATTTTGTTCAGCAGTTGTTAGATCAAGGTTACGACATTCAAGGCCTCAGTAAATCTTTCAAGATAGATATGTGGAGGAACATTCAAAATGCGGTGCGTCCGTGACAAAAATTATGTCCGATGCTATTCGCAATTTTGACTTGTACTTGAATGCTTTCAACTGAACAATTGACTAGGCTTTGCATATTGTTATGACAGGTGCCGCCGGTGGGGCAAGATATGCTCGTCTTTTCTCGATCACCTGGAATCATCACTAATTAATAGTAATAATAATAATAGTGCCTATGTATAGTGCGCACAAATCCACACTCGTAAGCATGCTCATGGCTCATAATTACATGCCCTGTCCATTGTATCCATGATCACTGGATTGTCAAGTCCAGGCTGCCCGCCGTAATAAAACAGTAATATTGATGGGCGAGGAGTTGTCGGAATTGTACGATTAACTTTAGCAGACTTTTCTCATGAATATGAAAAGGGTTTTGTCACGTTTTAACACTATTACAGATCTGGGGTTTTTATGGAACAGGGGTGCACTCTCTTTCAGCATTTCATACCAGTAGATGGCATCCCGTCCTCCCGGAGCACATGGAGCTACCAGTACTACAGCCCAAGGCACTCCCAGTTTGATAACAAGCGGGGACTCGGAGTAAGAGATGTATTCTGTGCTATAGGTTACACAAAACCAAATATTTTCTCATTGATTTCGTTATCTATTTTAAAATTAACTATTTTAATCAATTTTAATCACGGAATGTGACTTTTAGAATATCTTTTACAATATATCAAAAGTTTTGTTTTCGTTCGTATTCTCCTTTAAAGAAGCAATACAAATATAATAAGATGACCAACTCAGTCAGGTCCGTTTGCGAGTACAGAGAGCAAAATAGACCAACCCCGGTTCTGCACAATGTCAACCGCTTGAAAATGCATGTGGTCACTTTCAGCATAAGTCATCATGTAACAACAGACAGAACTACGTAGAAACAATATTATCAGTTCTAATTACTGGATTGATGTATATTTGAAAAACACAAAATTTTACAAACAAATCACCCAATCACAGCTGTCAGATGAGTAAGACTGCACTGACGGCTTGTTTAAAGTGCTTTATGAACTGATTTGGTGTAGTATATCCTCAAGTGCATTTAAACTTTCTAAAACAGCAGGAATGCGATTCATGATTTCATGGCAAAGGTTTTGAATATAGCTAATTGAATAATGAACTTTTTTCCTTTGCCCACAGTGGCGAGAGGAACCTGTCAGATATAACCGGAACTTTCCCAACGGAGAAATAAATCAAAATGGACTTCAGGTAAAGCTTGTTCGAGTATATATTCATCATCCCACGATCATACAACCATCATCAACAGGCGGGTACCAAAATCAATAACAAAGGTTTTGAGTTGTTTGGATAAATCGCTGTTGACTGGAAGCCACGTGTACAGTTATGTTGCGTAACATTAACCTTGTTAACCACTCAAAACATTAACCTTGTATTCTACAGATCATATAATGGGTAGGTTTCACGGCATTGTGAACACAACGGATGAAAAGTATATCCTTTTGATTTATATACGAATATGAAATGTCATGTAGGTGCTACTTTCAGTGTTTACAAACAATGTCAGTCTGCCATCGAGTCAGAATTAACCACCGGGAATGATTGCGATCATCACCAAAGCAATAGTCTTTCGATACTGAAAGTCAGTGTCTTTCAGAGGCATAACAAAAACAATGCTCAAGACTAGGCATGTTTTGGGAGATATAGTTAGCAAGGACGGCAGTCTCGCATATCTGAACTTGCTGACCTCTGTGGCTAAGGGCCGTTTACCTTATTTTTAAAAGTTGCATTTTTCCAAATATGTTTGGTATCTTGTTTTATTTTATTGCTGTGTGTACATCTATGTGACTCTTCACTTCATAATATACTATCCAAAAAAAGAAACGCATAGGCGTTTTGTATTTTTAAAATCTATTAATTGCCTATTGTGTTCAAACAATCGTAAAAATATGTAACGAAATTGTTGATAACATGATTTTACACAATTGCACAAGTAAAAAATCGATTTCACCTGAAAATGTTGATTTTGATGAGATTTCTTACAAGGGTTAAGTAAAAAATCGATTTTACCTGAAAATGTTGATTTTGATGAGATTTCTTACAAGGGTTAAAAACGTATCGCCACAACGCAACAGAAATCACCCCCGGTTGAAATTGTGCAGCAAAGAGCATGCTATAAAAATCCAGATTACTTTCGGAAATCGGCATTCGTTTTGAAGGAGTTTCAAGGTCAAATCACTGCGCCACGTCTTGACGCTGCGACACGGAACCTCGATATTGCAAGAATGCACGCTGGAGATCACCAATCTTCTGTTGCCAGGCGTCTGAATGTTAGTCTGAGCACAATGTCATGGCTTGCAGCTCGTTACAGCCAAATAGGTATAACAAATGACCGTCCCCGTACAGGCAGACCTCGAGTCACCACTGCAGCCCAAGATCGGTACATCCAGGTACTACATTTGCGTGATCGTACTGCCACGGGTGCCTGGACTTCGGAGGATATCCGGTCAAACTGTACGGAACAGGTTGAGAAAGATTTGACTGAGAGCCAGGAGAATAGACGTCGGGACCGTGCTACGTCGTCACCATCGCGCTCAACGTCTCCGTTATCTAAAGTTATCCACTTGGTTGTATAGACATTTCCTTCTTCTAAACTGATGTAAAAATTCATGTACTAACGTCTTTTTGTGGACGAGTTATACATGTTTGAAAATACAACATTTTCGCAACAGATTTCTGGGTTATGCGTTTCTTTTTTTTAAATAGTATATTATGACCAGCTTATGACAGGCCAAGCAGACCCCGTACACACTTTGGCTCGAGTTGTTTCCCTTTTACAAAGGACAGATCTCTACCAAATACGTAGCTAGGCTATTGCTACTTCTAAAGCGCACATTCCAGGAAAACCAGTTCATATTTTTATGTTTGCTTTTTACAAACTTTGAGAATGACAATATATGAGGAAGATGTTATCACGAGTATGTTTTTCTGATGGCCACGACTCGCTGAATGGAAGGTTGAACAGTCTGTTACGTTTCTGTTGCAAGATTCGCCTCAGACGCCACCTGTCTGCCTGCTGCCAAGGCAAAAGTGTTGAGCAACTGGAAGAAGCCCTTGAGCTGTACAAGAAGTTCATCAAGAATCCCGACAAAACATTTTATGCAGCAGTTCGAAAACTGGAGTTCCTTAAACTAAGAGAAGGTAAGTGCGTGTAATCATCAAGACATCACCAAACCCCAGTACTTTTGTGTGTTATCCGAACAAGAATGGATTGTATCTACAGTGCTATATTTAAAGCCGCTCGAAAGAAAAAAGCACTAAAACATTCGATTCGCTCACATTATTTCGAAACGTTAACAGGCCGAAAAACGTTGCCGAAACGAACGCTGCTAATCCAGACTGTGATTATCGTCAAATACGTCACCATGAAATAACCACTTTCTGTTTATTATATTTTAGCAGCCATAAAACACAAATGTTGTCTTTCATTTGAACGGCAGTTTATATTGCTTCCGAAATAAGAAAAAATATCAATTCATATCGACCATCTACATCAATTACGTAGTTGTATTCAGCTGATTCCTGATGGCAGGTCTGATTGCTTATGCTTTGATATGTTTTATGTTTCGTCAGGTAGCACGAACAGAATACGATTCATAGATTGTTGGCAGATATCATGATCAGCATCATCCGCTTTAGAACATGAGCACATTTAGAATTCGTTAACATGGTATTACAGACACGGGCACATGGAATTATAGACTTGGACACATGGTATCACAGACATAATAGTACAGAGTGGGAGACATCATGCGACTGGGGCACATGGAATTACAGGTTGGGACACATGATGTTGCAGACTGGAGCACATGGTTTTACAGATTGGGGCACATTGTATCACATATACGGGCACACGATAGAGGTACATGTACTACAGACTTGGGAACATGGTATCACATACACGGTCACATTATATTACAGAGGGGGTACATGGTATTACAGACTGGGGCACATGCTATCCATACACGGGCACAATATATTACAGAGGGGCCCATCATATAACAGACACGGGCACAAGATTATACAGACTGGGGCACACTGTATCGCAGACACGGGCACATGTTATTGCAGGCTGGGGCACATGTATTACAGGCCGGGGCACACAGTAGACAGACACCGGCATGTTATGTTACAGAGGGGGGCACATGGTACAGTAACAGACTTGGTCACAAGGTGTTACAGACTGGGCCACGTGTTGCAGGATTGCGAGAAGCTCTACGTAGGCGTCATGCAGGCGTGTTGGACAAAGCTATTAAAGACGCGTTGTCATCTCCACATGCTGAACGTCTCCGGAGCCAAGTCCAAGTCGCCGAGAAATTACGAGATCATCTGCGAGAGCTCAGATTAGTGAAACATGAAGTGAGAATGGACATTGATCTGAAAACTATTTCGGAGATGCGGAGCTATCAGAAACCCCCGAACAGTGTTTGCAAAGTGACAGCAGCGGCTTGTATGTTGCTTGGCTACTCGGACAGACTGACCAGGGTAAGACATGAAGTGGACATTGACACCAAGACATTGTTGGTGGAATAGAAATTGCCCTTTAACTGTATTGTAAAGTTGCGTGTGCATTGGTTTATTTTACCTTTTATTCTTAAGTGTGAGTGACCCGAATAAATGGATCTGTAATCAGGAAGCCCCAATGCAGCTCAGAATATCAATCACTGGTTAGTCAGGTTCCGAATTTACGTAACGCGAAACAAAGGACGTGTAATACTGGAACCGTGCCTCGGAGACGGTTACTCTTACTGATATAAGTATGAAATGCTGCATATACCAAAGCACAAGGTAATGGATATGCAAGACCAAACCTGGTTCCAATTACACAAAACCATCTTAGGTGAACAATGATCATATTTTCCATACGTTAACACAGAAATACTAAAGTCGTAGTCCTGTGATCACTTTGTGTGGTGAGCCCTGGTATTCGCGCAGATCTATATAGGTTATGTGATGGTAGAATATGTGACTTTTCACGAGGACGTGAGAAGATGAGGATGAACACCTCACCACAGTGACAGTGGAGTGTACTGAAAACTGAACGTTGTGTGTATCCATTATTAATGGTAAAACCCACCACGATTCAACAGGTATGCACCTGGTTAACCGTTAGATGTTATTGTGTTTGTTATCCTGTCCCACATTTTAAGAAGATTAAGGCGCAGTTCATCCGGTTCATCAACATCTGCTCAAGGGAGCAAAATTATGGTAATGGCATCAGTGATTACAAAGGTAATCTGTAGACGTGTTGCTGCTGCAGGTATGTGGAGGAAGAAAAGACGTCTCTCGGCGGGGCGATAGGCGTCAGTGGATCGTCACGGTACAAACCTATCGTGTCCCCCATGTGTGCCATGTAATCCCACTGAGTTACCAGCGGATATGTTACATTTGCGGACATTCAGTGGCATGTATCCAAACTCTGCCAAGCCTATCGGGGATTTAGACTGATTCGTCGAAAAACATATCAGCCCATTTCCCCTTGGGCCTAAAAACAACATCTGTACCACTGGTGTCTGTCTGTGGGGATAAGTCAAACGTGGTCTGTGCTGGGACGTTGATGAGGAACATGAACTACATGACGTCGTTGTCCAATTCTCCGGAACTGTACCACCCAGTCCTGTGGTGATGGTGGTTGTTGTTGTCCGTGCTTCTCCGACTGCGTAGATCAAAGCAAGCATCCTGATCTCGGTCGATGGGCATTGTTATGTGTTTAATGAATCGTGTGTACAATTTACTGGTCACTGACTGTGACACACCGAGTGTATTGGTAACCGTACGCTCACCTGTACCAATCTGTGGCATGTTACCTTAACGGGTAGCCTTGGCAACTGGACACGGAGTACTGATCAAGTTCTACCCATTTCTGAGAGGCTGAAGTCGATTAGTAAGAACAATGAAACTGTACAAATCCCAACCCCCTCGTTATTGTCTTTGATAGGATGTTTGTGGAAGTGTTGTTGTCAGCAAGTGACCAACATACAAGCAGTGGTATTATTCCGCACCTCAATCTCTGCAGACAGGCTGACGTCTACTGGAAAATGTGATACAATTTACACTATGTCACTTATACCTGGAGTGTCACCTTAGTCTGACATAAAACTGATGAAAGTTATTGACGTGCACATCTAGGTGAGCAGGGAGCCAACACACCAAGGGTTAAAATAAGTCTTTTGACTTCAGGATGAATCTGTCGAACCATTGCGTCAAGGGGCATGGAACATAATGCTGTCGGGTGAAGTTTGGGGGAACTTCATAATAACTGTCGTCAATTATATTTTTCCACGAAGGGGCATCCTTAATCGGGGTATATCCAAAATTATCCGAGGATGCTGAGCATCCATGTAGGCATGTAATGAAGACATTTTTAGCACAACATAATCTGTAGGAGGAACATAACCTAGCATCCTTATGCTCACATATTCGTTGTTTAATGAGAAAATCAATGCTGCTTTTATTGAACCGGTTGCTACAGAACGTATTGTCAGTGCTTCACAGACAAACACAGAATATAATCGCAGTTTACCACGTTTGCCTTCTCTATTGTTAGGATCGGACTGATAGCATTCTCTTCCCACAGAGGTTGTCATATCTTCCTACGAATATATGACAAGTAACCTCTGTGGGAAGAGAATGGGCTGATAGTAACTGTCGTTTCCTGTCACTATTGGTTTCTCATAGCCTGCAGAGTTACGGCATGTTTTATTTACTGACGATGTCAAAATTTAGAGCCTTCCTGTGAACATCAAAAGCCAGATCAATATGACAGTATTGACTGGACTAGATTGAATGGGCCCACGTCTTTCATTGAAAGAAGCATTGATTTCTTATAGATTATTCTGCATGATTCTCCCCTCTTGTCGCGCTGAAGATTCCACAAATCATTTAAAATACATTTAATATAACTACTTCACGTGTTTAATATAACTGTTTTGTGTGTTTGAGTTGAATATTTTTTATGTGTCTGTGTTTTGATGTGAGAATTTTGTGTGATTTTCTGATACTACCGTACATATTTGCTTGGACAAAATATGTAAAAATGCATTTTCGATTCATTAGGATGTTCATTGGGGGCTTTAATTTGTCTGCAGACGGGAATATTGTGGTAGAAACATTTCAGGAAGATCAGAATCAGAATTAACTGGGATTATTAGAACCATTGGCACTGTTCTCTATAGTTGCAAATGAATTGGTTATGATATCCTTTTATTGAATATTTATCATCGATATGCAAACCCCAACGACGGCATGTCCTGAATCTTGTGTGAGTAGGGATTTACTAATATTCAGCTAACCATGTAATAAATCAATCAGATATATAATGCTGTTCAATTGCTTGCATCAAATAGATTATTGGAATTGGAGTTCTTTATTATTGAAATTGCAAGTATCAGTTTGCAATTCGGTATACCATGATAATAGATGGAAATGAAGCCTTGCACAATTGTACCATTATGTATTTTTCGGGCAACATCAAGAGTGTTTGTAAATTTATCAAATGATGATGATAGCAGGTGTTCATGAATAGGAAGTAGTATACAGTCTGGAGATTGTATTTATTTAACAGGAAAGTCACTGTCACAAAAACATACCTGACCTGCGTAAACGGGTTGGCAATCACGGAGTTCGTTAAGTGGCGGGCAAATCTCTCAATGACAGAGGTCCGATTGTCGTTTCAGTGTTGGGCTGATGTTCAGACCGTACTCAGCCGGACAGGTCGGGACAATCCACTTCAACTGATGCACGAGTTCGAGCCCAGTGTGGTACCACAATACATTGCCGACAAAGTAGACAGTATACTGTGTCGGTACAGACTGGACGAAGTGAGGATCGCCAGTCATGGGGCAGCAAGTTTCCATGTGTGGGTCAGTGGAACAGTGTTTACGGGAAGGTGTTACGTTATACATCCTACATACACCATGCATACCAAAGTGGTAATCAGAGGGAACACCCCACTGGGACTTAGAGGGAACATCACGGAGGGAATTAGAGGGAACATCACAGTGGGAATTAGAGGGAACATCACAGTGGGAAATAGAGGGATCATACCAGTGGGAATTAGAGGGAACATCACAGTGGAAATAGAGGGAACATCATAGTGGGAATTAGAGGGAACATCCCAGTGGGAATTAGAGGAAACATCCCAGTTGGAATTACAGGGAACATCACAGTGGAATTAGAGGGAATATCACAGTGAGAATTAGAGGGAACATCACATTGGAATAAGAGGGAACATACCAGTTGAAACAGAGGGAACATCACAGAGGAATTAGAGGGAATATCACAGTGAGAATTAGAGGGAACATCACATTGGAATAAGAGGGAACATCACAGTGGGAATTAGAGGGAACATCACAGTGGAATCAGAGGGAACATCACAGTGGGATTTAGAGGGAACATCACAGTGGGAAATAGAGGGATCATACCAGTGGGAATTAGAGGGAACATCACAGTGGAAATAGAGGGAACATCATAGTTGGAATTAGAGGGAACATCCCAGTGGGAATTACAGGGAACATCACAGTGGAATTAGAGGGAATATCACAGTGAGAATTAGAGGGAACATCACATTGGAATAAGAATTCTTTGGTGGGAACATCACAGTGGGAATTAGAGGGAACATCACAGTGGGACTTAGAGGGAACATCACAGTGAGAATTAGAGGGAACGTCACAGTGGGAATTAAAGGGAACATCACAGAGGAATTAAAGGGAACATCCCAGTGGGAATTAGAGGGAACATACCAGTAGAATAAGAGGGAACATCACAGTGGAATTAGAGGGAACATCACAATGAGAATTAGAGGGAACATCACAGTGGAATTAGAGGGAACATCACAGTGAGAATTAGAGGGAACATCACAGTGAGAATTAGAGGAAACATCACAGTGAGAATTGGAATTAGAGGGAAACATCACAGTGAGGAACATAGAGGGAACATCACAGTGGAATTAGAGGGAACATCATGAGTGGAATTAGAGGGAACATCACAGGTGAGAATTAGAGGGAACATCATAGTGGAATTAGAGGGAACATCACAGTGAGAATTAGAGGGAACATCACAGTGAGAATTAGAGGGAACATCACAGTGGAATTAGAGGGAACATCACAGTGAGAATTAGAGGGAACATCACAGTGGAATTAGAGGGAACATCACAGTGGAATAAGAGGGAACATCACAGTGAGAATTAGAGGGAACATCATAGTGGAATAAGAGGGAACATCACAGTGGAATTAGAGGGAACATCACAGTGGAATTAGAGGGAACATCACAGTGGAATTAGAGGGAACATCACAGTGAGAATTAGAGGGAACATCATAGTGAGAATTAGAGGGAACATCACCAGTGAGAATTAGAGGGAACATCATAGTGAGAATTAGAGGGAACATCACAGTGAGAATTAGAGGGAACATCATAGTGGAATAAGAGGGAACATCACAGTGAGAATTAGAGGGAACATCACAGTGGAATTAGAGGGAACATCACAGTGAGAATTAGAGGGAACATCACAGTGAGAATTAGAGGGAACATCATAGTGGAATAAGAGGGAACATCACAGTGGAATTAGAGGGAACATCACAGTGAGAATTAGAGGAACATCATAGTGGAGAATTAGAGGGAACATCACAGTGGAATTAGAGGGAACATCACAGTGAGAATTAGAGGGAACATCACAGTGAGAATTAGAGGGAACATCATAGTGGAATTAGAGGGAACATCACAGTGAGAATTAGAGGGAACATCATAGTGGAATAAGAGGGAACATCACAGTGAGAATTAGAGGAACATCATCATGAGGGAATAAGAGGGAACATCACAGTGAGAATTAGAGGGAACATCACACAGTGGAATTAGAGGGAACATCACAGTGGAATTAGAGGGAACATCACAGTGAGAATTAGAGGGAACATCACAGTGAGAATTAGAGGGAACATCACAGTGAGAATAAGAGGGAACATCACAGAATGAGAACATTAGAGGGAACATCACAGTGAGAATTAGAGGGAACATCATAGTGGAATAAGAGGGAACATCACAGTGAGAATTAGAGGGAACATCACAGTGAGAATTAGAGGGAACATCACAGTGGAATTAGAGGGAACATCACAGTGAGAATTAGAGGGAACATCACAGTGGAATTAGAGGGAACATCACAGTGAGAATTAGAGGGAACATCATGTGAGAATTAGAGGGAACATCACAGTGGAATTAGAGGGAACATCACAGTGGAATTAGAGGGAACATCACAGTGAGAATTAGAGGGAACATCACAGTGGAATTAGAGGGAACATCACAGTGAGAATTAGAGGGAACATCATAGTGGAATAAGAGGGAACATCACAGTGGAATTAGAGGGAACATCACAATGAGAATTACAGGAAACATCCCAGTTGGAATTAGAGGGAACATCCCAGTTGGAATAAGAGGGAACATCACATTGGAATTAGAGGGAACATCACAGTGAGAATTAGAGGGAACATCACAGTGAGAATTACAGGAAACATCCCAGTTGGAATTAGAGGGAACGCCCAAGTGGGAATTAGTGGGGATACCCCAGTAAGAAATATTTGGAGTACACCAGTGAGAGTGGGAATACCCCAGTACGAATAAGGTGGATTCCTTCACAAAGAATTCTGTGGTAACGGAGTTATTGTCGAACTATAAAAGCCTCCAATTTCTAATTGTCATATTGTCGAATTTTCTGCCAAGTTGTGAAATCAAAATATGGCTAAAATAGTGCATATATGACAGAGTGTACACAATTGATTACAGATTATTGATGTAGCACAACGTTCGTCATCAAAGTACCACATAGCCAAAAGCAACAAAATATTTTCGTATAAAGTAAGGAGAGATTTGAAAGAAGATTCTTCACCGTCCTAAAATTTTTGTACTTCCTATTTTACAGGCTGATGAAAAGTTGGATCAGGTGTATGCCCTAAATGGCTGGAAGCGAAGAAAGCAATAATCCCAGTAAAAGCATGATGAAAACAAGCATGTACATTCAGTGCTTTGTGTTACGATCAAAATATATGTATATGTACAACGTACTGCAGACTGACGATGGTCATCGGGTCGGGAACAACGAATGAAGACGTGGTTAACGCTTCGAACTACTTCTCGCTTCGTCCGAAAACATACTTGTACCGTGATAAGTAAAGTTGCTTCATAGTTAGTGACAATACCCTGATGAGTTGTTCAGTACTATAGACTCTCAAGCGTGAGGAATAAAAAGAGGGACTAATATTTTCAGGAAGAGAATGGCAACTGAGCCTTAATGGGTTGCCAAGTTCACATCGTGCAAACTACTGGAAAACAATTATGAGAAGTGAAGTAATCAACAATTCAATACAAGCCTGCAATGGAGGTTTGGAGAATTGGACGATAAAACAAGGTTAAACAACATACATCTGGACCAATGAGTGAGTGAGTGAGTGAGTTTGGTTTAACGCCACATTGAACATTACTCCAGATTGGTCACAGTGTGTTAGCTTGATGGGTGAATAGCCTGGCGTAATGCAGGAACATTCAATATGGGACACCGAGACAGAACAGGACGACGACTGGACCACGCCCAAGGGACGTAACTTTAAATTGTACCATATGAACACCTGTACTATGCTGAAGGATATACGCAGGTGTTTCTTCAGTACGCAGTGGTCGGTGTTTTCAACAACATTCTATTTTCACGCTCATCCGGACCATACCTTGTGTATATATACAGTCATGCTCCTGTCGAACAATATTACATTGAGTTCTGTTTATTATCAAAGTCCAAACCCAAACGTAGGCATATCGTATATTAACCGTTATAAGGGCTGTTTAAATACTAGACAGTGTACATGTACTTTTACGACGACAGTAATTAGGCTGTAAGGAACAAGACAGAGCAACCAATTATTAAATATTTACTATGCATCCAATTACGTTTTTTTTTAGATTATGATTGTTTTTCTTTGCTAAGCTCAAGAGTTGATTGGTTATCAATAATGTATTGAATTCCTGCAGTCATTTCTTTGTGTTTGCCTGCCTTCACCTTGGTGATAGCGTTACAATAACATATGCTCCAACTGAAAATAAATACTTTTCGTGGCTGTATTCGTCTTGTGATGTAGTCTCTGTGGTGCTTGAACGCCCATTTCAAAGGATGGAACAATACACCACACAGATATGAAAACCCATAATTCAGCGTCTCGACTGGCACATCAGTTGTCATAAATATTTGCATGAAGTTGGGGTATTTCTAAAGAAAACATATCGACCAAGTGGATTTCATGAAGCTTTACTGTCGCCTTTGGATGTAAAGAAAGGTTTCTTATTTCCTGAATGAGTTCCACTTTTTGCTGGTATGTCTTTACTATACTGATATAAGGACAAAATATCTACCACAATATTACCATTCATATCCTACCAATTTAATTTGTTAATGAACTCTAATAATACAACTTATATTCGTTAACTTGGTATGTATATCCACCATGCTTCTGAACAAAGAAAACAACGTTTGCAGACATTGTGATTGTAAGCCATTATTGTTCTCATACTTTGTACTATAGGCCTGTGGCCTCTTCAGTAATGGAATAAAGAGAGAGTTGACATGAATATATAATTGAAATTGAAGTATTACCTCATAATGGGTTTAATGTGATATAATATCATCAACTTTCGTCGATCTGGTTATCTGAGTGCGCTAATCTGGAACAGGCGCGCCACTAGGGACGTCTAGGGCATATACCTTTACAGGTACAGTAACTCTACAGGTACAGTAACTCTACAGGTTCAGTAACTCTACAGGTACAGTAACTCTACAGGTACAGTAACTCTACAGGTTCAGTAACTCTACAGGTACAGTAACTCTACGGGTACAGTAACTCTACAGCTACAGTAACTCTACAGCTACAGTAACTCTACAGGTACAGTAACTCTACAGGTACAGTAACTCTACGGGTACAGTAACTCTACAGCTACAGTAACTCTACAGCTACAGTAACTCTACAGCTACAGTAACTCTACGTTGAAAAGAAAATACAGTACGTTTACCACCATTACACTTGATGGTCCGATATGTCGGAGGCTATACCTTCATGGTATGGAGCCCCAAACAGTACGTTTCCGTTTCTGACAAAGCAATCTCCAATAATCCAATATAATGGCATGTTTACACTCAAACATTGTTGTTCTTTTTACGTCAGTTTGGGCGTCACGTATCCGCTGTTCCTGAAACAATAAATCTTTCTGGACATGTTTTGCCATTTGTTTTGCCATCACATTTGTTTACAGACGTTCGATCCTAATCGAACATGGCGGCCTTCCATGACAGAGAATGATGGCGATGCGACCATTGTGTGTTTTATACTGACATTGGATACATATGTTCGCTGTATTTTACAAAGAACTGATCACCCCTTGTTTATACAAATATTTAATTATCCAATGTGGAAAATGTTTTCGTCACTCGTGATGACATTGCTCTTTGTCACTTGACGACTTCCACACTGATACGGTGAGTTCATTAACGCAAAGAACTTCAGCGTGAGATAAAAGATGACAAAAGATGTCATAAAATTGGCTGGGTTTAAGAGTTCAAACAAATTACAGCGAAGTGATGCCAATGACAGTAGACAATAGAGTCTCAACACAAGTTACATTAGGTGTGCAAGATGGAATAGCAGTGGTTATTTGTGGGAAAGTCATAATGATGATAATAGTCACCTGGAAGCAACACTAGTAATATTTCAAAAATAGGAGAAGAAAAGGCGCTGTTTTTGATTTGACGTGAAATGTGAGAAACTTGTGCTTACCCACCAATATAGTCTAAATACATATGTACCCTCTTTTAAGTTCCATTTTATGCAGGGTTTGTGTACAGCTGTTCTAGAAGAGTAAAGATTGTACTTGAGAGGACAAAGCATCAAACTCAAATAACTTTCAAACCACTGCTTACTGTAATTAGACTGTAATTAGACTGTAAAACATTTCCGACAACTAAATATTGTTGAAACACAATGTTGTGTACTTGTACTGAATCCTAGCGGAGACTGGTAATAAAACTGCAATGTTGTTTAACATCAAATACGCTGACGTATAATAACTTATATTATAACGTTGAACCTGACAGCTACAACATGGCTTACTTCTTACGTGTTAGGGGCGGTGGGGTAGCCTAATGGATAAAGCGTTCGCTCGTCACACCGAAGACCCGGGTTCGATTCCCCACATGGGTACGATGTGTGAAGCCCATTCTGGTGTCCCCGCAGTGATATTGCCTGGAATATTGCTAAAAGCAGCGTAAACGTAACTCCCTCACTCATTCACTTACTCACTCTTACGTGTCACGTTGTTATGATGCTTAGAAGTTTGTGACTGGTGTTTTAGAAGTTTGGTGAAACGGTGATATGGCTGACAAAAGTAGATATAGTCAGGCTCAGTATTAACAATAATGGTTATATATAGCTACATGTTATTAGCACGCTTCGAGAGGCAACTCCGGGCAGAGAATAGCGGCACCTGTGGCGATAAGTCCCTCATATCCCTACATTTATGATCATATGGATAAAGTTCACTTAAAACTTTAAATACATTATTTATTTTTCCAAGAAACAAATATATACAAACAAAATATGTCTATGTGCGTTACAGGCTACAGTGAAACAAAGAACACATTCCTTACGTTTCCGGGTATAATTACTGAATATACGTTTATAACTGTGCACTTTATATATTTGTATTTATCAATATGTACCGTATTACTCCCTCTCTTGGATAAATCCCGGCAATATCACGAAACACAGATTTCACCCATATGAGGAATCGAGCCAGGAGGAATGCGAGGCACGAGTTATCTCCCTTTGCATAGTCTAGCAAATGATGGAAGTAGTTTACGAACCAATTGAGTGAGTGAGCGAGTTTAGATTTACGCTGCCCTCAGCAATAGTCCAGCTTTATGGCGGCGGTCTGTAAATAATCTAGCTAAGATGCATAGCGTTCACTTCAGCATGAGCGTTCATGTTAGTGAACGCTATGTATCTTAGCTATAAATAATCGAGTCTAAAACCAGACAATCCAGTGATCAACAGCATGCGCATCGATCTGCGCAGTTGGGAACCGATGACATGTGTCAACCAAGTCAGCGAGCCTGACCACCCGATCCCGTTAGTGGCCTCTTTACGACAGGCATGGGTTATGGAAGTTCAATATTCTAACCTGGCCTTTCATGGGTATTTTTCCAACCGCGTAAACGTGGGAGAAAAACCTAGAGCAAAATATTAGGGTAGTGAGCACCTTTGGTTTCAGGTGCAAGTGCGTGAGAACGCTGGGTATCAAGCATAATATAATAATAATAAATGCATATTTATAGTGCGCCTATTCCACATCCTTGGGCATGCTCAAAGCGCTGTGTACAGATAATTTACACGAGAATATTTTACAGCCGAGATTATAAGTAATATACTGAGAACAGGTTTTAAGTCTGACTTTAAAATGTCATTAGTGTAAGCTTTGATTTTAATATGTGCCTGAACCTTGTCAATCAGAATAAATGAAGGCGTGACGAGGCTATATAAACGTATGTAGAATCTGTCAGTGGTCTTGAATAACACGCGGCCTGTCTTTAGAATCCCACACGAAATATGCGCAGTGAAATCAAACATATTTGTATCTTTTGCTTCAGAACATTGTTCACTTCACGGCTGTCCCTATATTCTTAACCATGACGTTGCAATATTGTTGTAATAAATGTGTTACACCGACTCGCTCGGTTGTGTTCCCATGACGACAGTGGTCAGACTGGCCTGACATTTGTAAGGCTTCAGTGCAGTGTTTGTTTACATCACAGAAATATACAAATTCATTTCATGGGGACTTTAGGGGACGCTTCCACGGTGAAATGCTCGCTCTTATTTTTCACAAAGAATAGGAAAGTCACCATTTTGGTTTCTCTACGATTGATTTTAGCCATCCTAAGTTGGTCATGAGCAACTTAGACTTTGAATCTTAACTTTACGATTGACTTAGGTAAGATTGGTTAGTGGAACGGTATGCCGATCGTAACGTCACGCTAAGATTGGGATTTTAGGGGTTTACGATTGGCATAGGGCTAAGATCGGTTAGTGGAACGGCACCCAGGGCCCCGTTCCACTAACCGATCTTAACTAAGATCAATCTTAGCAAGTTACGCCAATTTTACAATCGTCTTAGCTAAAAGTTACACCCGTTCCACTAACCGATTTTAGGCCGATCGTAGCCGGTCCCGATCTTACGATCCGATCCTAGCTAAGATCGAGACTCTTTCGTGCGAGAGATAGAAAATGCGAGGCACGAGTTATCTCCTTTCGTTAGCCTAGCAGAGGACGATGGAAGTTTAACTTTAGAACCAACTGTGATCGCGGAGAAGAACTCCTCGAGGGAGAAAAAGCAATTTTTCTCCTGAGGAAGTAGCCATTCTTATTGACGAAGGGTCCACCATCACTCCCTTTATCGGCTTCTTTCGACCCGGAGTGACGAAGAAATCTAAAGATTCGATGTAGGAGAAGATAGCTTCAAAGTAAGTGCTTTGTCCGTGTTTTCAACATGTTTATATATTCCTTTTACATATTACACAGTACCATAGTTACGGTGGTATTTCGTTAATATGCATCCCTAATGTTTAGCGTTTTATCATCAGGAACATATTCTATTTGCACCGGTAAATTGGGCAGGTAACTCTCGCTTGTAAACATCCCAATCATTTCTACTTTACTTCCGCATTCCACATTCGGTAACGCAAAGACGTATAACGTCTCTGGGTAACGGTAAGATGGACACTTTTTCTTCAACTTGAAATATCAGATGGTAAGTGATCACATAAGTTTGCTAAAAAGAAATTACATGTAACTGATAATAAAAATGGAGGAAAGTAAGATATGTACAGGGCTAAAAACTAAAACTATGAATTGGGATTTGAGTCTGCAGTGAATTTAAAAGCACTTCTACTTATAATTTGTCTTTCAGACTCATTTTTAAACAGGTTTATAGCCATTGAACTAAGTATCAACACAATATATATTTTAGATTTTAATTCATAAATTTCATAAATTATTAATGAAAACAGCCAACTTGGAGCCATGTACAACAAATCAAAATGGACAAGTGAAATATAATTAAGGTTTTATTTAAGTTTCATAACCCATTTTCTGAAGTCATGTGGAAGCAAGAACAATGACATGGACTATAATGAAATGATGATTGAAATATATATCATTGACATATTCTTCAAAGAATTTGATATTATGGCAAACAGATAATTATTTTATGATAAGTATATTGATGCTATACTATACTAATATTTCAGAATAAGTGCCAACACACAGCTGGTGTGAGATCGGCGTGTGAAGTCCGAAAGAAGTGGAATGACATAAGGTAAAAATTCCTTTTGTTTTCTTTGAATAGATTAACCTTGAAAATAATACATTCAACCAACAATTGAAATTATCTATCACCTCAAGATTCATTATGATTTTACACTTACCCAACCAACTCATCTGACTGTCACAAAATGATATCAGTGTACATGTATTCAATATTTACAGATCAAAAGTGTTATTCTGTAAATGAAAGAGACTAGAGTGATTGAAGACGCACATGAAAATTGTGTATGATGAAAATTTTATGTACACATGATCATTTTTCCAGAAGGAAATTCTTTCATCTGATTTAAATTGTATATCACATTGTCTCTATACCAAAGTGATGAACTAGGTTCCCCTAAAATTCAGAACCTGTAATGAGTATGTGGCCAAAAGACTATATGAAATATTTGATTTCCAGATGCCAGGTAAAAAGAGCTCAGCTCATGAAAAAGGAGGCCTGTAAGACTGGCGGTGGTCCCTCTGCTGTTATGCTCAATGAGCTGGATGAAAAGGTATGAAATGTTTACTTCACAGATATAATAAATGGAAGATGAAATTTAATTTTTCCTTATCATAAATCTATTTCGTTGAGTAGTATTTTTAGTTGTGACAAGAGAAAATTAGTTGCATAAAATATTATTCTTACAAGTTGTATATTACCTGGTGAGGTTAAATAGATGATTCATTTGAATATCAAAAGTGCCATTTATTACATGTACCACAAATTTATTTCTTATGTGAAATTATAGCTTTTCTTCAAATGTTCAAATTCATGTTTTCAGGTGCTCTCAACCATTCCTATTTGTCAGGTTGAGGGAATTGATGGTGGAATTGAAACTCCACTTTGTACTTGGTAATTATAATTTAATTTGACACCTTTTCACCAAAACCAGTGGTCATAACAATGAAGATATATGAATTAGATTTTGAGTATAACTGTAATTTTAAGTAACTGTTTATCAAGGGATTTATTATCTGTACCTATTTTTGATTAATTAATCAAATAATGATGCTCCTGTATGTACTTTGTTTATAGAAGATCAACCTCAACAGTTGAAGCATGTCTCCCTCAGGAAAGTGCTGCAGGTACATATTTATCAAAACAGTGTATAAATAATGAGAAATTGTGAACACCAAGGATGTTTTACATTTTCATATCCAGATATAGTAAATTGAAAGTCTGTGTATTCTTACACCCCATAATCAATGTCAAATTTCATAGACAATAAATATCAATGATTTCATGAGATTTGAAGTAAAGTTTTGTTGTAAAGAATTTAAACATTTTCAACATCTTTTTGTTCAATGTTTTAGCACTAAGAACAGTGGAATCAGTTAATGCGGGAAGTACATCCACAACATCAGTGGCAAGTGCTGTGATCCCCCCATCCCAAAAAAAGATAGCAACAAGCACAGCGATGTCAATATCCTCAGCTGTATAAGAACATCAGCCTCTACAGTAACCCCCAGAAGCGGGTCCACAAGCCATGTGCAGGGTCTGGTGAAGGTAGAGGAGTCAAAGTTGAGGTGCTGCAACAGCTGCTTAGTGTGGAGACACAGAGGCTGGCCGGGAGAGGGAGAGACTAGCACTAGAGAGGGACAGACTGGCACTTGACCGGCAGCGTCTTGAGCTAAAGGAGAGGATGTACAATTCCAATGTTGAAAATTTCATCACACCTGTGATAAGTTTTGATTAAAGAATGCGGCTTATTTTTAATATTGTGACATAATTTAGCAAAAAACAATTGATGTACTATTTGATGCATTCCTGCAGTTGAACAATATTTAATGGTGTGCATGTATAAAATAAACAAAACTGAGATTTTATCCTGTATTCATTGTTTATGGTTGAAGGTAACATATACTAGTAATTACTTTTTAAAGTGAATATGCTACTTCTCACCATGTTCATGCTGTGAAAAAATGATCAATGAGGTGTTGTCGGACTTGGTGGCCGTCATTGACCGCTCCTTGGTAAAGTCATCTGTGTTGTCTTCCTCCATGGGTTCTGGTTGGGGTAGAAGCAGGTCTATGCAGAAGTTGTGTAAGTAGAAACACGACAAAATTACTTTGCAGCATTTCTTGGTAGAGAAGGGCAGGTATCCAGTGCTTTTGTGCAAACACCTGCAAACATATTAACACTACTACAACACTTCATAATCCAAATCAACTTCTTTCATGAATTATTCTCAATTTTACCTAACTGTTCAGTAAAATTAATTTCATGAAAATCATTTTAATTTGACGAAGCTTTTATTTTGATAATGACTGCAAGTGTATATTTGTTGTTATGAAACCAACCTGAATCGTGATTTCAGGACACCAAAATCCTCTCTACCACATTTCTTGTCTTGCAGTGTTGCTGATTGGTATCTCTGCTGAGCCGGGGTGCTTGGATCTGCCAGGGGTCAACAACCATGGTCGACACCCATATCTTTGTCAAAACATAATTGAAATATTGATATGGCTATTAGAAAAGAGTTGCATCAAGTTTGAAGTTATGTATTTATAATATGATCATTAAGTTAAACTATGACAATTAGGTAACAGATAAAAATACCTTATATGCCAATCATGCTTTTATACATACAAATACATCTGACACTAACTAACATTACTGTACCCTGAATCTCCAAGGAGAAAACCGTCTGGGCAATCATGTTGGAATGTTTGTCCAATGATACCTGTTGTTTAGAATGGAGGAATCATGCGCAGATCCTGGCCATCTTGCCACAACATTAGTAAATCTGAAATGTTAAAGTAATGTACATTTTTAATATAAAGACTGCACATTTTTTTTCTATTTGTAGTTCTTCAATCAAACTGTAAAATGTAATAAGAATAAGAAATAGGAAATATTAGGAATGGAAAACTACAAAAATAAACTTAAAGCATTAATATATGATCAGCATGCGCAGATCCACAAATTTTGAAAGGGGTGGCTGGTGGTTCGCTCCCTTTGGCTCCTCCAACGCAAAACAAATCTTCAATGTGGTCTTAAGTCATTTTCAAAACAGTAGGGGCGAACCCCATGCACACACACACCTCTGGATCCGCCAATGAACAGTACCGATGGGATTTGAAGCGAGGATTTTGGAACGACAGTCTTAGCTCTACCAACTGAGTACAAAACACGAGAAAATAATTTGTGCTTGCAGGAGACCTTTGGCCTCACCATGACATTTTATTTTTCATATAATTCCCTAACGTGTTATCAATAGAAATATACGTGTACTGTGTTAATCTTCATTTCACTAACGATTTTAAGTATAATTAAATGATGACGAGTTGGTAACAAATAGTCTAACCCTTAGAGGGCCCCATCTGTTAGTGACAGGAAACCAACAGCCATTGGTCAAGATCGTTTCTAATGTAAACAGGAAGTGTTTCGCTCGAGTCAGTATACCGAAACTTATGAATTCTACTTATTGCAGTACATCAAAAACATCAACCATCTTACCTGAGGGATGCATCGCATACTGCCTGCACATTAATGGCATGGTAGCCTTTTCTGCACACAAAAGCAGCCTCTTCGTCAGCAGGGGGCTTCGCAATCGGGATCAAAGTCCCATCAATGGTACCAATCACCTTAGGAAATCCTGCGAGTTTGAAAAAAATCACTCTTTGTCCTGATGATACTCCCCCGTGTCTGGTCGAAGGAAATATTATCCAACGCATCACATATAGCCTGAATGGTTGGACGGAGCAGCCTAGATACGCTTGACTTGGATATACCATTAAGATCTCCCAGTTCAACAAGAAATCCACCCTTCCCGAGAAATCTTAGGGTAGTCAACACCTTGGTTTCAGGGGAAAGTGCGTGTGAACGCTTAGTATCTGGCATAATATGTGGCTGAACCTTGTTAATCAGCATGAACAAGGCGTGACGAGCATTCTATACCTCGCCACAAGCACGTCATCCGATGATGTGTCTAGAATCTGTGAGCGGTCTCGGAAAACTCGCTCACGGTGTAAAGCTCGCTCTTCTTCTTCACATACAATAATGAAAGTCGCCATTTTGGTCTCTCTACGATTGATTTTAGCGATCCTAAGTTGGTCATGAGCAACTTAGACTTTGGATCTTAACTTTACGATTGACTTAGGTAAGATTGGTTAGTGGAACGGTATGCCGATCGTAACGTCACGCTAAGATTGGGATTTTAGGGGTTTACGATTGGCATAGGGCTAAGATCGGTTAGTGGAACGGCACCCAGATCATTAACCTTGAAGAGTATACGGATTATTTAATAAGCTACCCGACAGGCGTTTGCACGTAGAATTCATTCAGCTATATGAAAGCGTAAGATACAATCACATAAATATACAAATGTTTTGGTTACGAACGTAAATAATTAGTTTCATTGTCACAGTGTCCATGTACAGTTGGGTTTTATTTTTAAGAAGGGTTGACATATTCCTACTGGTAGTTTTTGCCTTTGTTTTGTTATTATTGTTGTCAAGAATATAGTAGTTATTTCACGGATCAGTTACGTGTAACGTATCATCATGAATGTACGCCGTCGTATGGTAACAGTTTTCATTGTGTACGCTTCATGACAGCCATTTAACACAAGGCCAACCGGAGTCTATATCCGAACAATCCAAGTATTATATATCCCTATCTATAGGAGTTTTAGCACTGAACAACATTGGTCGGCAAACGTGTTCCATACAATGCAGTGCCCGTCCTGCCAGTGAGATGTATGCGAACGCATGTAAATGGATGAATTGACAAGGTGCAAACCACAATGTGTCTTTATTACCCTGGACTTTGATGGCATACACCTTTAAGTTAATGCTCAGCCAGAGTGATTGTGAGGACCCTTTGCCTTTGGTAAACACTCTCCGTTAAAGGAAACGCGCCCACCGCCCGATAACTAAGGTTGCTTATCTTCGACGTTGCGAGGGACGCGACAGTATCCAAGGGCGCACCACGGGAAGAATGTGATCATATTGACCGAATAGGAATGAATAATGAAAAGTTTTAACTCAGTGAGCGTTCCGCTCTATGAAAACAACTATCGAGGCAGTTAGTGCACAGGAGTCCTTCCTACTGTTGTTTTTTTAGCTTGTGGATATTGCTCTTTTACAGTTTCCAACTGGATTCAATTTGTATTTTGCAGGTAAGTAGTCCTTGTGATTTAATGCCTGCATTCTATCACGGTGGCAGGTATATTTTCTGGATTGTATTTCGCAGGTAAGTGTTTGTTATTCCTTTCAATAGCTGAATTGATTGTTCAGATAAATGGGTTTTTTTTACATTTTACATCTAGATTGACTGGGAGGTAAGTGTTCTTGGAATTGTGTTTCGTAGGTAAGAGTTCTCGAGATTTAAAATCGGGACTGTATTTCCAATGTAAGTGTTCTGGAAATTCAAAACGTGGATTGTATTTCCTAGGTTAGTGTTCTGGAAATTTAACATCTAGATTGTATTTCGTAGGTAAGTTTTCTGGAAATTTTAAATCTGGATTATATTTCCCATGTAAGTGTTCTGGACATTCAAAGCTGGATTGTATTTCGCAGTTAAGTGTCCTCGAGATTTAACATCCGGACTGTATTTCCCATGTAAGTGTTCTGGACATTCAAAGCTGGATTGTATTTCGCAGTTAAGTGTTCTCGAGATTTAAAATCCGGACTGTATTTCCCATGTAAGTGTTCTGGACATTCAAAGCTGGATTGTATTTCGCAGTAAAGTGTTCTCGAGATTTAACATCCGGACTGTATTTCCCATGTAAGTGTTCTGGAAATTCAAAGCTGGGTTGTATTTCGCAGTTAAGTGTTCTCGAGATTTAAAATCCGGACTGTATTTCCCATGTAAGTGTTCTGGACATTCAAAGCTGGATTGTATTTCGCAGTAAAGTGTTCTCGAGATTTAAAATCCGGACTGTATTTCCAATGTAAGTGTTCTGGAAATTCAAAACGTGGATTGTATTTCCTAGGTTAGTGTTCTGGAAATTTAACATCTAGATTGTATTTCGTAGGTAAGTTTTCTGGAAATTTTAAATCTGGATTATATTTCCCATGTAAGTGTTCTGGACATTCAAAGCTGGATTGTATTTCGCAGTTGAGTGTCCTCGAGATTTAACATCCGGACTGTATTTCCCATGTAAGTGTTCTGGACATTCAAAGCTGGATTGTATTTCGCAGTTAAGTGTTCTCGAGATTTAAAATCCGGACTGTATTTCCCATGTAAGTGTTCTGGACATTCAAAGCTGGATTGTATTTCGCAGTAAAGTGTTCTCGAGATTTAACATCCGGACTGTATTTCCCATGTAAGTGTTCTGGAAATTCAAAGCTGGGTTGTATTTCGCAGTTAAGTGTTCTCGAGATTTAAAATCCGGACTGTATTTCCCATGTAAGTGTTCTGGACATTCAAAGCTGGATTGTATTTCGCAGTTAAGTGTTCTGGAAATTTAAAATCTGGATTATATTTCCCATGTAAGTGTTCTGGAAATTTAAAACCTGGATTGTATTTCGTAGGTTAGTGTTGTTTACATTTTACTATCTAGAGTTTTGGAAAGTGTCTTTTGATATACAAGTGTATTGAATTTCGTTGAGAAGTGTTATTGCTATTTCTGTTTCGTATTGGGGGTGTGTTGTAATACTGTGTGTTCGGTTTCTAATTTCTGTTGTAGCGTAAGGATTAGTTTGATTGTTATTCATTGCCATTAGGGTAAATAAGAAACTTTGTTATAAGAATGAAATTTAACTGCATGAATTCATTTTTCAAACAACCTCTTCGAAATGTAAATATGTCTACACACTCCCAATTACGAATCTTTCAGAAGACATTATGAACACCATCTTGTTGTACTCAGCGACACTATGGAATATATTTGGATATGAATAGAGGCTTGTAATTGTTTGGTTTTCTCATAAAAGTAAAATATCATAAAATAAAATCTTTTACATAAATCCATTTTCTGTTAAAAATGTGAACTATGATGCTTTTAGCAATGTGTAACAATTATGAATTGGCGGTTTCAAAGATGATTCGTACTTTATAACTAGGGTTATATAGCGCATATATTGGTTGAACTACAACCTTTAATACACATGAACGGGAAGGTCAGTGGGTCGGGGTTTTATATGACCAGGACATTGGCCTCCTCTGGGTACCAGGGAAGCTGACACGCATCAATCACGTCAATAGTAACAGCGGCGTGAACATACGGGGTGACTTCATCAATGAATGGTAGGCCTGCGTGATTTAGTGGCGAGAGCGTCTTCCCCGATAGCTGATAGTGGGTAGTTCGATCCTCGGTCGCATACGTATTTCTTAAGATACATATTTATTCATGTGGTTGTATACGTACAATACATGTGTACGTACCTTATACACCCGATCACATCACCACAACCTCATCGGAGAATATATGAGTTACTATACGAGATAATTTGAGTAAGACAAACGCCGTACAGATGACGTAATATTTAACTTGATAGGCACGGAGACATAAAATGTGTGGGCAATAAGAATCCTTTTCCTGAAGTCAAATTAAATAGTTAACTATTTGGAAGACGTTATGCTTCATTATCATCAAAAGCAAAGTGTTAACTTCATTTCGTGGACAGACACATAAAGTTACATAGTTTGGTCTTAATCCTTGGGAAGGAACGAGAACATGTCAATATCCTCATACATTTTTTCGTAAAAACGAATGAGGACCGGATGCGGCAATGGACTTCGTCATAGCACTTACAGTGCTGATTCCCTGAAGTAAGTTCAAACTAACACCGTCTTGAAAGGTCATTTCTAACAAGTCGAAATGAATATATTTATCAGTCTAAAAGCTACCAGATTCAAAATATCAAAACATACGCTAAGTCTAGTGTGAGCCAACTTTACACTCACGGGGACTGTAGGAATGGTAACGGCCTTTTTGTCCTGTACGTGAATTGTAATGTAACGCTCTGTTGACACAAGAATCAATACTGATCACAGTGCATTTTGCCTGTTTGACAAAAGAAGCTGCCCTCTATACAAATAGCATTACAAAACGTGTTCATATTAACCTCCGGCTTTCTTTCGTATACTTATTGAATCTAACAAGCCCGTTATCAGTAGGGGAACTTACTCAATCGCATGCCTCTGTGTGCAACTTAATGTTTAAATATCACATCAGAGTGCGGTCAATTGCCCTACAGATACGTATACCTGAGATCGTGAATAGCTGTCTAGTTGCCTGTAATATAATTAATCAAATACAATATACCGGTTATGGCGTTATGAAGTGAATATATTCTGTTTTTGTCGTGATATGTTTGTGATATGTATCATCCAGCGTCATGGCGACGGACCCATAGATAGCTGCAAACCATTCCTTATGTTATCTTAACAATAATCTTTCTCACTGTGACATGACTTTTGTAATAGAAACATATTAAATTGAATAGTAATAAATCAAATCAAATATTCGTTGCATCTGTTTTTCAGTAGATATATCATCTTTTACAAATGTAAATTCTCTGCTTTGAGACGTTGACTTTTCAGGTATGAGGTAAAACTCATAACTTCTTGTTATTTTCATTTCACTTTATCAAACGGTTATGACCTAAATCTATCCAAACTCATCAGGTTATAAGTTTCTTCACATGAACATGGGGTTATTGCTAAGGTCGCGATGACCTGGAGACCTGCACGTGCGACCATTCCCTTGATATGTCCCTGACTGACAATCAGCAGCATGCATTATACATGTACGTGACTGATAGTGAAGTTCCCCATGCCCTGAAGTGTGACAACAAAGCGTGACTTCACCCCTCTAAGTAATTGAGTACTTAATTATGCAGATGACCACATAATCAAATCAAGCGTAGTTACCACACCTTGGACTTAGATACACAACCATAGTTCACCTGTCCTGGACACGGGAGGTCAAGCCTTCTGGTGATCCATGGGTACAGTCAGACCAGAACTCACTGGTTCGAATCCACGATATGTTTACGATGTGTTTGCACCATACGCGTGCTCGTGGGTTTTACCAACATGGAGAGCATCGTCATCACGTCGGGCTCCTACGGGAACACTCGGTGTCAACATTACTGAATAACGACATATTAACTTAAACATGCTTATGATATGTTTATAGTCGGAATTTTACGAAGACCTTATAGTTTCTTATGACCATGGGACGGTTATCGTTACGTTTTTATTTCCTACACACCAATCTAGCGTGTTCTGACGTAACTGCTTTATGTAATGGTAACTGAGTAGGTTTGAACAATACAAATAGCTGCAAGGTTCAAGATATGTAGCACAAATATGAGGTGTGGAAACCTTGGTTAATACGTATAAGTCACTGCGACATGTAGTTTAAAATAATCGCCACAACTATATTACAGACGAAGGATATTGCGTGTGTTTATCATACTTTCAAAGCAATAATCGAGACAAAATATGTGTTAATATTACCGTAAACCACCTTTATATGTTCATAAAACAACAAGCCTGCAAGTGTTTGGAATTAATACCTCTTATCGATCAGATAACAGCGTGCGTGTTGATGATAGGATCGCTGGAAACACTTCCCCCCCATGGAATTGTTCGCCGCGATTACGTTCGGCCGCCGAAAAAGCCACAATTGTCTTCTTGACAAAATTTATATCATGAGTTGATATTTTCTGAACACGACATTAGGTTTGTATGTGCCCTCACCACCCGTATGACATCTGAACTCGAGACATACAGAAACACGCTTGAAGTTTTGCAAACAATGTAACCTGAATGTAAAACTGTTTCAAATACCTATTTGATTGGCCACAGAGTTGATTGTCTATATTACCCGTGAAGGTCCGGGTTAGGATATTGATCTTCAATAACCCATGCTTGTCATAAGAGGCGACTAACGGGATCGGGTGGTCAGGCTCGCTGACTAGGTTGACACATGTCATCATATCCCAATTGCGTAGATCGATGCTCATACTGTTAACCACTGGATTATCTGGTCCAGACTCGATTATTTACAGACTGCCGCCATATAGCTGGAATATTGTTGAGTGCGACGTTATACAACAATCAAACCAAAATGATTATCAATGTGTTAAAAACAGTATTGGTTTAACGCCACTTTGCATGATATCCGGGTCATATCGCTGAGTGGCAGCTAAGTAATCCATGTCTCAGACTTTTACCATTTTGGTGGAATTTGGATTCGAACCCCCAACAATAGGTTTCCAAGGGAAGCTGAGGGACCTACGGCATCGTATACGACTATGCCTTCGGGGCCCTGATTACTATTAGAAACAAATATTTTCATATAAATCAGCAGGTTCAATCAAATCTCACGTTAAACAGTTTTCTATGTATCTGTGCACGGAAGTTGTATTCGAAACCCGTTCAGATCTTGGCACCTAATATCTTGTAGCGTGTTTTCTGATATAAATCATCAATTTAGACACCCAAAGCGATCATCAAATAAAAATCTAAAGGTATGTTTCAAGTACTACCTTACCGCTGTAAAATCGGACATTTCCCGAGCTGAAATATATGTGGTACCCGCCGCTATACCACTGTTCCTACGACATAACTCATACCTATACGGTGAGTTAACGCTGGACATTGACGCATACGTTAACACTTCAACATAGTGTGGGGATTTATAAGTTATAAGTGTCCCCCTTAACTTTATCTCTACACCTGACCTACTGATCATACAATCAGAATCAATGTCAATATGAGACCATCACCCTTGACAACCCAGCACTGTGGTCCGGGGATATCGCTCACGTCGTTGTTGTCACGGACTGACGAGGAATAGACGACTTCACGGTGACGTTCCAGATATGGGTCTCTCCCCAAATGGGTGATTTATGCATCTCGTTGTTGACATATTGAGCTACGGTCCTCATTCACAAGTTGTTGACTCTGAAATTGGTACTTGAATTGGTATTCTAGACCGAGGGCGAACACCTTTCCACTAACGGTCTGTAAGGATGAATATATGATCTTAAAAGGGACGGTTGTGGCACTTACCTAACTGCCTTTGCCGTGACAGGATCCGGTGGTCATGGATTTGAATCCCAGATTCGATCAGTCAGAACAAAAGTACGTTTTCATGAGTTTCATGACCTAGGCCACTTTGGGCTTTACTTCCATATGACAAGTAATGATTCACAGAGGTCACCCTTAAGATTAGTTAATAAAGATAAAGTGTTTATGTCTTGTACAGAATTTAACTCCTCGTTGCACGATGGCACGTATTGAAGCAATCTAACTCTCTGTTGTTCTGGAACTACCAAGTGGGTCCAAGTGGTGGAAATTAACAATTTGTGCGTTGTTAAACTACTGTCTATAACCTGTCTAACCTGCCACATCGTGTATATTCCAATGTCATACCCGAATTATGATATCATTTTTGAAGCAAATAGTATTACGCTGTTTATTGTTTTATGCTATCAAGGTAGGGTCACAATAAGGCGATTTTCTGCCCATTAGCGGAATCAAACCCAGCTTGTCTGTGTACACAGCCAACCACTGTGCACACCACATGCGATGTCATCATGACAAATGACTTCTCTCCTGTTTTCCCCTTACTCGAATAGCCCTTTGGCATCCACATTTATTGCAATGCTTTGGATAAGGTACCGTTCAGGATGGGGCAATGATATTATACAAAATTTTCATTGATATTTCGTTTGGTGCTACTATGAATATTAATCTAGATCTGTAGGGGACGTGTCTGATTGAACGCAATCGTTTACCTGATTGAATTGATCTACAGCTTTATTCACACTGAAGGACCCGTTCGGAGTGTTTTGTAAATATCTCTAACATAAACATTTATCGGTTTGATCTATAATCAGTTGAGAAAAACACGATTATGTCAACGATTTAATCGAATGTATAGCCTCTGGTTGATGTCAGTGCAAGGCAATATTTCCCTGAGTTAACACACCGTCGATATCCTGCCATTAGCTGTACTGTGTGTACGAGTAGTTATCTGTGTGTGTACCTAACACTTAAAACTATACGATAAGTCCACAGCGAAATATGAACATGTAGTGTATGGTCCTCTCACATGAAGCCATTTTACCTATTAGAGAGTTGAACATTCCATGAAATGAGACAGATTAGAGAAATCCGTATCACATCACAGTCACAGAAAAAATCCACTGCAAGAAAGGAAAAAGGATAAATAGGATAGTTTCAATTATCCAATAGTCAATTTTCCTTTTAAAGTCGTGCCTTTCGTGTCGACATTTCTCGTCTGATCTGTCTGATCAGTGTTGGATTATAGAAGGTTAAACCGTTTGCGGTAGACAAAAGAAGGAACTAAGAAAAGCCAGATTTATGGATGTCAACTTCTTTTTATTGTGAATAACACGACGTTTCGAAGAGTCTACTTGTTCCTTCATCAGATGCAAGCATACACTTCGAAACGTCGTGTTATTTACAAATTTAAATGTAGATATCCATAAATCTTGCTTTTCTTATGGAATCCACTTCTGAATGCCCTTCAAAGATTTTAAAGAAGAACCTTTCTAAATTTCGAAATCCATCGCATCACAAAATTAATGTCTTATGCAATTCCCGATATTGAGTTTTACCACATCCTCCTGTGTTTGTTGGCAAATATTTGGCTTGCCTCTGAATGTGTTTGTGATGGGTACCACACGTAGGGGAGGATACCCTAGCATTGTCGTTTACACCTGGTGTAATGACGGTTTGATAGTGACTGCGTAAAGGTGAAATAGCTGTTATTAACATTTAAATTGGCCTATTACTACATGTAATTTTGAATACTGATAAAATTATATGAGTCAGCACTTGCTCCAGATCTGTTTACTTTTCACATCTTTGTTAAAACCAAATTCACAGAGATAAAAGCGACCGAACTTCTTTACACAATCACAAGAAATGACTTCTGAATGCAGGTACAATTGTATGGATGCTAAATATTTTCTGTTTTCCAGAAGTCTGGTGAAACATTTCGATCATGATAAACCATGAACGTGATATGGCGACAAAACATATCATCTCATTGATTTCAGTCCTACAGTGATCAGAAACCTTTGATGAGTTGTATTGGAAAACATAACAATATCAGAACACTAATGAATATCGATTAGAGAAAATAAAGGGCAGACTATTTTGAAAACCAATGTATTTAGGCTGCCCTCAATGCAGTGGGGACTTTTGTTTACGTTTTCGTAAGTTGGAATTTTAAGAATAATTTCAACATCCTTGGGAAATCCAATATGAAGCGGTAGGGTTTGGGTTGGCGGGTCAAGGCCATCAAGGGAGAGGTGAACAATTTCTTTGCACCACATACTGATAAAAGCGTATAACCGCACCTGCAGTTGCGAATAGCTAGCTTCTGGATAACCGTAAATATCCAAAGTCTTTTGTCTTGTTGCAACATACTGTTTAATTCGTTGGTGGAGCCTTTGTTTGTCTGTATTGATGCTACAGTATACCTTCTATAATTATGTTATATAGAGGACTGATCGTGCAACAGGACATGGTGCAATTGTGTTGCAGTAAAGTATTAGGAAAGTGCCTCGTCCCTTTTCGAAGTCGATGAGGTGAATTCAGTGCCCCTTTAAAAAGTGGTTGCCAGGAACCACAAGTTACAAACTTCTTGTAGTTAGCAACCCCGTGGAGTCAGCTACAGCCTCGTCTAAAATATCCATGTGGACTATGATATATACTGGGAGGACCAGTTCTCTTTCCAGGCTTTCTAAACTTTAGAATAAGTGAATTCCACGAAATACCTTGTATTAAAACTCGGAAATGTTTGAAAAGTTATGAAAAGTTGATTATTTTGGAAGACTGGCCTAAAATAGCTTACCGCCCTTCACGTTTGAAGAGTTTGTACAGATCATGTTTAATTAGCTTGGCCATATTGCTTGTCCAGCGACGATGAGATGCATCTGTGTTCTGACAGTTTAACCTCGACAACAATAACCAGCCATACGTCATGGTATGTTCCACATACCAGTATATCAGTGAACGGGTGGAAGGACTGGAACAGTCGCGAGGTTATAATCAAGTATAGTATTGATTATTGATAAATGATTTTATACTACAAACGAGCAGCTCGTCAACCAACTATGCCATTATGTACGAAGAAAGTGCTTTCAATGGGTAAATCAATAGTCACCTGGAGGACCGACATTTACTGTTCCTGGAATTTAGTCTGTTATTAGTGAATGATTATGTTGGATTGCCTTCGATATGAACCGAACAGCCAGCCCCTTGTCTTGTGTCTGTGAAAGAAGTACCGGTAATATCATATCAATATCGCCGTCATCATGCGGATGTCCGTTTGATGCTGATCACAGAGCATATGGGAATAAATGATTTTCAAATATGAAAACTTATGACCAATCTGCGAAGGATCTAGTTCAGAGGAACATGACAGGGGTCATGGTGGCCGTTGACTGTAACATGCATAATGATTTACTGTTTGCTCCAGCGACAATTGTATCAATATGATATTCACTATTAAGAACCATGATTATTCCTGGCACACCATGGTGACAGTCGATGTCATGTGTGAGAGAATTACATGCATATAATGTTGTAATGTATGGAGGAAATAACTGAGACACCAAACAAGGATACAGTACCAATAATCAATAACTACAACACTGATGTGCGGTAAAATCATTTCAATTTCTCATTTCTCGCGCTCGCTTCCATGTGAGAACAACGCGTGACAACACCACATAAATATTGACACCAGTTGTGTACAAGCCGGTGTCCTTTGTCCACATATCAATTATGGTTTAGCACTGTGACCGTCTTAGATACCGGCATTATTCAACTCTACAAGAGCACCATCCATGACAGAGCAATATCACCACTGTATACAACCAATATAAACACTATGACGCGTGTGTTATTTGCCATCATCCCTAGCAACCAGTTGTTTTCAAGGGGAATGAAGAAAGGCGTATTGTATGTGAGGCTGTCATGACCATTAAATGTGTAGGAAATGTTACATAGAAACCATCACAATCACATGAAACCAGAACCAAAGTAAATATTGTCAGCATGAATCGATGCTGGTCGTTAGAAGTTTTGAGCAGAGCGTTGGTGCACATCGCCATGTAATGTTATTTGTCTGTCTGCGTGTTGTGTACCGTTCAATGTTGATTTGCACCTCAACGTATACTTTACTACATTTTTAACGCTATGCGATTACGCAGTTGCTAGGATGAAATGTAACAGTTTCTTTTGACTGTATCCAATGATGGATAAATTGTCTGTATATTCTTATATAGTCTCCTGTCGCTACGTGGAATAATCACAAGTATCGGCCATTAGGGAGTCCTCCCACGTCACAGAAACTATGTATGTCAATGTATGTTATGCTTAATGCAGTCTCCGGTGACCACACAGGAGTCAACAAAGTCTTGCTGCAGTTAGTATCGGCGTATTGGGGGTGTTACCAACACTAGAGCGTGTAAGACTAAGAGGTGCATTAGAGAGAAGGTACATTATTATATTGTGGTTCACGTAAAATCGTCTTCAGTGAAATCTGAAATACTTCACGTCCTATGTGGGTACCGGTACCGTTCCTATTAGATGCCAGCTGATGTCATTGTTCCATAAAGAATCGATTCGTTGCAATGCGGAATTAAGTTCTACAGCTTCGGGAAGGCGACGCTTTTAAACCATGGATTGCTGTCTTTTGTGATATTTCTATCCCTTAAGATAGAGGTATCCTCTCTCATGTTAACTGATACACGTGTATTTGCATTATTTATCGACATTTTGTACTAAATATGTCTACATATAACTCCATACTTTTTCATCTTATCAGTACGTATGGCCTCGTCACTCGATGCTTTGTATTGTCATCTTTTTCCAGACGGTTTTCTGACCTCGGGCTGCACTGGCGTCCGTTCCCGGAACAGGAAGTTTGCTCTCAGTAACTTGACTTTACCTCCATCTTTGATGCCAGCCATAAGCTGCCCCGGATCGTCCACGGCCAATGTAGTGAGTAGGTCCAGCTGCCATCATGGGTTGTGGATCTTCTAAGGATGGAACAGCTGACAGTCCAAAAAAGGCGGCTAGTACAAGGAAGAGTAACGCTAAAGCTGAACAGGTAAGAAACAAAGACATCGTCATCACCTGAATTGATAGAAGTGTCAGGAACCACCACCCTGAAATAAATATCACCCAGACTAAAGCTGCATTGGTAACCCTGTAGTTGGTTCTTTTTTGACAATTCAAGGGACTCCAAAACCAGACATTTGTCTTATTTCACCAGTTTGATATACTGGGATTGAAATACTTTCCCATTATCTAGATATTACCAATAACTCTTCCCGTTTGTTTCTGATATGAAAAAGTGGACGTAGCATGCGTTCAGTCTGAAAGATCAAAACTTTTCTTAAAATCATGTTTAATTGAATATTAACGATTGCCTTAAAAAAAGAAACCATGCAGCTTTAGTCGCATCTGACATCACCAGTCCTTTCCAACAAGATGCTGCAAATATGCCTACTTTCTGATTTTGTCGACTCTTGGAACCACGTCTCAGGTGGAGGTCGACGTTAGTAACAGCAACACAAACTCCCCACAACGGCAGAGAGCGACGCCGTCACCGACTAATTCCTCTCCACGGAAGTCTCCCCACTATGACGATTCATATGCTGGTACACAGAGTCCTCATCCCGAGTCTCCCAAACACGAGGATGTGGTGAGTCAGGCATGACTCACCTGAGTCATAGCTTGCTTCCTCGTGACGCAGCCTCACTCACCGTTTCGTTACTAACAGTGCATATTTCTTGTAGATACATGTATGATCAAATGCAACGTGTATTGAAGGTGTGAAAGTTCCTCTCTTACCCTAGATTGCATATAAATCATGTTTAATATTTTATATCAGCGAGATACAACAGTACAACATTAAACCAAAAGCACACCTGATATATATTTGCATTCGACCATGACACGGTTTTTTTCGTTTTACATGTTTGTGATATGTTTTTTGTTCTTTATCAGCGTGATATGTTGCTGCAATTCACAATTTATGCGTTCGTTCGTGCATTTGTATTTGATTTACTCACATTCATTTTATTTCAGTGTGACTGGCATTGTTTATAAATTTAGAAATAATAGTATTTGGCTACAAGATTAGTTAGATATTTCTTGAAATCGCATTCATGCTTTTTTTGATAGATGTCATCAGTTTAGAGTTAATGAATTAGATAGAATTGTGCAATAGAAAATAGGTTTAGTTCTTGGGTGTTTCAAACTCATGCAGTATGTCTCAGAAGTGTATATATATTGTAATTTACATATGGTTTGATTTATACCATTAATGTCCTAGTATTCAGTTCACTGCTGGTCGATATCCATATCTATATTTAAATGCATGGCCTCATGTACCTTCTCATTCTATAACACCTCATAGCCTCATCAAGAACAAAATAGTAATACTTCTATACATACAGGGTTGTTATGTTTTCCAGTTGACTTCATTGTAATCTGTTTAAACACATTTACTTATTATATACTTTAAACAGTATATCAAGCTGTATGTACATGCATGTACCAACAACTTTTGCAGCTGTATGTGACTAGTATATTAGGTTAACCTCCTGTCTTACCACCAACAGAAGGGCAAGGGTGGGAAGTCGAAGTACGAGGACAAAGATGAAGGGTCTTTTCAGGAAGCCAATGACAAGGGTTACAAGGTAAGTATTTACCTGGAAATATTACCTGAGAGATGACCAGTCTCACAGACATATTTTTTTAAACAATTTGATCTGTTTGTTTTAATAATAACCGCACACCTGAGTGTATGTGGCGCACACGTGATTGACACACAGGATCCATTTCCAATCCAATACTTCCAAGATAAGGACACACCACGTTTACTGTGCACCATCTGATCAATTCGTGTCAACCAGTAAAATGGTAGTTATTTTATATCTATAACAGGATGCTGTGACCTTTAGGTATTGGGGATTCTGGGCATACAACATCAGCAATGTACACACGGTGTTGTTGCAGTCCAGGCAACAGCATACCTGACACATGTTTTCCGCTTATGGTTCTGTGACAATTCAACCATGTGATGACTAATAACATCGAACAATTAATGGACTTGGTTAACCTTTACATATAGAGATAACGCAACATACATTGTATTTTGTTGCTCCCGGGTAATGCCTGTATAGTGAGAGCTGCTGTTTCGGCACAGTAACAACTGCATTCTAGACTTGCTTGCACCTGATACACACTTATTATTAATATACAATATTCTACTTAATTGAAAATTGCCTATGTCAGCATTTTGTGCATACATAAGTCGTGATGTATTTGAGATGATATCTCACGGTGGTTCATTTTCGACTGCCTACTGTGATGTATTTATCTTGGTGATGAATGAATTTATTTTCTGTAAGTAGGCCATCGGCCCATGTACAATCATAGGATACAAAATATCATTTTAGACAAGGCAATATACAATGTTACACATTATTTACACACATTTGATCTGATCACGAGGGCATGCTTAATAAACTGCACAGTTTTAAGAAGAATACTGGTATTATTACATAGCATTAATTTTTTTAAACTTAATGATAGTTGGACATTGATCAAAATTTGATAAATATATACTACGTAACCTTACATATACATCACAGACAAAAAGAAAATGTAATTCATCCTCTGGGACATTACTGTTACACATTTTACATATTGTTGAGGCATAACTATCATCTTTCGTCTTACATTACAAAGAAGGGGTAGGTGATGAAGTCTAAGTAAGCATAAATATCGTCTGTATTCTTTAAAATGTACATTTGAGACATAAAACTCTACATCTAATAAAGATTTAATGGTCTTGTAGTAAGCTAAATGCGATGATTCATTAATTCTACTCAATATGCTTTGCCCCTTTACATCAATAAGCCTCTGTTTGAACATGGATATAAAATGATTAATATTGCCAACATCATGACTAAACCACACAAATCCAAACCCGTTGATGTTTAACAAACTTTTACATATGATGCCCAAGTATATCTACCAGCTGCGTCGAGATTTTTCATCAAAATATAGCATTGTTTAGGATACCTGTCTTCAGACATATGAAGTAATATACACCAGTAACGTACACATTTAACATAATAATCAACACTTATACAATATCTACCACAATCTGCTAATATAGCATTGCTAGAAACATGTTTACCTACGCCAAGAACATATTTACAGAAATTTGTATGAAATTTGTTAATTAACTGTCGTTCTTGATAACCCCACACTTCTGCACCATAAAGTAAAATTGGCTTCACTTTGGTATCAAAGAGCTTAAAAAGAATATTAACTGGAATATTTGGATATATGTAGATTAACTTCTTTATAGAAAATAATGCCTTGTTTGATTTGGTCGATAGTGTCTCTGTACATTTAGTCCATGACAGACGTGTAGAGAAGAGAATTCCAAGATAGTTGTAATATGTAGAGGTTTTTAACTGTGCTCCTTGAAGAAACCATTTTTCATAGTGACGTAATCTACCTCCGTTTCGAAAAACCAATATCTCTGTTTTATCCATGTTAACTTGTAATCCCCACGTTGTACAGTAGTCGTTTAGAATGTCAATTTTTCTTTGTAGTCCAATAACAGAGTCATCGAAAATACATAAATCGTCAGCATAAAGCAAAAGTAATATTTCTAAAAATTCAGATCCAACAAATATTCCTCTAATTTCCGCGTTTTCTAGCATCACCTGTAAATCTGATATAAACATCGTGAACAAAAAGGGGCTCAAGACACATCCTTGTCTAACTCCGCTAAGACAAAGTATTCAGAGATTAAAGTGTTGGTCATTCGGACAGCAGACATTATTTTGGAGTACATATTTATCTTGGTAGCTCATAGTGATGCGTTTAAAATGTCAGTCAAAGTTGATATTGTTAGAATGAATGTTTTTAATGACGTATTCATCATAAAAGCCTTAATGATGTATTTATAAAGGTACCTTATTGTGTAGTTATAATTTTAGTTCAGTCCGATGTAATCATTATTATTGCTGATAATACTGTATTTATCACGGCAGCTGATACTGCGGTAATCGTCGCGATAGCTTATAATGATATATAGATCCACCATGATACCTTATGTTGCCTTTTAACCATGATAGCTATTGGTGATATGTAACTTTTTATGCCAACTTATTCATCATGATTGCTTATAGCGATATTCTTCATGATAGCTAATGGTGCTGTACTTGTAATGGTAGCGTATGACTTGAACTGTATTCAAATACTTTCCTTGTTCAGAGGAGAGTCCGTGAGAGACTGAAGACATCGACAGGAGGTTCTGACATGGAGGATCTGGAGAAGATGATAGCTTTATTTGAGAGATCAAGGCTTGAGGACTGCGGGGATCTGACTCGTGCCAAGGAGAGGCTCAGATATCTCAAACTGAAGAGAGGTTGGTCATGTTATCGTGTACATTTCATACGCATTAAGTAGAAGGAGCACGTCAGGCAATAAATCATTGTCACCAAACTTTGGACCTTTGGTAAGATCGAGAACTGATATGAATAGTTTAGTGCTTATCTGGAAAGTACCTCTTATTTACGATTGACAGCAGATAGCACTCCACGTGAGACTGTACTGTTCCAGATTTTGTTCGTACTGAGAATATTGGTTAATGAACCTTACCGAAATAGTAAGGTTTCTGACTGACCACAGTCCTAAACATGATAAACCCATGTTTGATGGAAGCTAATTTTGAAGCCAGCAAGATATAGGTATCAGATAGTAATCCGGTATACTAGATTACGTAATTTGTGTCGAGTGTCTCACAACAGGCGACGTGCACAAGACGTTTCATATCGACGAACATATGAGTCACATTTTCACAATATCCAGTAGCCAGTAGTGTCAAGTTCAATAGCATATCGTTTGTCACTCGGTTAGTTTCCATGTACAATAAAGAATCCTCAAGTTATTAGCAGTAGCACTGATGGCAATAAAGGGACCAATGACACTTTATACCCTGGATTGAATACCTTCGGCATAATTCTCATTCAACATTCGTGGATTTGAATAAACTGACAGAAAACAATCGGAAACACTAACAGTCTCAAATATTATTGAACAAACAGTTTCATCAAAGTTACCCATTGACACTCAAGTTGTATCATGTTCTTTAATTCCAGATTTACGCGACTCAATGAGACGTCGTCACGTTGGCGTGTTGAACCGGACGATAGCCGACGTACAGGCGTCTCCATATGCCTACCAGCTCCGGAATCAGCTGGAGAAAGCTGAAAAACTTCGCGACCATCTGAAAGGAGCTGAACACCTACAACCATGACATCCTCCAGATGGAACAGACAACCATATCAGAGTTACGCAGCTATCAGCGACCTCCCACCTGTGTCCATGACGTCATGGCGGCTACATACATGCTGTTAGGCCACAATGAGGATCGACTGACGGTACGGTGTTTTACTCGCGATCTCAAGTGACGTTTGTTTGTTTAAAGGAATCAACTGCGTGCTTGAAAGTAGGATTATAATGTCAACTTACAAATGTCTTTTCCTATGTATACCAGCGCAATTGTTCACATTAAGATATTCTTTGGGACTAAATACGGATGTTGTAGCCTTCATGTTAAAACGTCTGTTTGTGACGTTAACGAGCCGGTTCGATTGTTTACAAATGTATGCGTGAGTGAGTGAGTGAGTTTAGTTTTACGCCACACTCAACAATATTCCAGCTATATGGCGGCGGTCTGTAAATAATTGAGTCTGGACCAGATAATCCAGTGATCAACAGCATGAGCATCGCTCTGCGCAATTGGGAACCGATGACATGTGTCAACCAAGTCAGCGAGCCTGACTACCCGATCCCGTTAGTCGCCTCTTACGACAAGCATGGGTTGCTGAAGATCAATTCTAACCCGGGCCTTCACGGATTACAAATGTATGAAAGTCCTGTGGAGGGATAAAGATATAACCACGTTCACTAAAACATTATAAGCTACGATTTACAGTAAATTAATGTGATCATTTACCGTTCATCAAACACAGAATGAGTGTGCTGTGTGAATGCAAATAACATTCTAAGATTATCAGTGTATGATATATTCCCCAGGGAGTTGACAATGTTGCCAGGAGGCTCACTGATCCATATACCGGGGCAATGATGCCTATTGCTAAGCGCAATCCGCTTCATGGTGTCGATTTTCACATTCGGTGATATTGATACATTTGTCCAATGAAAAGGACAAATTAGAGATTGCGTAAGATATGAAATACAAAAAGACGTCTCATGACAACCATTGTCATGAGACCGGTTACTGGCCTTCATGTGTTGTTATCCAATTCCTGTGCTACTGATTTGGTTAAGTCGACGGCTTGTATCAACTTGGAATTTCCTTGTTCTAATCCGATCGCCGATATATGACAACTGTTAAGGGCGATATAAACCTTATTCCAGTACATGTGCCTGATGCTAAGTTTCATAACATTGGTAAACCCGTTTCCTTCATGCCAGGAATGGGCCGACATACAGTGCCAAATGGGCAAGCTGGGTAGAGACGGTCTGGTGAAACAGGTGGAGACATTTGACACCAACGACGTCGACGACCAGACAGCCAGCAGAGTGCAGGAAATCCTCGGATACCATGATCTCGACCAAGTGCGGGCAGCAAGTAATGGTGCGGCCAGTTTCCACGTCTGGGTGAGTCCAATGCAGCAGGCTTACATGGAGGGGAGTCACTGCAATATTGCCAATGTCGTAGAAGTCTCTGACGCATGGTTTGCATTAGGACTTTCATCCTGTGTTGTGTTTAAAACTATAGGTGAGGTGAGGTGTAGTAGGCTTTGAGGTCGCGATCACGATTATTGTACTTGAGAGTGTGTCTGTGACAAGACTGCCACTATCTGTCACTACCCGTGTCAACTAACTGACAGTTGGCGCTGATCATAATTTCAGTTACAGGGATGCGTTCATTCACTCGCTGTAATTTTGTATGAAAAAAGCATCTGACACAACGAATAGTTTTCATGGGTCTGCTTGAAAGTTGACTGAGTATTTCATTAGTATTATAGAATACCTGTTTCACTCAAACCTGGAGGTTTTCCAAGATTCCATATTGGGCGTACATCTAACATGTTTATCAGTATTGTAGAATGTAAATCTAGTCTGGCCAATCCTTTGGAGTGGGGACATGCACAAAATAAACATATAACCAGATTTGGTATTCAAATATTTGCACTCTCGGCAAGATCTGCTGCATTGTGGATGAGAAAATCAGCTTCATTATGAGATCAATTAGTTTAACTCCTAAAGCCGTTCTGGCGAGATGGTGCTTTCACGAGGAAATGTTGTCGATCGACAGTCAGCAGAGCTATAGGTATTGCGTCGAACTGTAATCAAACGAATCTTAGAACAAAACCATATCAAAAACGCTTCACCCGCAAGCTCACTGTCACGGCCTCGCAGCTATCAGAGAGCTACCTACATGAGGGTACGCCAACCGTATGAGACTTCCGATACACGTTGGGCTTACGGCAATCCTACAGTTACGATGTACGACAATCGTAGTTCAACGTTGACTTTGACGCGGTTGGCCCATGAATCACCGGTTTCGAATCACAGATCACATGGATTTTGATCCAATGTCAGTTTCAGTGCCTTGTGAGCAGAACAGACTTGGTAAATTGTATTGTTGGTGTTGTTGATACTGCTAAGACTGGTTGGCATGGTGATGTGTTAGAATGGGGTCTCAGTGATGAACTGGATGTCACTGCAGGTAGCTAGCACTATGAAACCGGCACCAGCACAAGATGCCATTCACAGATGTGCATGCCATAGAAGGAAACCAATGTTCAAAGGCGACCTCAAAACCCTTACAGCCCGCTCATGTCATGATCTCATGCAGACCTCTTCTTCCTGTTGCAGTCAAGCCAAATGGTGGAGAAGATAGACAAGGACAAGCAGAGTGAGGATGACACGAGGAGGCAGGAGGAAGAGAAACAGTCCGTAGCAAGCAGTAAAGGAAGAAAGAAGAAAGGATAGTGAATGAAGACATGTTTAGTGCACAGCTTCCATATCCGCCAAAGATTTTTCTTTCCAGTCAGGCCACCTGGGTCAGACTTATACCTTCTACCTGTGTTCCTGAATCAAAATCCTAAAAACGGGGTCATCATTACTATGGATGGAATAACGTCACAACACAAACAACACTGCAATAACCAGTTGTTTGGCAAACGCAGGCAATTGTGTGCTTCTGCATCTTTTGAAGTAAGTAACCAATGACGGACACGATACATAATTAAGTTATCCCCTGTTTCGATAAATGCATGCAAACGTTCTAAGAATGCGTTGTTGGACTAATATTAGTTAAATATATGCAAATACATTAGGTTAACATGGCATTCCAGATTTCTTTTACAATATTCGTCAAACTGGACCCCCAGATCCAATGTGGCTGGACGAGATGCTTCGGATGTATTTCCAAGCTAATTGGTTTTCTGAAAAGGAAAGGATTTTATATTTTCAGTACCGCAAACATAAAGTCAGTGCACATGATTCTAATTGATAACATTGCACGAAGATAAATTTAAGTAGATGTAAAGCATTCTTATGACAGTGCTACATGAATTATCTCCCCTACTCTAATATGAACCATATTTGAAGCGTACACATAATAACTGTTAGAGTATAAATTGGGTGTACTGCCCTCAACAAACTGGCATACGTGTACGCACGATTATAAGCCTATCATTCAGTTTAGGAACTGAAATGTCATAGTTTAGAAATATTTGGATCGTCATACCACTATTCCCCCAACTTTGGATGTCGAGGAATTTCTATATTGTCTATTTATTGTACAGTGTGTGTTTTATATTTCAATACATCTGTGATATTGTATACCACTCAAAATAAGATAGAACAGCCGATTCTTTGACATTACTATAGTTCAACTGGCATGGCATAATATATTACAGTTAGTAGTATGAAAGAATCGGGTGTTTCTTACCGTTCTTTGAGTTGTGTATATCGGTCTTTCCATGTTATATGGCCATGAAGCACATGTACCACGTGGGTTGTAGACATTCACAATACACAGGGCTGGACCTGCGATCCTGCTACACGGGTATAACCTGCTGTCGTGTCTCTGTGTATAAAGCAACAAGTGCTGATATTTATTTTTCTGCTGTTGTAGATATCGTTGAATAAAGGTTGTATATATTTACGGCGATCTGTGTCAATTTCCTTCGCTTAAAGGTCACATGCAACGTAAAACACAACTTTGCAGATTCTGATACCTTTCGGTATGGACTTGCCCGAAACAAATCGTCAAAATGCAAATTCAACTTATAAAGTTGAAAAATAACGCGATGAAAAAAACGCGCGAAATCGGAGTTCACACGTTTCACTAATTTTCCCCGACTTTTCGGGGAAAACTGGTTTCAACAACTGGGCTGCGCTCATAGCACGTGCGCAGTGAAATAGGTTCGCGCAGCTTGGAAGTGGATTGTCCGGTGAATACTCGGTGAAGGCTTTGGTGTGAGCTATTTTGTCTAATTTTTGTTGATATCTCACAGGCTAAGCTTTTTATGTTGATATCTCACAGGCGCGAGCAATGTTTAATAGCGTTATGACAGTAAATTAATTGTTTATTGAATTTCATTAGTCTATTTCACCTATCACGTTTTGAACTCTTACCATTGATTTATGGCTTTCGGTCTCTGTGCACATTATTACAATTACACAGACAGGCAATGTGTGATACTTGAACACATGACATGTTATGATGTCTTTTCTACAGTTGATTGCAAAATGACAATATTCACACAAAAATGACCACATGCAAAACCCAACATCTCTTGATTTATGGCCTCTTACATATACACACACAATGATACTTGCCGTGAGATGATGTCTGTTGATTGCAAAATGCAAATGAACCAGCCGTTACAACCAGCCGTTACACTTGAGTGCACACCCACCCGCTCTGACTGGGTTCGGTATCCCGGCTGCTTCGTTTCTTGGGAAGTAAAACCCAAATACACAATATTGCACTTTTGATTTGCGATTGTACGCTTATAATTTTGTTTATATGTTTTTCATAACCAGCAATGTATATTATATGTCATGAATAAGTGATAATTGTGTTTTAATTATGTTTGATTTTTGGTTGCATGTGACCTTTAACATTTTTATTGTAGAAGTGGCTGGGGTTATTTTCTGCAACACTATCATCAGAATACATGAGTTACAAAAATGTACGATACTGTTGTGGTGATATATTATTATGATGATCTTACCGTCATGATGATCTTTCTTCTACTGTGTTAGCATTAAAAAACAAGCTTGGGTTTGAGAGAACCCACGTATTTGTTCCTGTGGGAGTTAGTGGAACCCAATACACATACTTTACAATGGATGCAAGTTATGCTACCGCTGAAATAACTGGCTTCGGTAATTCTCGTATTGTATTTCCGAAATGCTGAAACAAATTCTAAGAATCAAGATTATCATTGCCATCCAGATAAGAAACAAATATGTTATTCTCATTCATCGGACGTTAAAGAACGGAGGTGGCCTTTGTAGGCTTAAATGTAGAAAGATTCAAGTTGAACGTATTCCCTTGTCGTAAACGTGTGTTTACATTCAAACACATTACATTAATAGTTGTAGCAAGGTAATAACAATAGTAGTTAGTAGCGGCATGGCAATAGTAGACGTAATGGTAGTAGTAGTAGTAGTGAGTGAGTGAGTTAATAAATTTCGTCACATCGGCAATATTTCAGCCATACCGTGACGAGCGTAGTAGTAGTAGTAGTAGTAATAGTAGTAGTAGTAGCAGAAGCAGTAGTTGTAGTAGTAGCTTGTAGTAGTAGCTGTAGTAGTAGTAGTAGTAAGAAGTAGTAGTAGTAGTAGTTGTAGTAGCAGTAGCAGAAGCAGTAGCTGTAGTAGTAGCAGTAGTAGCAGTAGTAGTAGTAGTAGTTGCAGTAGTAGTAGTAGCAGTAGTAGTAGTAGTAGTAGTAGTAGTAGCAGTAGTAGTAGTTGTAGTAGTAGTAGTAGTAGTAGTAGTAGTAGTAGTAGTAGTAGAAGTAGTAGTAGTTGTAGTAGTAGTAGTAGTAGTAGTAGTAGCAGTAGTGTAAGTAGTAGTTGTAGTAGCCGTAAGAAGTACCTGGGAGCCTATTTGTCTATCCTACTCTCGGCAACTAACATTTCTTAGCTTATGTTGGCTCATCTCTAACATCATACACAATTACTATCATAAGTGATACCCGAAGTTCGAGTCTCTAAGATATGTTCTATCAAAGCGCTGAATGTGACAGTTGAATGAATGAATGTCTTTATTTCCTCCAGATTTCAATCCGAAGATTATTTACATATATACATCAAATATTTACAACAACATATTCACAAGGTGGGTATACACATGTACAGAGCAAGGGCAGGAAGGATCTACAATACACCCTTGAGTGAGGATACCATGGAATACAGGTATTTACAAAATAGGATAATCATACATCTCCATGACATTTCATCTATGTGTTCGGTAACAGGTATTTCACCTCCAGATAAAAAAGACAGCATTTCATCTTCTGGCAGTAATTCGATTTGTACAGACACATTGACATGAAAAAGATCTAAAGTTTGGAAAAGAACTGATTCCTGTTGTACATATAATGTTCACAATGTAGAATTATATGGCAGTCATAGTCATTACAGTGTCTTTAACAGAGTTCACAAGATTTTGAAGATTTTCCTCGAGAATTGATTTGTACACGGAATTGTAAGATGTCTCTATATTGTGGATAAACATAGATCAAACAATATAGTCTATGTACACCAAAGGTGCAGTGGGTTAGGCGGTATCTGGACATATCCTGTCTCACACAGACTTAAGTAGCCCATCGTTCAGTTTCAGTTTCATTAACACTGTTAATAACTATTTTACGCCATGAGGATTTACATGGAAACTTCCCAATTTCAAGATAATCTCTCACATATCTAAATGGTTTGAAGGAGCGTGTCACTTATACTATGTGACGCTGTTGTTCTATTTTGAAATGTGGCTAATTAGGCACAGAATAAATCCTTAAAGGAGGAGTTGCATTGGCTGTTGCGTAATCTACCAAGAAATATAAGTAGCCATCCATTCTCCACATACCAAGGTTTCCTAGCACCGAGCCCTGAATACATCTGGCAAAGTATCTTTACGTGCTTTCGACCAATTCATAGTCTTTACCATGCAGAATAGGTAAAAGTTCACACCCATAGAAGCTTGTGGGGAGTATCATCCTCCTCCATATTTTTACACAGGAGGTAGGGTGGAGATCTTTACTGTTTAAGCCGAGATTACTTAGGGAGTTTGCAGATTGTCGTGCGTTTTGACAATTTGCGTATAGTCTAGATTTGGAGGATAAATCAGAGGAAAGCATGATACCTCCATATTTGACACTATCCCTTATTGCAATGTCTGTTTTGACAAATTTGAAGGAATAATCACATTGGCCTTTCTTAGATTTACGGAATATAATTCAAGTACTCTTTGAACCGTTACATGAACCACTTACGAGCATAGCTATACACAGTGTCAAGTGACGACTGTAGACCTTTAGGAGAAGGAGAAGCAAGTGTAGTGTCATTAGCCAATAAAATGCTGGGAATATCAATACCGTATACGCGAATACCATTGTGTAAGGTTCCAAGTTCACATATTAAGTCATTGATAAAAAGTAGAAAAAAACAGGAGGACAAGACCCTTCCTTGTCCGACTCCTTGTTATATAGCATATTCATTTGATTTTAAGCCACAATATTGAACAAAAGCAGAACATAATGTGTAGCTTTGGTATAGGAGCTGCCACATTTTGCCTTATATACCCGTTTCATACAGCTTTAAAAAGAGTCCATTGGGCCATTGGGCCTTTTCGTTATCCATAAAAACAGTATATACCTGTGAATCTCTGCTTAAGTAGTAGGATAAACTTTTATTTAAAATATACACTGAAGTGGTTGCACCGTGTTCTTTTCTACTGGAGCTTGTCTGGAAATGTTGGTATATGCTCTTTCACCCAGGTTTCTAATCTAGCGAAAATTTCTTTCTCAAAGAGTTTTCCGATACAAGATGATAAAGTTATACCTCTATAGTTTTTAGGATCATGTTTTGCCTTTCTGCCTTTATATATTGGAATAACTTCACCTTTTCTATATGTGCTAGGGACATATACAGATTTTAGAATAGAATTAAAAAGGGCTGTTATTACATTTATGATGCTACCACTGCCATAGATTAGATGTTCGTTGTGAACATAATCCGAACCAGGAGATTTATTTTTATTGAGATTTTTTATGTGTCCCTTTACTTCGTCTATTTCAATACATTCACACAAAACATCGTCATCACATGATAAGTGTTCCTGGCTTATATGTGTAACCTTTCTGTCAACTGATATTTTGAAGTTGTTCTCAAATGATGAAGAGCAGTGGGGCTTAGCTAGATCAGCAAAATAATCACCCCAGAGTTCACAAATATCCTCCGCTGTATTTGCACGTTTGTCACCGACTACTAGTTCTTTAACAACAGGACTTTGTCGCCTCATTTTGCGAACTGACTTAAAGAAAGTAGCAATATCTGCATCAGAACATCTTTCTCATTCTTTACTTGTATCTGAACGCTGTTTCCTTTTAGACTTACGATGTAATCGTCTAAATTCTAGCTTAGCTGGTTTGTATTCACAGTACAAGGGCGAGTTACCTGCCCTTGGTTTATCACCAGCTATTCACTCCCTTCTGGCTACAGGCATTTTGTAATGTAAATCATTTAGCCCATCCTGTTTCCAATATGGCTTTAGGTGTGCTTTGAAAACACCAGTAGGAATACAGCGAGAACCGGCCAAATGTAAAGCATCTATTACATTTGACGTGTGACACTCAATTTGATCAGGGGTTAAAGGGCCACTGATTTAAAGCAATTTCCGTGGACTGGTTGTTGCTTTTGTTGTTGTTTTTCTCCAGTGAGTACCCGGATGATATCCCAGAATTCATGACTAGTTTGTGACGTCTGCTGCGCCACCCTCATGCGCAATTGATAGTACTGTATTAGTATAGACTGATCAACAAAAATGAAATCTTTTTACTCGATAATCTTATGTTGATTTTGTTGTAAACTTATGTAAACTTTGATGAATAATTTGGTTTCTTATAAAAAATATTCACTTTGATAAAAATGCTGATTTTGATGTAAAATTTTGATTTCATAGTAATGTTGACTTTATAAAATGTTAACGTAAATGGATGTAGAATTTGATTTAAGAAATAGTTTGACCTTGAATTTGGTGAGAAGCCTGATACAATAGCATTGTTTTGAAAGTAAGGCTAACTAAGTACATGGGGAGTCTTGGGGAGAGTAGTGAGCTTGGGTTCACTACTAGTCAATCTGAATGTTGTATTAAATGGCATTATTTGATAACAAATGAAAACATTTTAAGTTTAACCATCTGCCAGTGGTAAAAAATGTTAGGACTGAAATAACGAAGTCAATGTACGTCTTCATATTTTTCTTATAATCCTAATTAGTTTATTATCACATTTGTATGCATTTTGAAACTTAATATAATGCACACGATCTGCTTATACTTAGTGAATTTATAACATGATTGTAATATCTAGACATTTTATAGATTGCCAACGTGTATCATATTTCACACACACGCCCTGGGTGCGACCTAGTGTACGTTGTCTGTCTCATTACACTTCACGGCAAAAAACCCGTGAAGGTCCTGGTTAGAATGAACCTTCAGTAACCCATGCTTGTCGTAAGAGGCGACCAACGGGACACATGCTCGTCACATGTCATCGGTTCCCAATTGCTCAGGTTGATTCTCATGCTGTTGATCACTGGATTGTCTGGTCCAGACTCGATTATTTACAGACCGCCGACATATAGCTGGAATATTGTTGCGTGTGGCGTAAAACTAAACTCACTCACTCACTCACACATACATTTGTTCTGTCGAACTGCCATCACAAACAGACGTTTTAACAAAATGCAAATACTACAAGTTATAGCAACTACAAGTTATAGCAACAATATCAGGCTATTACCTTGTTGGGGGAATGTATCCATCAATATCCACATAAAGGAATGAGATACCATTCATCTGCAGCTGACAAAGTATCCTGTTCCATGCCATGTGTCTTTTAACAGTCTAATATGCAAAAAAGTGATCTATTGTTTCAGGTTTTTCACATTGGTGTATAGTCCCATTGGTCACCCAAGATAGCACACCTGGCAACTAATTGCATGATGTAGGCCATTCTTTAAAAATGTAATTTAGTTAGCCAAAAATGAGCGATCAATCAATGTATTGGCGGTTAATCCTTTGAAGGAAAGACGTTGTTTTTACAAAGAGACTTTACGACAGGGTGTATTCAGTATAGATTAGTATATCTACATACATAAACACTACCTTTTGACAAATCCACTGCGCAGGATAAAAGCAATTAATCAATCAGCGTGTTATCGCTTAATCCTTTGATCGATGTTTGTTTTGTAACTCAGATGATAATTCCTCTTACTGCACTTCCATGCGCATATTTACATAAGATGTAATACATTTGCCACAATTTATAGACTCCAGACACAAGAAAGAAAGCCAAATGGGAACCTCTGTCCTGGTAATCTGAGTGGTAATCACTAATTATACCTGGTATATATTCATTAACCACCATCAGACCACATATGACGAATGATAGTAAGCAATCAACTTGACATGAAATCCTTTGATCAATAATGTTTGTTTTTGTTAACTTATGGCAGACTGAGATAATGCTTTCTTATGGGAACCTTCACTTGCATAAAAGAAATGCTGATCGGATGCCGCATTTTGATTATCATAGTAATTATACTTTTATGTTAATAAATCTTATCCAGGACAGAACCTCTGAATTTGGTAATGAAGATGGATTACAATAGCATTGAAAGCAAGGTTAGCTAAGTACATGGGAACTCTGTCGGGTAATAGTGAGTTTTGGGTTACTACCACTTATACCTGGTATATATTCATTAACTGGCCATCAAGTGAATGATGACAAATGAAAAACATGTTAGGTTTACCATGGGTACAAGGGTTACAGCAAGAGAAAGTCAATGTTGTATTGCATGCTAGTTTGATTGCCATGTATGTTTACCAACTTAAACTTATGGGAAGACACTGTTTTCAGGATAATGAACGGAAACTTCATTGAAATACAAATAAGATTTGCAACGTGTATCTTAGTTCAAAACTGAATAGACCTAGTGTACCTGCTGTATTGCACTGCAAAACAATAAGCATTTGCTGTGTACTTAGTTCAAACTGAATATACCTATGTACCTAAAAGTAAAATTTCAGATTTATTATGCAATGGCAAAGTGGGGTTCTTTAGTTTATGGATTCAAATATATCAAATGTGTTTTTGATATCATAGCATACGTAATAGACATCATATTTTTACATGATTAAATATTGAGGTAAAAAACACAGAAATAGGATCAAACTGGATCAGTCACTATACCATCCAAACATTTGAAATCTGAAAAAGCCTACACTGCCAGGGTGAACAGTAGCCCAGTCCCCGTCACGGTCCGTCACGGTCGAGGTAGCAGAGGCTGACCAGTTTGCAGCTAGGTTTCGTAATTAGGCTGGAAAAAATAATCGCTCTGGATCAGTGGCCCTTTAAGACATGAGAGGGAATATGGATTTCTGAGAGGAGTCGGTTGCTCTCTTCTCTGTATAAATCAATGTGATATTGGTCAGCTTTTGGCCACTTTGGATAGTATAGGCTATCAGATTTGCCTGCAATTTCCTGTTGCATTGATATACAGTGGACTCTGTATAATCCGACATTCACTGGGACCGGGGAAAAGTGTCGGATCATACAGAGTGTCGGATAATTCAATGTCTCCTTGGCTGAATACTTTTGAAACAGTACCACACATTATAACTTGCTTATATCATGAAATTAATGCTTAATATATAGCATTATATATCTCTTGGTAAATAAAGGGGATAAAAACAAATTCTGTATTTACATGTACATGTATATCATTGGATTTATTATCTTCAGCACAATATACAAACATGTACTACTATCACAATCATATTCACACTTTCATGAAAAGGTTATCCATTGTAGATCCCTTTTCACAACCCATTCATCCTATGCTTGACAAAACACACCAAGGTCCTCACATTGGCCACTCAGCTTGTAACAACAAAGGTACAGACGTTCTCACACTGCTAATTACCTCCCAATTAGCAAGTGCTGGGACCAACGGGATTACCAGTTACCAGGATGTTAGTTGTCAACTAACAGGTTGATTGACTATTTTAGTCCAGTACGGGGAGAGGGGGAGCAGGACATAAGCCACCCGGACAAAAACCACCCGCACAAATGCCACACTGACAAAAGCCACCTAGGACAAAAGCCACCCAGTTATTTTACCATTACAGAGAGGACAATTACCACCCTTCTTGACTTTAATGTTGTTTTTGATGTAAAGTTATGTAGACTTCGATGAATAATTTGGTTTCTTAAAAACAATATTCACTTTGATAAAAAAGTTGATTTTGATGTAAAATTTTGATTTCATAGTAATGTTGACTTTTTATAAATGTTAACGTAAATGAATGTACAATTTGATTTAGAAATGGTTTGACCTTGAATTTGATGAGAAGCCTGTTATAATAGCCTTGTTTTGAAAGTAAGGCTAACTAAACACATGGGGAGATAAATAGAATAAATCCTACAAAACTACTTAGCCTGTTGGAGTAGCAGTAAGAGGAGATGTTATGATAAGATGTAAGCAAGGAGGATTAATTTTAACGATTGTATGTAAATAACATATACAGAAGAATACTATACCACCAAAATAAAAGGTCCTAGGTGGCATTTGTCCTAGGTGGCTTTTGTCCGGGTGGCTTTTGTCCGGGTGGCATTTGTCCTAGACCCGGGGAGAGGATGTGGGATTGTACATATTAATAGTGTCATTGGGACCAGAAAATGATGTCGGGATTCGGAATGTACAGATGTCGAATAATTCAATGTTTAAATGATGATAATGTAGAAAAACGCTGCCAGGACCCAAAACATATGTCGGAATTCACAGATTGTCGGATAATTCAGATGTCGGATTATACTGTAGTAACCAGACATGGGTAATGATCAGATACACCGTAGCTACAGTCACCCATTACACAACAATAGACGAGCTGACCAGTCATGTGTGACGGGAGGAGTATGTAGTCGGTCTACTCCAATTTGTGAGAACTCCCAGTTGTGAGACTCCCAGTTATGAGACAGTGGAGTAGGTAATTAACAACGAAAACACACCATACTTCCCTGTCTGATAGAATGGATTCACCCTAGCTAATTACTGATTTGCTATGTAACTGAATCTTGTGAAGGTAACTTAATGAAACTTTATAAGATAAATTGATTAACATACTCAGGTAAATGTCTTTAATAATTAAACACTTTGTGTAGGTAACTTCGTGATCAAAGAGAATTTAATTTACCTACTCGGATTTACTCCGTCTCCGAAACTACAAGCTATAGTTTACGAAATAACTCTGAAATTTACAGTCGAAATGCCCCTTATGCCAAACCCTTTCTACCCGACACAATAAATTTATGGAATGCCCTACCAAATTCCAAAGAGTCATGCAGTCTCAAAGAATTTTAAAACCTAATTACAAAAAAACGAAAACAAGATTTATATTGATCTTAATTATGGCTCTTGTTTTTGTCAAGACGTTCATTGCTGCCTCAGGCTCGGATCTAGCGACCCAAACGCCGATAAATATAACAGACATGTAATAGGCAGTGCATGTTGCTCTTGTAGATATCAACTACCCGTTATAACCTGGATAAGTTTTTGAACGGAAACAAAGAATTTACTCCTTGTGTAAACCAGAAAATAGTTGAATCCGTCCACGATTATATCATCAAGACACAACCTTCAAATTTTCACAGGGAAATACTGAAATGAACTCAACCTTCTCGTGATTGATTTATATTCCTACAATAGATTGTTAGACACACACAACTGTAACTCTCTAATTATGACTACTTAGAGAATAGTTGTATTTGATGTCATCTGTATATATTTATATGTACTTAAAAATATATTTATGCAATAGTCAGTATCCATGACGTCACATCCTCCATTTCATTTTATATTTTATGTTGCATGGGAGCGGTGTTGACACAAGCAGTAATACTTCACCAATCCTAATTCATTTTCACAAATAATATTAAAATATGTTTAAACCAAAATGACTTTCAAACTTCATAATAGTCAATAAAAATGTGTTATCATAATTACATATTCTTCTGAATAAATAAAATATTCAATGAACTATGCCTCCTGTGGGTACTGGGCTGGGCTGATCCAACATTCATTGTAGGGATGTGGAAACACCACCTATGTGCACTGAACCATTAATTAGTGTGTCTCACAACTGGGAGTTCTCACAAATGGGAGGACGCTATGTAGTCAATCAGCGATTTGAATCTGTTGTCTGTACTTCTACATGTATGGTCAGGCCCATCGTTACGTAATGTACTAACCGTGTATACAAGGTGCCTGTATGTAACAAAATTGTAAAGCACGCTGTCACGTTGGGATAGTGACTTTTTACAGATATCTGCATCCAGATCACCCAATATAAAAGTATCACCTTTTTCACTGAGCATGTCATACATATCAAAGAGTTCTTCAGCTGCACATGCATACACAGAGTGCAGAACATTAGTTGAAGGTAGTCGACAAGATATGACATACATATCAGGGTACCCATTTCCATACACAACTGCAGCAGCAGAGAATTCTGACGTGGTGGCAATACTATGCATGCGCCACCGGGACCTATTGCTACGTAGTATTGCAACACCGCCAGCGCCTCGAGATGAAGTTGTTTTGTTACATTTTGATGAAACCCGAAGTTCGAATCTTTAAGATATGTTCTATCAAAGCGCTGAAATGTGACAAATGTGTTTCTATTCCGAAGGTCGCTCCACACGGCTGAGTGTAACCTTACACTTGGTAATCCGTGTTGATCCCTGACCGTGTATATAGTTGTGTGGCATATGTCACCCACAGTGCAATGTTGTCACAGGTGTATTAAGCGTGTTTTTCTTTTAACACCCATGTTCGGGTCACTACAAACATAGACTGGTCACTGTCTATCGCGTGGTCCCACCTAGGAGCGATGAGTCACGTCACAGGAACACTGCCCTGCTATTGTGTTTCTGTTTGCCTGTCTCTAATCTGATGACAGACTTAGACAGGGTTGTGTCCGAGGTCATGCCTCAGTGGCCACAACAGCTGAATTGTTGTCAGGAGACAATATCGTCTTTCCTTAGATACGGTGGGTAGTCAGCGACGTACATAGAAGCCTTCACGCAGCCCATGGTTTATGCTTACAGTCGACCACTACTACGACCATTACAACTGCGATATTAACGAGGGGCGTGGATGGTGAGCGAACGGGGCAACGCACATTAACTTGTAGAGAAAAGCGGTGCAAGAGTTAATAACTCACATTATTACAGTTTTCTTGTCGGCAATGTAACTGTAAAAGTATTACGAGCGGTTAAATGTCTGGGTTGCCGACAAACTACAAGGGTACATGAGCGAATCAGGTTTTACGTCTCTCTTAGTGAGAGAGGTTAGTTTCACGCCGCTTTTAGCAATGTTCCAGCAGTATCACGGCGGAGGACACAAGAAATGGCTCCACACATTGTACCCATGTGGGGAATCGAACCCGGGCCTTCGGCGTGACGAGCCAACGCTTTAACCACTAGGCTACCCCACCGCCCCACCTCTCTCTAAAGATAAACACGGGACATAAACAGTAATAATGGACTTACACAATGAGTGAAACAAACAATCGCTTTAGGGAATTGACCGCCTCCGTGGTGTAGTGGTTAGAGCGTCCGCCCGCAGAGCGGAAGGTCGCGGGTTCGATCCCCGACCGCGTCATACCAAAACGACATTAAAATATGGTACTTGTTGGTCCCTGCCTGGCGCTCGGCATTAATGGGTACAACAAGGACTGGTCGGCTCGGAGTCAGTATAATGTGTCTGAGTGGGGTATTCATGCTTCACTGCGGCATGGTATCTCAGTGGGCTAGCACTATACAACCAGCTTAAGTCTGGGCTAGTACAAGCAGCCGCACATACACATACACATGCATGCACGTCGTAATATGAGCGAAATATTCTCAAGCACGACGTAAAAACCAATTTCACCTCACCTCACCTTTAGGGAATTGACAGTGAAACCATTCTATTCTTCCACCAGTGTGTGTGTGTCAGCACAAGTTCGTGTGTGTGTGTGTGCCGGTTAGTCCATTGCAGTACCATTTAATGTTATTTGGCATCTGACAATGAATTGGCTTTACACTTGCCTTGGCGTCTGTCTTGCCCGTTATAACACCAAAGACGTTCTCCCAAGATCACGCTGTCTTTCAAGACCAAGAGTCGATTCTAGGAATGAATGGTATCCAGTCATCAGTGAGCTCCACCTACAGGATCTATCAGATTAATAAACACGCTATGAACACCTCACAATACTGGACCGACTGTGTCGTGATTTTAAGGTGGGATAATAGAGATAATTACTGGGTAAGTTTTAAAACAGACAAGTTGAATCTGTATTAATGACGTCATTTGTAATAAATTATCCCTTACAGTCCTCCACACATTTTGATCGAAACGGATATTTCCATCTCATCAAAGGATTTCTTCAATCGACCTAATGTAGGTTCTACTACCTGTATATCATGTCAAATATCGTGTGCCGATTTCTTAGCGTGGGTCATTCCTCAATGTGAGATTGAAGATAACTTACATGTTACTGTATAATGATATTCTGTTTATTAAACGGTGTTATTCAACCCTTTACGAGATAACTTTGACGCTAAATCATTTCCAAAGAGAATATCAGTAGTGATGTTTCACGTTAGGTGATTCCATTAGCGTTTAGTGAGATGGCTTATGGCAACGTGTGAGAGATGCTATCAGTAGGTATCCAACCACGTGGCTGCCAACCCGAACAGAGAAGAACGCATGACCTGTGAAATAGAAACACATGGGGCACAATCCTTGATCTGCAAACTGAAAACCAAATGTGTTTGACTTTCACTGTGTAGTACCCAAAGACGGCTGTATATTAATAACGACTTTGACATGGCGACTGTAACGGTAAGACATTTTGCATTCTTCTCTCATTTGTTCTATTTTGATCAAATATGTTTTAAAGGTTTCCAAGCGCTACAGAAACGGTCATTACAGTGTGGAATATTAACAGCAGAACTTTAAACCTATAATTTGGTGTCAGTGTGTTTTCCGGTAATTTTCAACATATGAATATCCATAATTATTTATTTGAATAGAAACGTTGTCTACACTGTCAATGGAATTAATCATTGTTTCTAAGTGTTAAAGGACGGTCATATCGTGACTCGTAGCAACATATTGTGTGTATACATCAGACAGAATTAGTGCGGGCTGTTTTATATAATGAATATGACTCCATGTCAATAACAGAATTACAGCAATCATTCATTTTATGGTTGTTTTGAACCAAGTATTATACTGCGGCTCAAGGCATATATGTTCTAAATATACTTGATCTATCTCTCTGAAGTAAAACCAATATTAGAAGTGCTTATTTATTCAATATTTTTGTCAGGGTAAGAGCAAACTCATATCCTAACCTATATTTAATTGACCTTTTGAACAATCGGAATGCATGGATGGAAAATGTCATACTATAATAACATTTACATGTCGGCATGTATACGACAGGGTTCAAATGTCATAGCACATGTGAAGATGGAAGGTCACCATAGTAACGGTCCGGGGATAAAGGTCATTTCGTGAGGGAAAGACGCATTTGATTTATCTCTGCTACCCAGGCGCAGTCTGTGCAGTAATTATACTATTGTCAGGCTGTATCTTACTATCACTGTTGAGCATGTCTAGATTGCACGATAGTACCCCAGTGTGCTACCTGTAAACGGAGACACGTAAACAGAGTATGTGCAGCGAATGCCGATACGTTTGATGTCCACAACGTAAATAGCAATGATAAATGAATCAATATTTTTTAAACCCAATGCTGACAATGTTAGTTTCTTTCATAAACATGTGACAAGGAGTGTGATTACATGTGACAAGGAGTGTGATTACATGTGACAAGGAGTGTGATTACATGTGACAAGGAGTGTGATTACATGTGACAAGGAGTGTGATTACATGTGACAAGGAGTGTGATTACATGTGACATTTCATTAAGGCACTAAACATGGTCCCTTTGATACACTAATTCATCTACAACCAGCCGGAGATGACTTGAGTGAGTGAGTGAGTTCGGTTTTACGCCGCTTTTAGCAATATTCCAGCAATATCACGGCGGGGGACACCAGAAATGGGCTTCACACATTGTACCCATGTGGGGAATCGAACCCGGGCCTTCGGCGTGACCAGCGAACGCTTTAACCACCAGGCCACCCCACCGCCCCGGAGATGACTTGAAAAGCTGTGGCTATATATTAACACATTCCTTTCGAAACTGCTCATTCTGTAGACATTAGATATGTTATATCCCATTAGGATACGTAATGGAAAGCGTGCCATCGTACCTCATGACATCAATCACTGGTTTATCTGGTCCAGGCTCGACAGACTAAATTTACAGTCCAAAGTAGCTGGTATACCTCTGGTATACACATGCTGCCACACACACAGGGTCCATAAAGGCTTTGGGATATATCGTATAACATGGTTGATGAAGTCATCGTAAAGCCGCCAACTAATTCAGCCGCATTAGTAAAGTAGGCAGGTATCTCCTCCTGCGAATGTAGGTTGTACTTCCTTTGGCCTGTCCACCCTGTTACGTACCCCAGTATGGATAGGACTGTCTTTACAATCAGCTCAAAGATCTCCAACATGTATGTTTAGTTGTAACCGTAGCCCTGAACATATATCCACTTGAAGCAATTGGTCTGTGTGTAATTGTACTTGATAAAATCACAGCATACTGAAAAAGATTCTTTTGACGAAGTCATTAAGGTGGACATATAAAATAAGATTTTCCCTCAGTGCGTGTTACATGTCACGTCAGACGTAAAACTGAAGGACTAACGACATCGCTCCGTGGATACTTTCACAGAGATGTGTGGCTATCCTAAAGACAAAATATGTCACTGTTTGATCATACACAGTCTGAGCACAAATGTTGGAGCAGTTTGAGCACAAATGTTGGAGCAGTTTGAGCACAAATGTTGGAGCAGTTGGAGCACAAATGTTGAAGCAGTTTGAGCACAAATGTTGGAGCAGTTGGAGCACAAATGTTGGAGCAGTTTGAGCACAAATGTTGGAGCAGTTGGAGCACAAATGTTGGAGCAGTTGGAGCACAAATATTGGAACAGTTTGAGCACAAATATTGGAGCAGTTTGAGCACAAATATTGGAACAGTTTGAGCAAAAATGTTGGAACAGTTTGAGCACAAATGTTGGAACAGTTTGAGCACAAATGTTGGAGCAGTTTGAGCACAAATATTGGAGCAGTTTGAGGACAAATGTTGGAGCAGTTTGAGCACAAATGTTGGAGCAGTTTGAGGACAAATATTGGTGCAGGTTCTCAGCGTAATGTGTCAGGATAATGGGGATTCTCTGCGCCATAAAGAATTAACATGGATTTTTCGGATTCAGTTTGGCGTTGTACGCACACGTCTTGTATTGTTCTTTCCAGTTTACTTCCTCTTCGCCATTTCTTTGTGTAATTGTACATAGATATATCGTTACTCTTCTACTGTTGCTTATACCATGATCGTATTAGGCAGTTAATACAAGCTATAATTGTTCTCCAAGGTGATGATGTTATAAAGTGCTATTTGTGTAACGTGTGTTTGTCGTGATGCTGCGGCATGTGTTTTTCCTAAGACCTGTGATGCGATGCGATGTTTTACAGCTTGTTACATGCGTTTAAGTATGTGTTTGTGTGTTTGTGTTTATGCCATCAGATCCAATAGGAAGCCTCGGGAGCCACGTCAGTGTTCAGCTCGGAGACATTATGGGATGCAGCGTTTCTGTTCAGCCACAGGATGAGGCGAAGGATCTTGAACCAGAAATCGAGGCAGTCTGTAGATTTTATCTGTTTCAAATGAGCGACACCAGTTGACCCAAACAGCTTAAATTCGTAGTTATTTAAAAGGTTTTTAACTGATATACATTCCATATATCATTTGCATAAACAATACAGATCAGTGGCAATGATCATGTCATCTGACTCTGGTGAGTCGAATTTGGGATTCCGGGCAAGAATAGGTTCCGTCTGAAGAGAAACGGGTTTCAGATTCGCAAACTTGGATGATTGTGTCATCTTGCACTATTGCATGTATCGCTGTCCATGTTTCTACTCCCTGGTGTACCACGTCCATACCAATCACGGACGAAATGGAAGCGATGTAAAAATACATTCGTCTTTCGGACTAAATATTTTAGTCTTTACAGATAATGGTGTCAGGATGCAACATGTTGTTATAAGTGAAATCAATCATTTTGTTTTGTAATTGTGTTATTGTTTGTGTAGTTGGAGGTTCCATGGATTGAACCAAACTATCCTCCGCCTAATCCCCCCAAAACAAGATCCTCGGCGGTGTTTGCCATAGAAGACTTTGCTGATATAGATGAACGTGCAAGACATGTAAGTATGACGTGATGACGCTGTTACAGGTCATTGGCTCCCTCCCTCTGCAAGCAGTTTGCGTTCTGCTGTTTATTTTGTTGACAGTTACATAGACAGATTCTTTAATACAAATGCATAAAATCGGTGATTTACAATGTGATTAGGTTGTCTGACAAAACATCCACAGTTTGAGATCGATGGGGTCTTTGGATGAAGAGATATTTACAAAAAGACCGGGTCCACATGCATTTCATGCCAAACTATAGGTTGCACCGGCTGGTTGCAGTGTATGACTTGAATCACTATAAGTTTGATACGTAAGCATGTCGAGCGACGATTTCAGCAACGAGGTTGCCCAAACGCACCGGCTGGTTGCATTGTATGACTTGAATGACGATGTATCATGCCCCAATGACGCTGGTCTTTGGTCAAGCAGGCTGTCATGATAATAGTGTTGGCTACGTACCAATTCTCACCTTTAATTCCATCATATGTACCCAAAAAAACATGGTCATGTGCACGTTACAGATAAGTATTGTGTCTATGTTTTCAGTGTCCAGCAGCTAAGGCGGAGTCGTATGATTCATTGCTCACCTACCTCACCCGGGGCTTGATAACTGATATGGAGAAGCTACGCTCCATCTTCACTTGGCTTGGGTCTCAAAATATAGCAGAAGGATCTTTCAAATCACAGGGTGTGAATACTCCGGCTGGCTACATGAAACTGATGAAGGAGAAGAGGGGAAGCTATTCTGCCTTCTTAGCCCTCCTACTCAGGTTCATGCTTTTGCTCTTACTGAATTCTAGTCGGAACATCACGTAATCACAATTCCCATTTCTACGACACTGATGACTAAGGAACTGTTGAGGACCAAGCTTAAGTGGACATCAGTGTCAAATGAAGCTCTCCACATATTGTGTATTGTTAAACGTAGATGTAGGAAAATATAATATATTTTGTTACTTCAGTATTTGCAATTTTTCATTTCAGGAAAGTCAACATACCTTGTGTGATAGTGTATGGCATATCAAAGAGCTTCGACTATGACGTCGGCGACCGCGACATCTACCACCTGAGGAATTGTTGGAATACTGTATATGTGGACGGACACTGGCGCCTCATCCATCCACTATGGTCCTTCAGGAAAGTGACTGGATTCAACAGGGGACGATGGCAAACCATCCGGCAAGATAAGGACAAGGGAGCGAATGTAGACGAACGGAAAGAGTTAGAAGGAACAGACATCTTTTCCCAGGACGAGTTCTTCTTCCTTGTTGAACCAAGCGTCTTCATACACATGTGTCGACCAGCTGCAGACATGGCTGCATGGCAGTTGTTGAAACAGCCATGGTCTTTTGAGGACTTTATCCATGCGCCTGTGCTCAGACAAAAGTTCTTTCAATACAAATTAGCCTTGACCAGCCAGCCCTCGTGCATTCTCCATGCCGACGAGAATGGAATAGTGCTGATAGCTTTCGAAGATTTAGAAGAGCCCGAGATGTCGTTTGCCCATCAGCTTTTCTTTGATGACCGTGCATCATTTAATAAACTGCCCGCTGATATCAAACTTGAGAGGTATGCGTATGTGAGTAGAAAACAGTCAAACGTCACTGTCAAAGTCCGGCTGCCGGTCGGAGGTATATACAAACTTAGAATCTATGGTGGTGTCGGTGACATGTACCATCTGTGTGACTTTCGGCTGGAATCGGAAACACCAAATCAGCCCTCGAAACCATTTCCGTTTTCAAAGCGTCTTGTGTATGGGTTCACAAAAAACACGCGACAGCGTGGGTTAGATTATCCATCGGAGTTCGGAGGCGTGATTAGGCTTCAAGCAGGACAAGGCAAAATCTTCACTTTCGCCTATATGGAAGAGCTGGACATTCAGGCTGTATTTGAACACTACAAGCACACGAGGGATGACCTGAAGAAATGTATTGCCGTAAAGAGGAAAGAAGGGTACTTCAACATTTACGTAAATGTTCCAGCCAGTGACGAGATAGAGGAGTATTCCCTGCAGATCTACACTAGGCCCAAAGGGTCAAATGGACAGTATGTGAATGCAGTCAACTATCTTCTCGTTATGGCCAGAAGGCCTGAAGAACCAAAGGTCAAAGTCAGAAAAGTTGAAGTAAGTTAAATTATGGCCTACAAGATTCATCCATGCAATGTGTCTCAATTACCTATGTCTCATATGAATATTTTTTCTAACATGACGTTTCATTACAGAAATATTATGAGATGGAAGCCCGAAGAAATCTCAAAACGGCCATAGAGAGGTCCAATATAGGGGAGTTGGACAATGCAATTCAGAGAGTCCAGCGTCTGAGGATGGAAAGCGAAGATGATTTGATTGAGGCCAAACGGAAGCGGGAACTACTCATTCTTGAGAGAGGTGCGTTTGAGTTAAATGTGATACAAGTTCTGTCTGTCAGATTAATTTAACCGTTATCTAAGCAAAACCCTTACTGAACCTTTGCCTCTTGAAGATCCCGGTTAGATTTGAACGTCAAAAGACGAATTAGGGTAGGTGCGATGATTTGACAGAGGAATGTCTTTGTGTCCAAATTCTGTAAATACACGTGATGTCAGTCGCTGGATGGCCTGGTCCAGACTCACCTATCGCCGTCTATAACGATCGAGACGTTAAACAACAAACAAACAAAACTATTGCGATCATTCAAACATATTTCCCTTCAGATCTGAGACTTGCGATTGCTCGACGACGACCTGACTTCCTGGACAGAGTGCTAGACCGTGCAGCACGCGTGGAAGGTGACAACCACCTGGACTACCTTGTGAAGGAAGCGTGCGAGATCAGGGAGCAGCTCCGACGACTGACCACCTTCCTGCACGACGTGTTGGAAATCCACCAGCCAACCATCTCCGAAATGCACAACTACAAGAGACCAAAGGAGGTGATCCACAACATCATGGTGGCCACATACCTTTTTGCTCGGTGAAGACGAGGAAGACTTGTTGGTAAGGCATCACCTATATATATATATATATATATTATGCAGTTTGAACCTTAAGACGAACCTTATTGTGGGACCTGTAAAACATTTCAAGCTTCCCAGTGTTGGAAACAACCATCAAAGTGGGTTCATGAAGACGAAACTGGATGTTGTAAGAGATGATAACATGTATTTTTGCTATCTGTAATGCTGTAATTCTACATAGATAGTCACTATAAAGGTTTTGAGTAAAGATAAGTGATTAGCACTTTATAGTTCGCTTGTTACTCCATCAAATGGTTAAAGGTTAGAAATTGTCCTCAGCAACCAATGTTTGCTGTACGAGGTGATTGCGCAGATCGATGCTCAGTCAATGGACTGTCTTGTCCATTCTCGATATTTACTGACTTCATATGACTAGAATATTTCCTGGGTTCAACGGTAAACATAAAAGTAAACACATGTATATCCAATATTGAATCTATTTTGTTTAACCCTACAGCTCTGCAGTCGACTCTGTTTTCTTGTTCCAGAGATGGGACTATGTACAACATCTGATGAGGAAGGTTGGACGTAACAGTCTGATCAGTCGTCTCCGTAAGTTCGACGTTGTCAGTGTCCAGCTGGACATCGTGGACAAAGTGCAGTCTATCATAGACATGTATGACGAGGACACGGTGAGGCAGGCCAGCTCTGGAGCCGGGACCTTCTACGTGTGGGTGAGTGTATGCTCAGATATATTATATTGCCGGGAACCTCCAAGTCTAAAACAGGCCACTTCACGAGCCTCGTTTCGTGACTTGTCTATATCGCTTTTTTGTTAACTCAGTGTTATTGATCTAATGTTCGCTGAATTCATTTAGTATTGTTGAAAGATTCATAGTGACTTTTTGATAGACTGAGGTATAGGGTTGTTACTATCTCGCATTTTTTCCAGTTTTAATGCAAATATGTGTTAAATGATCGAAACACATTCGCCCGTTTGTAGACAATGTTGCTTATCAACAACGAAATTAATTGTTTTTTCCAGTTATCGAGCTGTAAGAATAGTCTGCTAAACATTGATATGTGTTTAATGACTATCTTTATTCCTATTTTACAGTTTCTGCAGGAACCATGTTCCCGGAAGCTTATCTTTCCCCGTGAACATGTACCATATTGTCCAATTTCGACATGAAACCCTTTTCCTAATATACCATCTTCACATGAACCTTTTATCCTAATATAAGGGTAATGCTATTTTTGAGGGCATTATCATTTGCAGAAGCCCGAGGTCTTCCATTAACTGCCCGACGAAGGAGGGCAGTTGAAAAAGACCGAGGGCTTCTGCAAATGATAATGCCCCTCAAAAATAGCATTACCGTTATTATTGCTAAAATACATGGAATTTGTGTTGAAAAGAAAAGGAAACAATGAAGGAATTTGACTGTAAGTTTACCAAAATCAACTTCTGACGGGCCTGACTGCCCGAATGCAATTACGTCATCGAACGATTCAAGTGACGTCACAACAGAAAGTGACGATATTCGACCTTGGCCTTTGACAAGACCATAGCCTGCAGCATGTCAAACTATGACAGTGTTCGGTTTTGGTCCATCAACAGTCTTAATAGTGCAATTGTTAAGGTTAGCACCAGCAAGAAAGCCAATATTACCGCTATTTGAAGCGGGAATTTGGGTTGTTTTGACTTGTTTGACCCAGAATATCTGCCAGTCGAAAGCAAATTAATGTCGAACTATGGCGTCACTTGACAACAGAACTGATAGTGGCCCGTCGTTAAGGTTGAGCGGTCCAATATCATTTGCAGCGGACCGCAAATTTCTGATAATGGGAGGGCCGTTTCATGATAATTCCATGTATTTTAGCTATAATGTCCAGTATCTGCTTGAGCCAGTCATCCAAACGTATAAATATAATCTTCTACCGCATATTTTCTACTACTGACTTGTACCCAGTTAAAATCACTAAACTACACGTATTAGTTGCTGCTGGATGTACGTAATGGGATACTGTTTCTTTTCAGTGCCAAAACATCGTGGTTGAGTTGACTGTATCCCTCCACAACGAGGTACAGAAGTACCGAGCCAGACGTGGATGACATCGCTCACAGATGTGCCGAGGCATCAACAGTGGGAATAATTTCATGGACAAAACAGCATCCAAGTGACGTGTAACCACGTGTAATACTCCATATGTTCTGTGTTTGGCATTGTATTGAAGTCATTTCTGTTACTTGGTCAGTACCTCAGAGAATCCAGATTTATGTTCATTCAATCATATGTTTTTGATACACATGGCCGAGATATCGAACTCATGAATTTTGTATGCGTATTCCACAGTACTTTGCAACAATTTCCTCTTATATGTAAACATACTGTATCAATGGTGTTGATTCATATACTGTGTGTCTTCATAAATACATGGTTGATTATGTAAGTGTCGTGATACTCCCCGACATTGTGATATTTACTCTTGTAAGCCCAAAGTTCAAACCGAGTAGATCTGATTCTACATTTCAGGGTTAAATTGAATGTCCAGTACACTAACTGAAACTACCTCTGTGTGGCCCGACTGACTTACCCTAACCTTTGACAAAATGCCACTGGTGTGCGCCTGTGTCATGCAAGTGTGGATTTATAGACAATAGGGCTTACGACATGTGCACGACACAGGGATGTAAGCTGAGGTCATAAAAAGGATTGTCATAGGCATAAGACATTGGTTGAGAAGGAAAGGTGATCTTGCTCACAGCCCGTGAGCGTATGTTATGTCCTGTCTCTGAATAAATGTGTTGTGAAACATTCTTCCGCAGAGTCTATTACTTAGGGTTGGTAATTTAGTGTAGGCATGTCCGTTTTATTGTCTACTTGTATCATTATTTGGCCTTCATTATACTCACAGCTGCAGCTCAAGATCTAGACATTCCATGTAATGTTGAATTCAGTGACACCGCTAGAAATAGATTGAACCCTTGCAGACTTATTGATGTCCTAGATTACGAGAATCACTTGATCAGTCTAACAGTAAGCATGGCATGTAGCACAGCTAAAGCCAGCTTTTGTTCTTCAAATGTATACGTTAAATCTCTATATACAGAGCCACTCAGTAGACCAAATGATCGTGTTTATAACTAGCATGAGTTGATCCTGGTCTCTGTACTGGAACTATGACTTTATGTATGGTAGTCACTAACTGATGTTATCTTCATTTATCCTCTGACTTATTTATATCGCGTATTTATTCAGTGTTATATCCAGTTGTATGTTGAGACATTTTACTCAATATGAACATTTTGTGCTTGATGTTAAATAAATGCATTCAATACAAGACGTGTTTGATCGTTGGTTGCATGTTGCATTCATGGGGAGTCCGGGTGAGCATTGGTCCCAATTTGTGCTGATCGTATAATTCGATTTAATGGATCGTAATGGCAAGTTGGGTGTCTTTGTTGATTGCGTGTCTTCATCAAGGTTACACCATATAAAGCCTTATTAAAGCTTTAACGTTTTAGGTAGTTTAAGGGTAGACATGCCAAGGAACACATCCTTGACAACATGGGTCATTTACGCGCGAATCTCGTAACAGTATCGTAGAAGGTTGTATTTGTATTCCTTACCGATCTTGTAGCATCAGAGGACTCCTCACATCTTCTCTCCATATCATATACACAATACAACCAAAAATTATTGAGAACTTAAGATTGTACTTTTCTTTTCTTTTTCACTCATGACTCACGTATTAAATGTGAATATTAGCATAACATAACTCCAGATTCAAAGACAGGTGAACAGTTAGTATTTTCTCAAGTCACCATGGGCAGCAATGCAGGCTTCAATGCGGCGGGGCATACTACTGATCAAAGAAGTTAGAAAGTCGTGGTCCATGCTGTCCCAATATCGGACCACCTCTTCTTTCATTTCAGCAAAATTTGTCAGATTTTTCTTATTGACTATAAATGGGCCAATCTAATAATGTCACATTTTGGGTCCGAAACCAGGCCTGTGAATGCTTTGAACGATGTTTTGGGTCGTTGTCCTGCTGGAAAATCTAAACATTTCCATAGAACACGTGAGCAGATGGAAGTTAATGTCCCTCGAGAATACCTGTGTACCGCTCACTTTTCATATTCCCTTCAAATACGCAGAGGGGCGTTGCCCCTAACACAGATATGCCAATTTCGGACTGTACTTTGGGCGCTGATACAAAGGCTTTTCAGTTTGTTTGGTCCAGAATTTTAGTGTATTAGGAAACAGCCACACAGAACTTTCATCTGAGAAAATCACATTGTCCCAGTTAAAATTTCTATGCAGTAAGCACCAGTTCAACCTTCGCTCCTTTTGTTCAGGTTTCATCATCGGTGATGGAATTCCTCGACTTTTCTGCCAACCCATTGCATGCAGCTCAGTTCTAATTGTCTCCTTACAGACAGTCACAGTTCCTCTATCAATCATATCCAGCCTTAAATTTTCTAAACTCCTTCGTTTGTTTTTAGAAACAAGAATACCAAGCCGCCTCCAGTCACCGACAGTCAATTTTCTGGGCCTACCTGCGCCTCCCTGGTGCTCAATGCCATATCCATTTGCAATATTTATCAAAACACGATAAACAGTGGACAAAGGGATGCCTGTTCTACTTGAAATTACTTAAGCTGATCTGATGTCCTTGTTATAATACTCTAAAATCAACTTCCTCTTCTCTAAATCATCCATACTGAGGATCACTGAAAATGTCGTCTGCTAGCAAGTAAACAAAGGGGGATAACTCTTCACAAACTAATGAAAAAGGATTAACGGAGTTGTCTCTCTTGAATGAAACCAAGCACTTGATAGCTGGTCAAGGTTGTTTATACTAGAAATCCAATTAAACATATTCATAAAATTCGCAATAATTTCAGGTCATGCTATACAAGATCACCGCAGGAGAATCGCATGCCCTTTATTATGAAACGTTATATTGCCGTAAAAGACAACATTGTGGATTGCTGAAAATCTCTGATAACGATCTGCCGCTGCCTGAAAGTATAAGAATGCAGACTGATTTAGAATTTCTGTATATGTACATATATATGTAATTCGGCTGATTATTATAGAAAATGTTCTCCATGCTATGCGTTGATTTTATTATTCAAATATTCCTTAATTATCAAAAGAAACATGGGTATGACATTGAACATTCTGTTTTGCTATGGACCTGTTCCCAACAAGTGAAATATACATTAAATTCACACAAATGTGTCGTATTGATCTCCGTGTCAACATTTAAGCATGAAAGTATCATCAAGTAATGTTTTTAAACATCCGTTAACTCGAACTTACCGATATCTCGAACCTGTTCTCCGGTCCCGACTCCCTTCGTTTAATAGTGTAAAAACACCATCCCACCATCATATGGAGAATTCGCAACGCAAGTATATCTCGATTGTGGCATTGGCCCTATTTTGTCTTTTCTTCTCGATATATTACCTTTGCCTCAAAGTCGGCAATTTGCCTCTATAGCAGTTTTGAGAAGCACGTGTAGAGCTAGTACCTTTCTCCATACGTCTAACATCTCTGTACAATTGCAGTGCAATCTAAGCCACTTGTTAAGCCAATTATGTACAGTCCTTTTAATTGTTATTAAATGCTTATCAAGGGATTATAGAAATAAAAATTACCATTTCAAGCTTTGAAATTGACATGTTTTAATGGACAAGCTTTGGCAAAGAAGTTTAACGTACATAGATGATTTAATATCGTTCAGTAACCATCAAATGGCCAATTCCCTTCCACCGGTTTACCCACCTGAACTTGAAATTAAGGAGACATGTGAGACCGCCGACAAGTGAGACCGTTTCATATATAGATATATATATTCAGAGGGACAAAAACTGTATAACAAAATTGATGACTTCAACTTTCCAAAAGTCAACTTCCCTTTCATGTCGAACAATATTCCAACAGCTCCAGCCTGTGTTGAATACATTTTACAGCTGTTGAGGTACAATAGAGCATGCACTTTTTACCAAGATTTCACAGAGCACTGTACCACTCTTGCTCAGAGATTGTTCTACCAAGGGTACAACATTCAAGGCCTCAGTAAAGCTTTCAAAAAGTACATGTGAGGGGAAATTTCCAAATTCGATGCATCAGTGACAAAAATGACTTCCGATGTGCAATTCCCTATTTAATAATTGTGCCATGCGTTCCAGAATTACTTCATATGAACAATTGACTACACTGTGCATTGTGTTTATGACGGGCTACCGGTAGGGCAGGATACGCCCACTTTGTCGCGAACACCTGGTGTCATCACTATTTCATAGTGATTCATAAACACATGCTCTGTCATCGTATCGCATGGTGACAATCACTGTATTGTCTGGTCCTGACTCGACTGTTAACAAACACTATTGTACAGCTGTAATACCGCTGAAAAATACATATTCGTGATGTAGTTACAGATGATATATTATTTACTATATATTTCATTTATATTGCACCCTCTGCTACTGTATGTAAAATGTACTATAGGCCTACGTCCTCTTCAGTACTGTAAATAAAGATTGATTGATTGATGTAGTCAGAATTGTACAATCGACTCTGCTTTCAGCAGATATTTCTTATGGGATGCGGAAAGGGGTTTGTCGCTTCTACTTAGTTGAGAATGGGCCATGTTTTCGTGTTTGTCAGGCGGACACATTAACTCAGGATTGCTGTTAAGGTACACACTCGCACAAAGAATAAAACAAACATTCATAATGGCTGTATGTCGATCTGCTTCTTTTCGAAAATGTAAGGGTCCTTGGGATAGCTAAGTGGTTAAGGCGTTCGCTCGTCATGCCGAAGACACTGGTTCGATTCCCCGCACAATATGTGTCCCCCGCTATAAATACACCGTAAAATCACGTCGAGAAAACACCCAATGCTCAATCGATACAAGTTAATGCAAACATTTAACTTACATTTAGTCGCTTTGTTCTTCTTAGCACCGGTGTTAGATAGTCCGCTGCAGATAACCAAAATGAAATCAGAAAACGTCAATTTAACATTTGGTCTTTGCGTCACTACCCAGTCAAAGATGTATCAAAGAATATAACATTTAAGAATCTATAAATAAACATATATACGTACAGGTGTAGACCACTTAAAAGAAATTCAGACCATCAAATTCTTTATATATTAATGTAGTTTATCTGCTATGACATGGCATAACAGATTAACTAGACCAGATGAAAGAATTGGCGGCGGGGAGTATTTAGTTCTTTTGAATACTATATCTCAGTTATAAAATATGAAGTATTTCTTAGCATAACCTTGCATTGAATTATTGTTTCTATTTTGTTATACATCGTTTGCATGCCATTGTAGCTCCTTGAATAGTCGTTGCTACCTAACAGAAACACAAACGATGAGCTGTAACCATAGAACTAACACAACCTGAAAACAAAGACGTGAATGTTATCAGATGAACCACAGCACGAAAGCAGAAACCCGAACAAGCATTACCAACAGGATAAACACAGTTAAACAATGGTTCCCTTCAAGCAAAACCATACTGGTCGTCAGCAGACTGAATCTAAAATTGAATTATTTTTAAGTTCATTGTTGCAGTTGATAGAAGGAAAACAAAAATAATTCTTCCACTAAATGGTAGCTAACATGGTGAAAGACATACTGTAGATCTCTATATGTAATAGATACACACACACACATCAGGCTGGTAATCTGCTGGTCACGTCCCTACAGACTCACAATCACCGATACCAGTAGACACGAAGCATTGTAAGTTTGTTTTATCTTCCTAGAAATTACATTGTGGTCTGTTGAAAACTGTAAATGTAATTTTAGTATGCCACACTCTCTCTCCTGTATATACTTTAAATCACCGTTTGTTATATTGGGAACGGCATACCAGCTGTGTCATGGATTGTGTGAAATCACATTTCTATCAGCACATGAATGACATGTACAGCTGTCATATTCTTCCTTATTTCCGACAAACAAGTGTTATCATTTGACGTTATTCCAATCTCACTGCTCGATATGCCGTTTAACTTCAGTTCAAAGTATATCGGGCAGGACCTATCTTTTGAAGTACGATAGATTATATGAGGCGTACGAAACAGGATACACATATGACGTGTGTATCTCAGGGAACACACAGAGCTCTAACTGTAGTTTTTTATGAAAGAGACCCGTGACGTCTTCTCGGCCATGCTTGTCGTAAGAGGCGACTAACTGGATCGGGTTGTCATGCTCGCTGACTTATGGTGTTATCAAAGTTTCCCAAATGCGTCGATCGACGTCCGTGATATCAATAACTTGACTATCTGGTCCAAACTCAATTATTTACAGGCTGCAGCCATACAGCTGAAATATTTCTGAGTGTGGCGTTAAACAAAAATAAAAATCAAGTTTGTCTATTGAAGAATACAATTTTACGGTTTTGCTAAATTTGAGGGAACCATAATCAAAGGACATTTATATACGATTTAATTTTAATCATAACTATATTTTATCACTTTGATACAGTAATAACAGCAGGAGTTCGCGAACAGGGAATCATTCCTGACTGTTGTGGTACCTGTCTTAAACACAGAGGCAAGTCAATTGTTCTACCTGTAAATAAGTCAAAATGGGGAATTGCATTTTCGTCACTGCTGCATCAAATTTGGATAAACGCCTTCTACATGTATAAACATAAGTAAGGCATGTTTTAGGACGCTCTTTGTAAAGCCTGTTCAACTGTATGTCTGGAAGTTTTGGAAAGGGAAAGTTATGTGCGCCTACTAATGTATGTGTTTTACAACATGATAACGCAATGATTTCTCTTAGTTCCGACAAGAATTGGAATTCTGATAACCTCCAATTCGACATCAATAGGGTCATGGAGGTTTCACTTGGAGCCCAGGACGAGTTTCCCGACACGGCAAAACAGGTACCGCTGATCTATCTGTATGCACAGACTGCTTCATTCATGCTTCACATTAGTGTCACAGTTAACATGAAAATATTGTATGTACAAAATAACGATCTAATTTCTAACTGGTAAATCAAAATTTACAGATTGCTCTATATATGTCACTCGAGGGTCGTATACAATGTATATGGCCATATATATACTTATAATGGTGTCCCACTAGCTGTGTGTTACAATGTATATGGCCATATATATACTTGTGCTGATGATGTCACAGAGATGCCTGGACTTCAAATGGAACAACCGTTACCCTCGACCTGAGCTGCCAAGGCAGAAGAAAGACGAAATATTCCTACTTGACCAGTACAGGACGCAGGATAAGAAGACTAAGCAGGTATAAGAACGAAAAATCGAATGAGTTAATTAGGGGGAGCTAGGGTTAAAGTCAAGAACGGGAATATGAGGGGGATTGTATAAGAGAAACATGAGTGACATACCTGTTAAGTGATTCATGTACTTGTGTCAAATGAAATTCATTACATGTATTTCTGTGTAGTAACCAGATAAAAAGACAATGTCATACGAATATCTAAAATTGCCTTGACGGTCGTAGTGCCCAAACAGTCCAACTGCCCTTCATTTCTTGTCATTTGAAATATTCTTTTGTCATGTATTTCCTGTGTCAACAAGGTGTCAATAGATGGTGTCTACAGCATGCGTGATTTGGTTACCAAGCTAACTGTTGGCTTAGTGACTGATCTGGACAAAGTAAGAGCAATCTTCACTTGGCTGGGAGCACAGAAAGTCCTGAGCATGGATTTCAGCAAGTCTAAAATTCATGATACAGTCAAGGGCTATTTGAAAATAGTCCAGCAAGACAGGAGCACCTACACTGAGATCATGGCCATGTTGTGCCGGTAAATACTGAGTCAGTCATATAAACGTCGGAAAACAATACGTTGTAAGATATGTTTTTCAACTTCTTTCGAAAAAAGCCATCGTCTAAAACATGAGCATAATTATCATAAATATTTCGGTGCTTGAGGAATAATGATTTACAAGTCACTGTTCCGTCTCGAGTATAGGTATCATAGCTGCAGCATTCGTATTATTATTAAGTAGACCTTCACATGCCTTAACTTCTTATTTAACCTACTACATTTCAGATCATTTGTAAGGTGTGTATTGAATCGTTCTATGTAAACATTTAATGTATCCTTACAACAGCGAAGCTCGTGTTCCATGCGTCGTCCTCTCTGGTCCAGCTAAGGGGGCAAACTACATTGTCGGCGAGGAGGTCAATGGGAGGAGCTCGTGGAACGCTGTCTATGTGGCAGAAGGGTGGAGGTTCATTCATGCACAGTGGGCCTTCTCTAGGATCTCAGGGCAGGAGAACTGTGACTGGGTGATGCTCGAATCAGAGAACGGGAGAATGTGCCAGGATGTACCGAAAAAAATAGGCAAAGAAGAATCAGCCATTAACGAATTCTTTTTCCTAACGGATCCTGAAATATTCATCCATTTTTGTTGTCCAGATGAACCTCATTGGCAGCTGCTCAAACTGAAGGTGTCTGTTGAAAAGTTCACGTCGATGCCGTATGCTCAACCACACGCTTTCAAATCCGGGATAACTTTTAAGCGATCCCAAAGTTGCAGTCAGAAGGCCGAGCATGGTGAATGTCGAATTAGCTTGTCGGCGCCAATAGATTCTAAACCAAAACTCTCCTATGACCTGTTCCTACAAAGAAACGAGTTCACAGACACATCGCTTCTGAGCGGAAAGGAGAGTTTGGTGATCCAAGGCAACATACAATCCACTGGCATTATACCTTTCTTCGTAAGATGTCTCGTGAAAGGAACTTACAGGTTAAGAATCTACAAAGAATTTAAAGAAAAGAAATATTGGCTGTGTGATTTCAAGATAGACTCTGAGGAGGCAAAACCATTCTGTTCCTCTTTTCCATTCCTCACGGAAATAGGATGGGGTCCAGGTCCACTGGCTAAGCACTATGGACTGTATGGGTTCTCCCACGAGGATGGTTTGGTCCTAACTCATGATGCCACGATGGTCGAACTGTCTTTCAAAATGTCTCGAACGCTGATCTTTCAAATTCAGTTGAAATCTGACAGTAAACCAGACAATGAACTGATGCATGCTGCAAAACTCGACATCAGATATGATCAGGTTAGACTTACCGTGGTAGTGCCAGATGATGGAGAGTATGTCCTCAAGGTCGATGCTAGGAAAGAGAGTGAGAAGGAGACTGATACAAGAAATATCCTAAACTATGTGATCGAGTCGGATCCGAAACAGAGGAAGTACAAAGGCAGAGATGTAAGTATGAGGAGAGGAATACATACTACACTGCTCAATAGAAGTATTGATTAGATCTAATATATCCATGTTACAATATGGAGCAAATACAGTTTATTATTCCATCCACTATTATCCAGAATGCAGCCCAGAAGAAGACGAGACAGAACATGAGAGACGCCATCCGTGCTGGTAACAGAACTGTCCTCTCTATAGCTATAGACAGATTCCGGAAGCAAGAGTGTGAAGACAAGGGTGATCTAACCAAGGCCACTGAAGTCCTGGATGAGTTGGACACAAAAGAAGGTAAACGTTTTTAACAATACTATATCTTCAAATTCAAGCTCATCTCCTTTAAAGGGCGCCGACCTATAGCAGGTGCATTGCCATAAGTGGTACGTTTTAATAAAAACTGCTTGCGTGGCTGCTGCTACCGGTAAAACAGGCGAGGCTGACCCCTTTGGTGAACACCTGGTGTCATTATTTACATAATTATCATCTCAATGATGTATGCCTTTTTGAAACAGACATTCGATACTGAATAGGAAGAGTGAAAATGTTTTATGTAAGTCATGTATAGTAGTTTCATAATGATACTTGGTATGCTTATTTGTTTAGATTTGAGGTTTGCAATGTTGAAAAACCGTTTCGACAAGCTGGAGAATGCAATCACGAAGGCGAAGAGTTCTCCAAGAAGTGAACGATTCCAGACACTCGTCATGGCAGCCATTGAACAGAAGGATAAACTTCAGGTCCCGCTTCCTTCAAACAAAGGACGACCTGAAGTTACCAAAAGAACTGTTGCTGACCTCAAATCCTACAAGACACCCCCTGCTGTTGTTCATCAAATTCTGAAGGCTACATACATGGTTTTGGGAGAGAAAATCTACATGCTGGATGTGAGCATCGTATCATTTTGACAAATATATTTTTCAGCTTTACGTTTAATATGGGATACCAATAACTGTAATACTAAAATCAGGTAATATCTAAACTTGGATCGCTTACAAATTTAATAGATATCAGTTTATTTCAACTATGACACCACTACACGCTCTTTTGTGAAGAGATATTAAATCGTATTTTAAGCCAAAGACAATGACTGTTAGTATTCCTTTTCAACTATTACACCACTACACGCCCTTTTGTGAAAAAGATATTAAATCGTATTTTAAGCCAAAGAAAATGATTGTCAGTATTCCTATCTCCCATATATCATATATTCTTTAACAGACATGGTCCAATATCAGAACCTTGCTGCACAAGAGTGGTCGTGAGTCCCTCGACTTTCGACTGCAGAATGATCCTGGTTTTGACGTAGATAACGACGAGCTTCTTCTCTCTGAAGCCAAGGCTAAGGACATCTTGAACCAATATGATCTCCAGACTGTAGCCAAGATGTCACCAGCCGGCGAAGCTTTGTTTTCACAGGTAATCTCTATTGACTCTAGGTTAGATTCTGGTCCTCAGCAACATGTTGTCAGAGGTGACATTAAGAAAAGAGTTGTCAGGCTCCGTTAGTTGGTTGTATTACGCAAACCTCCACATTGTGCTTTTCACAATGATATGTGGTCAGTTAATATTGTCGAGTCTCGATTATCTTCACAGGAAGCCGTCTTGTGGTTCTTATACTGAATGAGGATTGTCAAACGTATTGTCGATACTGCCGATCCACACAGATATGTGCACGTATATTACAAAAACTGAAAATGAAATAATAATTAATATCTTCTCCCAGACACAGCTGCTTCTGGAAAGGCGAGAAGAAGCTCGGATGAAGGATACAGAGGAAAATGAAGATATCGGCAATGGTGAAGCCTAGGACGATAAGCTGAACCTTTAGTGGAATTTGTAGATATAGGCCAACACAGTTTCAGTGATGCTGCAGCGTTAGTGGAGCAAGTAAATATAGTCCAACATAGTTCCTGTAATGTTGCAGCTTTAGTAGAACTGGTAGATATAGTCCAACACAGTTCCTGTAATCCTGCAGCGTCATTAGAACTAGTAGATATAGTCCAACACAGTTCCTGTAATCCTGAAGCATCAGTGGAACTAGTAGATATAGTCCAACACTGTTCCTGTAATCCTGCAGCATCAGTGGAACTAGTAGATATAGTCCAACACAGTTCCTGTAATCCTGCAGCATCAGTGGAACTAGTAGATATAGTCCAACACTGTTCCTGTAATCCTGCAGCATCAGTGGAACTAGTAGATATAGTCCAACACTGTTCCTGTAATCCTGCAGCATCAGTGGAACTAGTAGATATAGTCCAACACAGTTCCTGTAATCCTGAAGCATCAGTGGAACTAGTAGATATAGTCCAACACTGTTCCTGTAATGCTGCAGCATCAGTGGAACTAGTAGATATAGTCCAACACTGTTCCTGTAATCCTGCAGCATCAGTGGAACTAGTAGATATAGTCCAACACTGTTCCTGTAATCCTGCAGCATCAGTGGAACTAGTAGATATAGTCCAACACTGTTCCTGTAATCTTGCAGCATCAGTGGAACTAGTAGATATAGTCCAACACTGTTCCTGTAATCCTGCAGCATCAGTGGAACTAGTAGATATAGTCCAACACTGTTCCTGTAATGCTGCAGCATCAGTGGAACTAGTAGATATAGTCCAACACTGTTCCTGTAATGCCAACACTGCAAGCATCAGTGGAACTAGTAGATATAGTCCAACACTGTTCCTGTAATCCTGAAGCATCAGTGGAACTAGTACTGTTCCTGTAATATAACTAGTAGATATAGTCCAACACTGTTCCTGTAATGCTGCAGCATCAGTGGAACAAGTGGAACTAGTAGATATAGTCCAACTAGTAGATATAGTCCAACACTGTTCCTGTAATCCTGCATCAGTGGAACTAGTAGATATAGTCCAACACTGTGGAACTAGATATAGTCCAACATATAGTCCAAGTTCCTGTAATCCTGCAGCATCAGTGGAACTATAGTCCAACACTGTTCCTGTAATGCTGCATCAGTGGAACTAGTAGATATAGTCCAACACTGTTCCTGTAATCCTGAAGCATCAGTGGAACTAGTAGATATAGTCCAACACTGTTCCAATAATGCTATAGTCCAACACTGTTCCTGTAATGCCTGCAAGCATCAGTGGAACTAGTAGATATAGTCCAACACTGTTCCTGTGTAGTGGAACTAGTAGATATAGTCCAACACTGTTCCTTTAATCCTGCAGCATCAGTGGAACTAGTAGATATAGTCCAACACTATAGATATAGTCCAACACTCCTGTAATGCTGAAGCATCAGTGGAACTAGTAGATATAGTCCAACACTGTTCCTGTAATCTTGCAGCGTCAGTGGAACTAGTAGATATAGTCCAACACTGTTCCTGTAATGCCTGCTGCAGATATAGTCCAACACTGTTCCTGTAATGCTGCAGCATCAGTGGAACTAGTAGATATAGTCCAACACTGTTCCTGTAATAGTCCAAGACTGTTCCAACTGTTCCTGTAATCCTGAACTAGTAGATATAGTCAACACTGTTCCTTTAATCCTGTCAGTGGAACTAGTAGATATAGTCCAACACTGTTCCTTTAATCCTGAAGCATCAGTGGAACTAGTAGATATAGTCCAACACTGTTCCTGTAATCCTGAAGCATCAGTGGAACTAGTAGATATAGTCCAACACTGTTCCTTTAATCCTGAAGCATCAGTGGAACTAGTAGATATAGTCCAACACTGTTCCTGTAATCCTGCAGCATCAGTGGAACTAGTAGATATAGTCCAACACTGTTCCTGTAATCTTGCAGCATTAGTGGAACTAGTAGATATAGTCCAAGACTGTTCCTGTAATCCTGCAACATTAGTGGAACTAGTAGATATAGTCCAAGACTGTTCCTGTAATGCCTGCTGCAGCATCAGTGGAGCTATTAGATATAGTCCAAGACTGTTCCTGTAATCTTCCAAAGCACCACACAGACGAATTCGGGGATCAAATGATAGATAGCATGGTAGGTACGTGTGGGATGCAGTTGGTACAAATACGAGTTCAAGCCCTTACAATCCTATATACATGGTGTGTATACTGAGCACACAATTTCATAAAAGAACCCCATACCACACACCACCACCACCACCACCACACACCACACCACCACATCCCACACCACACTTCACACACTACACACCACCCCGACCACACACCACACACACCACCCCGACCACACACTACACCACCACCACCACCACCACACACCAACACCACACACCACAAACCGCCACCACACACAACAACCCACACCACTACCACCGCACACCAGACACCACTATATATACTTGATCTTTAACTTGTTTTGTTTAGTATATTTACATGCCTATTACAACTGGTAGAGATGATAATGCCCATGGATGTCCACATGTCATTACTCGTGTGTGCAGAGTTATATAACCGAGTGACTTCCTTTTTGTTTGAATGTATACGAGGATGTGTCCACAGTTTGAGGTATTATGTCTCAAGCTATTAAGAAATTCCATGATACTATGGCGTCGAATAGTTTGATGCTAATTTAGTGTAAAATACTGCTTCATTTTAGATTAAATACCAGTAAATATAAGTAATACGGTTTCTTGCAGTCAGCTTGATGTGGTGTTGCTCCTCACAATGAAACTTTCAGATGACAATAAACAATATATTCACTGAAGTGCGACTTTCATTTCTTTTGTTCGTTAAGGTATACATCAAGGAGATACAGGGCGGTATCGCCAGCCCGAAAGAGTATGTATTGTTTGTAACCATACTATACTAGCCACATAAAGAAACTGTGCACACAGAAAATTCCTTCAGAATACAACGCAGAAAAGACGACATGATGTAGACACTTTATACACTGAAGTATCGGGCCTTAACAACATGTCAAAAGAACATGAACAATATCCGTAACGATGACGTCAGAAGTTCAAAATTGAGTCGGGGTCACACGTCGAAGTCACAAAGTCAATAACGGGTATGACCATCATGCGCGTGATGCACAGCAGTGCATCGACGACGCATAGAGGCTACCAAATGTTCCAAATGAAGGCCTGGGGAATGGTTTGGGACGTGGTCACTGCCGTCTGGAACCTGTGTCTGATATGAGTCACCCGAATCCATCTGTCCTGTCTTGGCGTCGTTACTCGGGGACGCCCAGAACGTGGGTGGTCGGCGACGTCATTACTGTTTCCCTAACTCCTGACCAATGCAGATATCGTGTAACGATGGCATTGGAAATGTTCTGTCACCTGTTGTTGGCTCATGCCTGCTCGAACCATTCCGGGGCGGTGGGGTAGCCTAATGGTTAAAGCGTTGGCTCGTCACGCCGAAGACCCGGGTTCGAATCCCCACATGGGTAAAATGTGTGAAGCCCATTTCTGGTGTGCCCCGCCGTGATGTTGCTGGAATATTGCTAAAAGCGGCGTAAGACCAAAACTCAGTCAGTCAGTCGAACCATTCCAATGGCTTCATGACGTTGAGCACATGAGCGTTTATCTTGGTCGGCTGCAATACTATCCTGCATTAGCAACTATGACCACGAGTACTGTGGGCCAAAACAGAAAAATCCGATTTAATCTATGAGCTTTAAGTTTCATGATACGTAAGGCACACCTTGAACACAATATCGTGCGACATTCATACCGCTGACAAATGGGATCTGAAACGTCTTCTTTGAACAATACGAAAGATTCATAATGGATCGTACATGTTACAGGATACTGCGAGGCGACACCCATGTGGAAACACATTCTAAATTGCGTTTTGAAATGGTATTTTGGACGTATAAGACGCTAACCGGAATACAAAACATGAACCTATAATAAAAAGGGTTGATCAATCATGATTACATTGACAAATATGAAATATGTTGTGAGTTAATGTTTGATCAAACATATTTAAACTCTTTTTGTGATTAATAATTTGATGCCAATCTGCCAGAAAGGACATAGTTATTCCGTAATGTCGTAAACAATGTTATGTCAAACTTATATCTGTAGCTGTTCATTCGTTTAGTTTAAGTGACTTTCAATACATTTATAACAGTTAATACACACGAAACCTTACGGCGAATAGTAGATAATTGAGATTCGTGAGACATATATACCAGCTATTAATGCACGTGTTTAGCAATTAGTTTACACGTTTTATACAATTAGTTCTTCGCCGCCGCTTAGCTGTGTGAATACATGGTAATCCAGTTTATCACTGTCACGATATCACCTGAAACATGCAGTCAAAGTATTCAATTTCCTAAGTAATCACCTACAGTTAGTATCCCTTAGCAACCCACATATATATACACTGGAGATTGTGTGAGACATCAAGATAACGGAGATAGTTCTAAGCGCACGCAAATTGTCCAAATATGAGAGAACAACTATTGTACCAAGAGACGATTTCCATCTCTCCTACTACACCAGCTAGCTTCTCCGTCTTGGTCTGGTGTATACATGCTTATCGCTGAGCCCAATCGCTTGTCCTTGTGTTTGATGTTGGCCCTCGTGTCACATGATCATGACTCCCCTGGGATAAGCTCCAGGTCGCATATATCAAACCTGTATACTACCACTGTGGGAAGAGTGAATCATGTCCTACAACTCTGAATTCAAAGACCTCAGGTACGAATGATATTACACAGTTCCTTTTCATTTATCATAAAATATATTCTTTCTCAAATGTATAAAGTAGGTAGATTCCTAAACAAACATGGGACGCGTGACACCTTGGTGAATACGCTTAATAGTCTTGGTATAATCACTAAATGATCGCGAATAATAAACACATACTCAAACGATAGTCGGAATCGGACAATGCTTCAACCAGATATATTTATGAATTTGTAAAGGATTAATTCATATATATTACTGTCAATATTGTTGGCGAACCACGACATTGAAAGATGTTATAAATGCCAAATTTTCTGAAACATTATTATATTTAAGACTTTTGTTTTAAATGCTGCAAAAGATTCTTTGTTTTGTTTCTGATTGCTGAAAAAGACTCATCATCAAAGTAGCAGAACTTTATGCTTTTTTCTAAAAATAATGTCTACCTTCGATATTGTTCACACATTAAAAAATGGAGTTTTTAGAAAATGCAACTTACACCGGCATTTATATATTTTTCAATTTTCTCAGGAAACGTATTTTTAAGGTAAGGCGGAATTGTACTGTTTCTATTTCTTACGGTAGGATTATTTCAATATGAGACTCTTCTCTGGTTTTATAATGCCAATATCGTTTAGACAAGCTACGCTGTACGAATCTTTGCTATCGTATACTCTAAAACTGGACTTCATGTGCCCCATATTTTGCTTTTCTCCAGATAAGGTAATGACGTGTTGATTTCATTCTACCCATCAATCAGCACGTCATCATGGGGTGCAGTCTGGGCACTGGGAGAGTAAGTGACTCAGGGGACTTGGAACCCGAATATGAACCAGTGAGTAACTAATGTTATATGTAGGTGGTTTTGTCAAACAGTTGAATACAAACACATAAGTTCTTTGAATTCCCTTGCGATTGGAACGGTGTTGTAATCATTTAATAAACTGATAAATGATGCTTTAAAATTTGAGTTAACATTTTATGTCCCCTTACAGCTGCACATTCCTTGGACAGAAGATTGGTACCCGGCTCCTTGTCCACCAACAAGCAAGAAAGCAGATATATTTCACATTGACGACTTCAAGGAAATAGATGAAAAGGCTGTCAACGTATGTTGCTATGATCGTTAACCTGTCTATTGTAGAAACCATTGAATATTTCAGCATTTATTCTATGCATCAGCGTCTCACACAACTCTTGTGATCTGTGCGTTCTGACAAGGTTTCAGTAAAGGTTTCGAAAGGTTTTATTGTTGACATGTGGCGGACAATTCCAGGTGTAATTCCCTATTTTGTCTCGTACGTGCATGTTTTTTCAGGTGAAAACCTGACTCGCTCTTGCATGTGTCTGTGACACATGCATGACATGTACAAGATACGCTCCACATGGCATTGTCACTCTTTTGTAATGATTAAGAATATATGCCTATGGTACAGTCGCACAATGGAATCTGCATTTAGCAAATATTTGATTTTTTTTTTTGAAAGTTTGGGTTTTTAGCATTTATTTCTTTATTTAATGTCAGTAGCTGAACATAGTGGTTCCAATGCTCCTCAAGTCACAAGGACAAAGTGCAAAATGTATTATTGATTCATTGACCCATCAAACAATTCCACTTCCTTTACAGAACGTACATGGTCCAAACTAACAAAAAGTCAAGTAATTCCGACTATAACTTTAATACTTCATTTCTGTCACATTCTGTATATAATACCTCATTTTATCCATGTCCAAATGTCCTAATATATTGTTTAACGTTTTATTGTCCTGGCAGTGTCCGGCCGTGCATGTCCAATCGTACGATGCTTTAATGGAATACTTAACTGAAGACTGCATCAACGACCTTCAGAAGCTCAGGTCAGTGTTCACGTGGCTGGGGTCTCAGGACGTGTACGGAGGCAACTACGGCAAAACGACCTCCAATGAGAGTCCTCGTGGGTACATGAAGCTTATGAGAGAGGGCAAAGGAAGTTATGCGGCTCTCTTCGCGTTGTTATGCAGGTACGTGACCGACCTCCATTTTTATACAAATTGTGAGACGAGGATGCTACCATTTTGGCAGAGAATGTTTATCATCTTACAAACACCTTATGTCATCAGTGATCAGTTTCACGCCCAAAGGGATCTGCTTCGGAGGATAATCGTTGACGCTATAATAAGTGTGCGCCATCATTACTCATTAATGGAGATAGGATGACGTTGCGTGCAATGACTGTGTTACTAACTTGCGTTTGTAGTGATAATATATATGTGGTTGTTGCATTGCAACAAATGTTATTATGGGTGTATCTCTGATAATGTGGTCCCGTATGATGGATAATGTTGTGACATATGGTTGAGTTGTTGGGTGTGCCGTGACTCGCTGTAGTATGCATGTTTTACATCTGTGACACGTATATTAATCTTGAAGCTATAATTTCAGGGCAGCTGGACTTCCTTGTGTGATAGTGTACGGTGTGTCGAAAGGCTTTGACTATGATGTGGGTGATCGCGACATCCACCACCTGCGGAATTGCTGGAACTGTGTGTATGTGGACGGCTCGTGGAGAATCATTCACCCATTGTGGACTTTCAAGAAGGTTCAGGGCTTCGATAAAGGCAGGTGGACCAAGGAGAAACAGTCACATGTAGACAGTGAACAGGAAAAGATGACGGAGGGTACAGAAGTCAGTGCAACGGACGACTTCTATTTCTTAGTAGAACCTGAAGTATTTATTTACATGTGCAGACCATCCGCTGACATGACTGCATGGCAACTGCTCAAAACGCCGTGGTCATGGGACGCCTTTGTCACTGCACCCTACTTCCGTCAAAGGTACTTCCTTTATGAACTTACGCTGACCAGCTTGCATCGTTGTATACTTCCAGCAAGGGAGGGAACTGTTGAAATTGTGTTTACGGCACCTGAACATTCTCCCATGAACTTTGCATGTGAACTTTTCTTTGACCAAAAAGCCTCATTTGAGAGAATACCAAAGGAAATCAAGTTAGACAGACATGTTCTTGTGATGACGAAACAGGACAAGAAGATTTTCTTCGTGAGGATTCCAGTAGCGGGGATTTATAGATTACGGATATACGGAGGCATCAACCGTCTGTTCCACATGTGTGACTTCCGCCTGGACTGTGACCGACCCCTCAAAAACTGCCGACCCCTACCGCTGTTTACTCCAATAGGGTTCGGTTTTACCCAGAAAGCTCGCGATTCAGGGTTGGATTTCCCCTCAGAGTATAGTGGTGTCGTGAGGGTCGAATCAGGAAACGGTAGGATCTTCAACTTCACCATGATCAGACAGATGGAAATTATGACGACTGTCCTTCATACTAAGTTTGCATCCGAGTTCCTCAAGGTAACATTAAAATATATTCTGTTTGTAAGTATTTATTGCTGTTGTTCCTTGTCTACTGTGTCTTTGCGATATCGTAGTATGACTAGACGTAATCAGTTTCAAACTATGTTGTATTTTAGTAACATTCAAAATATATGAGTATAGTATTGAGTGTAAATGAAGTTCTGGTTCATTCTATATTTGTTAAATACAAAGCTAAAAACCATGAAGCAAGTATTAAATTTGTGTAAAGGACAACGTTTAGGACTACTTTAAGTTTTGTTGGATTGACTAAAACTATAGGGTTGTTTTGATAAGGTTGTTTTCATCAATGAGTGTTGTGCATGTCCAGGAATATGTGACATGCAAGATGAAGGATCTCACGGTGTCTGTGTATGTATACATCCCGGAGACCCAGACAGAGGAAGAATACGTTCTCCAGATCTTTACCAGAGAAGCAGGAACTACTGCCAAGTACAGGAATGCCGTCAACTACCTGATTATCATTGACAGGAAACAGAACTCTACAAGGGTAGGTCTCCGTGACTGGGCACCTTACAAAGAAATGCCACTGCCTCAATTTAATTTTAGTGACATTTTAGAGCCGTGGTTTTAAATGGAAGGCAGTGTCAAAATGTGTATATCTATTGATTTTGGTACCTTCATACGTGAGTGAGTGAAGTTAGTTTTACGCCGCACTCAGCAATATTCCAGCTATATGGCAGCTGTCTGTAAATAATCTAGTCTGGACCAGATAATCCAGTGATCAACAGCATAAGTATCGATCCGATGCGCAATTGGGAACCGCTGACAACCAAGTCAGCGAGCCTGACCATCCGATCCCGTTAGTCGCCAACTTCATCGGTACCTTACTTGATTAAGTAGTAGCATATGTACTGACATCACACTGAAAACATTGAACCTGGCATATGTCTTCATGCTCCTATTCGATGTTGTAAATCAGAACTTACTTTTAAGACTTTATGGGTGTCACTTGGTATACATTTACTTGTTTGTTACAGGACCCAATGGAGTGGCGAAACCGTCTCAATGTCCGCGAGATCAACGGTCGGGAGCACATCGCAGATTTTGAGCACATCATTTCTACATGCGACACGCCCGAAACGGAGACGATGGAGAACGGTAGCCTCGTCTCCATTGGCGCCAGTGGCAGGAGAGAAATACTTATGCTCGAGAGAGGTATGGTTCCATAGTAACACACGTGAGTTAGTGATGGGTGAGTGAGTGAGCTTTGAACAGTATTTCAGTTATTGACCTGAGTACCAGCATAACGTGGAAGGAAAGTTCGGAGTAACACATGACTCTGATATTATCCACTCTGTGGAAACCTGCAAGAACGTCAATGGTGGAGTCAACATAGAAACATACTTGAGGCGAACACGGATTGGAACCTAAGATCGTTAGCTTCTGGAATGCCAAAAACGCAGTTCTGTACATCCGTTGTCGCTGTACGATTGACCAACAACTAACAGTATATGGTGAAGAAGTTAACATGGTTGTGTATTGTGGGATGGCCAATATCTCGTATTAACAATACATACTATGTTTTGAGCCCGCCAAGCCTTGCAAAACACATTCGTTATTCCTAACACTGGGTGTATACCAATCCTGGACACGCAAAGGGTGATAACCTTCAAAAAAGGTGGAGATATCAATGCGAACACCTGGTGTTATCAGTGATTTTCCGTGATCTGTTCACATCAATTTACTGCTATTATATCTTTTGCTCCCGAGGAATCTGTTTCGTCTGAAAACTGATACTTTTTATACACTTGGGATGACGATATGTTTTTAAATGTGGATCTAGTTCTTTCCACTATTGTTTGTTCTCCCTTTGGCACGACTCCAACAAGACATTACTTAATCAACCTTGTAAGTATACATATATAAGCAGAATATGGAATGTAGTATAAGTCGTAGCACATTTTTTATTTCCAGATCTTAAAGCTGCACTTTTCCGACGTAACATCGACGCCCTGGATCGTGCGCTTGCTGCCGCTCATCAGTCTCGACACACCACCCATCTCGACTATCTGATCAAACAAGCGGATGAGGTGCGCGAGCAACTGGGCAGACTCAGGAAGTATCTCCACCACGTGCTGGAGATCAAACAGCCAACCCTCTCGGAACTGCACAACTACAAGCGCCCAATTGACCCCATCCATGCCACAATGAGAGGGACCTACATACTTCTTGGAGAGCACGCCATTGAACTTGAGGTGAGAGTAGACGGAAACTTGACACTGATTAAGAGACGAAGGTAAATTTATCGAGCATTGTTTCCGCAGCTTCAGCCTTTGGTGAGTATTTAACAACAATGTACGTAAGAACAGAGAGTAATTATGAAATTAATTTCTCTGCGAAGATGTCAAAGAGCGCAGGGTTGCAGTATTATCGTTGCCATTACCTTGCGTGGTACGTTATGTTGCCGTGTTTGTTCAGGTAAACAATTGACAGGATAAGCTCACCTTCTCCAGGACACTTGGTTTCATCACTATTTGATGCATAAACGCATGTTAACGTACAGTAGAAAGCTTACAATGGCCTCTTCATTATGTAGAGATATGTTATGATTGTGGAAATAGGTTTAGACTCTTTATTTGTCTGATATCCAGGATATCACATTTCGTAAATTAGATATACTGATTTGACATGATCATTATAGCTTGTCATCCATCTATAGGTATTGATGTGGTTAATGTCTGTCTGCTTCAGTCGTGGGAGTTTGTTCAGAATCTGATGAGAAAGGTTGGCAAGAACAGCCTCATCTATCGACTGATGGAGTTTGACGTTATCCAAGCTTCCAAACAGCAAATAGAGGCAGTACAAGCTCTCTTGGATCAGTTCAACGAGCAGACTGTTACCCAAGCCAGTATCGTCGCTGGTCACTTCTATGTCTGGGTATGTACATTTATATTCCAACAGGAAAGGGCCAGAGATTACTTTAATAAGACATGCAACTGTATACCGGGGTTCAGTATATATTTCAAACTTAAGACGATTGCTTATCTAAAAGAACTATTGGTTCATTTACTATTGGTGAAATTTGAGAGGCGTACTATGGTATCGAAGTTACCTTTTGGTTAAAGGGTCCGGTAACTGTACCAAAGAGAATAACAGGAGTCGAAATGTGTCCACACTGTGCGAAGCGCTTGTACAATCTGTCATAAAGACTGTCAAGAGAATTTCGTATCGTGAATGGTTATGACCCATTTAATTCCACAAGATGATTTTGCATTTAGGTATTATTTTATATGCGCCAAACACAATTCACGAAAATGTTGAATACACCTTAAATGCCCCATTAAATAGTTGCTCTTTATGACGGGCACCAGGAATCCATTGCTCAAATACGCCACGAAGAGGTGGGTCTCTTACTTGTTAGGGTCACAAGCTGTCTGTTCGAACCAAAGATAAGGGATTATGGTCTCTAAGACTGACTGACTGACTGAGTTTGGTTTTACGCCGCTTTTAGCAATATTCAAGCAACATCACGGCAGGAGACACCGGAATGGGCTTCACACATTGTACCCATTTAGGGATTCGAACCCGGGTCTTCGGCGGGACGAGCCAACTCTTTAACAACTAGGCTACCCCGCCGCCTAAGAAGGTTAATCAACTGCCGCTCCTCTTCACGACCAAACGGATACTAAAGCTACCACAAAGGCTTCTCTTTTGATCCCGAATCACAATTAAAATATTCTTTTTTGTTCATTCGAAAACCCGTGGCGAACAATGTCTTGAAAATATTATTTGGTAATGTTAAAGGGCAAACGGCAAACTGATACATTTATAGTGTACATTGGCATTAACAGTTAGCAAGATCGGGTTAATGAACACACGGTGACAAACATGTTCCAGTCCCGGCTTCTAGATGGTTCCTACAGGATAACCTACTAAGACTGTTATACACTGACTGTTGTGGGATATAAACTGCTGGATACCCCACTAAGACTGTATGCACTGACACTTGTGGGATATATACTGCTGGATACCCCACTAAGACTGGATACACTGACTGTTGTGGAATATATACTGCTGGATACCCCACTAAAATGTTATGCACGGACTGTTGTGGGGTATATACCGCTGGATACTACACGAAGACTGTATACACTGAAACTTGTGGGATATATACTGCTGGACACCCACTAAGACTGTATACACTGACTGTTGTGGGATATAAACTACTGGATACCCCACTAAGACTGTATACACTACCTTTTTGTGGGATATATGCTGCTTGATACCTCACTAAGACTGTATACACTACCTTTTGTGGGATATATGCTGCTTACCCCTCCAAGACTGTATACACTACCTTTTTGTGGGATATATGCTGCTTGATACCTCCACTAAGACTGTATACACTACCTTTATATGGGATATATGCTATACCCCACCAAGACTGTATACACTGACTGTTGTGGGATATATACTGCTGGATACCACACTAAGACTGTATACACTGACTGTTGTGGGATATATACTGCTTGATACCCAACTAAGACTGTATACACTGACTGTTGTGGGATATATACTGCTGGATACCCCACTAACATTTTATACACAGACTGTTGTGGGATATATACTGCTGTATACCCCACTAAGACTGTATACACTCACTGTTGTGGGATATATACTGCTGGATACCCCACTAAGACTGAATACACTAACTGCTGTAGGATATAAACTGCTGTATACCCCACTAAGACTGTATACACTGACTGTTGTGGGATATATACTGCTGGATACCCCACTAAGACTGTATGCACTAAATGCTATAGGATATATACTGCTGGATACACCACTAAGACTGTTATACACTGATACTTGTTGGATGTATACTGCTGGATACCCTACTAAGACCGTATGCACAAACACTTGTGGGATATATACTGCTGTATACCCCTCTAAGACTATATACACTCACTGTTGTGGGATATATACTGTTGGATACCCAACTAAGACTGTATGCACTGACTCTTGTGGGATATACACTGCTGGATACCCCTATAAGACTGTATACTCTGACTGTTGTGGGATATATGATGTTGAATACCCCACTAAGACTGTATACCCTGACTGATGAGGGATATATACTGCTGGATACCCCACTAAAGACTGTATACACTAAATGCTGTAGGATATATACTGCTGGATACACCACTAAGACTGTTATACACTGACTGCTTGTTGGATATATACTGCTGGATACCCCACTAAGACTGTATACACTGACTGTTGTGGGATATATACTGCTGGATACCCCACTAAGACTGTATACACACTGACTGTTGTGGGATATATGCTGCTGGATACCCCACTAAGACTGTATACACTGACTGTTGTGGGATATATACTGCTGGATACCCCACTAAGACTGTATACACTGACTGTTGTGGGATATATACTGCTGTATACCCCACTAAGACTGTATACACTGACTGTTGTGGGATATATACTGCTGGATACCCCACTAAGACTGTATACACTACCTTTTGTGGGATATATGCTGCTGGATACCCCACTAAGACTGTATACACTACCTTTGTGGGATATATGCTGCTGGATACCCCACTAAGACTGTATACACTACCTTTTGTGGGATATATGCTGCTGGATACCCCACTAAGACTGTATACACTACCTTTTGTGGGATATATGCTGCTGGATACCCCACTAAGACTGTATACACTACCTTTTGTGGGATATATGCTGCTGGATACGCCACCAAGACTGTTTACCCTTGCTGTTGTGGGATATATACTGCTGGATACCCCAATAAGACTGTATACACTACCTTTTGTGGGATATATGCTGCTGGATACCCCACTAAGACTGTATACACTACCTTTTGTCGGATATATGCTGCTGGATACGCCACCAAGACTGTTTACCCTTGC